>NC_065586.1:32009277-33209277 GCF_024542745.1 Macaca thibetana thibetana | reverse complement strand
AATTCACCCCATCGCTCTGCACTCTCGCTTGCTTCCAGGCTTTCATGCAAGCTACTTCACTGGCCTGCAGCTCTCTTTTCTGCCTCTCCTTCTAGCTTACTAACCCCTACTGCCTTTCAGATCTCAGTGTAGAAAGCAGTTACTGTCCCATATCATCCCTGGTGCCCCAAACAGGAATTTCATTCTCCTAAGTGTTGAAACAGCACTCTTTATTCTAATAGGGCTTTATACATTGTTTATAATTACTTGGCTATCTCATATTCTTACTAGGCTGTAAACTCTAGGAGGGCAGGAAGTATGCCTGTACTGTACCACATAATAAATACATCATAAATATGTGTTGAATATGCAAAGGAACAAGCAACAGGGACACATCTGATTGGCTGCTAATGAGTCTGACCTTGGGAGGAGATTTGCTGAGTCAGTTCTCCCATCTAAAAACTTTGTTCTTAACCATTGTTCAGATGCCTTCTAAAACCAAGGAGGAAGCTCTATAATATTTACCAAGCACTTTGAAATAGTGGGATAAATGCTCCCAGGGAAAGTGACCTACCTTAAGCAAGACTTGGGTCTGGCTGCACTGAACAAAATAGGCTGCCTTTATTGCAATGATGCCATTAAAGATCATTTGTTACAAGCATTGAAATTTACTGCTAGCAGGGAAGGAAGCCACCAAGTACATTCAAGGCCAGATTCAGACAAACGCTTGTTGATGTTCACATGAATCAGTGGATGTCTCTGCCCCTCACGCTTTATTCTCAAGAGCCTGGCACACAAATGTTGCTACATTCATAAAAGTAAGCAAATAAATACAAGAGATTACCAGATTCCCTTCATAATTATAAAAAGCTCATGATTGAACTGGATAGCAAATACTCTTTGTTGATAATGAAGAAGTATTATTTATGGACTTTTACACAGAGGCAGTAGCAATATTAGCTTTTCACTTTTGATCTCTAGATTAATTCATAAAGGAGGCAGGAAAAGTGAAGGACATTCCAAATTATTAGGGTGAATTAATTTGGAGGCAGGGGAATATTAAATTTAAGCTTAACAAATAACGGAGCTTTGGCAGAGTTTAGTCAGACACTCAGATAGCCTCCATATCTCATTGTGCAGATGACCTGAGTCCTGGGATGAGGAAGACCTGTGGCTAGGCATTTGCAGGCACTCTGAATTTTTATGCTTACTGACATAACTGTGGCCTGTGCATAGGTATTCTTGTTTCAGTATAAGCCCTAGGAGAAGCCTCTTTAAAATATGAGGTTAATACCATTCCAAGCATGACTCAAGATATAGGGCTTAATTCTTTAGGTAGAAAGGATTATTCAGTACAAAGCTTCAATAACTCATAAAAAGAAATCCTATCATTTTAAAGTAACCACATTCGTCATGCACGTTCCTTGCAAAAGAAAAGTTAGGTTCATGATTCCAGGAAAGTGTTCTGCTGCAGGTATGTCACCCAAGCCCATGTGCCTAGAGCAGGTTCTAGGTTTGATTCCTACTGTCTTTTGTGCTACCCTAATGAGCTCCGAGCTGCAGGTCTTTTTCTTTCCCCCTCATTTCAAAAATGAGGCAGTGCTGTTTGTTTGAGGACCTCAAGAGGAGCATCCGAGGTCTAATTAGTTAATGTTTGCCAAGTACTTTGCAGATGAAAGCATCTATATTAAATTCAGAATTATGACTATTATTATTGCAAAGCTCAGATGAGCTCAGAAATTTAGGAGTGATGATTCAAGAGCCCACATTGAGAATACTGGCTAGAAAAACAGTCAAACCAATTTCTGCAGTGATTGGCTCTAAGGATTTATGTGGTTCAGCGTGACTATACCCCAAGTCATGCATGACAATAAAAATTAGACTGCACTCTTACTAATCATTTAGAAAACAAATGATGGAAGCAATCCCAAGGAGCTTTACGTCTCTGTTGCCTCTGAGGCCAAATCCCCAGACAGTTAACCTGATGAGAGACAGCCATCGGCCTGCCTAGTTAAGGGTGGTGCAGGCTAAAGACAAATGAATGTAGACTGGCAGCAGGAAGCACCAGTTACACTAGATAAAGCATTTCACAAATCCCTAGTCAAGGATCTAAAAAATATAGTAGGCACAAAACCAAACCAGGCAGCTGACGTTAGCTCTACTTTCTCAAAGACGCAAGGCACCATTGCTTGCATTGATCTCATTAATTTTTGAAACATTTATTAAAGGAAGATATTAGCTATAGGTTTCTCATAAATGCCCTCTATCAGGTTGAGAAAAATCTCTTCTATTTTGAGTTCGCTGAAAGTTTCTTTTTTTTGTAAAATCAAGAATGGATGTTGGATTTTTGCCAAGTGATTTTTCTATATCCACTGAGATGATTTTATCTTTTTTAGCTCGTTAATGTGATGAATCACATTAATTGACTTTTGAATGTGAAATCAACTTAGCATTCCTGGGACAAACTATCCTGTTCAAAACATACTATGCTTTTATATATTTACCATATTTGCTAAAATTCTGCATTTGCTATGCTTTTATATATTTGTCATATTTGCTAAAATTCTGCACAAGTTTGCATGTACGTTCTTCAGGGATATCATACTATACTTATCTTTTCTTGTAATGCTTGCTTTTGGTATCAGAGTAATACTGGCCTCAAAAAATTACTTAGGAAGTATTCTCTCTTTTCATAAAAGATTTTGTGTAGAATTGGTGTTTTTTAATTAAATATTTGGTAGAATTGACAAACAAAACCATCTGAGCCTGGAGCTTTCTTTGTGGGAAGGTTTTCAACAACAAATAATTATTTAATAGATACAGGTATATTAAATTTCCAATGTTTTGACTATTTTCAAACATCTTTTTGTTATGGGTTTCTAATTTAATTTCACTGTGGTCAGAGAGTATACATTATGTAACTTGAATCCTTTTAATGGTATTGAGACTTTTTATGAGACAGAATATGGTTTATCTTGGTAAATATTCTATGTGCACTCTTTTATATCCCTTACTAGTCTTAGCCTTGAAATCTGTTTTGTCTAATACTGATATAGTCACTTCCACTTTTTAAAAATTCATTTTAGCATGGTATATTTTGGTATATTTTTAAGTTTGGTATATTAAAAGTTTTTGGTATACTTTTACTTTCAAAGTTCTTTTACTTTTAAACTATTTGTGCCTTTGTATTTAAAGTGTGTTTCTTGTAGGCAGCATATAGCTGAGTCTTGTTTTCTTTTTTTGGTCCAAGCTGATGACTTATGCCTTTTAACTATTTACATTTAATATAATTATCAATGTGGATAAATGTGAATCTATTGTCTTGCTACTTTTTTTGTAGTTGTCCTGTATGTTCTTTGCTCCCTTTTCCCTCTTTTCATGACTTGTGTTTGATCAACTAAATATTTTTCATTATTACATTGTATTATCTTCTAATCCTTTTAGGTCGTTTTTCCCCTCTGGCTTCAGGTAGTTTCCCCACGTGCATAGTTTGGTCAGTGCTCAGATAAATACTGAAGGGGGACCCTCTGCAGAACTCCCAGAGTTTGTTCTCTCTCTCTCTCCTTGGTCTCCCTGGACTCTCAGCTCCACCTCTCTCCTCTCCCTCAACATGACTTGTAAGTAAGCTAGGGTAGTAGCTAGGGCAATCACAGGGTCTACCTCATTTGTCTACCATCTCTCAGGGATCACTGTTGTCAGATGTCCAGTGTGTCTTGAAAATTGTTGTTTCATATGTTTTGTCCATCTGTTTTTGTCTTTGTTTGCACTATGTCCTGAATGTTTGTGCCCAACCCCCAAAGTTCATATGTTGAAAACTCATCCCCAGTGTGATAATATTAAGAGGTGAGGTGCTTTGAGGGGTGATTAGGTCATGAGGGCAAAGCCCTAATGAATGGAATTAGTGTCCTTATAAAAGAGGCCTGGGGGAGCTTGTTGACTCCCTCTGCCATTTAAAGATACATAGAAGGTACCATCTATGAGGAACTGTCCCACTCCAGACACTAAATCTGCCAACGCCTTGATCTTGGACTTCCCAGCTCCAGAACTATCAGCAATACATTTCTATTGTTTGTGAATTACCCAGTCTAAGCTATTTTGTTATAGCAGACTAAACAGATTATAACAGGTTGTTTCAGGCAAGGGAATAAATCTGGTTACTTTTACTGTCTTAACCAGAAGTGATTCTGGGTGGAAGGGGGTGTTATTTGCAATTTTGAGTTATTCTGATATAAATTGGACATGTTTTTAAACATGAGTCAGAAGATTGTCTGAAACTATTCATAGAATGTTCTAAAATATTTTAAAACACTGGTTGGAACTTTTTCTTATGTTAATTAGCTCCAAAAATTATAGCATCATTAAAATATTAAAGCGAAGTAAACCAGAAACAAATAGCTAATTCTTGTTCTAGTCTAACAACCTTTGCAAACACTAATAGAACCTCTGTCTTTCAAAGACTTTGTTAAAAGAAATGCCTGTTTGATTTATTTGATTTTCAGCAAAGAGAGGTCATTACCAGGGTTAATAATAACCCCTTGATTTAATCTTGATCTATAAACAGGTCTATGTTTTGAAGACTATTATACTGAATAAAACAAACTTACTATTGATATTGGTGGCTAAATGTTTACTGCAATGCCTGCAAGATGCAAACACAAAGCTAATTTACCTCCATGTGTTATTATCTGAAAATATATGTCTTTCATATAGTGTAGTCTAAAAATATTTCTGTAGTACTCTGAAATTAATGATTTTTGAAGAAAACCACATATTTACACATTTTCCATATTTTTTAAAAGATAGTTTTTTTTCTTATTTATATTTCTTTCTGATTCTATGAGCTGTTTATCATATATTAGCTATTTTTCCTTTTTCTCTTTTTCAAACCCTTCATTTTTCAAGAGCATCTGATATGAGGAATGTCAGTGTCCTATATTTCTGTGTTAATGGTAATATCTGAACATTCTCTGGAGTAAATTGCTTAATGATCCTCCAGCTTATTGTATCCGGACAGTCAATCTTGCTTTCGATTTATTTCATTTTCTTTTATTTCTTTCTCAAATTCATACATATATGTATACATATATATATAATCTATGTGAATATATATGTTATTTATATGCATATTGTACATAATTATTTTTGCCTAGAATTAATTTCCTTGATTCTAAGGAGAGAAAAAGTAACATCCTTAAGTTTGAAGGAATAAAGAACCATCCTTACTTCCTAGGAACAAGGAAACACCCGGATTTGTCAGATGTTGGATTCCATCCCTTTGAAGCCATCAGCCCCCTAGAAGTGATGAAGATGAGGGCCTTCATAAGTCACTGATGTCTCCATCCCACTCGTCCTACAAACCTGAATAGAATATAGTTCCTCTAATTATTCCTTTCTGCTTCTACTTACAGTACCCTAAATGACCTCAGGGATGTCACAGTGCCTTTCTGGTTCTGAAACTCTCCCAGATTTCGCCGTTTCTGGGCTCTGAATTTAGCTCCCTTAGAGATCTCTATCCTTCTACGCATGCTTGGCCTGCCTGACTCTATGCTCACATCCAGTTTCTGTGGGCTGACATTAGGTGCTACCTCATCTTTCACTTTGATCTTCCTGGGTGTGTTGACACCGAGGGGGTAAATCATCGTTGTAACAATGTCCCTCCGTTTCCTAAATTCCTTCACCAGATGTATTTTCAGTTTCCCATTTTCTATTCATGTGATGGTGTGCTGGTACACTGAGTTTGCCCATTTTTCTTTGGCATATCAACACCCCACTTTTGGTGGTGTACAGCTGTGTAGACAGATGTAAGGAAATGGCCAAGGAGGTGGGGAGAAACTCAAAAGAGAAAAATTGAGCACAGCCCAATAGAAGCTGATTTCTTGCTAACATGTTTTGCCTTCAGGGTGACCTTTTGCAAAAAAAATTTTAAAAAAAAGGGAAGAGAGAGAGACGTGAGGTTAGAGAAAATGGTGCGGAAATGGAATCAGGATAGGAATTATGAGAAGCCAAAGAATAGATTCTAGACATTTTGCAGGGAAATGGTAGAAAGTTGAAAGTTGAATCCATTGAAGGGGAGGAGATTGGGGAATGAAGGAAGATACATTATAAAGGAAGCTGGTGAACTAGATGCCACGGAATTTTCTCACAGAAAGAAATCCTGTTTTGCTGGGACCAGATTTCATCCATGTTGGGTACATTGCAGAACTGAATTCTGTGAAATGTCTGGCAGCACTCTTCTTTTTACTTTTTTCCATACAAGTGTTTCATAGATATGTAGGTTTGCTATAAACTTCTTTCACCATGCAAAAGATTTTTCCTACAAAACTTTCAAACGTACCACGTTCAAAACTCTGCGTATGAAAAATATGGTAAACATGGGGACATTGTTATAAGATATTTTAACTGGGCAGAGAAAATAAGGCAGAGACAGGTGCTGGGAGTTAAGCATAGACATTGCACACATTTTATGTAAGGCAGAGTCTAAATGTGACATCTTTCACAGAGTGCTGCATGCCAACTCCAGAAGATTCAGATACTGATTATTGTAAGAAATCACACATATCAAGCTTGATCTTGCAGTTCATATGTATGCAAAACACCTGTCAAAATGATAGGAGTTTTGCTTTTGTAGACATGGCAATATTGTACACAATTGATATTTATTTGCCTCGTAAATAGGATGCATTTTGGAGTGAGTTGTGTCTTCCTGTAGCATTTTTCTGATTTCCTTGTTTAAATCTCCCCGACTGTCTCCTCTCAGCCCTGGTTTGCCAGCCCATTTATGGGAAAATGGGTGAGTTTTGCTCATGCCACCAGCTACACTCCTGTTATTTATTTATATTCTTTATTTAGGAATCAGGCAGCTATATCACCATGGCATTTAAAAGTTTATATCCCCTATCTATGATAATCTCAATTTCCTTTGTAAGGAAAAAGATACATCTCCCATTTCTCGATCTTCACCAGGACAACCATGGAGCTACTTGCAATTATTTTTCTCAAAAATAATGAACTAGGGTACTTCTGCCAGGATGAAGAGGGCACATAGGACAAGGAGAGTTTGCTAGCTCTTAGCAGGGTCACATGTCAGCTAATCAAATCCTAAAGACAACTCCATTGGTGTGTGATTTGTCTATTTCTATGTTGTAGATCCAACAGAAAAAAAGTCAAACATAGTGAATGCATACTCCACCACTTGGCATCTAAAATATTTCTCTCTTTTCTTGTCATCCACCATCACTGACAAAGCTCAGAGGTGGGAGGACTGAATGGGACAGAAAACTGGAGAAAACAAAAAAGTCTTTCTGGTTTCAAAAGGCCAGGCCTGAGGGTAGGACGGTTATAGGTGATTGGAGTTTTAGTGCATACTTTAAATAGGAGTCTCCTGATCATTGTGTCTTTCAATGTATATGTGGTACATATAGCATATGTATATGTATGTACGCACACATGTATGCGCACGTGCACACACACAAATCCCATTCACAAGTATTTCAAAAAGAGGAAAACTTTCTGTACTTTCATATTGTCTAAAACTATTTTTCTTAATGGCTTGGGTTTTTTCTTTCTTTCTTTCTTTCTTTCCTTTTTTTTTTAAAGATGGTTTCTGGCTCTGTCACCCAGGCTGGAATGCAGTGGTGCAATCTTGGCTCACTTGCAATCTCTGCCTCCTGGATTCAAGTGATTCTTGTGCCTCAGCCTCCCAAGTAGCTGGGATTACAGGTGCATACCACCACACCCAGCTAATTTTTGTATTTTTAGTAGAGATGGGGTTTCACTATGTTGGCCAGGCTGGTCTTGAACTCTTGACCTCAAGTGATCCACCCAGCTCCAGCTCCGAAAGTGCTGGAATTACAGGTATGAACAACTGTGTTTGGCCAGGGTTCAAATTTTTTCTAAATGTGATACAATTGATTAGGGTAGGATATTAGATGCTTAGTTCACATTTTCATAGTGTGATTTCAAATTTCATAGACACCATTTGGGTAGACTGTATGCACACATGGCCAGACACACACATTTCCCACTGGCAGAATAGTGGCATAAAATAACATTTGAGTAAGTGTCAGGAAACATAAGCTCGAGGTCTGATTTTGACATCAGCATGTGGCCTTGGGTCAGTCACTTAACTTCTCTAGGCCTTGTTCTCCCGGGCTATAAAATGTTGATGGAGAGAAGGACCTGGGCTGGGAGGGACCGTTAGTAATGTTAGTATTGTTCCTTTCATGGAAAACTTGCTTATAAATCCTTCCCAAACACCTCTTGCACACCACAAGCATTCCACGAGAGGAAAGAATATCGCTGGAAGAGTATTAACTGGTTTTTATTTGTACCTGCCATCTCATGAAATGTTTGTCCAGGTCCTAAACATAACTTGTCTCCAGTTAGACTTCAAATAATGACTACCTAGCTACTCTATATTCTTCCTGAAAAATGAGGACCTGCAGAAAAATAATTAACTCCTGAATTTTATTTTATTTTATTTTTTTTTTTTTTTTTTTTTTTTTTTTTTTTGAGACGGAGTCTGGCTCTGTCGCCCAGGCTGGAGTGCAGTGGAGCGATCTCGGCTCACTGCAAGCTCCGCCTCCCGGGTTCCCGCCATTCTCCTGCCTCAGCCTCCCGAGTAGCTGGGACTACAGGCGCCCGCCACCGCGCCCGGCTAGTTTTTTTTTTGTATTTTTAGTAGAGACGGGGTTTCACCGTGTTAGCCAGGATGGTCTCGATCTCCTGACCTCGTGATCCGCCCGCCTCGGCCTCTCAAAGTGCTGGGATTACAGGCTTGAGCCACCGCGCCCGGCCTGAATTTTATAAAACACTGTTTTCTGAGACATTTATCTCTCCAATGAGACATAAACATTTTTTTCCAGTATGTGGAAATTGACAAAAAGAGTTCAAGTATATTTAATTTTAGAGTGTCTTGATCTTGCCGCCTCTGTCTTGAGTCTGAATGCAAAGTATTTTGCAAGCAAATTCAGAGAACTAAAACTGAGCACACATTTTTAAAAACCGTATGTAGGAAACGTCGATTCTTGCCTGGAATGTTGCTGCTGACGTCTTGTCTCTCATTTTTCTCTTTCTCTACTACTGTGATGTTCAGTAGGGTCTGTATTTATCTCTGTATGAAGCTGAATTTCACTTTACTTTCTCTTTATGGTCTTATCACATCGTTTACAAACACTTTATCTCTGTTACGGAAAATAAATGAAATTCCAGGCTTTCGATGAAATGTCATGCTGAAATGGATGGTCCAAAAATCTATATTTAGATGACTGACTCCTGTTTGAGGAAGACATGATAAATGTTTCATGCATATAAACTGAAGGATGATGGATTTAATGATCATACCCTAACTGGGGAATGCTATTTTGGAATAATTAAATGTTCCATCATTTGCAAGTCTAAATAGTCCATTGTTAGTTCCTGTTTTTGTCTGTCAACAGATCCTTCCATTTTCTAAAGGAAATTTATCATTAAAACAATTGAAGTGATAGCAACATACCACCAGAGTAGGTTAGCAATAGCACAATTCATGGGACTCTAATTCGTAGCTACAGTTTAGGAAAATTTAATTTATGTATGAGTCTGCTTCATAATGACAAACATGACAAGCATTGTTTAAAAAGCTCCTGGTAGATATTTATCTTCAGGTATTGGAGAGATCCTCTGCTTTAAAAGGTGGCTAAGCGCCTTGTCAGATGAGAAGTCTCATGGAATAAAAGAGCATTTAAAAGGGATTTTCTAATTAAGTAATAATTTTACAAGTATTTCTTTGTTGATCCATACATGTTAAAGGTTTTTATGCTCTCATTTTCTTTTGAAATCTGTATTATTTTCAAGGCATTTCAAATAATTTTATCTTTATTATCCAATTATATTATACATATACTTTAATATATATCTTAATATTTAATTTATTATATCGAGATCTTGGTCTTTTGGCTACAAAGTGGTAGTGAGATGAAAAAGTGGGGCTCAAGTATATTATTGTATGTGTATATAAACCTATATAGATCTAGATATGTACTCACACATATAGATCTGAATAAATATAACTTCTTTCTCATGAAAACTCTTTTTCTACAAAACAAGGATACAGGCTGTTTTCCCCAAACTCTATCAAAATATTTGTCCACATGTTTAAGATCTCTAAATAACACTATTTCTATACATGTATATGGATAGAATAACATAAAAATGAGAAAGGCATAGTTGCCAATATAGTAAGACATGTGAATAACGAATCGTTCATTTGTTAAGTCAATGGCTTCTCACTCTTATCATTGGCACAGTTATGTTTATATGAATTATTTCCATATAGCTGAGTTGTACGAATATTTTTGAAAGCCTAGTTAAAACTTCACTACTTCTGCGACTGGGTCCTGAAAATCAAAACAAGTCGACCAATCATCAGGAAAGCCTGGACACACTGCTGACCAAATTGGATCATTGAATTATTGATTCAGATGCTACCCAATTAATTATTAAGTTAGCTGAAAATACCAGACGGATCATCCCACGACTAACAGATTTTGACTGCATTTCCATGGGCTGTGTGGTCCATATGTGGGGGCCTGAACATTTGCAGATTGGCAGGACTGGCTGGGCATGATGAAAATCATTGCAAGAAACATCGGAGGCCGTTCACAACTTAATATGTATCAATGCAGTGGCAGAGACCTGTTGTGAAGTCCTGGCTAACCTGCTTGACTTGATTCAAGCAGCAATAATAATGAAGCAGGTAAATCATTAGAAGTTATAGTCTGCTTTTAAGAACTCTGTATGGAAGGTTTTCAAACTATGCTTGGACAGGGTTTCTTGCAATTCTTGCTGATTATTTTACTTAATTCAAGTAAATTAAGTAAAATGGCTGTCTTATTGATTCAGAATGGCCTAAAACTGTTCCCCACATCTGAACAAGGCCAGTGGAAGATGGTAAGTTTCTGCATACAGGTTGCCATGAAACATGGCAGCCCAAGACCATTCATTCTGACCTGGTCAATTCGGTATTTTTAGACTCTCTAATGGCCAAATGTACTGCAGTCCTCAAAATTATCCTTTGGAATTTTAAACCCAATTTATATGTGATTTATATCATTAAAGATATACTAAAGCCAAATAATCTGCAATTTAGGAGATTTCATAAAGAGAAGTATCAATGATTTAACAATTTGCCCCCCCAAAAAGTAAGATCTTATACTGAAGGAAAGCTTATATTAGTGGACACAGATAGATTTTTATGAGTTTTCCTGGAAGAAAAACTCTTTAAAGGATGTTTCAGTAATATTTTGAAAATAATTTAAATAAGAGAAAAGAAAGTGATTAATCTTTGGAAATCAGAAGGATAAGGCATTGTATAAGCTATAGAAAGATTGATTGTTGGTTTGTTATGATCTATATTTTAAGTATTTTTTAAAGTATTTTATTAATCAAAGTGGTACACATTAGGACCGGAAGAGGTGTAAATATCGATATTTTGCCATGACTCAAAATATTATAAAGAAAAGTCAATCCAAATGTTATCATCAATGACACACATGGATTTATTGCAGTACTTGTCTGATTAGCCAGAAGTTAATTATTAAAGGAATCATGAAAGCAAATGTACTCTCAAAAATTTTGATTTAGTGAATCAATGTAGACATGGTTTTATCAGAGATTAATTGCACTTTAATCATAACCCTAACCATAAATGAACACTAAACCATAATTCAGAATTATGGGATGCTCACAGATAAAGCTGATTTAAAGAGGAATGGAGAGACATAACCCTCTTCATGCAGCAATGCTCTCTTTGGATTGCACAAAACACTATGCACCCTAATGGAAGCTCCTTAGAGGAGAAAAAACATCTCATTTGTCTTTTTGTTCTTTTACAGTCCCCTTCTCATGCTTTCTTATAGAATGGATCATTTTTAAAGTTATTTAACTGTTAAAACATTCCACAGTAAAAACAGAAAAGAAAGGGGAAAGAATAGCCAGTTGTTTTTTTGAGACAGAGTGTCCCTCTGTCGCCCAGGCTAGAGTTCAATGGTGTGATCTTGGCTCATTGAGGCCTCCACCTCCCAGGTTCAAGCAATTCTACTGCTTCAGCCTCCCGAGTAGCTAGCACTACAGGTGCCCACCACCATGCCCAGCTAATTTTTATATTTTTAATAGAGATGAGGTTTCACCATGTTGGCCACGCTGGTCTCGAACTCCTAATCTCAGTTGATCTGCCCCCCTCATTCTCCCAAAGTGCTGGGATTACAGGTGTGAGCCACCGTACCCGGCTATGCCAATTGTTTTTTAAAATGAACTTTCTTGCTGACTCTGTCCCTTGCTTGTTGTCTCTTGTTATTGTTGCTGGTAAATCACTTAACTACTTGCTCCTGTATAAAATTAGGACTAGAGATTCTCTCTCTATTTCTTAAGGTGGTTGAAATGATAAAACAAACAAACCAAATGCACACGAAAATGCTTTGCATATGGCGAGATACTAAAAGAATAAACTAATGATTTTGTTATTGGTATCTGTAATTCAAATTAGACAAATTCAATTAGACATCAAAAAATATTTTAGTGAATTAAATGCCAACATTGGCCACCCAGAAGTGAGTGGTTGGAATCCCCTTCTTTAAAATAGGAATCCATCTCTGTAGGATGGTATAGATGGAGAGGGAAAAAATTGGATAAGAAACATAGAAATGTTTTAAGGTCTCTATCAATTATATAGATTCAATTCTTACTCCTATTTTCAAGGGAAAATAGGGCATTTAAAAAATTATAGGGCCAGTCGGGTGCAGTGGCCCAGACCTGTAATTCCAGCACTTTGGGAGGCCAATGAGGGCGGATCACCTAAGGTCAGGAATTCAAGACCTGCCTGGCCAACATGGTGAAACCCCATCTCTACTAAAAATGCAAAAATTAGTTGGGCATGGTGGTGTGCACCTATAGTCCCAGCTACTCAAGAGGCTGAGGTAGGAGACTCACTTGAACCCGGGAGAAAAAGGTTGCAGTGAGCTGAGATCTTGCCATTGCACCCCAGCCTGATTGACAAGAGTGAAACTCCATCTCAAATAATCAAAATAAGAATTATAGGGCCAGGTGCAATATCTCATGCTTGTAATCCTGTCACTTTGGTGGGCCAAGGCACACCAAAGACAGATTGTGTGAGCTCAGGAGTTTGGGACCAGTGTGAGCAACATAGTGAGAGCCTGTCTCTGCAAAAAAAAATTTAAAAGAATTAGCCTGGCGTGGTGGTGCGCACCTGTAGTCCTAGCTACCCTGAAGGCTAATGTAGGAAGATCCCTTAAGCCCAGGAGTTGAGGCTGCATTGAGCTATAATCACACCACTGCACTCCAGCCTGGGTGACAGAACAAACCCTGTCTCTTAAAAAAAGAAATGCCACCATCTATGGATTTTAGTTTTAAAACGATCAAGCAAATACATTGTAAAAACATTGAGGAATTGCTATGGACTAAATTATGTCCCTCTAAAATTCATATGTCAAAAAGCCCTAACCCCCAACGTGAGTGTATAGAGCCGTTAAAGAAGTAAATAAAGTCCAATGAGGTCATCAGGGTAGGGTCCTGATCCCACAGGATTAGTGTCCTTGTAAGAAAAAGGGGCAGATCAGAGCTCTTGCTCAATCCTGAGCACGCATCACAGAAAGGCCCACATGAGGACACAATGAGAAAGCAGCAGTCACCAGCCAGGAAGAGAGCCCTCGCCAGAAATCAACCAAGCTGGCACCCTGATCTTGGCCAGCCCCCAGAACTATAAGAAAAGAAGTTTCTGTTATTTAAGCCACCCAGGCTACGGCATTTTGTTATGGCAGCCCGAGCAGACTAATACAGGGATTGCAAAAACAAACAACCACCACCACCACAAGCTGGATAATTAGTTTCAAAGGCTTAAATGGAATCTCTAAAGACTGCATGAAAGTTGCATAATTTCAGCCATTGTGATGCTTAGACATGAAGCTCTTCTTGCTTTTTGTTTTATTTTGTTCCTCTGATCTCCCAAAAATTGATAGAAAAAAAGATGTCTGCTCATTTCTGTTCCTTCACCTCCATTCCTGAGCAACACAGGGTTATTGGTAAATGGACAGAAACATTTTGTCCGAGGAGTTTTTTAGAGTCAATGGCAGAGAAATTGAAGGAGGCAGGAGAGACTGCCTGGAAGTCTGGGAAATAATAATCCTGACCATCATTGCCATCTTTCCCTGAGCACCTACTAACTGAAAGACATGGTTCTAAAAATTGACATGTAATATCTCCTTTTTCTTAGAAAATTATGCAAAATAAATTTTGCTTACCTCCTCCCTCTGCACCTATTTTCACTCTAGTCTTTAGAATAATGACATCACTTGTTTTTGTAGATGTGGAGCCTGATTTTTTTTTTTTTTTTTTTTTTTGAGACGGAGTCCTTCTCTGTCGCCCAGGCTGGAGTGCAGTGGCGTGATCTCGGCTCACTGCAAGCTCCGCCTCCCGGGTTCATGTCATTCTCCTGCCTCAGCCTCCCAAGTAGCTGGGACTACAGGCACTCGCCACCACACCCTGCTATTTTTTTTTGTATTTTCAGTAGAGATGGGGTCTCACCGTGTTAGCCAGGATGGTTTCGATCTCTGACCTCGTGATCCACCCTCCTCGGCCTCCCAAAGTGCTGGGATTACAGGCATGAGCCACTGTGTGTCCAGCCACATTTTTTGATTTCCTACTTCTTTTTTCTTTTTTTTTTTTTGAGACGGAGTCTTGCTCTGTCGCCAGACTGGAGTGCAGTGGCGCAATCTTGGCTCACTGCAACCTCCACTTCCCGAGTTCAAGTGATTCTTTTGCCTCAGCCTCCCCAGTCGCTGGGACTACAGGTGCACATGACCGCACCCAGCTAATTTTTTTGTATTTTTAGTAGAGACAGAGTTTTACCATGTTGGCCAGGATGTTCTCAATCTTTTGACCTCGTGATCCACCTGCCTCGGCCTCCCAAAGTGCTGGGATTACAGGCGTGAGCCTCCATGCCCGGCCCAATTTCTTACTTTAAAAGTGCAGAAATTTGCAACGTTATTCTCTTCCTCTCTCCTTTTCCTCCTTAGTGACATACTATTGTAACATTCACATTCGGGTCTTTGTCTATTATTCTCATAGTAGCCCAGAAGTCATTCTGTATTTAAACGAACATCATGCTAACACCTAGGGTTATTTTGCCTTTCGTTTT
This sequence comes from Macaca thibetana thibetana, assembly GCF_024542745.1. Classification (NCBI taxonomy): domain Eukaryota; kingdom Metazoa; phylum Chordata; class Mammalia; order Primates; family Cercopithecidae; genus Macaca; species Macaca thibetana. Next base: position 33,194,108 of record NC_065586.1, on the reverse strand, counting down.
GTTTTGTTTGTGTGTTTTTACCACAATTTCTCCATTTCCTAACTTTCTGTTTAGTGCCTCTCTCTCCGCTAGATTTCCTCTTCCACGGGTTGTTGAAGAGCTTAAGGGAGAGGTGCTCCTTAAATCCTTACCTTCTTGAAGATGTGTCGCTGTTGCCACTATACTTGAAGGACAACTTCCCTGGGTGTAACATTCTTTGCTTTCTTACTTCACATTTCCTTTTCTTCAGATCTTTTGTTTACCGTTGCTCCACTCTCTTCTTACATTAAGTGTTACTGTGGTCAAGTCTGACTCTAATGATTTGCCTGACTTAATATCATCTGTTTTCTGTCTCTGATTCCATTCTTGCCCCTAGAAGGCATTCTCTGCTCAAAAACTGATTATCTTTTGGAGATGTAAATCAAATCATGTAATCCTCTACGTAAAGTTCTCCTATGACTTCTATTTTATTTAAAACAGATTCCAGGCAGGGCGCGGTGGCTCATGCCTGCAATCCTAACACTTTGGGAAGCCAAAGTGGGAGGAGCGCTTGAGCCCAGGAGTTCGAGACTAGCCTGGGTGACATAGCGGGAACGTCTCTACAAAAAAATGCAAAAATTAGCCAATCATGGTGGTGCGCACCTGTAGTCCCAGCTACTCGGGACTGAGGAGGGAGGATCTCCTCAAACTTAAGCCCAGGAGACAGTGGTTGCAGTGAGCCAAGATTGTGCCACTGCACTCCAACCTGAGCAAAAGAGTGAGACCCTGTCTCAAGAAAAAAAGAGAAAGAAAGAAAGAAGGAAGGAAAGAAGGAAGGAAGGAAGGAAGGAAGGAAGGAAGGAAGGAAGGAAGGAAGGGAGGGAGGGAGGGAGGGAGGGAGGGAGGGAGGGAGGGAGGGAGGGAGGGAGGGAGGGAAGAGAAAAAGAAAGAAAGAAAGAAAGAAAGAAAGAAAGAAAGAAAGAAAGAAAGAAAGAAAGAAAGAAAGAAAGAAAGAAAGAAAGACAGACTTTAAAGTTAGCTGGGTATGGTGGCATGTGCCTGTAGTACCAGCTACTTGCGAGGCTAAGGTGGGAGGATCACTTGAGCAATGAGAGTTCAAGGTTGCAGTGAGCTATCATGGTAACACTGTACTCTAGCTTGGTTGATGGAGTGAGACTCTGTCTCAAATGTAAATAAGTAAATAAAACAGATTCTAAAGTCTTCCCAATGGTCATTTAAGATCCCTTACAATTCCATGTGGCCTGTTTGTCACATTTTACTCACTAGTCCCTCAAACTCCATTCTCTGCCCATGAACCATTTTTGTACATATGGTGAAATAATTCCCTAACACAATTTGCTAAAAAATGAATATTTCCCTCTGGTTTGTAATATCTCTACCATCACATATCGGGTTTCCAAATTGATGGATCTGTTTCTGATCCTTTGTTCTAATTGATAACTTCCCAGTACTAAATTATTTTAATATTATGGGCTTGAAATATGTCTTAATATATGATGGACTAAGAGCTCCACAAATATCTTCCTTTTAAGAATATTCTGTGGGACTTTTTGTGTCTACACAAATTTTAAATAGTTGATCTAATTCTACCAAAGCTCCCATTGGGATACTGAGGGGAATAATAATGAATATGTACATTCATTTAGGTGAAAATTAACATTTTTAAAATGTTAAGTCTTCCCGTCTTCAAACATGTTCTGCTCCTTCATTTGTTTTAGCTATTGTTTAATACCATTCAATAGAATTTAAAACTTTTCTCCACAAATATTATGTGCATATTTTGTTAGGACTAGGACTCCACCCCCACCCCCAACCCTTGCCAGTCAAGTGAGTCTGCTTAACGCTTTGCTTTCATATTTGCAGAATCTACATTTTTCTTCATATTCCTTATTCACTTAATTGATAATAAACTTGAAAATTTGTACTTGCTTAGTTGGCAATATTTCGTTGATTTCTCCTTGATTTTATTCTCTACAAATCGAGGAGAAACATTTAAACATTTCTCCAAAGTCCTTTCCAAATGAATCTTTGAGTGATAAACATTTAGAGCTGTAGAATATCTAAAAATTGTCTTACCTCACATTTGCATTTAAATAAAAGCTCAGCTAAATTTAAAAAAAAAGAATTCTAGGTTTGAATTATTTTCCTCTACACTGTGAAACTATTATTCCATTTCCCTCTTTGTTAAATGTGGCTGTTGAAAGTCTGATGTCAATATGATGCTTGCATTAGAAAAATACAGACAGACTAAGGGGGGAAATGGGCAAGAGACCTGAACAAGCAACCTAGAAAAGATGATACCCAATGGTAAACAACCTTATGAAAATGGGCATAATCTCTTTAATTAATAGAATAATGCAAATTAGAATCATAATTTAATACTACAATAACACTCCACATACTCGAGAATGGTTACATTAAAAGACTGATGATGCAGAATGTAACTGTTGTGATACAACTCTGTACAACGACAATCACTACTTATTCACAATCTACAGAAATGAGTACAGATGTGCAACAAAAGACACAAACAAGAATGTGTCAGAATTACTTATAATAGCTCTGAGCTGGAAACTTGCACAAAGAACATCAACCACAGAATGGAACAATGTGACTGTGGGACATTTCAACTGATAAAACACTACCCAGCACAAAAAGGAAGGAATAATAAAAACAACTGTCACGAACATAATGTTAAGCAAAAGAAAAGACAAATATGAAAGTATTTGTAAAGTTCAAAAATAGACCTAAAGGCAAAACCTGAATATGTGTAGAGCTTAGAGTTGTGGTTGCTTGGGGGAAGGATTGGGGGCTGGAGGAGTGCTCTATATACATTCTTTCTTGAACTTGGTGATTGTTTCAAGGTCATTTTCTTTGTAAAAATGTATTGAGCTCAACATTTATGAACATATTGTTCATTAAATTAATGTATAGCTTCCATATATATATAGTTCATTTGTATAATTGTTCATTGAACAATTGTATATATGGATGTTGCACATTACTTTTAAAAACTCAAAAAAAATAAGAGATACTCCAAGGTTCCCAATAACTCTGAGGACGCAACTAAATTAATGATAACTCTAGTCTAAATATTGGGTTTTAATTTTTTTAAAAAAGTTGTTAACATGAAAAAGATAAAAAATAAAAGGTGAGATGTTCACTAAAAAAAGTGATACTCATTTCTAGGTAAACTCTCTTTTTATTTTGAAATCTTGGATAGTCTCTTTTTTTTTTTGCATTTTCTTAAATTATTCCACATTGTGTTTTAAGTACATATTTTTCTTTCATTTGTCTTACACAGCACTCTGTATGATCTTTTAATGTGAGTTCTTGCATAATTTTTTAAATCTGAGAATTCTTAGTCATTTTTAAAATCTTTTTTTAATGTATTGTTTTTATGTTATCTGCTTTCGGAAGTATTGTCAATGATGTTGCTCATTTCATCCATCACCTTTCTTTCAGAGAACTTGAACTTCATACTTGTCTTAGAAGCATTTCGTGACTGTTTTTATTACCTTGGGACTGTCATCTGCCTGAGTTTGTGGTGTCAGCCAGGGTATTCCGGGTTTGTAATCCTCAGGCTGAGTTTGAAGAGAGGCTGGGGCACGCCCTGCTCATTTTCATTATCTAAAAGTATCTTACTCATGTATTTGTTTTCTTGTTTATCGTATGTGCCCCTCATTAGAAAGTAAACCCCATGAGAGGGTGAAATTTGTTTATGTCCAGTTATAGGTATTATTCCAAAAGTAATGTCTGACATAGGCTGCACACTCAAGAAATGTGTATTTTGTGAATGAATATGTAAATGATTCCCTGTACCAGCAAAAACAAGCTAGGTTATGCCGTAGAAACAACCAACCTCAAAAATCTTCATAGCTTAACACATGCTTATCCTGGGGTCCCTTTGGGGCTTTGCTCTACCCCTCACTCATGTACATGGCCAGTGGAGCTCCTGCCACCAAGAATGTTGTTGTACAGAGTAGAACAGAAAGGTGCAAGGCCAGCTCAGAAAGGCAAACAGGCCAGATCAGGTGATCTTCAAAAGCCAAGGTATAGGCTTTGGAGTTGATTTTCAACGCAAGAGAATCTAATGGAGAATTTTAGAAATGGGAGTGAGAAGGTCTGATTCAGTAAGTTACTCTGGCTACTGTGTAGAGAATAATTTCTCAGGCAGGTTGGGGGCGGGGACTAGAGTAGAATCAGAGAGACCACTAAGGCTCTAGCAGCGTTGCAGGTGAGAGATTTTGATGGCTTAGAGACAAGGGTGGGAGTAGAAGATGATAGACAAAAGCAGGCAAGTTTGGGATGTGTCCTAAAAGTAGAGTTGACACAACTTGGTGTGAATTGAAAATAGGGAGTGAGGGGAATAAAAGGAGTCAAAAATTACATGTAGGTTCTTGGCCTGAGCAACTGAGTGGATGCTGGAATAGTTTGCTGGTGAGGGGCAAACTGGGAATATGTTTGTAGGAAGAAGTTGATAATTCTGTTTTGAACACCAGGGTGACAGCCTGGTAGTCATTTAAATGTAGAAGTCAGACAACCAGTGGAGGTCAAGATAGAAGTAATAGATTCAGGATTCATTATCATATAGATGATAGTTTCAGCAATGAGACTTGTTAAGATTATCTAGGGAAGAAATGAAGGTATAGAAGAGAAGAAATCTGAGATTATTACTTGAATATTGAAAGAGGAAAAGGAGAGAACAAAGGGGACTAGGAAGAAGTAGCTATGAAAGTGGGAGGAAGAGGTGATGTCAAGAGCAGATGGCATTTCATGAAACAGGAACCATTCAAGTGTTTTGAAAGATACTTAGAAGTCAAATAAGAAAAGGAAAAAAAAAATGGCCATTGGCGACTTTGAAAAGAGCAGTTTCAGAGGATGATGATGAGGCCAGAAACCTGACTGGAGAGGGCTGATTGAGTGCTGGAATCATGTGAGATGTGGAGATCTGTTATAGAAAATTCTTTCAAGCAGTGTTTCTGTAAAGGGGAAGGGAGGAATTGGACAGAATTGCTGAATGCACTTTCTTTTCTCCTGTCGTCATGGAAGAAATCAAGAGTTTGATTCAAGGGAAAGGATAGAGAAAAGACTAAAGTCAATATAACCGGAAATTTTCACAAAAATAGGCAAGAGTAATAAAATAGCCAGTTTTTCTTTTTTAGGTACAAATTTGTGGTTTATTGAGAAAAGAGTTTTTATCTCTGTTTAGCAAAAGAGCTGAAAAACGACTTACATAACCAGATTTGAGCACTCATGCATTATTTTCCATTGCTACTAAAATGCTATAAGTAATTTTCAGTTATGCATAGAAAGACCTAGTGAGATGACTATATTCTTGTAATTTAAAAATTATCACATGCCAATAACACTATTAAATTATCATTTTAGGCCATGAAAATGAATAATTTAAAGGCTAGGAGGAAAGCTTTCACTTTAATAAGTTCATAAAGTGTCAAACTTTGCAATTTATTATAGATTCTCTAGCTAATTTGCTATAATTAATTTGAATAGAAAATATTTCATTGCCTAAATATCCTGTTTATATATTCCTTTCTAATGATGAAACAAAAGGCCTAATTTGTTAAAGATGTTCTTTAATTGATTCCAAAGGGAATACTTTGAATATAATTTGCTGACTAGCTTTGTACAATTCCTGGTTCCTACTGCACAATGACGTCCATAATTTTATAATGACAAAACAGTATAATCATATAATGATGTGGTTCCCAAGCACCAAGAGTTCCCAGTTAATTTTCACTATCACTTCTGTGGTTTCATAGAAATAAACTGGTATTAAGGTATGTGTACTCTAGGCCTTCCTTAGCCATTAAACAGTTGTACAACCTGGATTTTTTTTCTTTTCAGTTTGTTTAAAAACAAATATTTAATTTCTAAAGGTGGAATTAAGAACAGGTTCTTCTGGAAGGTAGGCACTTCCACCAAGAACCCAGACCTAGAAATACACACACACACACACACACACACACACTTACAGCAAGATGTATTGCCATTTACTGCCGAATACTGGACCATTTAGGGAGAGAGAAAGGTCCCCTGATTCAAGGGAGAGGAAGGCTTACAGATCTCTTCTCTTGGTATCAAGAATGATGCACATTTTGAGGTATTAAGGGGACAGGACAGGGAGACTGAATTTGTCTGAAAAGGGGACAGACAGAAATTTTACCAGGCATCTTTTTGCATGGTGCCAGCTGGGGAGTGTCTTGTCCAGCCACTCGTTGGCTGTGCTGTACCTGCACACACGCACACACACACACATTCATCAATCCTCTCATTCATATCCTTATTCAAAAATAGCAGTTGTGCCTAAATTTCACCTACTACATTGCAATTAAATTGCATTTTCTTATTAGTGATTTGGGGCTTATATACCTTCATAACTTAGGGGAGAATCTGGAAGCAAAGCAGGTCCCAGAAGGGTTTGTTTAGTTTAGATTCGATTTGTGGAAGTTCACCACTTAGAATTTGCTTGTGTAAATAAGTGACCACATCTGAACATTAGTTTGCTCAATGATAAAACAATGATAGAATTAGGAACCACTCAACCTCCTGGCAGGATATTTGTGAGGCTGTCAAAGATAATGCCGATGGCCAGGCTTGTGCCTGCAATACTAGCTACTTGGGAGGCTGAGGCAGAAGAAGAGCTTGAGTCCAGGATTTTGAGAACACCCTGGGCAACATAGCAAGACCCGATCTCTAAAAATTAAATTTTTAAAAAATTAACCAGTCATGGTGGCATGCAACTGTAGTCCCAGCTACTCAGGAGGCTGAGGCAGAATTACTTGAGCCCAAGAATTGGGGGCACTCCAGCCTGGGCAACAGAGCAAGGCCCTGTATTTTAAACAAAAAGATAATGTCTATAAAGGCTCTTAGGTAAGTTCATACTAACTTACCAAGAGAAGGCAACTTTAAGGCTGCTTCTTTTTTTATTTTTTGAGACAGAGTCTTGTTCTGTCCCCAGGATGGAGTGCAGTGGCGCGATCTCGGCTCACTGCAACCTCCACCTCCCAGGTTCAAGCAATTTTCCTGTCTCAACCTCCCAAGTAGCTGGGACTTGCTTGGATGGTTTCAATCTCATGTTATCTCAAGTGTGCCACCATGCCCGGCTAATTTTTTCGTATTTTTAGTAGAGATGGAGTTTCAGCGTGTTGGCCAGGATGGTCTTCATCTCTGGACCTCATGATCCACCTACCTCAGCCTCCCAAAGTGCTGGGATTACAGGCATGAGCCACTGTACCCGGCCAGCACTGCTTCTTTTTCAGTGTTCAAACATTAAAATTCTAATCATATCGGGTATTTGTTCCAATACAACCCCTGTGGAGTGTAATATCTCCTAAATTTTAGGCTCTCAAAGAGAAGTTTAGTGAGCTGTTCCTAGAGCCAAGACTTATCTGTAGCCCTGGGAGTCATGACAGGCAGGACAAATGTGCGCCCATGACATGGTACTGACACTAGGAGGTAAACATCACGTGATGTCATGTGCGCGGAATATAAAATGTGAAAGCCAAATCATTTTTTAACCCTACCTGTCATGTGTTAGGCCCTTTATTAATGTGCTCTGCCATGATGGGGTCTTTACTATTAAAGAGACATAGAAAATTTGGACTAGGTCCAGAGGAGAACATGACAATTATTAATGACTTAGCCAAAGGACCTGTGAAGAAAAGTCAGAGAAACTCAGAACTTTCCAGAGAAGACTTACGTTTATCTTCACAATTTAAAAGTGGGTAATTAAGCATTAGGAAACACAAAACCAAGACAAGCTGTCTAACTGTTAAAGTTGTCGAACATTAGAAGAAGTTTCCAAGGGATCGTGTGGAATCTTATCTAGAGGTGACTAAGGGTTTGACGGTCTTTTGCTTGGATGGTTTCAATCTCATGTTATCTCAAGTCATGGGCTTAAACTCAGGGACCACTTGAGGCCATTTGCAAAAAGAGTGGTCTGGTTTACCTAAAAGAGGTGTTCATTCCCTGTGTCAGGCTTGGAGCTGAAACCGGAATGATAGAAACTGAGATTCTAACTTTTTCATTCTGGTAGCCAAATTATGATTCACTTAACATAACTTGTTGAAATAAAAACCCACCCAGTATAAAAGAAAATGATTTGGATATTCAATTTTCCTTTCCGTTTTCTTCTGAAAGATGTTCTATTTGATGCCCTACACACACTTGCTGTACTTATTCTGAATTCACCCCATACCTCCTTATATCTGAACCTTTTCTTATGTTCTCCTTTCTCCCAAGGGATGGCTTTGTTCACCCTTTCCCCCTGTTGTTAAAATACTATGATTTTATTTTCTACCCCTCAAGGGCAATTCAATTGGCTTTTCCTCCAAGTAAACTTTCTTAGTTCTCTCCTTCCGCCCTGTTGGGACTAATCTTGCTCATTTGCATATATGGGAGTATGGCTTCGATAGCTCTTTGTATCTTTGTTTTACTTCTACTTTTAACAATGGATTATCAATTATTTATTTTTCTTCTTGTCTAGGGATAAAGTTCCTTGAGGACAAGAAAAAATGATTCATTTTTCTATTCCCCATAGGGCCATGCATTTAATAAATTCTCAGGAATTATTCTCCACAATGATTGACATTATAAGCCCTTGTACATTATTTTATTCATAACTGGAATATTCTCTCTTATCCCAAGAAGAGTAATGTGTTTTTCTTCCTTAAAACTCTGCCCAGAACTTATAACTTCAATTATAATTTTCCAAATTAATCTTACTGAGACAATGATTCACATTATTCTAGACTTGAAACCAAAATCTGTGTTGGTTAGCTATTGCCAGATAACAAATTACCTCCAAAACGTTGTGACCTACAATTCTTATGATCTCACAGTTTCTATGGGTCAGGAATCTAGGCATGGCCTCACTGGTTCTCTGCTGCATTGTCTGTCACAGGCTGCAATTCAGGTACTGGCCCAGGGCTTGCAGTTTCATCGGAAGCCTCAACTAGGGAAGGATCGCTATGTAGTTGTTAGCAGGATTCAGTCTCTGGAGGGCTGTTGGCTTGGCAGGTAGGTAGGTGCTCCCCATACCTTGCAACATGGGCCTCTCCAATATGGTAACTTGCCTCAATGAAGCCACAAAGAGGGGGGATCTCTAGAATCTAAAAGTTGTACCATGCCATTCCCATCCTATTTCCTGGTTCTCAAACCACCTTGGATCATATATTGCTATTTGAGGCTGAGGAAAACCAATTCTTCTTCCTCTGTAATTCACAGTTCCATAATTCTGTAATTTTAGTGCAGAAAGCATGTTTGACAAAAGTCAAGTAAGTTTGGTAAATGCAACAAATTATATATTCCTAGAGAAGTTGCACAAAATGAATATGTATATTAAAAGTTCTGTAATTACATTTCCATGGCCAAAATACCTGTTTAACTTCCTTTTCCAGGATTTTTAAAATGTGCGTGGCAGAGGATCCTTCTGACACCTTGCAAAACTAGTCTTCTTTAGAATGCACTCACGTAAATACAGTAATTATTAGGTTGGTGCAAAAGTAATTGCAGTTTTGCCATTACTTTCAATGGTGAAATTGCAGTTACTTTTGCACCAACCTAATAACACAATGATAAGTAATCACTTCTCAGAAAGTACTCAAAACACAGAAAAGCTGAAGGCGCCTGGATGCCATCTTCTTTCATGTAAGCTACCTAGGAGAATGGAACAGAAGACTGAGTGGGATACTTAGAAGCAGGCACTCCTGTGCAAATTCCATAAAGGCAAGTATCTAGTATGCAGTGGTTTGTGTGAGTTCAACACACAGGTGAATCTAGGCAGGTACGAATCCAGCCAAGGAGTTACATTATGAGTCTTGTTCATGTAACTTATTTCAAATGGGTAAATCATCAACATGCCTCTTACAAACCTGGATGATAACCCTATCACTCTCTTTTGCCTCTAGTCTTAGTAAGGTCAGTGGGTATTGAGGGAGGGAAAGGAAAAAAGAAAGAAGTCAGATTGCAATTATACCACTGTTGCTTATTGTATAGAGAAGTGAAGATCAGGACTGTTTCTCTGATGCAAATAATCCCAAGATAAAATTAGGAAGGGGAGTAGAGGTGGGGGGAAATTGTGCACTCAAGCACTTCTAGCAGAGGACCGAAATGTGTTTCAGACAGCTATGAAACCTGCTGAGCTATGACCAAATGCCCAACAACCACCGATTTTATTCTCTAGTGAGACTTCATCTCTTATTTCTCCAAAGTACAGTATTAATAAATTGTTCTGGAAAACATCAAAGTTATTTGAAAAGGTCCATAATGGCATATTATTTCTTTATGCAAAATGACTGTTTAACAAGATTGCCTCCTTGAACTTTTCACATGAATAGGAAAGCCAATCTCATTTGCTAATGGAGGCTTTACGGCAGATCCTTTCCTTGCCCTTGTCTCTCTTTACCATTATTTTATGGATAATAATTTACAATTTGTGTAAGCTATGGGGAAAAATACCCTAGAGCATAGGGTGACATTCTCAGAGCTGCCATATGGTGTGGGCATCCCAAAGGTACATTTTAAGGAAGCCAGCCCTGGTGTTGGCAGCTTGAAGGGAGGTGGAGAAGGGCAGGTAATATTTGCCACTGAGGCGAGACCAAGGCTACTTTATTAGCTCCCGGCCTCTGCTCAAGAAATGCCACTCGTAAGACAGTTCACATCGGTTCTTGTTAAGAAGACAATGAATTCCTAAGGAAGGAATTGCACCCTTTGTACCCATGATTTCAGCACAGCGAGGATGATGTGGGTAATTAGGCTGTTGATGCTGCTATTGATTATTCAAGTGAATAGGAGAACAGGCAGGATGAGAGAATGAACAGTGGAAATACCTGAGTGAGAAGAAATGTGCTAGATGAAAGCTTGCACAGCACTCAGACACAACCCACCCAACGATGGGCATTGGGCAGGAACCGGCTGCTCTTTCTGGAGTTTGGCCTCCTTAGAAACCACTCTGTTGACATCATAGGAAATGTTAAATGTTCTCTATATGGGGAACTCTTGTGCAATCTTATGTTAGGTGGATGAATTCCCTCTGGGCAGCAAACAAAGATGTTTTCAATTGCTTTTCAGAGGGGAAAGAGAAGGAGGTTGTAGGAGGCAGCCCAGGTTCCCTGGATAGGAAGAGGAAAAACAAAAGGAGAATCGAACTGCATAGGCCATCATAAGACAGGAAAATAGGAGAAGAACGCTAAGAGGTTATGGAACTTAATTTGTTTTCAGAAGTTATGTTATGAGTATTTAAATGATCTTTGGGATATAATTTTGGGGGAAGTATATAACACAAAAGATCAGTAATTTATTTTGGTTTTGGTTCTTCTAGGCACAAGTACAGAGTAACTAAAAACAACATTTGGAGTCAAGGAAGGGGTTACACATTTATTAGTTTGTTAAGATTTTCACTGGGATAAGAAAGAGTAATTACTTCTGCTATAAAACTCACTTTTATTCATGAATGAGTACAAAGGTATTGGGGGGGAAAAACAATTTTAATGATGTTGACTCTGACTTTGCCCACATTAGAATAATTGTTATTTAACCTCTCACTTACCAGGCTCCTTGACTCTGTTCAATACAGTCCTTTCCAGCAGAGACCACCCTGTGACTGTGAGGAATTATAGGACTTTTGAGACTTCCTTGGGAAGGAGCCAAAGAGACAGAACATGTTTCTTTGCCACAATTTATTTTAGAGGATTTGATGCTTCTTCAAGATTAGCATGAAGTAAGAATGCCAAATCAAAAAAAAAAAAAAATCAGAAAGCAAAAGATGTATTTCCTTCTTCAATCAACCTTTATCCTGTGTCCTTGAATTAAGAATTAAAACAGAAAATGGACAGGCTTAAGAAACCCTGAGTGGTGTGTATGTGTGTGTGCATGTGTGTGTGTACGTGTGTGTGTACAGCCAAAAGGAACTTTCTAGCAGACAGAAAAGACTGGATGTACCTAATGGTGATGAGGAAATCCATCAAAATGTCTGGTACCATCAAGTGATGATCAAGATGATTGTGTATCTGCATCAAAAAGGCTAATCTCCATGTTAACCAGGTAGATGAAAGTTGACTGAGATTTATTCATCAAAACAACAAAATCACCAGGCATGATTTTTGAATTGTGTTTATCTATTATTATCATCAAAAAGTACCAAATCGCCCATCCTATTGGTCAGAACAATCATCCAAGTTAATTCAAATATATATTCAGCACCTCCTATGTGCAAGGCTTTGTAATAACCAACCACTGTGAATAATGTAAAACTAAAGAAGACTTACTTGCTTCTAGTTGCGAAAAACGTATGAATATTCTACCAGATGAGAACTTTAAAGTATTATTCCCGTGGTGGGACTACCTTGCATTACATGGTAGAGACAGCCCTGAAGAGTTTCTGTGAAAATGGTCACAAACAGGATGACATTTTGAATGTTGTAGAAAAGTCATCACTTGTAACAAAATCATAAGCTGTCTTGTATAAGGTAATGAAAAGGAAAGGCAGAAGAAAGAAAGAGAAAAGAAGAAAAGCTTTTGGGAGTTCTACTAGGCTGTGACTTGCAATTTTTGAATTTTGTACTTATTTAAATTAGGACAGTCTTACCACACATTGAAATACCATTTTTTAAACAAACACCATAATATATCCAAACTTTTTATATAAAATATGTAACATAAACATTGCCTTTTCACAAATGGCAAAGAGCAAACAATCAAAAATGCCCCCTTACAGTGTTTACCACAAAGACACCTCATAAAAAGCAGAAAAGATTCCTCTCTATGGGAGATAATTTGTAGTGCATGGTGTTGTAAAGAAAATTTCCACTACTTTGCCCATTTAAAGAAAATGCCTTTTGTTCATTATGTTGGTCAGTGCTTTCATCCGGTCCTGTCAACAAGATAAAGACATCAGGATACATTTACATTCTTGTCTTAAGAAACGATGTTTGTTTAAAAAATATTTTTTCTTATAAAACAAATGTGGAAACATTAAAAATGTAATTTAAATGATCTTTCTTTGCAGTAATCTAATAATGTGGTTCCTTGACATAATGCTAATTTATATTGTTACAGGCTTTAAAAAAGACATAAAGAGCCAGCAAATGTTTATTGGCTTCAGTTGATGTGTGTGTATGTGTGTGTGTGTGTGTGTGTGTGTATATATATATATATATATATATAGTAGTATACAGATATGAAGGTTCATGAAAAAGTTTTAATGGGAAAAAATATTAGAATGCTTTCTTTTCATTTATTCTGATGGGCTGTGAAGGTCAAAGAGAGATCAATCCACAGAGGCCAGTAAAGTTAGGAGTAATTTAATTAGGGTTGTCTTGATCTGAAATATCATCTAATCCACTTATTGCTAGTGGGGAAATATGCGTATCTCTATTTGTCAAAAGTGATTATGTACTTTTATAACCTGCAAAGAATTATACCACAAACTCCATGAAGAAGACAGATATGTAGAAAAATTAAACTGTCCATATCTATTGTCCCGCTCAGTATTTCTTAAAATAATAATGACATTTTTTCTTTCTCTGAAAAACTATATATCCTAACAACCACAAAAGGTCAGTGAAGAAGCGTTTAAGTACCTTTCCTTGCTACTTAAAGGAAGCCAACTTATCACATCCACACAGATGATATTGTGTGGTCTTTGGGTCTCTCCAGGTAGGTTAAATTTCAGTGTTGTATCACTTGCTGTTGTCATAGGAACCACGATGTAGGAGAGAGGCCAAAGTGATTCACCATCCCCAATGACCCTACCCAGGGCAATTCAAGAGATGAGAACTTATATCAATGAAATTTACAGGATGCATGGCTGAATGGAGAACTTGGGGTTCCCCCGAAGCTTGCTGGTGCACCGTAGCAATAAGGCAAAGCAAAGCTCTCGTTTGCCATGTCCACAGGACCAAATGTGAGTGGCAGCCCCAAAGGACTGTGATAGTCACCTGGGTGTCTCAGCCCTGAGGCTATGCAAATATGGTGGACCAAATGCATCTGCCTGTTACTCCATCTGCGAGTCCCAAACGCTACTGGTAGCCGGGCACTGTGAAATGGCTTCTTCTTTATGCTTCTGACAGAAGCCCTTATAATTTTTTCCCCTCAGCTTTCGTTGTAGACACCAAATCCACAGAGAAGCTGATAAGAGAAATTATAATTAACAATTAATAAATAAGGCTCCTTCGCAAGGAAAATCCCTTATTCCCAAAGGCTTCTAGATGCTTTAGTGACTAATTGCAGAAGCAGTTCTGTCACCTGTGACCTTACATTGAGACCTCTCATTATAAGGAAGGCTTCACAAAGTTAGTCAATTTGTTCCAGGAAAATAGAGTTTATGTAAAAATCCTGATTCTGCCTGTAAGAGTTTTCAAAGTGCAGGTATACATTGCCTAGAGTTCAACTCCAAATGAGGTTGGAGGTTTTTATTAAATTATCTCCATTTTATTGTTTTCCTAAAATTTGGAAGCCTCTAACTGAATATGACATTAGCCTTACTTTGTTTGTTTATATTTGTTTTTCATTTTTTCCAGCCCTATGTGAGCAAAAAGGAAATGAGGAATGGGAAACGAGGTTTGGGTATATTGAATAACAACCCTCATTTGTTTTTTTTTTTTTTTTTTTTTTTTGAGACAGTCTCACTCTGTCACCCAGGCTGGAGTGCAGTGGTACAATATTGGCTCACTGCAACTTCCACCTCCTGGGTTCAAGTGATTCTCCTGCCTCAGCCTCCCAAGTAGGTGGGATTACAGGTGGCCACCACCATGCCCAGTTAATTTTTGTATTTTTAATAGAGATGGGATTCTGCCATATTGGCCAGGCTGGTTTCAGACTCCCAGCCTCAGGTGATCCACCCGCCTCGGCCTCCCAAAGTGCTGGGATTACAGGCATGAGCCACAACGCCCAGACTGAACAACAACAAACAACCTTCTGAATGGATCTCACCAGAGACTTTTCTGACAGGTTGGAAGAATGGTCTAACTTCTTGAAATCTGCATTTCTTTCACAGTCCTGAGACCCAAAAGGCCAAGGTTTGTAAAAATTTAGAAACCTTGTAAAGATGTAGAACTTAAGAAAGAAAAAATGAACAAAGAAGACAGCATTTAAATGGCAACAAAGAAGAGAAGCTGTTAAGCATTTCCCCTGATTGGCTTCAAATGGAGCAACCAGAGCTGAACAGAACCTGGGGGTTTCATGTTGAGTTCCAGATTGCCATATGGGTTCAGATGCAAGTTGAAGTCAATGAGTTGGCTACTTTTCAAATCAGATACATGACAATTTGGTAGGAACACGGGGGTGGGTTTAAAAAATAGACTTTAATTAAAGATCACCGCATGTTTTCCACAGCTTTCCCGTGTTTAGGATTGGCAAGCCCACGATGAGTCCACACTAATGACCGTGGACAGAAAGAAAAACACTTGTTTCTCATGTTTTTATAACACTATTTATAGACTTCTCTTAGGGTGCTTATAATTTTATGGTAAAAAGATTTTGAGATTTGGCATCTAACAGACCCGGCTTTAAATCTCAGGCCTCTGTTTACTGTGGGACATAGTCAAGCTGTTTAACATCTAAGCATCCTTGGTGTTCCCGTTACCTATTGCTGCACAACAAAGAAACCACACCAAAACCTAGAGATAAGACAACAACTATTTCATTATGGTCATGGATTCTGAAGATCAGGAATTCAGTCAGGCCACAGAGAGGATGGCTTGTCTCTGCCTTGTAGTGTCTGCGGCCTCAGTTGGAAAGAGGAAATATACAAGGGGTTGGAATCGCCTGCAGGCTTTACCTCTCATGTGTCTGGCACCCGGGTTGGGTTGAATTCAAAGGAAGGCGAGCTCAGCTAGCCCTGTCACCCGCAGCATCTAGAGATGCCCAGGCTCCCTCACACTATGACAGCCTCAAGGCACCCAACCTCTCCCATGACGTTCAGGGTTCTAGGAGCAAATGGCCTAACGACCAACATAGAAGATGCGTGGTCTTTTAAGACACCCTGGTGTTCACTTAGTGTGACATATGCTGTACTTTGCTGATATGCTGTACCCTATTGATCAAAGCAGTCAAAAACCTGCCCAGAAGCAACGGGAGAGAATACAGACTCCACTTCTTAAAGGGAGTATCAAAAAAATGTGTGGCCAAGTTTTAAAACCATCAATACGACAACCTTATAGGAATGCTGTGAGAATTAAATAGAAAAAAATCCGTAAAACACTACTGTAGGGCCAGGGCACATGGGAGGCACACTCAGCTAAACATTTACTGGTCTGTTGTCAGTTACAGGCCTCAGATTATAAATTAATGTACTTTTGGGAATCTTATAGGGGGCAATAATCCCTAAGGTAGTTTATGAAAGAATATTGTTTATGCCCCAAAGCACTTAAAGAAGGTGCTTTGGAATTGCTGACAAATTATAATTTGGACATTGATATTGATAAATGTGCCAAAGCAATGATTTAATCTCATGAATATATAACTGCACAATTCTCTTCTAAAGCACTGGACTCTCTTATTGTTACTTATCAGCGTCATTTACTTAGAGTCTTGAGATCACAACTTTTCCTTACGTTTTTTTGGTTGTCGTTGTTAAATCCACACTGCCTGACATGGTGCAAACCAATGAAAGGAGAGGTTAGACATGGGAATGTTGCCGGCCAAAATGAGTTTGCACAGCTGTGAGCAATAAAATACAGCCGCCATGGCAACTCTCTCCTGCGTCCCGATAACACATCTGAAATGAGGTTATTAGAATTATTAATTCACATTAGTGGCTATTAAAATTACTACCTGCAGATCTGCCAACTGAAAACCTTTTTTGTGTGTGTCAGAAGAAGTCCCTGTTTCCAAAGGGATCTGGATACTTAAATAGATGCAATCTATTGTGCGTAGGCATTCGAGGAAGACCAGCAGATAATAAAGCTCATGGTGAGATTGGGATAGCCATCTTGGGAAGCAAAAAAAAAAAGAAAAAAAGCAAATGTAACGCTTTGTTCTTGTGCTGATGGCAAAAGACCAACCAGACGCTGATGGTAGAAATGGTAACTGGACACCCCCGTATTCCCTGGAAGGTATTACTTAAAATCCAACCCAGTGTGGGCTGTTCCATGAAATTCTAAGTGGCCTGTAAAATATTCTACCTTTGTGAGACATAAACAAAATCAGGAGAAATCAGCCAAAAATGGAAGCCATTTGTAAGGAGGTTGTGGGGATTCTCAGAGAGCCCATGGAGACTTGGCTAACTCCCTTCCTTCCATCCCGCATTAACTCAACTCCAAAAGCAGATGCCTGCTGTTTTCAGCAAAAGAAGAAACCCTATTATAAAGAGGCCATGGTAGGAATTAATCAGGGGAGGCAGCTACACAGCTGAGAAAGAACATTTTATTTATGGAAATGAGCAGGAAAACACACACATACATAAGGGAAAGAAAACATATAGGTATAGACAAGTAACGACGGCAGTGAGGCCGGAGTCGCCTCTCCTTCCTCCAGCCTACCAGTGCAGTGTGTGGGTGGGGAGTGGGCATCCTCCAGAGCATTTTCTTGGGGACAACAGTCCTCCCATTTGTCTGCAGCAGGAAGGAACCTGATCTGCCACATACAGGGTCAAAGAAATAGGATGCACGTGTAAGAGGACCACTGCCCATTTTGAATTTTATTCATGTGAGTAAGAGGAGGACACTCCACATTTCTGCCTTTTTGAGCCAACTCCTCTGACTTCTTTACCCACTCAAAAGCAGTCTGCCATGGGCGCAGGCATACTGGTCACCAGCCACCAGTCCCAGCTTTCCTGCACACTGCCAAAAAAAAGGGAGTATCTTATCACCTCTGAGCAAAGCACCAGTTACCGATTGCCAGGCTTCTAGCTAGCCTGTGCTGAGTCCGGCAGAAGCAAGTGAGGGAGTTGAGATGACCACGTAGAGCCCTGCTGTGCTATCGCCATCTCCAGAGACCTCATTCCCAACCAGAACTTCACACACACCATCCGCGGAGGACTTGGGTGTCGCTTCCAAGTTCTCAGGGCAGGCTGAGTCATACTGTTCAGAAGTCAGGAATGCTGAAATTGCTGGGACATTCCTACGGTTTGTGGGAAGACTTGATAATATATTTGAAATCAAGTGTGGCTTAGAAAACCAGAAGGTATGTTTGCCCAAAGAGGTCACACACAGAGACCTTCCCAAATAGGAGATGATCCCCAGGGAATCGTTACCTCCCACCCAAAGAGAAGAGTCTCCATGAGATTTTCTAGGAATAGATGCCAGATCTTTCTTCTCTGCAGAGTATGTGGCCCTATAATTCAACTCCATTTAAAATTCCACTCCACCCAGTAATTAGCTATTGAGTACTTTCTTCATCCCAGTCCGATGCTACCTGTCATGGAGGAAAACAAAATGCCATTTAATAAATGGCAATTGTTTTTAGTATTTTGAAATCATAATCCCTGAAAATCCTTACCTCCTGGCAAAAATGCCACACCTCTTATGGAACAACATTAAAAAAGATTTTTGAGAGGATTAGCTGCTGAAATATTTGGGCATTAAGATGACTCGATCCTTCATTTCCTTAATTAATTTCCCTAAGGAAATTAATTTCCTTAATTTGGCTTAATTTTCAAAGTTATCTGGCTTTCTTAATGACTTAAAAATAATGATTTTTTTTTTTTTTTTTTTTTTGCTGCTTACAAAGTAATTCAAATTTAAAATAAGGCCACAGCATGAAAGTAGAAAATGAATACTATTCAAGAAGTCACCACTTGTCGGAACCCCCTCAAGTCTTTTTCCCTGTACATATGTGGAGAAGGTGACAGAGAAAAGGGAGTGGTGGTTAATGGAGGTAAACAGATTTACTTCTCTTGATGATCTTTGAATCTTGCTTTTCTCTCTGCATCAGTATCTGTGACATTTATTTAGATTCCAGCATCCCCAGGCCCCCACCATGAGACCCAAATTGTTCTTTTCTTGAATCTCAGAAATGTTTGATGCAGCTTCAACAATAGATTTGTGCATCTGTGCCTCTTGAAGCTGTCTATTATGTTCACTTCTAGATTATTGATCATTTTATTTATCAATTCCTGCTTGTATGAACCTCTAGTCCTAGTACACAAATCAGAATCAGGAGCTTCCCTTCCTATGGAATCTTCTTGCATTGATTCTGCCTTTAGCTGCTGATAAGAATAGGATAGGGGTTGCCTTTGTTTCTCCAGGAAAAAGGAGAGGTGGCCCTGGCCATCTGGGTGTCATTTACTCCAAACATTTACCTCTGGTTTCCTAGATATTTCCTCATTTTCTTTCTTTCTTTTTCTTTCTTTCTTTCTTTCTTTCTTTCTTTCTTTCTTTCTTTCTTTCTTTCTTTCTTTCTTTCTTTCTTTCTTTCTTTTTCTCTCTCTCTCTCTCTTTCTCTCTTCCTTTCTTCTTTCTCTCTCTCTCTCTCTCTCTCTTTTCTCTTTCTTTTTATTGAGGGGGCAGAGGGAGCTGAGTCTCATTCTGTCACCCAGGCTGGAGAGCAGTGGTATCATCTTGGCTCACTGCAACTTCTGCCTCCCAGATTCAAGCGATTCTCCTGCCTCGGCCTCCAGAGTAGCTGGGACTACAGGCGCATGTCACCGCACCTGACTAATTTTCATATTTTTGGTAAAGACGGGGTTTCACCATATTGGCCAGGTTGGTCTTGAACTCCTGAACTCAAGTGAGCCACCTGCCTCAGCCTCCCTAAGTGCTGGGATTGCAGGTGTGAGCCACTGCGCTTGGCCTCCCCCATTTTTTGGAGTGTTTGTCTATTTCTCCTCAACCTCTCTTCCTCTGTCATACTGTTTTCACCACTTCCTCTGTACTTTCAAAATCAGCCCTCTGTTTGTCTTGTCCAAATCTTGTCTCCCTTCTATTCTGCCTTCCCTGCAGTTATTTGTAAAGTTTCATTCGTGCTGACATGTGAAAATTCTGACTTTTGTCCTATGTTGTATTCATGAGCTCTCCTTATCCTCCCCATTCTCTCCTTACTATAATCACCAAAGATTTATTCCTTTAATTTATAAAAAGCAGATTCTACAAGCCTCATGAATCAACTGAATGCTCTGGAAGGTACACAGGTGTAGAGGCACTGAAAACAAAATCTGGATGATGCAGCCGTCTGCTCAACTCCCAGGTAATCATGCTCATGTTCTTCATGTTTTCACCTCCAGTGAAATTTGGCCTTGAAGACGTTTCTTCTACATTTGTGGAGTAAATGGAGTCATCCCTTGGGTATAGAAATCCCCTCTGCCCTCGATTTCCTAGACACATCCTCCCCCAAGTCTTGACTTTTAAATGTTTCTCCTCATACATCAAATAACCAACCTAAAAATGAACCGTTTGTTTCCTTTTTAAGACACCTTCTTTCCCTTCCTGACTGTCAATAACACCTCCCCGCCTCCCAAACTTGGGGGCTTGTAATCATCTATTATTCCTCCATTTCCTCCTCTGGCCACAGTCATTCCCACGGGACCCTCACTCCACTTCCTGAACAGAAATCTTACAAACCGAGTGCTTGCTTTCTCACTTCCACTGTGTCTCTAGTTTAGGCTGAAATAATTTCCTGCTGAACCTGAATAGGACTCCAACTTCCTCCTCCTAACTCTCCTGCTTATCTCTTCTCATTCCTAGGAATCTAAAAGGCTTAGTATCAAAATTATTTTCTTTTCTCAGCCCCTGCCATACTCTTCATCCCCTCAGATGTATTCCATTCATGTAGGCTTTTTTTTCTTTTGATTTCCAGATGGATTTTTCATCTTTCAATATAAAATTCAGTGTTTTACAATATTTGTATGACCCTCCTTTTATATAAAATGCTTTATATCACAGTATCTGGGTAACCTACCTTTTTAGCTCATCTTCTGCTATTCTTTATCCTCCATTCCCACTCTGCTATTATCAACTGGCTCTCACAGACCTCCCACGACGGTGTCTTTAACTTCAAGATTCATTTCATTTTAATGCTTTTTTTTTTTTTTTTTTTTTTGAGATGGAGTCTTTGTCTGTCACCCAGGCTGGAATGCAGTGGGACGATCTTGGCTCACTGCAACCTCCACCTCCCGGGTTCATGCCATTCTCCTACCTCACCTCCCGAGTAGCTAGGGCTACAGGTGCCCGCCACCACACCAGGCTAATTATATATATATATATATGTATATATATATATTTTTTTTTTAGTAGAGACGGGGTTTCACCATGTTAGCCAGGATGGTCTCCATCTCCTGACCTCGTGATCTGCCCGCCTCGGCCTCCCGAAGTGCTGGGATTACAGGCGTGAGCCATCGCGCCTGGCCCATTTTAATGCATTTTAACTTAAAGCTTGAGCACTACGTTGTACAGATCCTGTGCAATATACATCCCCTTCCAGAACAGTTTGCTTACAAATAACAAAGAAAGATGTGTTGGACTTTGTTGCTACACAGCAGATGATTTCTAAGCACTTCTTGTTTTGAATCACAACAAGCCTGGCCACAAGACATCATGGTTACAATTGCGTTAAGAATACTTTATGACCTTGGACACGAAATGGGAAGTAGGACAGCCCTAGAATAGCCTTGAGGAAATGTTGTGTTCTGGAAACTGCTGTGGGGAAAACATGAAACATTTCCTAAGACCCAGGTAAAAGCAGAAACAAGAGAAAATCTGTCTCAGCTGTTTCCCAGGGAGTTTTCATGCACTGAAAACCATGAGTGTCTCTGTGCTCACTTAATGGAGAAGGTGCTTGGAGACCTTGGGATAATTTGTCTAACTTTGATGGAGTTGGATTGGTGCCTGATTCAAGCATGAGGACTGTGGGCCTGGCAGCCTGCTTTCTGAATTCTCTCCCTTGGTCTTAGATATTGTCTTGGTGGTGTTTGCAATAACACTTCAGCTGGAAGATCCTTTTGGATCCTATAACTGCAAAACCCAGTCTAACTTTAAAACTCTTGTATTCATAATAATCAATATGGTGCATTGACTTTCTCCCCAACTCTTAGGTATTATCGTGTACTTTAATGCACAGATGCATCAAAATGGCTGATGCTGTACATCCATCACAATTTCATGCTCTTGTTTTAAATGTGACTTCCTGGAACAGACTGTTGGAATGCTGCCCCACGCTGGTCCCCCTCAGACCACTCTTGGGAACTCTGTCACAGTTGCCTGCGCAGTTTCACCTCTTGGATTTTAATACATATTAGCAAAATCTAAATGAGATTTTTTCATTGAGCTAATTTCAGTTTCTTCCCGAAGATAGGCAGGAAAAGCAGCATGAGGTTTTGCCAGCTGCAGCTTCAGCGGTTTGATGGAAGGATGCAAGCTCACTCTTTATCTCTTTATGGATCACAAAGGCCTGGACTAATTAGTACTTATTAGAAAGCCAATTAGAAATACATTTTATTTCTCCATGTGGTGTAAATGGAGCATGCCGAGGCCGGTTGTGGACGGAGATGTAGTCTACAGTACTATTGCAGACGTGGGGCCTGCAGAGCTCCACATGTACAGTCAGGAACGTTCACCAGATAGCGCTGGGAGCATAAGATTCTCTTTCTGTAATGTTAACAGGATCCAATGCTATGCAAGTGCTAGTATCTACATGCTTTGGACAATGAATACCTTTTCCTAATTTTGATCTACTATTCCTTCTATATTTGATCTAATTTCTTTTCTATTGCATTTCCTTTTCATTCTCATTTTCTTCATTCTCAACCTGGTACATTCTGGATTTTATTTAATTGATGATAGACACCAATACTTATACATATGCATCATCTATTTTTGAGAACCCTCCATCTTCTTCTCTAAGAGTCTCCCTATTGAGTTATCCAAAAGTGCACAATTAAGGTTGATATATCTCCCCTACCCCTTTAGACATTCCATCCTATACTGAAGCTGGCTCCTAATTCTTTTCTAAGGAGTCTGCTGACAATTAAATTAGCTGATGAATGCAAAAAATTTAGGTGCATATTCCTCTACAAATTTTCCATTTACCCAATAGATATTAGAATGCTAATGACTATTAAATATACAATTTATTATATATCCTAAGTATGCATGTATGTATCCATCCATCTGTCCATGCATCATCCATCCATTGATCATCCATCTATCATCCATCCATCATCCATCCGTCCACCATCTATATCCATTCATCCCTCCATCCATCATTCATCCATCCATTCATCCACCAACCATCCATCCATCCATCCGCCATCCATCCATCCATCCATCCATCCATGCATCCTTTACCCATCTATCCATCATCTATCCAACTAGCCACTATCCATTTTTCTCTCCTATATACAAATTGTTATAGCAACCCATCTGCTAATCTGGCTTGGGAGATTGAGAGTGAGATGGCCTTTCCTGTGAAATGCTTTCTTTTGATTCAGACTCAAGTATGTAAGTCATTTCTGGCCCTCCACACATGACAGGAATCTGCAGGCATTTACATATGTGCCACCTCTCTCATTATTAGACTAAATTCTTCTTAATAGCCAGCACTGTGCCCATTTTGAAATGGTTATCATAAGCTCAGTAATCTCCATGCGGACAAAAGATAGTTGCTAATTGCCCGAAGTACTTGCTCAGGAACTCCGTTCTGTCCCACTGTTACTGCTGAGCTGACTAAGCCATCTGCTCACCTACTTTTTTATATTGTACAGTTTGGGGCCTCCCCTGAGTTATTCTGAAAGCCACCACTGCAACTCCCTGAATTGCTTTCACTGCTCATATTCTGTATTGCTTTGTTTTATTTTAGAATCTTACATCGTTAGCCTTCACCTGCCTGTGAGCTTACACAAAATTGGCCTAGTTTTCTGGGTCCCTGCTTATGGTTATTCAATCAAAAGAAACCTTTAGCATAGAAAAGTCTAATAAAGACATTACATTTACATTTTTTCCTGTAATATGGCTCCCTTAGTGGGTGTGTGTGCAGTAGGGCAGAATTTCAAGGCTTGTGACTCTAAACAAAAATGCCCAAGAAATTTCATGACCGATAAAGTACACAGTAAACAAATGTCCAGAGAAAGGGAACATTCCTTATGCTCCTAACATTGCCTTCAATGCACTGGCTACTTGGGTGACATTTACACTATTATTTTCTTCTAGTTTTTCCACAAGATTTGCTTCATTCCCTCTTTTAATAGGCATCTCCCTGATATCAATTTGTTATAAGTAGAGCTCCATTACACATTTCTTTCTGTAAAAGGAGCCAAGTGAATACAGGGAACCTCATATGTCCCTAAAAATCAACTCTTCCTTTCCATTCCAGAGCATTATGATGTGCTTTTATCCCTTGTATATGTCTTCCTTTTAGACAACTAAGGTTTTGTGTCCATCCTGTGTTGATTCATGAGTCTTTGATTCATTGTAAGAAAAAAACCTGGACTAGATTTTTTAATATAATTTCAACTTCTATTTAGATTCAGGGCATACATGTGCAGGTTTGTTGCATGGGTGTACTGTGTGATGCTGAGATTTGGAAGATGAATGATTCCATCACTCACGTGGTGAGCATAGTACCCAATAGTTGGCTTTTCAACCTTTGTCTGCCTCCCTCCCTCCCTTCTTTAGAAGTCCCTAGTGTCTATTGTTTCCATCTTTATGTCCATGAGTACCCAATTTTTAGCTCCCACTTATACATGAGAACATGCAGTGTTTTGTTTTCTGTTCCTCAGTTAATTTACTTGAGATAATGGCCCCCAGCTGCATCAGTGTTGCTGCAAAGGTCATTATTTCATTCATTTTTCTGACTGTGTAGTATTCCATGGTGTATATGCACCACATTTTCTTTATCTGATCCACTGTTGATGGGCACCTAGATTGATTCCACGTCTTTGATACTGTGAATAGTGCTGCAGTGAGCATATAAGTGCAGGTTTCTTTTTGGTCAAATGATTTATTTTATTGTGGATATATACCCAGTAATGGGATTGCTGGGTTGAATGGCAGGTCTGTTTTAAGTTCTTTGAGAAGTCTTCAAATTGCTCTCCACAGTGGCTGAACTAATTTACATTCCTGCCAGCAGTATATAAACATTCCTTTGGCTCTGCAGCCTCACCAGTATCAGAATAGTCATTCTGACTGGTGTGAGATTGTATCTCATTGTGGTTTTGATTTGCATTTCTCTGATGGTAAGTAGTGTTGAGCATTTTTCCATGTTTGTTAGTGTTTGTATGTCTTCTTTTGAAAAGTGTCTGTTCATGCCTTTTGCCTCCTTTTTATGGGGTTATTTATTTATTTGTTTGTTAGTTTTTTTTCTGTCACCCAGGCTGGAGTGATCACAGCTCACTGCAGCCTTGTACCTCTGGGCTCAAACAAGCCTCCCATCTCAGTCTCCTGAGTAGCTGGGACTACAGGTGCCTGCCACTACATCTGGCTATTTTTTTATTTTTTGTAAAGACAGTGTCTCACCATGTTGCACAGGCTGGCCTCAAACTCCTGGCCTTAAGCAATCTTCCTGCCTCAGCATTCCAGAGCACTGAAATTACAGGTGTGAGCCACCACACCTGGCCTGGGACTAGATTTTTGAGTCACTCCTGAACCAAGGATGTTTCTAGCATTCCCCTAGTCTCAAAACCCTGTAGAGAATGTTCCAATAGAATCTAGGTGTGTTTGCCACAGATCAAAAGTGCAATTCTTTCTGTTCTGAAAGATGCCAAGGCCTTTCAGCATTGAAATGCTCAACAGTAAGGTCCCCAAGTGTACAACATATTTCACGTCATCCTTGAGCATTGGATATTATTCATTCATTATGACTTTATTCCCAGTCAGGTTCCTTGTTGTCATATAGTTTGCTGATGCTACACTTTCCACACATATTTCTTTTCTTTTTTGAGATGGAGTCTCGCTCTGTCGCCCAGGCTGGAGTGTATGGCATGATCTCAGCTCACTGCAACTTCTGCCTCCCAGGTTCAAGCAATTCTCCTGCCTCAGCCTCCTGAGTAGCTGGGATTACAGGGGTGCACCACCATACCTGGCTAATTTTTGTATTTTTAGTAGAGACGGGGTTTCACCATGTTGGCCAGGCTGGTCTCGAACTCCTGACCTCAAGCAATCCACCTGCCTCAGCTTCCCAAAGTGCTGGGATTACAGGCGTGAGCCACCGTGTCTGGCCCCCACACATATTTCTCCAGCCACATCTTCAGCTTCTGTCTAGTAGGTTAAACTCCCTTCTACCTCCATTTTAGTCACTTCTGTGTCTATATAGTTGACTCTGTTTCCTATCCCTCATGCTTCAATAAAGATCTGCAAATGTAATGCCTCTTCTCTTCTCACTGCCCCTGTGGGGAGATTGCAGGGGTGTCCCAGGATTTGGGAGCTCTTCCAGGAGGCTACCTGGACCACAGCGGTTCACGTTACCTCTGCTGTCTGGGTGAGAGGTAGCTCCTGAGAGAACTCTGGCACTCACATTTGCACAGATTGCCTGAAAGCAGGGGTGGGTTGTTAGAGACGTGTACAGCCTCCTGGAAACGGGTGCACTATCATTTTCTGAGTAACTAAAAATGTATTTTTGTTATTTATCAGATATCTAGGGCATGATTTAAATGTCTCCAGTTATAGGTTTGCTATCAAGAAGTTATGCATGTATGTCAATGCATTTTTAAAATGTTAATGGATGTACACTCTTTAGAATTTGAAAATGCTAAGGAAAGGAGGTAATATCTCAGAAAGATCACTCTGAGTTGTTCTTCCTGTCATCACTTCCTTCCTCACATGCCTGTTCTCTTCTGACCATGGCCAACAGAAGTTCAGCTTTGCCTGCCACACGGAGTCACAAACACCACTTCCCTGTGGATACCATGTTAAACATGTGAGTCTGAAACAATTAATGATAAAATCTTCCCTAAATGTGCATGGTGTTGGTGTGCAGTTGTGCAACTTATCTGGAGCTATTTCTCCTTCCTCCCCTAAAAATAATTTTAAAAAATTTATTCCAGCTTTCCTTTGTCATACACTTTCACAATTTCACCCCTCCCTACCCCCATCAGTTCAGTAATTTACAACAAAACCTTCTTCCTGTCCATCCAGCTGGATTACCTCTGGTCAATGCAATTACTCAGTAACATGCTAACAGCTTTTCTCCTTGGCCTCCTTATCAGTATTACTGCCAAGTTAACCCTCCTCTTACCATCCAGAATATGTCAGAAACTTTTCTACTTCTAAAGCTTACTCTATACCCTCTCAGCTGTGGAATCTGAATCACAACTAAAATGTTCGTGATTCATTGGCAGAGTTTTAACATCGAAAGTTCCCACGGCGGATGTGCCAGTGCGGGCAGCCACTGACTTCT
Organism: Macaca thibetana thibetana; assembly: GCF_024542745.1. Lineage (NCBI taxonomy): Eukaryota > Metazoa > Chordata > Mammalia > Primates > Cercopithecidae > Macaca > Macaca thibetana. The sequence goes on along the minus strand of NC_065586.1, from coordinate 33,166,841 downwards.
CCCTTGAACCTCGTCCTAATGATGAATCAGCTTTCAGCTGCCTTGTGATGGGCTCTCTTCCTTCTAGTTGATCCTTCACTGAGCTGCTCTTCCCTCGGTCAGCCAGTTTCTCCCTCTGAAAACTTAGAGGAATTAACTGACTAATTCAACTCACACCAGAGACTTCAACTTCTGAAATCAAATGTTTTCCCATCCTTTTTAGTTCTCCTTTTTTCTTCAAGCAGTACTTACCCTCCTGGGCTCTCTGGTACATGTTTTTCCTGGCATTTACTGGCTTATCCTGATAATAGCAGCAGCACCCATTCTGTTGGTGTCTGCACTCTTTCATGACATTCTTTGCAAGCCCCGACCTCTCTGTGACTCTCCTGCAACCTTCTCTTACTCAGCCCACCATGAGTCTCTGCACTTGTTGTAGGAGCTGTCCCTCTCTTTCCCTCTTCCTTGTAGAGAGTGGCCATCCAGGCTCAGCCCAAGCCCCTCTCAGATGTGGAGAAACTTGCGCAGAAGTATAAAACCTCAATGTCATATCTGGACTTTGGAGGGAATGATATTTCTCATCCATCCAGAATCATTCACTTCTAAAATGGGCAGAGAAACTAAAAAGTAGTAAATATGAGTGACAGAAATATTCAGGATAAAACAAAAATAAAATCCCATAAATACTACTTTAGAATGGGGGAGCAGAGTAGCAGTGAGCTGAGAACCATCTTTCTTCAGGAGAATGGGCAGGCCAGTGCTCTAACCATATTCCTGCCTTCGCCCTCACAGATGCTGGAATCTGCTGGCCATGGACTAAGGCACTTCCCCTAGTTTCTTTCTGACAAATTTTTGCATTGCCAGTTATTTGTTTTTTCTTTTTCTTTTCTTTTTTTTTATTTTTATTTTTTGAGATGGAGTTTTGCCCTTGTCGCCCAGGCTAGAGTGCAGTGGAACGATCTCGGCTCACTGCAACTTCTGCCTCCTGAGTTCAAGCAATTCTCCTGTCTCAGCCTCCCAAGTAGCTGGGATTACAGGCGCCCACCAACACGCCCAGCTAATTTTTGTATTTTTAGTAGACACGGGGCTTCACCATGTTGGCCAGGCTGATCTCGAACTCCTGACCTCAGATGATCTGCCTACCTCAGCCTCCCAATCATTGCCGGTTCTTTAAATGAGGGTGACTATGAGTGTCTGCCTCCACCACTACTCACAATAACAAAGACATGGAATCAACCCAAATGCCCATCAATGATAGACCGGATAAAGAAAATGTAGTACATACACACCATGGAAACTATGCAGCCATAAAAAGAAATGAGATCATGTCCTTTGCAGAAACATGGATGAAGCTGGAAGCCATTATCCTCAGCAAACTAATGCAGGAACAGAAAACCTAACACTGCATGTTCTCACTTATAAGTGGGAGTTGAGCAATGAGAACACATGAAGGGGAATAACACACACTGGGACCTGTCAGGGGGAGGGTGGGGGAAAGGAGAGCATTAGGAAAAATAGCTAATGCATGAGGGGCTTAATACCTAGGTGATGGGTTGATAGGTCCAGCAAATCACCATGACACACGTTTACCTGTGTCACAAACCTGCACATCCCTGGAACTTTAAAAAAAAAAGAAAAAGAAAAAGAGTATCTGCCTCCTCAGGGCATTAGAGGACACCCCAGAGACATGAGGAGAAGGCAGCATGGCAACCAAGAGATTGGCTTTCTGCCTCTCCTCCCACCAACAGCTGCCTGTTTTCCATCTCAGAACAGTCATCTCATGGATGTTACCCAAAACTCAGTAAATCAAAAACTAAGTATGTCAAGTGAACCCTAAAGCCAGCTCGCTTTCTAGCCATCATTCCCTCCTCTGCTCATGGTACCACCGTTCTCCAGTTGGGATTACTCTGTCTTCCTTATCCTTGATACTCAGTTATTCAGTTCATCTCTGCTGTTTTGATTCCTCTTCCCCTTCGATCACTTCATCTCTTGCCATCCTAGATCAAGGTCTTATTAACCGACTTTTAAATCACCACGCCGATCTTGCCAATGCAAATCTCTGTACCTAGCATGTCCTCACTCCTGCCTTTATTGCTTAGGTCATCAGACTAACCCTCCCTAAATATTGCTCTTACACATGCCGTCTTGCTCAAGGACACATCACAGCTCCATTTTATTCATTCTACCAAAAGCAAACTACTCTTTCTTCTTTTTATATATTTTATTTTATTTTATTTTTTATTTTTTTAGAGTCAGGATTTCACTCCATCACCCAGATTGGAGTACAGTGGTGCAATCATGGCTCACTGCAGCCTCCAACTCCTTGGCTTAAATGATCCTCTTGCATCAGCCCCCTGAGTAGCTGGGACTACAAGTGTGCACTACCAAGTTTGGATAATTTAAAATAATTTTTGGTAGAGTCAGGGTGTCACTATGTTGCCCAGGCTGGTCTTGAACTTCTGAGCTCAACCAAAATTCTGGCCTTGGCCTCCCAAAGTGCTGGGATTATAGGCATGAGTCCCCACGCCTGGCTGCAAACGATTCTTCCTGAATGCCAAGGTGTATAGTTTTATTTCCATCAGTCTTTGTGTTTTCTCTTTCAAGGCTACTTTCTCAGAGGTATACAGGTGCATGATTGTTCTGATTCCTTTGCTCTTTTAAGTATGATGCAATGTTCCTTTGGTTTCTATTAATGTTTCTGTTTAAATTCTAATTTGTCTGATAATGTTACCAAACTAAGTTTCTTTTGGTAAATATCCTCATGGTTTATCTTCTTTCTTCTCTTCATCCTTAATCTTTCTGTTTAGCTTTAAGTGGTCTATCTTAAGCAACATATACCTAGATTTGTATTCTATTATCCAATCTATCTAATCTAATAATCGCTCTCCCTCTCTCTCATAGATAAGTTTAATTAGCTACATTTATTAAGATCAACCATATATTTGGACTAATTTTTACCATCCTTTTTGACTTTTTTTACACCTTTGCCTTTTCCTCTGATGAAATATTTCCACATTTCTGTTTGTATGTTTTTGTTTCTCTGTGGTTTTGATGATTGTAGGTTGTGCTTGTGGTCTTTTAGTGACAACACTGAATTTTTTTTAAAAAATTTCATATTTTATCTTTTAATATCTATATCCTCCTCTATATCTATATCTATATCTATCTATATATAGAGAGAGAGAGCAATTACAAGACATGGGAGATAGTTTACGAGCACCAACATATATCTAATGAGAGCTCCAGGAGAAGAGAGGGGAGGGATGGGCAGGAAAAAGGAGTGACATGAATACTGTACGTAGATGGAATGTGGATTCTGTGTGCCTATAAAAAGAGATAAAAACAAATCCATACCTATTCACTTCATAGTAAACCTGCAGATATCAAAGATAGAGTACATTCAAAATCCCAGAACACAGAAAAGATAGATTATCCTAAACAGAATGGCTGTTAACCAAAAAGCTGAAGGACAGTAATGTGATTTTCAAAACCAGCCAAAGTATAATTCAAGAGTGAGATCAAAATAAAGACATTTAAAAACACATAAAAACTAAGAACTGTAGTAAAAAAATAATGCACTATGGGGAAGAATAAATGCAATGAATAAGATAAAAACAATTATAAAATGGAATTTGATTAAAGGCTGTTTTGTTGTTGTTGTTGTTGTTTTTTGTTTGTTTTTGGTTTTTTTGTTTTTGTTTTTTTTACCATAAAGTGACTTTAAAAAGTACAAAACAGAGTTTAAACAAGAACTGTAAAATAAGAAGAAGGGGTCATTCTTCAGTGGGTTGTTAAACCATACTGACTGACATGTTTGTCATGGTCAAGAGGAGGATATAAGTACTATAAATATACATATATGTATACACACACACATAGAGAGAGAGAGAGACAGAGAGAGAGAGAGAGAGAGAGACAGAGAGAGAGAGACAGACAGACAGACAGAGAGGTTCCTGCTTTGTTGTCCCAGCTAGAGTGCAGTGGTGTAATCATAACTCACTGCACCCTTGAACACTTGAGCTCAAGTGGCCCTTCTATGTCAGCCTCCTGAGTAGATAGAGCTACAGGCACACCACCATGACCAGCTAATTTTAAAATTTTCTGCCTCACCACTATTCACAATAGCAAAGACTTGGAATCAACCCAAATGTCCATCAGTGACAGACTGGATTAAGAAAATGTGGCACATATACACCATGGAATACTATGCAGCCATAAAAAAGGATGAGTTTGTGTCCTTTGGAGGGACATGGATGCAGCTGGAAACCATCATTCTCAGCAAACTATCACAAGAACAGAAAACCAAACACTGCATGTTCTCACTCATAGGTGGGAACTGAACAAAGAGATCACTTGGACTCAGGAAGGGGAACATCACACACCGGGGCCTATCATGGGGAGGGGGGAGGGGAGAGGGATTGCATTGGGAATTATACCTGATGTAAATGACGAGTTGATGGGTGCTGACGAGTTGATGGGTGCAGCACAGCAACATGGCACAAGTATACATATGTAACAAACCTGCACGTTATGCACATGTACCCTAGAACTTAAAGTATAATAATAAAATAAAATAATAAAAAAATAAAAAATTTTCTGCCTCACCATGTTGCCCAGGCTTGTCTCAAATTCCTGACCTCAAGCAGTCTTCCTGCCTCAGCCTCGCAAGTTGCAGACATGAACCACCACATATATTTTTAATCTCTCTGTCATCTCTCTCTTTCTCATCTCCTGTCTCTATCTTCATCTCTTTATCTCTCACCACATGCCAAGCATTTTCTTAGTGATGTCTTCACATTCTCTGATAAGCTCTCCCACAGCATTGAGTCTAGAGTTAATTTTGCACTTGTTTTTTTCCCATATCTATCTACTCTAGTTTTATTTCTACCTTCTTTTGCTTCATTATTATTGTTCACGGCTGTATTCTTTCATTTATCTCTTTTCAGCATCCTCAGTGTAGGTCTCTGTCCAGACTTCATTCATGCTAATGTCTTGTTCTGATGGCTTATTTTGTTGGCTGCCTTTCTTAGCAGTAGGTTTCTCCATGTGTTTTGGAATTTTGTTTTGCTGGTTCTTCTTGTTTGACGATTTTTTTTTCTCTCTTTTTCTGTCCTTTTGCTTTTGTGAGTCTTTTAAGGATCAGCCTAACTTCCTCCTTCTGTTCTCTCAATGCTCCAGCCCACACTTGCTCAATCTTGCTCTCCTCGATATCCTCACCCTTCCTGGTGCAGTGATTTTCCAGTTGCCTCCTCTTGGCCCCTGGGTTTCAAGTTCAGAAACAGACCTTCTCATGGTCATTTGGAGCTCTGGTACTTTTGAGAAAGAGGGCTATCACAGATGGAGTGATGACACCGGTGGATGGATGGTCAGTTCCTACTCCTCACATTGTGCCTCCACTCTCCTACCTCCCTGAATCCCCAGTTGCCATATCTGTAGCCTTCAGGCAGCAGTTGACAATATTTTTTTCAGCTTCCTTTTAAGAGCAAGGAGGGTGCCCTCCACCACTGGCTCTGGTCCCCATCTCCTCTGGAATGTTATTTTCTCCCTTTTATCCCATATGAACTTAATCCCCAGATGCCCTTGCCTGCTGCCTGACCTAGACTCCATCCCACCCACGGCTTTGATGCTGCTTACCATTTCGTATTTTTATTTCATTTTTGATTCACAGAAATGGTTAATAGAACTTCAGCTTGACTATTTTAATTTCCTCTTTTAATATTTAATCTCTTGGCTGAGCATGGTGGCTCACTCCTGTAATGTTAGTACTTTGAGAGAATGAGGTGGGAAGACCACTTGAGACCAGGAGTTCAAGAGCAACTGGGGCAACATAGCAAGACCCTGCCTCTCCAAAAATATAAATAAATTTTTAAAAATGTAATCTCTCATTTCTAGATGTTTGGAATTTACCTACTGTACTTGCCTGACCACTGACCAACTCCCATTCCAGCTACTCACCATTTGGCTACTCACCAAAATGCCACCTTCGGTCCATTTAGGAAGCTCAACTGTGTCATTGCCATCTGCTGCCAGGCCTTTGCCTCTGCTGAGCCCCATACTGGAACACTCTCCTTTCGCCTCTGTGAGTCGTTTAAGGCTCAGTCCAGCTCCCTCCTTCTGTTCTCTCAATGCTCCAGCCCACACTCTCTCAGTTCTCCTCGGAACTTCTCAAGCACTGTAGATCCTCTGCAAATGGAAATTGAACATTATGGCTTAGTCTTTTTATGAACCATTTAGAAGGTCCAGGGATTATACCAACTTGTGATTTGTAGGAGGCACAACTTAACCAGTTAGTAGAATCATATGGCCCCTAATGTATTAGTCTGTTCTCATGCTGCTAATAAAGACATACCTGAGCCTGGGCAATTTATAAAGGGAAGAGGTTTAATGGACTCACAGTTCCATATGGCTGAGGAAACCTTACAATCATGGCGAAAGATGAAGGAAGAGCAAAGGAAAGTCTTACATGGCAGCAGGCAAGAAAGACAGTGTGCAAGGGAACTCCCCTTTATAAAACCATCAGATCTTGTGAGACTTACTCACTACCATGAGAACAATATGGGGGAAACCACACCCACAATTCAATTATCTCCACCTGGCCCCGCCCTTGACACATGGGAATTATTACAATTCAAGGTGAGATTTAGGTGGGGACACAGCCAAACTGTATCACCTGATAATGCTGATTATTTGGTTATTTATTTATCACTTAGTTACTATCAGAAAGTGACAAAAAAGTCCTCTCAGATTTAGTTCATAAGTATTCATAATTATTGCTATTACACACTTATACATGTAATATGGCAAAGAGTTCATTTTAGTTGTAGGTTTAGTTGTTTAGTTGTTCATTTAGTTGTTTATTTGAATAACATTGTATAGTTTTTGGTTCTGCACTTACATAGTTTTAAGTTTTAAATGAGACCCTTATGCTTTTCAATTATATTTTATAGAATTTTAGAACAGAGAGGAGATACATTTTATAAGGAGTATTTTCAAATTGGGGAGATTTATGAAGATCTAGAAACATAATTCAACCATGTTAAAAGTCTACTTATAAGATGTTCTGTTCAGAACCCAGAGCTTAGCTTTTAAAAAATTAAAATCTGATAGTTTCACGCATGTTTTTGGTCCATTCTAGCTCGATCTCTTGGTAGATCTTGCAGAGAATGTTCTGCAGAGTCTTGAAAACGGAGACCCCGCTCTGTTCATCTGCAGGAATCCAAGGCTTAGCACACCGAAATAACTCAATACATGTTTTGTTTATTTGTTTTGCTCTACTGTTCAATCCATACTTTTATTCTCTTCAGTCTTACCTATAGTAGCTAATGCACAACAACTGAGTGACAAATACCTGTTATTTACGGATGGCTTTGTTCAATTGGGTGCATAAATGACAAGCAGGAGTGGAAGCTTAGAACACGGAGACCATGATGATATTTCGAGCCACTGTTATTCGGATTGTTACAGGGAGCTTTTTGTGTATCTTAAAATCCCTTCAGGGACAGCATTTTGTATTTTACTTATTTTGTATCTCGCTTAGTGTCTAATATGGTAATGCATACCTATTCAGATAGTTAACAAATTCTTATTGCATGCATTCCATTTTCAGAGATTCCTATATGGTGAATCTGAGAGCTCAAATAACTCCCCAGAAAAGTCAGCCTAAAACAGGATGGGGGAAACTGACATCAGTGCAAGGTGATACTCTATTATCAGGCGTTGGACTCCAAGACTTGCTACTTTTTGCCAGTTGGATTAGCGATGTGGCAAATCCCATTTTCAGAGCTAATATTAAATTCTCTATCTTTATGAGCATCCCTTCCCCATGTCCCCAAAGTCCAATAGCTTGGCAGTTTTGGATAATGCAAAACAATGCTAGTGCTTGGTCTTTGTCTGATTTGTGATTAGTTTCTCTTAGTTATTTTTGTACTTCAGCATTTCATCTACCTCCTGAGACTTTGAGAGTGGGCACATATTTTATTTATCTGAATTTTAAAATGCTGCCATCCTGTGTGAGAAGAGATAAGTTAGCATTCTTTTTTTGTTCTCTCTGTGGAGCTGTTCTTTGTTTTACTAGTAATGCGTATGCTAGAGAACAACCTGAATGGAATCTGTTCTGAGGATCTGAAGGACATATGCAGATTGGAATTCATTCTTTAAGTGTATTTTCCCAAGTCTGGGAAGGTCTCGCCATCCTAGCTATGTATATCCATGCTTTAGCCTTTGCATGCTGTGGTAGGCTGAATGCAAAGTCCCACAAAGATGTCCATGTCCTAATTCCTGGGACCTGTCAATGTCACCTTACATGGTAAAAGGGATTTGCAGATGTGAGGAAGTCAAGGATCTTGAGATGGAGAGGTTATCCTGGATTATATGAGTGGGCTTAATGCCATCACAAGAATCCTTCTAAGAGGCAGGCAAAGGGAGACCTGTCTACAGAGGAGGAGAAGGTGATATGATGATGGAAGCCGAGACTGGAGCAACACAATCTGAAGATGGGTGAAGGCACCACAAGCTAAGGAATACAGGCAGCCTTTAGAAAGGGAAAAAGGCAAAGGTGAATTCTTCCCCCAGAGCCTACAGAAAGAAGCAGCTCTGCAGACACCTTGATTTAGCCCAGAGAAAGTGGACTTCTGACTCCCAGAACTGTAAGAGCATAGATTGTGTTGTCTTAAGCCTCTGGATCTATGGCAATTTGTTATGGCAGCAATAAGAAGCTAATACACATGCCATGTAGTATAAATATCCAATTCATTTATAAAAGGACAGCAGATCTAAGAAGCTCTCCTTTAAACAGGGCCTTGAAGGCTGAGGAGTTCAACAGCCCAAACAATGTTGGACTCCCCTTTACAATATCCATGGCAGTGATCTCCAGGTGGAGGGAGAATTATCCACCCAGCACACGGTCCATTTCACCTTCAGAAGCTCCATCAGGGGAAAACATATTACAGAATAGTTTTCCCCAAGTGAACCTGAATGCAATGGAAAGAGACAGTCAGGCAGATAGGTTTGAAACCAGAAGGCACCTGAGGATGTGCATCTATACAATGAAGTTAAAAGCATGCACCTCTCAGGGCTGTTGAAAGGATTCGATTATCTCAGTATAATATGACAGCACGTATTAGTCACTCACCGAATGACAGGCACAATAATTTTTATTGTGAACCAAGTCAGTTTTTCCTATAGTTTCCCTCAATTGGACAATGCATACTTTACAACCACACAGAAAAAATCTAATCCTGTTACATATAAAACCCTTCAAATATTTAAAAACAGCAGTGTCACCTGTGAGACTTCATCTGCTCCAGCTACATCTTCCCGGATATCTCAGCCAGCACTCATAGGCCATGGTGTAAAGCTCTTGCATTATTTTCCAATCTCAAACTCTATCCCACCCCGAGTGTAGAATCAGACGCATGGATGAGGATAGGATTCATCTGAGGGATTCGCAGCAGCTGTGAAAAGGAGGACAAGACATCAGCACTCATATTCTCCAACTTCCCCACCTCACTGCTGTGCTCCAGGTGCGAGGCACGGACCCATTGGTGGAAACACGCCCTGTGATAACCTCTGTCCACCGGCATTTCAAAGATGGTCTGTCTGTAGCCCTATACCCAGAAAACGGATGGGGCTCAGGAGGAGCAATTTGATAGTAAAAATATATAGATAGATATAGTATATATATATATCTATATATATATGACACACACACACATATATATCGGCCAGGCATAGTGGCTCATATATGCAATCCCAGCACTTTGGGAAGTTTGAGACCAGCCTGAGAAACACAGCGAGACCCCATCCCTACAAAAAATAGAGAAATTAGCTGAGTATGACTAATTATCCTGTAGTCCCAGCAACTCAGGAAGCTGAGGCAGAAGGATTGCTTGAGCCCAGGAATTTGAGGCTACAGTGAACTGTGATTGTGCCACTGCACTCCAGCCTAGGTGATAGGGTGAGACAAGGTTAAGTAATTCAAGCCCCCAAAATAAATAAATAAATAAACACACATACTTTTAATAAGCCCCCAAAATAAATAAATTAATTAACATACATACATTTACAAACAGTCTCTGAAATGCAATGCAGTGGCCTCCCCGATCTTCCCTTCTCAGGAAAGCAAGTGGATGGCGGAACGTGGCAAAACTTCCTCTCATTCTGCCTTTCTCATTATGTCACTGCCTGGCATCCAACCCATCAGTAACGACCTCAGTTGGCTCAGGCCCACCTCTGCAGGCCTCACCTTCTGCCCTCTGCCGCAAACCACTGTTAGCTTTGCAAGAGCCATTGCACTCTCTCGCACCTGCACCGGTCTGGCATAATCTACCCCCTCCCTATGTCTGCTGAGCACATTCCTATTTCACCCTCAAAACCCATCTCAGAATTCACCACATTCAGGAGCGCTTCTTTCACCCCTCCCACCCCATTACCACCACCGGGATGAAGCAGACCTCCTCTGGACTGGAGTAATAACATGTACTTGCCGCCATCATAAGACTTACTTGTGTCCTATTGTAGTTGATGGTTATTAATCTCTCTCCCACGTGAGTTTTTACGAGCAGGGATTTTTCATTCCTGTATTGCAGGCGTAGTGCAGAACTGGACTATGGAAGGCGCTCAATGAATACATGCTGAATGAAAAGAGAGAGACGCCCGAGTTCTCCAGCACTAGATGTGCCTTTACCTAGCCTCTCTCGAACAGAGCATCTTTCATTATGCCACCAAGAGGGCTTCTCACACATGCATCCCACACGATGGTCATGAGTGCTCAGCTCAGGGTGTTAGGTGACCAGCCTGCTCCAGGTGCTGGACCCATTCCAGGACAGCTTCACTGGTGAACAAATGCCCACATAGACCCAGCAACCCCAGAGCTTCCAAAACTGGAAATGATTGACCTGGGAGAAACAACCCAGAAAAATCCTTTGAGCTCTCTGTACCAGCTTGTAGTTCACAAGCTAGAATTCAGCCTCTGATTGATGCTGGGGGCTTGAATTACTTAACCCTGCCTCCCCTTTAATCAATTCATCATTTACAAAGAAGGTGAAATAATACTAATGATTATTTATTTATTGCTTTGATTCCCTTCTTCAAACATTCTCTAGACCAGTCCATATTTCAGTGCATGTCAGCTCTCTTCAATCATTTCTTCTTGACACAGGCTGATTTCTGAATTTGGTATTTATTGCAACCCACTTCATGCATTGCTCTGTGGGGTATATTTTACTATAGCATTTAAAAATATGTGTTTATTCTTCGACAAGACTTGTTACTAGCTTGCAGTGTATACAATGTATATTTACTTGATTATTTTTGTTTTAAAAAAAAATAAGTAGGCCGGGTGTGGTGGCTCACACTTGTAATCCCAGCACTTTGGGAGGTTGAGGCAGGTGGATCACTGGAGGTCAGGAGTTCGAGACCAGCCTAGCCAGCATGGTGAAACCCCATGTCTACTAAAAATACAAAAATTAGCCAGGTGTGGCAGTGCGTGCTGGTAACCTCAGCTACTTGGGAGGCTGAGGTGGGATGATTGCTTGAACCAGGGAGGCGGAAGTTTCAGTGAGCCGAGATCACACCACCGTACTCCTGCCTGGGTGACAGAGCATGACTCTATTAAAAAAAAAAAAAAAAAACAGTAGCAAAGCCTTATACAATTCTTTAGGTTATAGGTTATATCCTGTGCTGGAAAGGAAACCTGTGCGAAGGGAGAAAAGGAGGTTACTATAAGTTACCATGGGAAAAGCAGAAAAAAAAATTCTCATATAATTTCTAGCAAGAGTCTAGTAATTCTTCCTAGTTCCCTAAATTAACTAATTACTAAGGCTTGATTGTAGTGTTGTTTAACATTTTGTATAAATGCTGAATCAGCAGTTATGGTTTATTAGCGAGGGATGCAATAAATGCCTGCCTCTTGAACTCATTAAATAAAAAACGCAATTAGCAAATCTAAGACACATTTAACAGAAAACACCAGAGGAGATCAGCAGTACCAGGCGCTGAAAGCTGCTTTTTTTCTGAGTGAGAAGGTTTTTCTGGTTACAAATCAAACACAGACAACTGCACAACTATACTACTGTGGTCCCTACCTCCTATGCTACCTAAGTGCTCGGCCAACTCTTTCTTTTAGAGATGTACAAACAACAAACTTTAGTGGGGCTTAACACTAAACTTTTTTGCATAAGCACAGGTCTTGTAGGATCAGCTTAAGCAAATAATTCCTCTTTAGCACCTGTATAGTATCAGAAGAGACTAGGAAATAATTGGTGATTTAAGAAAAAAAAACTATTGGGTAGGACCAATTCTATTCGCTTTCCTGATAAAGCAATTTATCATGCAAAATATGAATAAGCTATCCAAAAATGTATTGGAGGTTTAATAAGACTTTTCATTCTCTTCCATGGAAAAATCTCTTATACACAAGATAAGATTTAGGTTACTTTATGGGAAGATGACTAAACAAGAGACTAGGAATGAAAAACTGCTAGAATATAACAATCAAATTAGAAAATGGGCAAAAGACACACACAGGGACTTCACTCAAGAGAATATATAAATGGCAAATAAGTACATAAAAAGTTCACCCCACATCTTTAGTCATTAGAGAAATGCAAATTAAAACCACATCAGATATCACTACACACCTATTTGAATGGCAGAAATAAAAAATACCAAATGCTGACGAGGATGCCAAGAAACTGGATACTTCCTACATTACCAATGGGAACATAAAATGGCACAGCCAATCTGGAAAAGTGTAGGATAGTTTGTTATAAAACTAAACACATGCTCATCCCAAGATCCAACAATTATGCTCCTGGATATTTATTCCAGAGAAATCAAGACTTCTTGTTCACAAAATAACCTGTGTATAAATGTTTGCTGCTGCTTTATTCTTAACAGCTAAAACCTGGAGATGACCCAGATATTTCTGAGTGGAAGAATGGTGAAACAGACTCTGGTACACCTATACTGCGAATTACCACTCAGCAAGAAAAAGGAGCTTTAAACCACAGACACGCACAACTTGATTGGATTTCAAGGGAGTTATTCAAAAAAAGAAGAGCCAATATCAAAAGGTTATAAGCTGCATGATTTTATTTATAAGACATTTCCAAAATAACCAAATTATAGAAATGAAGAACATGTAGTAGTTAGTTGCCAGGAACTAGGGAGTGGGAAGGGAAGGGAAGTGGCTGTGGCTATCAAAGGTAGCCCAAGGTATCCTTGTGATGGACCTACTCTACATCTTGACTGTAGTGGTGGTCACACAAGTCTACACATAGGAAAATATGGCACAGAATTAAATACACATATGCATAAATAAGTGCAAGCGAAAGTGGAGAAATCTGAATAAGATTGGCAGAGTGGGATGGGCGTGCATCTATAATCCCAGCTCACATCTGTAATTCCAGCACTTTGGGAGGCCAGGACGGGAGGATCACTTGAACCCAGAAGCTTGAGACCATCTTGGGCAATGTGGTGAAACCCCATTTCTACCAAGAAATAAAAAAAAATAGCAGACATGGTGGTGCATGCCTGTGGTCTCTTCTTGGGAGACTGAGGCAGGAGAATAGCTTGAGCCTTGGAGGTTGAGGCTGCAGTAAGCTGACATTGCACCACTGTGCTCTAGCCTTGGCAACAGAGTGAGACCCTGTCTCTCTCTCTCTCTCTCCTCTCTCTCTCTTTCTGTGTGTGTGTATATATAAAATATATGTGTGTGTATATATATAATATATGTATATATATATAAAATATATGTGTATATATAAAAAATATGTTTATATATATATCACAAGTAAGAAATTGATATTGCTACACCCGGATTATATATATATCAAAAGTAAGAAATTGATATTGCTACACTCTGCGTATATAAATATATAATATATAAATACATACGCAGAGTGTAGCAATATCAATTTCTCTTTCTATAAATAGATCTATTTATATAGTATATATTTATTTAGATATATGCAGAGTGTAGCAATATCAATTTCTTACTTGTAGTATTGTAGTATAGTTATATGAGATGTTAACATGAGGCAGAACCAAATAAAAGGTAAACAAGATCTCTCTGTGTTATTTCTTACAACTACAATTATTTCAAAATAAAAAGTTTTAAAAATTTAACGTACAACAACACTTGTAGGCTATTGATTTAAGGGACTGAGAAAAAAGCGGAGTAAGAGAGGATTCACTCTCTTTCTGCCAGACTGTTTTTGAGCTGTGTCATTGGTCTCCTGCACTCAGACTGGAATTTACACCATCTGCTTTTCTGGTTCTCAGGCCTTCAGACTCGAACTGGAATTGTACCACCAGCTCTTCTGAGTCTCCAGCTAGCAGATGGCAGGTGATGGAACTTCTTAGCCTCCATGGTCATGTGAGTCAATTTCTTACCATAAATATCTGTCTCTTTCTCTCTCTCTCTCTGTGTGTGTGTGTATGTGTGTGCATGCATGTGCTTGTGTATACTCAGTTGGTCTTGTGATTTGCTTTGGCGAATAGAATAGGGCAGAAGCGAGCATGTTGGTTCTGACTCTAGACGTTGAGAGGCCCCATGTAGTTCTGCTTCCTCTCTTGGAGCTCTGTGCGGCCACTACATGAAGGAGCCAGGCTGGCCTATGGAGGCCAAGAGATCACATGAAGGAGAGCCCAGTTGTCCTTGTGAGGCCATGACAGACAAGTCCATAGTGAGTCAATACCCAAGAGAGGTCAGAAGAACTCAATCTGATGTGAAGTTAACATCAGATACATAGTTGAGCCAATCACACCAAGAAGGATCACCCAACTGACCTGTAGGCTCAGAAACAAAACTAAATGATTATTATTGCATGCCACTGAAGTTTGTTTGTTTTTTAATAAACAATATGATTTTGGTAATAAAGAATGATCCTGAAATTGGTACCAGAAGTGGAATGCTGACATGACCAAGATTGAAAATGTGCAGCATTGATTTTAGAACCAGTCAGAGGGTGGACGATAGAGAGGCCCTAAGCACACTGTCAGCAAAGACTGGCGAAATAGCGAGGAAATTGTTTTTGAAGCCAGAAAAATGGCAACCTGCTTTATGTAATGCCAAAAGGACTTGTAAAACTGTTGGCCCTGCACACTATGTTAACTGAGAGAAGCTAATCGCAAAAGCCCATAGACTGTATAGCTTCATTTATATGAAATGACCAGAATAGGCTAATCAATAGAAATAGAAATTAGATTAATATTTGTCAGAGGCCCAAGGAAGAGAGTAGTAGGGAGTGACTACCAATGGGTAAAGAATTCCTTTTTGGAAAAACAAAAATTTTCTAAAGTTTGATAGCGGTGATGGTTGGACAACCACTGAATTGTACAATTTAAACAGTGAATTTTATAGTATGTGAATTATTTCTCAATAATGCTGTTATTTCAAAGATAATTCTCACCTGCAGCAAGATATATAGATATTTCAATACAGAGACAGAGATATAAGATAGGAAGATAAAAATATATCTAACAAATGTTTGCATTTGGCTAAGGAGATTCCAGGCAAAATGTTGAAAGTGTTAGCTGGTTGCTTCTTGCTGCATATGACAGCGAACACCAAGGAAAGATGAGATAAAGAAAGAACTGGCCAATTTGTAAATAGAATGACTTGCTGGATTAGAAAATGTAACAGTTACTCATTTCTAGTCTCTTCAGCCAGTGGAAGATTGTCAAAGTAAAATATAGACTAAGACATAGATCAAATCAAGGGTGTAGCTGTATGATCTCTTGTTGAGGCCTTTGAAATAATTAAAGTAGACCATCTTGTCTGGACCAAAGACTTCTGGAATATTAATGTCATAATTTCACAAAAACCTAGTCTCAATGTAGCAGTAAGTACATCTAGAGAGCCAGGTCAAGAAAACAATTGTGGTGTTGGCATCTGACCCATTGCAGTGGGTAAAACAATCAGATTAGTAAGAAACCCACTACATTGTTTAGGAAATTGTACAGGAAAAAAGTATGGCCAGCTTGGACTACAAGAGGCTAAAATTGTTCAAAATGTACAAAGGGCTTTGGGCTTCCTACTTTCGATACACATAAGCAAGTTAAGAAAGCCATTTATCTGCTAACATGGGCCATTTATTTAAATGTAGCCAAGAAGAGTGAGGAGAAAAGAGAACCATCTCAGGGGGCACAACTAGGAAACCAGAAGGTAGAAGAAGAAATTTGTAGAAAAATAGACCAAGGAACCACTCCAAAGGACCAGAACCAAGGTTTAATTAGGGAATGAACATTCCCTTTTTCCCACTCCCACCCAGTGGGATTTCAGAATTGCTATGGACCAGTTACTGCTAGTGTCTCCTATTCCTCCTTATTTTTAATGGGAGTATTCACTGCACTTGTCCTGTGTCTTGTATTGTCATCATATGTTGGGTCTTTCTGAACAGGTACTAACCTGTCTCTATATTTCACAGGCCCCAGATCAAGATGCATCACATCCAAGGAGACATGTGCAGAATTGATATGGAGTTTGATGCCATAATTGAATGAGAATTTGAGGGTCTTGGGAGGGTGCAAGCATATTTTGCATGTAGAAGGGATGTGAATAATTAGGACCAGAGGACAGCCTGAGGCAAATTGATTACACCTATTGCACCTGTGCCCACATTCTTTGCAATGTGACTTTGTTGCTCTTCCCTTGGATTTGGTTGAATTTGCTATTTGCTTTTACCAATATCATATGGAGGGAGTAATGCTACGATGGTTCTATGCCTAGGACTTAAGACCTTTCACACTTTTACTTTCTCTTGAAATCCTGCCTCCACCATGAGAAAAAAGTTGACAAGTATGCTAGAGTATGAGAGACAAATGACTTAGTTGTCATGGTCACCCCATAGCTTATGACTGTAGAAATCCACTAACCCTGAAAGCAGAGCCACCTAGCCAACCTGTAGCTAACTGCAGACATATAATGGAGCACAACCAAGACTAGACGAACCACACAGCTAAGGTCAGTCTAAAGTGCCAGCCTGAAGAATTGTGAACTACATAAATGTTTGTTGTTTTAAGCTACCAAGTTTAGGGTGGTTTCTTATGTAGCAATAGTTGTCTGATATAATAGCTAGCAGAAACTGAGCGCTTAATATCAGGCATTGTTTTATGCACTTTGCAGGTATTAGCTCATATATTCCTTATAATAACCCTATAAAGTTGATGCTATTGTCTTTGCTGCTTTACAGAGAATGAAACAAAGATAAGGGAATTGATTTGCTAAGGTCACCAACTAGTTAGTAGTAGAGCCGAGATTCAAAAGCAGACATTCTGGATCTAGAGTTCAAGCTTTTAAACAATATAGTATATAATGATTGCTTTGAGCAAGAAACTTAAGGACAAAGAGTGGTTTATTTACCTTTGTTTTCCCAATGCTTGGCATCAAATAGGAGCTCAAGAAATATTGAATTTTCCATTTATATCAAAATGCACAGGCATGTCCTCAATTTCTGTATGTTACTAACCACTGGGAGCTACTACCTGCAGAATAAAATTCAAATCCTTTAACATCTATCTACAACGTAGCCAACAATGTAACTCCCACTACCATTTCTCATACATACCTTGGCAATTCTCTATCAGCCGTGTCCTCTGGTCATAGTGTTCATGTATTCAGAAAACATTGATTAAGTAATTACAATGAGGTAGGTAATGGGTCTGGTGTTTTTTATGGATTAGAGAGGGCTCAGTTCTCACAATTGTATGAAGAAAGTATTATACCCCTATTTTAAATATGCACAAGTATATTATTACTTAGGATACAAATGCAGTTATATGGAGGGAACAAAAATGCCAGTGACTTAAATTTTAAAAAAGTATTTCTCTCATTGAATAGTCCAAATATAGGCAAGGTTGGAAGCCCCACCAGGTAGCAGATTCCGGCAATTTCTGTCTTTTTTCTGCATTAGCCTCAATCTGTTGCCTGGCCCAAGATTGCTGAATCAGTTCCAGCCATCCCATGCGGGTTCTGGCCATCAGGAAGGGGAAACATAAAGGAAGAACAGAAACTTGCCCATATCCCTTTATTTAATCTCCCATAAGCCAGAACTTTGTCACATGCCCACATCTACCATCAAGGGAGGCAGGGAATTATCATATTTAACAGAGCAGTCATGTGCCTAGTTTAAAGAATGTGTGTTTCCGAGGTCAGGAGATGGAGACCATCCTGGCTAACATGGTGAAACCCCGTCTCTATTAAAAATACAAAAATTAGTTAGGTGTGGTGGTGCATGCCTGTAATCCCAGCTACTTGGGAGGCTGAGGTAGGAGAATTGCTTGAACCCCAGAGGCGGAGATTGCAGTGAGTCGAGATCACATCACTGCACTCCAGCCTGGCAACAGCGCAAGACTCTGTCAAAAAAAAAAAAAAAAAGAATGTGTATTTGACTGATCATGGTGACTCATACCTGTAATCCCAGCACTTTGGGAGACTGAGGTGGGAAGATCACTTGAGCTCAGGTATTCAAGACCAGCCTGGGCAACATAGTGAGACTCCATCTCTACAAAAAAATTAACCAGGTATGATAGCTCCTATATGAATATCCCACTTATCTACTCATTTCAGAGGCCAGAAAAATGGCATTTAGCAAGATTAGGTAGCTCGCCCAACTCCATGCAACTAGCAAGAGTCCAAATTGAGATTTGAATCTGGACCCTGCTTCCAAAGCCTGTCTGCTCTGTCCGTCCTAGACAACTCAGCCAGAGAGTCATGATTGGCATACAGCCTTCCCACGCACTCAGTCAGCCACTTAACTATGCCACTGAAACAACACTTCTGGGAATTATAAATAAGAATTATTTTCTTGTCCTTATTCTCCAGGATTTTCTGGGCTATTTGACTCCATTGGCCTCCTTTTTTTTTTTTTTTTTTTTTTTTTTTTGAGACGGAGTCTCGCTCTGTCGCCCGGGCTGGAGTGCAGTGGCCGGATCTCAGCTCACTGCAAGCTCCGCCTCCCAGGTTCTCGCCATTCTCCTGCCTCAGCCTCCCGAGTAGCTGGGACTACAGGCGCCCGCCACCTCACCTGGCTAGTTTTTTTTTTGTATTTTTTAGTAGAGACGGGGTTTCACCGTGTTAGCCAGGATGGTCTCGATCTCCTGACCTCGTGATCCGCCCATCTCGGCCTCCCAAAGTGCTGGGATTACAGGCTTGAGCCACCGCGCCCGGCCCATTGGCCTCCTTTTTAAGATTCACTCTTCTCTTAGCCTTATGCAAGAGTTTCCTCCCCTCCTGGTCCTTTCTCTCTTAAAAACCTCATCTACTTCTTGGAAGCTCCTCTCTGGGCAAATTTCTGCGGCGTCTTTGTCTTGGTCCCTGCCTTTCCCTCAAGTTCCCTGGAGTGTATTCACCTGCCTATCAGACACTTCCTCCAAGTAACTGCTCCCAACCCAGACTTGTTATGTCCAAAGTGGAACATCGTATCTTTACCCCTCCTCAAACCCTACCTGCAAAGCAAAATTGAAACAGAAATGAACTGACTTCTGCTTCGTTTCCTTTTTACATTAGAGTGTCGTCTTTTTCTGTATCACGTAAGTCCTAAATGCAATAATTGCCTTTGCTTTATTTTTCTCTCCAGTCCACAGATTCCCCTACCCTGCTTTTATGGTCCCTTTCTTTCCCACTCCATTGCTACCCCTGTGTCACACCCAGACACCCGTGCCAGGGCATTGACCCTTCCCAGGTCTCTCTGCTGCTCCCAAGGCCAGGTTGACAGCATGCAGCTGCTACAGTCACAGGTGACCTCAAACTCCGGCATTCGGGGTTTAATGCTTTGTGATCACTGCCTTGGAATCCTGAACAATTTTACCTTGACCTTGTGCTTTGTGACTGAAGTCTGGCGGGACAATGGAGCATGCACTGGGACTTGGAACCTCAGCTCACACACAACCCTGCCCCCCTGCAGCTTTCTGTCTCCCCTCATGGGTTCCTGGACCCCTGTGCTTGGTTCCCTGCATTCCACTGACCTCCTCTTCCTTGCTTCTGCAGCAATAGCCACTGCCCTCCTCTCCCAACAGTGGGTAGGCACAGGCTTCGGGAAGGACACGGGCCCTGCGGAGCCTCAGGGCTTCTGCCGTCCCTGCTCTGGACTGCCAGTATCACAGAGCCCTGGACAAGCAACTCAGCAGGGGCAAGCCTCTTACCTGACCCAATCCAGGTACCCAGCGCATCCAAGTGCAACACCCTTGAGGTCACTCATCTGCCATGGGTCGCAGCGGCACACCTTGGGGAGGGAAGATGCCTGGCTCAACTTCCCCACGGTCGGCCAGGACAAAGCACACTGGACTGGGGCGGAGTGGGGTCCCCAGGTACCCACGGGAGACTGCACTTTTCCTGCAAGTGTCTTGTGCCCAAGGAAATTGACATTAAATAGCGAAACAAAACAAAACCAACAACAAAGTGATAGGCGGAGAGAGACAGCAGAAGAAAGAAGATACTCGCTTTCTGTTGTAGGAACTTAATGGAGCTTTTTTCTCTCCTTTTTGTTTTGTTTATTTATTTATTTATTTATTTATTATTATTATACTTTAAGTTGTAGGGAACATGTGCATAACGTGCAGGTTTGTTACATATGTATACTTGTGCCATGTTGGTGTGCTGCACCCATCAACTCGTCATTTACATCAGGTATAACTCCCAATGCAATCCCTAGCTGGAAACCATCATTCTTAGCAAACTATCACAAGAACAGAAAACCAAACACCGCATGTTCTCACTCATAGGTGGGAACTGAACAATGAGATCACTTGGACTCAGGAAAGGGAACATCACACACCGGGGCTTTTCTCTCCTTTTTGAATAAGGGGCCCTGCTTTTCATTTTGCACTGGGCCCTGTAAATTATTCTTAAAACACCCCTTCATTCTAGCAACTCCCTTTCACTTACTAGGTAACCTAGCAAAATGTAAAAATGCTAGTCCATTAGCCCTGCAAGGAAGTTGCTCACTGCTCCAGACACCTGAACCTCTCTAACACATCTCTCCCAATCTCTTTTCTTCATCTTTCCTGCCTACCTTTGCTCCTTTGAGCTCCTGTGGGAAATGCCAGCCCACATTCCCAGCCCTATGTGATTCTACCTACTTGAATCCTGCTTTGCCTTCAGGGCGTAGTTAAATCCACCTCCATGAAGTCTCCTGGACTTCCCAGGTGATGATGTCTCTCTTCTGAATTTCTGTCTGACTCCTGCACATTTGGAGATTTTATATATCTGTTTCTAGTTATTTCTTATACATTTTGTTTTTTATCCTTTTAAGGGGATTTTCAACGTCTTAAGGGAAGTGCCTGGGTCTTGGAGATCTCTGAATTCTCTAAATGTCAAGCAGAATGTCTTGCACATAGCATATAGTGAATAGTTGTTGATTGTTAGGATTTGCCCAAAGGCATGAGGAATAGATATAGTTGAGGCAAACAGTATGCAAAGGTATGGAGGTGAGAATGAGGATGAGGAAGAGGGGAGAGTAAAAGGGAGGAAACAGAACCTCAGAGAGGTGATTTCTTGACAAGAGCTGGGGGTTCTGGTGGAGAAATGGCAAAATTTTTTAAAAAATCATATTTCAGCGTCTCTAACAGCCATGTCGGAATGGTTCTTGAATCCTCAGCACAATTTTGCATTTCCACTCCAGCAGCCTCAGGTACTGTTTTCATACATTGATCTTCCTAATTGTATCTCCCTGCTCCTTTGAAAATGTGATTTGCAAATCCAGCCCATGCCTTCGGAGTCCAAGTCCTACCGACCGCCTGTTACTGACAGAGACAGGAGGCTATGAGGACCCTCTCCTTCCTCCTGTCTTGCTGGTATTTGCTGCAAGATCTGTCTCTTGGGAAGGGCCTTTGTAGCACTGTTTTACAATAATATTTTGGATAAAATGTTCAGTTTCCTCTTTGTGATTCTAGTCAGACAGAGAAGATCTGAGCTCAGTGTGCGAGAAACAGCAAAGGATCTGTCATTTTCCTTAAAACTGTTCTTGGCCAGAGCCCTTGTCTCATTTGTATAATGCATTGCTCCACGATGTTACAAAACACCATGCTGGTCTACAAGGCTAATTTATGGAAATTACAAGCATGAGTGGATTGGATCCTTTTTTATATTACAAAATGGTTTGACGGTTTGAATTTTTGTCATCTTTTTAAGTCTCTGAGGGATGAGTGAGCCCAGAAACTTCCTAACATTCCTGTACATCAGAATCTTGCTAATCTTTTGGTGGTCTGTGAGTCCAAAGGCAGAAAGCCTTTGAAAATGCCTCCTGCATTCAGTTCCACATTGCATTTCAAAGTTTCTCTTTGATGATTTTATTTTGGTGAGACCTTCTGAATACTGCTTGCGAGTTGGCTATTTTGCTCACCTTGCTTGATATTTTCCTAACATCTCAATAGCACTTTCAGCCAAAAGTATCCTCAACTGGTACATCAATGATATCCTTAAAAAAAAAAACTACATTAAAATCAACCTTCGGGGTCTGACTTAAATCACTCAAAACACATTTACACTGTAAAAAATTTTAATTGAAAGGATTTTTTTTCCCTAAAATATATGTATCCAACTGATCTTGAGGTTTAAATGTATTCAACACCACCAAATCCAAGGTTACCTTTATAACGAAACAAAGAGCTACTGATTTGCTTAGCTTTGATGATAAATTCCACTTTCTCTAGCTACAATATAAGCTACTAAGGATTTGTCTATTAGGAAGGAAGGATGCTGCAGTGGGTTTGTTTTGATTTAATATCTAAGTAATAGATACTTGAGATAATGTTTAAATGCATCCTAGATACTCCTTTTATTTCAAGAAATGTAGCCTCACATCAGTTTTTGTACAAATCAAGAAGATTACTAAATAATAAAAGTACGTTTTTGTCCTTTTAATAAACTCCTTCTCCAATCTTAGAAATCATAAAAACAAGAAACAAAAGCAAAAGTGTTTCTTAAAATCATCTATTACTGTCATAGTCATCTTAAAAACTTCAATCAAATCCTTTCCTGAAATCTTCCTGTAATTAATGTGTGGAATATCTACTTTTTATTCATTCATTCATACAACAGACATTTTCTCTAAGAATTCTCATTTCTCCATTCCAATTTTGGCTTTGCAAGCAAGTCTGTTATTTATTTCTGGGACCGATCAATGTGTCTCAATTTAATCCTCAAATAATTATATTCCAACACCCAAAGAGCATAAATGTAGCAGCCTAACTATTTAACTCAAATTTGAAATCACTAGTTATTCATGTTAATGGTTATAATGAGTTTTTAAAGCATATATTATCATTATTTAACATGCCAGAAAGGGGGTTCGGCATTTGTCTTCATCACTAAATTTCAAAAATCGCTGAGATTAAAATCACACCGGACTCTTTTGGTTGACCTGTGGGTGTTACAGGGCAGTTTTCTGCCTCTTTACCACCTTTCTCTTTTAATAATATCTCATGTAGAGTAAACAGCACCACAGGATGAAATGAACTGTTCATTTTTTCCATTTTTCTCCTACCTTGACCATGCATTTATGCAGGTTTAATTGGCGAGATAATAAACATGATCATTTTCTGGAAGAAGAGCTTGTGACGGTGTAAATATGACTCTCCAGTGTCTTCACACATACTCACACAAGTCCAGGCACCATTCCTACTCCCCAATCTCACACCCTTGTGAAGTTGCCCCCAGCTGTTCACGCTGGAAAAACCAAGGCTATTCTTGGGTTTACTCTGCAGTGAGTCAGCTCAATTCAGACAATGGAAGATTGGAAGGAAGGACTTGATATTTGGCTTTTGTGCTCCTCCCTTGAAAGAAAGCAAATAGTAGCCCTGTCTCCAGATTCTGTGTCTGCCCCACTACTCTGCCTCATCCAGGTCACTGCCAAACCCAAGCTCTCAGAACGCAAAGTAGAGATGCCACGAACACAGGGGATTGGCTCAGACCAGCAGTGGAGCAGAGCACTCATTCCACAAGGACTTGGAACCCTAACATTGCTTTTCCCACTGCCTCTTGGGTTCCCAGTCAGGGTTCCTGCATCCTGGCCTGGTAGGGTCAAATCGCTGATTTTCCTATTTGGACTTTTCTTTCTTTATTTATTTTGAGACAGAGTCTGGCTCTGTCACCCAGGCTGGAATGCAGTGATGCAATCTCGAATTCCTGGGCTCAAGTGATCCTCCAGCCTCAGCCTCCTGAGTAGCTAGGACTACAGATACATAACACCCCACACCTGGTCAATTTTTTTTTTGTATAGATGGGGTCCCAAACTCCTGATTACTCAAGCAATCCTCCTGCCTAAGCCTCCAAAAGCCGTAGGATTACAGGCATGAACCACTGTGCAGAGCCTGATTTTCTTCTGTTGCCTGGCACCTGTCCCATCTCCTGCTTCAGGAAGCGCTCTCACTTCCTTTGCATGAAGAAGCCCAGAAGAGGCTACTGGAGGTTCACCCTAATTCAGCATCTTCTCCCAAACTGCTGCAGTGCAGGCTGGTAACTACTCCCATGACTCTGCAAAGAATTTCCTTGCCAGGTGTAGCAGTGTTAATTTTCAGTTGCAGACAATCATAATGGATGGCTGTTTGGTAAAGTGGCATTTGTGAGGACTATCTAGCTATGACATCTCAGCTTTCTGGCCATGTGGGTGTCCTCCTCTCTCTGACTCCAGCCCAACAAGTCAAAAGGACAATCTTCCTGTTACCAATTCTTCCATCAAAGCTGACTGGATTAACAGCCGACTGGACAAATATTCAGGCTTTGGCCATAACAGGCTTTCCCTCTGACTTAAATTGTCTTCTAAAACATATTACCTAAGTTCAACATAAATTAGATTTCTGCTCATTCAGAATGAGCTGTGCTGCCTGCCTGGCCACCAAGGATTCAGTCGGAAGTTCTCTCCATCAACGTCAGAAGGTCTTGGAGATGTTTTTTGGTTATTTCCAATGTCATTCCAAACATCACTCCTTCAGCACGGTAATAGAGACCAGATTTGGTATTCAACGGCATAGAGACTTCCTTTTCTTTCCTGCCAACTTGAGGCATCTCTATAGCTGCAAAGGACAAGAAGATTCAGTAACTGCCAAGACTGAGTGAATGAGTCCCCAAAAGCCGTAGTAAAAATTATGAAGGAAATAACAGGCCAAGAACATCCAGTGCAGAAACAATGGTCATTTTAAGTCTAAGTGTCACAGCTTTTATGTTACAAAAGAAACAAGCAAATTAATAGAGACTTGAGCCCCAAAGAAATTAGTCTGGAATTTAGAAAGAAAGTGTGACAAATAAACTTAAAGTTTTTAACGAAAACTGACATTTTTATCTAAAGCACAGTCTTGCATTTCATCAAACTTCTCCTTAGAAGATCATAAAATGCTCCATTATGAATATAGTGGAAACTTGATGAACTATTGTTCTTGGCTTGTTTGCAAGAAAGCAATAAAGTTGCCTTTTCTTGGCTGTTATCTAGATTGTTGTCATTATCTGTGACATTGCATGAACCTGAATTATCTTTAATTTTGTTTGTGCAAACTGATAGTCATAAGAAAATCTCCTCTTTTCCACTTAGTGAATTACTTTATTTTCAATCTTTCCTTGGGTATGATCTCAGCTCTGGGGGAAAAGGCACTGAGAAACTCTTAGAAGCTTGACAAGGACCAGGGGTGGAAGTCAGTGAGAGAGGCATGATAAAACCCTGGTCATAAATATACAGAAAGCATGTGTTGCAATTGTGTGATCACCCTTGTCGTTCAAAATCTGCCCCATTATAAATGCTAGTCATGAATGATAGAATTCCAAATTGGTGGGCACTTGAGTGGGCACTTCTCTTTCTCTGGTCACCCAGCCATGCCTAGGAAACTGAAGAAGCCCACATATTCAACTATTGGATCCAACTGATGCTTGATGGCTGGGCTGTCATACGAAGAGGAAGGTTTCAGCCAGAGTGGCTAAATTGACTCTCATTAAGACAGCGAAGCTGAGCATGATGGTTCACTCCCGTAATTCCAGCACTTTGGGAGGGCCGGGCAGAAGACTTGCTTGAGGCCAGGAGCGCGAGACCTGCCCCGGCAATGTAGTGAGACCCGTCTCCACAAAACTAAAAATAAAATCAGCTGAGCATGGTGGCACATGCCTGTAGTCCCAGCTACTCGGGAGGCTGAGGTGAGAGGATCACTTAAGCCTAGGAGATGGAGACTGTAGTGAGCTATGATCATGCCGCTGCACTCTATCCTGGGTGACAGAAAGAGATCCTGTTTTAAATAATTTAAAATTTAGATTGTAAAAATAAATAAAAGAGAAAAGAAAAAGATGGCAATGTAGGGAATGAAACCAACCCCTCAGTGTTTTAATACAGGCCTCAGAGTGGCAAGGCCAGGCCAGCCACCCCAGAGCCTCGCCTCACCGCTTGCTGCTTGGGGGAAGTCATTCTCAGAATTAGGTGGAGCCCACAGTGGCAACAAAAGAAGTTAATATAAAAACATGTCAAAAATTCTCATCTCTTGCAAGATTAGATGATAGCTGCAAAGCAAGCAAAAGGGGAAAGTTTCAAGTTTGTCAGCCAAAAGCATGCTGATGGAGTAGGAATGTGGAAAGCTTAACAAAGTTAAGGCAAGAAAAAAAAAAAAAAAAAAAGAAAAGACCAGGGTGGTGTTGCCTAACAAGGAAAAAGACAGGAACAAGAATGTGGGAAACTATACTAATGTACGTATTGAGTGGCCTGAGCCCTCCAAGACCTTCCAGGTTGAAGAGCACTGTTCCCCCATCCCATCCCATCTTCCCTCTGCCTGTCAGGAACCTTAGTTGAGACTTGAAAACATCTACAATAAAACTGAGAGACCCACAGTGAAAAAGTTCCACCTGCAAAAAAGACCTCAACCCCTTCATGCCAAGAAAGGGAGTGGTAGGAGCCTAGAAATTGAGATGAGGCTGGGCGCAGTGGCTTATGCCTGTAATCCCAGAACTTTGGGAGGCCGAGACAAGAGGATCACTTGAGGTCAGGAGTTCGAGAGAACCCTGGTCAACATGGCGAAACCCCGTCTCTACTAAAAACACAAAAATTAGCTGGGCATGGTGGTGGGCACTTGTAATCCCAGCTACTCAGGAGGCTGAGGCAGGAGAATCACTTATACTGGGGAGGCAGAGGTTGCAGTGAGCTAAGATCACACCACTGCACTCCAGCCTGGGCAACAAGAGTGAAACTCCATCTAAAAAAAAATTTAATTTAATTTAAATTTAAAAAAATTAAAAAAAGAGAGAAATTGAGATGAGAACTCAGAGTGGGGAGGGGATTTTATTTGAAATAGACCCTAGAGTGAAGGTGGAAGTATCCCACAAATTATGCAATTTAGGTCTCATTTTACAAATCAAGAGAGAAGGGGGTTTGTTCAAGATCACAGAGTTACCGGTGGACTCTGAGTCTTCCGACTCCTTCTATGACGTGGCGCTAGCTCTCCGGGACTGAGATGCCTAAGGAATAATGAGGCTAATGGAATTAGGTAACCCATAACCCGATTTCTCATCTCTCAATGAGATCAGGAAAGGAAATATGAAGTCAGGATGTGCGTGACAAGAAGATAGGGCAGTTCAGAGGAGACCAAGGGTAGACATAGATTTGTGCTGATATCTGTCAGGGAAGTGACTTCTGTCCAGGCTCTGGGAGTCTGTGAAGTTGAGCAGGAAGAGCTGAGCGTCCCAGGCAGGTGTGCAGGGGAGGACTCAAAGATCAACAGCAGCAGGCGAGACCAACCTGTTCAAAAATGGGGCAAAGAAGTGGGCTATGGACTCATCTTAGGTCGAAGACTCTTGCCTCTCCAGTTTTATAAGGTTCCTGCTATGTAGAAACACAAAAGACTGCCTAAATTGCAGTTCACCCCAGAGAGAGACAGTGCCTCACAGGCGCTGATAATGCTGTTCACAACAAATACTGGATATAGGCTTCTATGAATGAGGCTTTGAAAAGTCTAGGAGACTTCACCACAATCACCAATTAAACTAGGTTTAACTACTGAAAAGAATGGATGTATGTTATTAGTTGGGTTTCTGGATACAAAACACAAAACTAATTAGAACTACTTTTCATCCAAAAACAGGGCAAAAGGGAAATTCACTATGGGTATACAAGCCCCCTTATGGAACCCAAAGTCAGGCAACCCTCAGCTTTCACCAAGGGACTGGGAACCGCCAGAAGTCTCCACTTGCTCTGTCCGCTCTGGTTTGGAGACGGCTTTTTTCCTCTCTCTCTCTGCCCTCTGACTGTCTCTGCCCAGCCCTCCACACTGGGCAGGAGGCCGTCACTCCCACAGTTCCCAAATCCACAGGTCACAGAGCAGCTGTAAGCAGATTCCAAATGGCAGGTCCTTAGGCCTAGCACCAAATACCTGGAAAAAAGCAGGTGCTCCTTCCAGCTAAGATCTGGAGTCTACCTCTGGCCTAGATGGCTATCTCCAGGTAATGCTGTGCTGCAGTGAGATGAAGATGCGGGTTGTGCAAACGGTTTTCAGATGAGGGGCAGTGGTAGAGCCCTAGGGCATCTATGGTATATTCATGTACGGAATTGAAGGCTTCTGGAATTTAAGATGAACCTTGGAGAGCCTCCAAGCCAAATCAGCCATTTCTTAAAGAAAGAATCTGAGGCTCCAAGAAGGGAAATGCTGGCCTGAGCTTATAAAACTTGTAAATTTCAGAGCAAGGATTATTTGGAAGTCTTCCTGTTCTACCATTCATTCATTCACCTCATAATGACCTACGGCTTGTCAGCTTGCTGAAAATATAACTGTGTTCCAACCAGACAGGATCTCTACCTTCTCGGAGTGTACAGATGTGGGGGAAAGATCCTACAAACACATATAAAATTATAACCCTGATCAATGCTAAGAAAGCCAATGCCAAGAAAGACACTGATGCTATTTAGTGTCATCAGGCAGGTCAAATGAGTAGGTCCCAGCACTGGGCACTAAGAAAAAAGAGAAATTGCATCTAAAATAAACACTGACATTTTTCTAATTTTGTCCATCAACATAACTTATGTAGATACAGTATGCCATTTTCGAATCTTGAAAAACAGTTTGAAAACACTCACAACTGTGGCACAGTCCTCAAAGTATGTGATTGTTTACTAGCTAACAGCATTTTATCAATACATACGACAGGGTTAGGCTGTGTCCCCACCCAAATCTCATCTTGAATTGTAGCTCCCATAATTCCCACGTGTTGTGGGAGGGACCTGGTGGGAGATAACTGAAGTATGGGAGTGGTTTCCCCCATACTGTTTTCACGATGGTGAATAAGTGTCATGAGATCTGATGGTTTTATAAAGGGAAATCCTTTTCACTTGGCTTTCATTTCTCTCTCTTGCCTGCTGCCATGTAAACATGTCTTTTGCCTTCCGCCATGATTGTGAGGCCTTTCTAGCCACATGGAACTATGAGTCCATTAAACCTCTTTTTCCTTATAAATTACCCAGTCTTGGGTATGTCTTTATCAACAGCATAAAAATGAACTAATACAACATACATCTTTATTTTGTTTAATTGGCATTGGTGAACATTTGAAAACAGTGAGGATACAATGTCAACTCAAAACACACTGACTTCTTCAAAGATTTTCACAGTGCAACCATCTTAGCGATTTCTTTTTCAGACATTTGTGACTCCTCAACTAAAATGTTGTCATCAAAAATGTAAAAGCCTATGACAAATTAAAATGACTTTGGTTTGGCTAAGGCCTTCGGCTGGAAGAACATCATCACATGTCTTCACTTCTCTTGCATGTATGGAATTGTATATTTCAGAGATTTTTCTTTTCTTCTTTTTGACTAAAACCATGTCAATTTCAAAGGATCCAGCTGCCTTTCTTCTGAAGGAAGTACTCCTGATTTTTGTGTGTCATTGTTCTCTTCTGTTACAATGTGACTCCTTCTCTAAACAAGAGGCAGTCCTCATTTTTTCTTCCATTCCATGAAACGCAAACTAAACTGGAAAAAAAATAAGTCCAAAATAGCATCCTCCTATTTTGGCAGTTTTATATGATTATAACATGCTAGAAATGTCACTATAATTATAGCAACAAATTATTTCAACAGTCCTCACAAGTGATGCTATTTATAGACAATCAGAAATGTATATAGAGAATGAATCCACCCTAACAGAAAAACCTGCTAATGGTTGTCTTGAGCCTGGGGCTAGGGCCACCTGGCACTGCGTGATTAAATGCGAAAACAAGGGTTTCCATGAGCCTTCATTGAAACACAGAACATGAGAAATGAAATAAATAAAGAAGGACATTTAAATGATTATAGCTTGGCATTTACTCTGCATTCCTAATGTGTTAGGTACTATGTATAAAAAATTACAATCACTGCTTAACTGTCTTTCAAGATTTACAACTGATTGTCATATCAGAGAGAGCAGCAGGTTCAGAAGAGGTGACTGTTAGGAGAGCAATGTTTAGGTCAGGGAAATAAATTAGGATATGTACATATCCCTTATCTGTGATCATTTGTAGGCTATTAAGGCTGGGAAAATTACCATTAATTATTACATACCATGCTTTCTTCATTTCATCTTGAGCAGAGGAAAAAGAGTTGGCTGGAATTGCTTGTTTGTTATTGGTTTTTCCCTTTTTATTTTTAGCCTCTTTCATTTTATGGTTTTTATGTAGTTTTGCTTAACAGAGCTGTAAATTCAGGGATGAAACAAATTTCACAGTGACTCTTTAACCTCCACTGCTAGGATGCATTTGCAGAAACTTCAATTTAGCTCTGAGAATTTGGTTGGGATGGATAGGGTTCAGAGAGGAGGGAAAATCATTTAACCAAAAGTAATCCCTCAGTAAATCAATTTGCTCCAAATTTCATCTGTATTTTTTGCATACTGGTTAATGCTGTTGTCTCCCTGGGTCACTGAGTAGAGCTGACATCACTGTCATTCTGAGGGTAATGGGTCAGAAGTTTACCATCTCTGCCCAGGAGCCTGACCATGCCACTCTGGGACACCTCCCAGGGATGTGTGAGCGCCAGCTGCAGTAGCTTATAATGACAACCCTATGTTTGACTGTTTTTCGCTTACAAAAAATATGTCCTTAAATTTTCTTAACCTCTTTGTGAATGTCTGCCTTTGTGTCATTGAATGTTTACCTGCCATATTTTAGATTCAGTCAAAAATTGCTTTTTCCCCATCTGTGTTTTTCTGGTGTGCACTATTGCCTTGAGTCTGTAGGGCTACATTTGTCACTAGTTGGCTGTCATTACACTGTGGGAGCATGCATACAGAATGATGCTTAGTGCAGGGCACAAAACTGAACTTCTAGTGGCCATTGCCTGCCATCCAGGAAGTGATCTGGGGACACACCTCATGGAGAAACGACAAGGGTACAAAGGTTCCTCAAAGGCAGCAAACAAAGATTTCAGGAGTTCATTGCTGGTCGCTTCTGATCCACGTGAAGAACC
This sequence comes from Macaca thibetana thibetana, assembly GCF_024542745.1. Taxonomy (NCBI): domain Eukaryota; kingdom Metazoa; phylum Chordata; class Mammalia; order Primates; family Cercopithecidae; genus Macaca; species Macaca thibetana. Next base: position 33,135,462 of record NC_065586.1, on the reverse strand, counting down.
AACCTAGAGAGGAAAAATAATAACAACAATAAAAAAAAAAATCCCCAATAACATGTGTGCAGCAGGGACTGCAGCCGTGGCTCCATTTGGAATGAATAAACATGTGTTAATCATTAGAGTTTGAAACTGATCCCAGAGTATGTTGCATTATAGCTACAGACTTGCAAAATGAAGCATTGCACAGACAATAGCTATGCATGCCTAGGATGGCAACAAAGCCACCCCTCAGTGTAGAGCTCAGGATGGGCTGAGGAGGACAATGTGATGTCATGGGTCACATTTAAGAAAAAAAAGAGATGAATTTTCTTCCGAGGCAGCAAGATGTTCTCTGGCACGCAACCTACTGGCTTTGTAAAAGAGCTCCAGATGGATGCTGAGAATAAGATACTAAACACAGCAACAACATGCAAGTTGGACAGCTACCTGACAACATGGGAAGAAGCCTGCAGAAAGGGTCCCTTCATTAAACTAATAATACACCTGCTTATGTGGTTAACTGAAGCCAAGGGCTGAGGATAATTCCACAAAAAAGAAAAAAAAAATAGCTGCCATGGTAACCTGGACAACGACAGATCTTCTGGATGTGACAAAATTCCAGTCTGAATTACACAAAGTCACCATAAGCCCAGAAAGCAAAGTAGATTTAATTAGTTGGTTAAGTCTGCAGCACAGGAAGGAAGGCAACACTTGTCCTTTATTCTCTCTCCAAACTAACAACGCGTCACTAGCATGAGCGATCCTCGAAAAGGAGAATTTTTAGCTAAGCACATGATTGCAAAGTGATGCTTCACATGGGAAATCCCCAAATTTAAATTCCCTCAAAATTCCCCATCCAAATTAGCTGGGACCACTTGAAGGATGCATAGAGAAGAGGCTTCATTATATGTCACATCTAAACATTGAGGCTTCAGATGTTCCTCCCCACAGTCACAGAGGTCAAAATGGACACTTTCTAATTTTAGCAGTCAATAGAACTTTAGCACAAGAACCTTCTTTGTCTTATTAATAAAAACATATCTGGTAAGTACACATGGCATTGTATTGAGTATTAAATAAAGCAAATTTCAACAGAGCAAATTCCCATAGACCAGGAATTTACTACCCAAGATAATATCCATGTGATCATAGATAGATATGGGGAAGCATATTAAAGGCACTGAAAACTTCTAAAATGAAAAGATTTATAGGGCCGTTGAGCATTGATTTTTTTCTATAATCCTCATTTTAGTGGCAACTCGACTGTGTTTTTTACTATTATCAATAGCTGCTTTTTATATTTTTCCTTAACTCCCATCTTTGACCACTCTTGGTCTCATTCCTAACTCCCCTTCGCTGAGTCCTCTTCCTCTTCCTCTCTAAGGTTGGTGCAGGCATCTAAGCTCATCTTTCTCTAATTAACATTTGACCTTCACATGTTTCCCAAAGACTTCTCATATATTTAAAAATTGAATTCTTCTCTATTCATTCATTTCCCTAGCTTTATATCAATATTACCACCACTCTTCCAGGGCTTCCAAGCTTGCAACTTCAGATTTGGTTATGTGTGCCATTTCCAATCAGTCACTAAGTCTTTTTGGTTCTTCCTTCAGATTTTCCTTCAACCCCACCCACCTATTTCATACCTGTCAATAACAAGGGGATTATAGTTCTGTTAACAGATCACAGTCTCTCGGGTCTGTATGCCTTGGAATACATGCTTAATTCAACATCATTGGGTAATAAGCAATTGAAACACAAAATAGTTGACAGTAAGAGATATTGATTATCAAGACATGGATGAACCTCATGGACCTCAAGACCGGAAGCAAAATCCAGCTCCCAAGACTTGAGCCGAGAAAAGTGTCAGAAAGCAAGATGGCATTTCTCCTTACCCAGGGGAGGCTTTCTTCTCTCGCTTTGCTTGGAAACCCACTCTTTGTTCATTCATTAGCATGCAGATGACTACCAGGTATCAAGACCTCCCAGCTCTACTTCCGGTCACCACTGCTATGGCGATATGCCTGGATCTTTTGGTTCAAATTCTCCAGGGAAATAATATACAGGACCAACTCACCTGTTTAACCAAGACCACACATGCGCAAGACTGCTGGAGCACTGATCAGGGATGGCTGTGTAGCAGGGACCAGAGGCCCTCCCTAAGTCTATCAGCTCAGGAAGTAGGAGAGTAAATATGGCTGCTGTTTAAAGAGCCTGTGGGTGGACATGGACTTTAAGGAGCCCAGGGGAAGACAGGGAATGCAACAATTCTTGTCGAAAGTGCTGTTTCCCAGAACACCCTTTCCCCACCCATCGACTCGGAACGCTCCTCCTACACATTCTTTGAAACTCAGAAAGCGTCATTCTTTTTATTCCACATTTCACTCATTTCGCTTAGTGCCCCCAATAAAAACAATCACACCCTGTCTGTGCCGTCCCCCTTTCTTGAGCTCGTACCCATGACTGCACAGAAATCACTAAACAGTAATTATTTATTTCCATGATTGTATCTCCTACTGGACTGACAGTCCCCTAAGTTTAGGTTTTAAACTTTACTCATTTCAGTATTCTCAACATTAAGCACAGTGTCTGGTAGTAAGTGCTCAACAAATGTTTTGTTGACTGAATTGCTTTTAATATGCTAATTGGTTAATTAATATTTATGAATGATGTCTCCCGAGTCTGCCCCTTGCTTTAGGGAATTAATTGTATGTAATTGAAAGGGCAGAAGTTGGAGTTAGAAGCAATGAATTAGAAGCATCCATAGAAATATGGATGAGTCTAAAAAAATAGTCCTTCATGAAAAAAAAGGAAGGAGGATACGTAATTAATATCGCTTACATAAATTAACAATATATGCACACAAAATAATAATACTCATTTTTCAAGAACACATGTAAAAAACAAATACACATCAAACACACTGAATCTTTTGGCTGTGAAAAGAGGCGAATGAAAACAAGGCATAGGAATTTTTTTAAAAGGATAAAAATAAATAAATAAAACTTCCAAAGGGGCCCGACACACATCAAAGATGATAATGTGTCTTGAACTGAGGAAAATAATTAATTCAACCATCTGCTTTTGACTTAAAAATAAAGAATAAAGAACAGGATATGCTTTAACATTATAAAAGTTTAGGTTTATACCCCAGCTCTTACTTGCTAGTAAATTGAGACTGGGAAAGTTACTTAAATCTCGTTGTGCCTTAGTTTGCCTGTTTATAAAATTGGGATATTATTATCGACCTAATTGGGTTGTCTTAAAATTAAACTGGAAATAATATATAGAACACACGTCACATAGGAACACAAGAAATGTTCATATAAATGGATTCCTTCCAGGCAGATCACCTGAAGTCAGGAGTCCAAGACCAGCCTGGCCAACATGGCAAAACCCTGTCTCTACCAAAAAATACAAAAATTAGCTGGGCATGGTGGTGGGCACCTGTAATCCCAGCTACCCGGGAGGCTGAAGTAGGAGAATCACTTGAACCCGGGAGGTGGAGGTTGCAGTGAGCCTAGATCGCGCCACTGCACTCCAGCCTGGGCAACAGAGTGAGACTCCATCTCAAAAATAATAATAATTAATAAAATAAATAAATGGATTCCTTCACAGACCTCTTGCCTGAATTTACCTATAGATCCTTCCAGTTTAAATATATTCACCAAATCCATCTTTCAAAGACATTGTGCCCTGCTCAAAGCCTTTCTATTATTTCCTGCTTCCTGTGTTAGGTATATTCCAATTTATTGGGAATTGAGTAGAGGTGGTAGTTACAAAGTAGGAGTGTTAGAAATGATGTGTTAAATCTTGTTATCTGTGAATTTGATCCAGTGGGGGCGGAGAGATGGCACAGGACAGGGAAGGACTGCCCCATACCATAGGGTTAGACGATGGAGCTGGCTCCTAGAACACCATTCCTGCTTCTGTAATATGAGGAGTGGCCTCAGCTGTCACCTGATTATCCACTGCTCAATGCTTAGTGATTCCAGGACTTACCAACTTCCTTTCATAAACCTTTAGCTCTAGTTATACCAATTTTGTTTTCATCTTCTCAGTAGGAGTCTTGAGATTTCCAAGTCTATGACTTTACCGAAGATATTCTACATTTGGAATCTTGTGTCTTCTTGTCTCCTATTTTAATATTATTCATTCTTCAGGGACCAGCTAAAACCTTAACTTCTGAATAAAACTTCCCTAGAGCACCCCGCGTTTTGTGTAATTTCTCCTTTCAAGATGGTCACGCTGGCTGGGCACAGTGGCTCATGCCTGTAATCCTAGCATGAGGTGGGGAGGATTGCTTGAGGACAGGAGTTGGAGACCAGTCTGAGCAACATAGCAAGATCCTGTCTTTACTAACAATGGAAAAAAAAAAAAAAAAAAAAAAAAAAAAAAAAAAGCCGGGCATGGGCATGGTGGTGCATACCATGGTGGTGCAGCTACTCAGGAGGTTGAAGTAGGAGGATCGCTTGAACCTGGGAGGTCAAGGCTGCAGTGAGTCAAGATCGCATCACTGCACTCCAGCCTGGGTAACAAAGTGAGACCCTTTAAAAAAAAAAACAAAAAACAAAAAGACGGTCATACTTATTTGTCATTATGTACCACCTTCTCATAAGATTGAGTCATCTATACAATCTGAATTCTATTCATATTGAGTGTAGAATGTTTTATCTTTATGGTATCTTTCGTTGTACCTAGACAGTGACATATATAGTAAACTCTCAAAAAATACTATTTAATGAAGAAAGTGGTTCAATAGTTTAAAATAATGTCATGTTCTGGTGAGTTAATTGAGGACAAAAATTGCATTTTATTCAATCAGTCAAAAAAGCGTGGGTAGAGGAAATAACTATCATAACTATGAGTCAGCAAATCTGTGAGTCAAATTTGTTCTTTTGAATTTTTAGTTTCCCTCTGTCTTTTTCCTCATCCATAGCGGTTTATATGTATATTACTTTGGGATAAGTCACAACCACAATATCGGCTTCAGTTTTGCCATTTGCGAAATGAAAGTGCTTGACTACAACTTTCTTCAATTGGAATTTTACATGGAAATTCAATCTATAACACACAGAAATGTAGCTGCTGCAACCGAAGTTGGGGAGGAGGTGGGATCCCCATTTCTCATCTGTGCCTCATTCTCCAGTCTCTTTGAAGCTGAGCTTGAAAACCTCAGGATGAAATAACCCCAAAGGCTCTCGGATGTCAGTTGCTGACTCTGTTCATGCAGGAAACTGAACACCCTCTTGCTTCTTTTGTACTACCTGTCCATTAGGCTGGCTTTCAGGGTGGCACAAATTACCTAGCAGGCCATTCAAAAAAGTAGGCACATCACTACCCTCCCACATTTCTATAAAGATCAAATAAAATAACATAGGTCAAAGTGTTTACCTATAATGAGTCTTACCAGAAAGGCATAATGGAATTATTCATATTCAACTGTTAATTATTATATTACTACTTTGTGACACCATTTAGAGACAGTTATCTTAGTTTTCTTGAAAGATGAGGAAACAGAGGCTCAAAGAAGTTAAATAAGTATCTCAAATCTGGCCAGTCAGAAGTAACAGAACAGAACAAATTGCAGACATTCGTTTTTACTCCAAAGTCCATGATGTTTTCAAAAGACTGTGTGGCCTCAAGCTGACTTGAAAAAGACTCCCTTTGATAGAAGATGACCCTTGAGAAATACTTTTAAAATAAACTTATAGGTCCTCCATCATGCTAACCTTGACTGACATCCCTGAAGAACTTGGGGTAAATCCTGTTTGATTCTCAGAACAATCCTGAAACACAGGCGATGTTGAGGGTGACGGGATGAGAGGCTGTCCATGAGCTTGGTCTGCAATAAAAGATGACAGAGAGGAGCAAAGACCAAGCAGTGTGATTTACTGGTACTCAGGGGTTACTGCTCCTGAGGCGTGGGTAAACTCTATTCTGAGGCTATTTCTGTGGTTCCTGATCATCTTTCACTCTTGGTGATGGCTTGACACAATTCCATGCTTGGTTTCTAGGCACTCCCTTTTTAGAGATCTCAGACTAACACCTTTCATGGTACAGATAAGACCCACACACAATGCATGTCCACATATTTACTGACTACTTTCTGGTATTAAACATGTACACTTGTTTCTTGTTGTCAGCTCAGAGGCCATCAGTCATGACAGTGGGCTGATGATGCCACCTACATTACTGAGATAAAGTAACTTATCTAAGATCATGCAGACAGTGACAAATTCAGTGTCCAAACCCCAAATCCATGGCATGGCTTTTGGATGAAGCATGAAGAACTGGCCTGCATGTTACTATATTGCCATCTGATTCCATTAGTGGCATATGGGTTGTGCAAAATTCAGTATTTTCTTCCCCAGGAAGCTATTTGATTCTCATATAACCAACACTGAAAACATTATGTTTCATGTCCTCACAATATGTACTGTGATGGAAATGGAGCATGAGAGCTTGTTCTGTTTTAAGAAATTTCTCCATGAGGGGTGGAAGGAAGCAGGAATTACCTTTTCCAGGTTGAGCGTCCCAAATATGAAAATCTGAAATTCACAATGTTTCTAAATTCAAAACGTTTTGAGCATAGACATGCTATGCAAAGGAAATGCTCATTGGAGCATTTTTTATTTCAAATTTTCAAATTTGGGGTGCTACATATATCCAAATATTCCAAAATCCCTAAAAATCCAAGACTGAAACACTTCTGGTTCCAAGCATTTTGGATAAGGGATACTCAACCTGTATTCATCTTTTTGACCCTTCTGTTTCTTTTCTTTTGCAAGTTATTTTTAAACAATCATGCCCAAGAAATTAGTTTTTTTTTTTTTTTTTTTTTTTCTTTTCTCCTCTGTGTCCATAGCTCCCTGTGGAATCCTAAGTACATCTATTCAAAGAGAAGAACCCGAGACTTAGCAAGGGCTGACTTTGGAGAAGGACTTCAAAACATGCCTTCTCATAGGTGCCCAGAGATTCATTAACCTCGCTTCCGAAAACTGCTGGGACTAGAATTTAAACCCAGAGCAGAGAGTCCAAAACCTTTGCTTACAACTTCTGGTCTGCTTCCAGTAAATCTGGGTCTTCCATCTAAGATTTCATTCTTGGCCTCAACACTTCACAGAAAGATACGTTTTAATATAATTCACAAAAACTGGCTACATTTGATAAATTATTAATAAACATTAAATAAACTACAACAAAATTTGAACCCAATATCATTAGGTGATTTCCATTTAGAATTTCTATTAATTACTCTGATTTAGTCTAAAACGAATACAAAATATGACTGCAATTCAACACATTTTAAATCTTGCATTTTAATTTCATGGGATAAACAGGAAATGAAGAAGGGAAGAAAATTATTACAATTCGAAATCTACAAAACTGTTCAGCCCTCGTTTGTTTTATTTGAAAAAAAAAAAGAAAAAAAAAACCCCTTGGTTTTCAATTTATTCAAATCAGTGTAGGCACTGCAAATAAAATTTTAGAATGTAGACAGAAGGTCTGTGAAGCATAAATTATAGGTGTTTCCCCAACTGGTTTGTGTGATGGATTTGCTAGATCATAAAAGTTTAATTCACTAAAACTTGGTTCTTCTGAAAAATAAACTAACTGGACTTGAAAAATCACATTCGTTCATTTAAGGAATTTATATCGCTGTCCGCAACCCTTGGCAACATGGAAGACAGACAGAGAGAGAGAGAGAACAATTTCTGACATTAACAGGTTCATAGCCTAGAAAGTTGGTTGCAATTACTTGAAGAAAAGGAAGAAAAGTACAGAAACATACATTCACTATGCTGGAAATCTCAGGAAATCTTTTTTTGTAACATGGATTACATGTTGAATTCCCTTGCCCCATTTTGGTTGTATGTAGCTTGCTTACCAAAAAAAAAAAAAAAAAAAAAAAAAAAGAAAAGAAAAATGTGTCAGTGAAAATACAATGATGAATAACCCATAATCCTTGTCCTCAAGGAATTGCTGATCTTATAATCACTAATAACTAGGTGGTTTTTAATAAGAAGGGAAGTCTCCCCACAAATCAAGAATGGGTAGCTTTGAATAAAATAATTACAGAGACAAAAGAACAAAATAGCTAAGTTGGATTTTGTAGAAAGGGGATTATGTTAAGATTGACAACTGACTTTTCCATGACAAGCTCAACATAGAAGACAAACAGACTTCAGGGAGCCAATTTGAATTCCTGGGCCAAAAACTGGCTGTGGTTTAGGAAGATAATGCAGACCCAAAGAAATCTGTGAGAATGGCCTCTCTATCTACACGAAGCTGGATACTTATCTACACTGGGTACTTACATGTTTTTTGTTTTTCTTTTTGTTTTTTAATTTATTTTTATTTTTATTTTTATTTTTGAGATGGAGCCTTACTCTATCAGCCAGGCTGGAGTGTAGTGGTACCATCTTGGCTCAATGCAATGTTTGCTTGTCAGGTTAAAGTGATTCTCCTGGCTCAGCCTACCAAGTAGCTGCAACTACAGGCGTGCACCACCACGCCCAGCTACTTTTTGTATTTTTAGTAGACATAGAGTTTCACCATGTAGGACAGGCTGGTCTTGAACTCCTAACCTCAAGTGATCTGCCCGTCTCAGCCTCCCAAGGTGCTGTGAGTCACTGCACCCAGCCTGTTAAAGAGGAATTGGGATCGCCATCTCCCTATAGTAAGTAGTGACCCCTGACCCAGAAAAGAGTTTCAAAGGTGGAAGACTGAATGTCAGAAGCAGAAACTGCAGGATACACACCCTGCACGCCCCCTCCCACCTCCCACTTCAAGTCCCATGACCCTCGCCCTACCTCTCAGCACCAAAAGCAGCAAAGCTAGGCCACCAGAAGGGCTACATCATCAGCAGCAGTAATTTAGACCCTTAGCAACAACCAGTTTAGACCTTAATGACTGTCATTCTGCACTTTTTCACTCTGCAGAATATAGATAAAATAACAAGCACATCAGAAATGAGGTAAGTGAGAAATTGAAATTGTAAACTTGGACTTGAAGCCTGTACTTTAGTGCAACTTTTAAACTTCAGTTTTAGAGATTGTCTGTTCATAATATGAAACTAAGACCCAAGAAAACCTTTTAAAAATCTGGATCAGCCTGAAATCCCAGCACTTTGGGAGGCTGAGGTGGGCAGATCATGAGGTCAGGAGATCGAGATCATCCTGGCCAACATGGTGAAATCTCGTGTCAACTGAAAATGCAAAAATTAACCAGGCATGGTGGTGTGTGCCTGTAATCCCAGTTACTCAGGAGGCTGAGGCAGAATTGCTTGAACACAGGAGAGAGAGGTTGTAGTGAGCTGAGATCATGCCATTGCACTCCAGCCTGAGCAACAGAGCAAGACTCATCTCAAAAAAAAAAAAAAAAAATCTGGATCAAAAACTTTTTGTGTGTTCAGTGTAATTGGCAGATTTGAAACATAATCTATGACAGTACCCACCTGAAAACCCTTGAATTACTTGAAAAAAGAATCTCACAGAACCATGGAAACTCAAGTTGGAGAGAACTTGGAGAGTAATCTCCAAAACCAAGGAATAGATTTTCCGGGGAATTATCTCCTTGGAAGTATCCAGGTTATTGGTGATTCTGTACCGAAAGCTACTAAGGTTTGAATGTTTGTCTCCTCCAAAACTCATGTTGAAACTTAATCCCCAATGTGTCAGTATTGAGAGGTGGGGCCTTCAAGAGGTGATTGGATCATGAGGGCTCTTTCCTTTTGAATGGATTAATCCATTCATGGATTCATGGTTATCACGGGAGGGAAACTGGTGGCTTTACAGGAAGAGGAAGAGAGACCTGAGCTAGCCCATCAACACGCTTAGCCCCCTTGCCATGTGATACCTTGAGTTGACGTGGGCCTCTGCAGAGAGTCCCTACCATGAAGAAGGTTCTCACCACATGCAGCTCCTCGACCTTGGACTCTCAGCCTCCATAATTGTAAGAAATACTTTCTTTTTCTTGTATATTACCGAGTTTCAGGTATTCTGTTATAAGCTACAGAAAATGGGCTAACACAGAAGCTAAGGACTGCTTATCCTTCAATACTCCTCCCACATCATCCTTGACAATGTCTGTCTATGTGAGAAGCTATGCTACTCACATTTCTGAAACTGATTGGTAAATAATACTATATGCTTGCCTCCAAAAACAGGACAAAGTAATTTTAACAATTACAACAAAATAATTTGAACTAGGAAACACATAAGGGAATCTTGCCATTCAAAGCAGTAAAACGAGGCCAAGTATGGTGGCTTATCCCTGTAATTCCAGCACTTTGGGAGGCTGAGGCGTGTGGATGACCTGAGGTCAGGAGTTTGAGACCAGCCTGGACAATATGACAAAACTCCATCTCTACTAGAAATACAAAAATTAGCCGGGCATGGTGACAGGTGTCTATAATCCCAGCTACTTGAGAGGCTGAGGCAAGAGAACCGCTTGAACCCTTGAACCCGTAGGGGGCAGAGGTTCCAGTAAGCCGAGATCGTGCCACTTCATTCCAGGCTGGGCAAAAAAGTGAAACTCTGTCTCGATAAATAAATAAATAAATAAATAAATAAATAAATAAATAAAATCAGCAGTAAAAAGAGTGAGGGAAAGGAAGACTTCTCATTCCCTCACCTTTTTTCTCAAAATCTCGAACTTCTAGAATGACCTTGTTCATTTTTTCATTTTTCAAAGTCCTTTTCCCTTGAAGCCCTCATCTCCTTAGATAAAGCCAAACATGGAATTATTTTTAAGTCATAACTTTTAAAGAGAAATAAAAGTTGAAGGGTAGTATACACAAAAATCAATCCTGCATTTTTTAAATTATAAACCTGAGGCATAAGCAACTTAATGACTTGCTGAAGGTCGTATAGTGAATATATAAAAAAACCAGGGCCCCAACTTCTAGGAAGATCAGAGTCAGATAAGCATTGACTCTAGGGACAAAATAATAATGGGGTAATGCTTATAAAGCCCTTACTTAGCTACAAACCTAGAATATAGTAAACACCTAATAAAGGTCATCATAATAGGTTTCTGTCTTCAACAATCTCTGGGTGATAAATATGATGAAGGAAATAGGTGGGGGAGGACGTGCTGAGTAATAGAGAACTGCCAATTTTATACAAGGGGAATCTTATTTAAATTCATAGTAACCATACCTCCTGCCCCCTGGACATAGCCTCCTTTTAGCCTGGCTCTTTGATTTAAGATAATTTTCAACCTATTTCTTTTGTCTTCTCTACCTCTCTGAACACTAAACTTTGAGTGTCCATTCACATTAAAAATACCAGCTTGATACACATCAATTTGAATTGGAAAAGAAAGAAAGCTTAAAAACAACAACCAAAAATACCAGCGGTGTACTCAATAAAGTGGGAAATGAATGACAGGACTACAAAAATTTACTTCAACTGACTTCAGAGAATGCAACTTAATTTTTGTCAAATGCAAAAGGCATGAATATTTTCAAGCTTCAACAATTCCTAAATATTCAAAATGCCTAAACTTTGTTGAAGAGTCATTCAACAAATGCTCACAGATCTTTCATTTGTCTAGGTAGTCCTCTTGAATGGTAAAATCTATCCAAACCAGCTATGGTCCTGCTATGATTTGGATATGGTTTGTATGACTCAGCCAAGTCTCACATTGAAATATGATCCCCAGTGTTGGAGGTAGGGCCTGGTGGGAGGTGTTTGGACCCTGGGGCAGATCTATTCATGGCCAAGGCTAAGGGGTGCCAGCATGTGCAGATCATATGGGCAACAGAGGAAACAAGAGAGAGGAGGGAGGTGCCCTGCTCTTTTTAACAACCAGTTCACATGCTGGTTCCCCTTCCCCTTCCGCCGTGAGTGGAAGCAGCCTGGAACCCTTACCAGATGCACATGCTGACTGCATGCTTCTTATACAGCTTGTAGAACAATTAGCAAAATAAACCTCTATTCTTTATAAATTATGCATCCTTAGGTATTCCTTTATAACAAAATGACTAAGATGGGTGCCTGCAACTATATTTTCAAAGAAGCAACTCCTCCAAACCTACAATGGTTTGACTGTGTTCCCACCCAGATCTCATTTTGAATTGTAGCTCCCATAATTCCCAAGTGTCATGAGTGGGACCAGGTGGAGGTAACTGAATCATGAGGACGGTTTCCCCCATGCTGTTTTCATGATAATGAGCAAGTTTCAAAAGATCTGATGGTTTTATAAGCATCTGGCATTTCTCCTGCTGGCACTCATTTTCTCTCTGTTGCCGCCCTGTGAAGGGGGGGTGCTTTCACCATAATTGTAAGTTCCCTGAGGCTCTCCAGCTATGTGGAACTGTGAGTCAATTAAACTCTTTTCTTTATAAATTACCCAGTCTCAGGTATTTCTTCAAAACAGGGCGATAACGGACTAATACAAAACCCTCCTGCCAGTGCCTCATTTCTCTATCTTATTCTCTTGAGTGTGTATCAAATGCAATCCTCCCCACTAAAAATAATTAGAGTCAGAGTATCTAAATAACTTTCTCAGAAATCTTAAAGCATTTGGCATTTATTAACTACCTAATTTCACCTTTTGGATGAAACTAATAAAGTGCAGCACCTCCCCCTACCTCTCTCTCTCTCTCTCTCTCTTGCTCCAGCTTCCGCCATGTGAACTGCCTGCTGCCACTTCGCCTTCTGCCATGAATAAAAGCTTCTTGAGGCCTCCCCAGAAGCAGATGCTGGCACCATGCTTCCTGTACAGCCTGCAGAACCATGAGTCAATTAAGCTTCTTTTCTTATAAATTACCCAGTCCCATTATTCCTTTATAGCAATGCAAAACTGGCCTAATAAAAGTCTTTTTTTTTTTTTTTTTTTTTTTTTTGAGACAGAGTCTCACTCTGTTGCCCAGGCTGGAGTGCAATGGCGTTATCTCAGTTCACTGCAAGCTCCGCCTCCCAGGTTCACGCCATTCTCCTGCCTCAGCCTCCCGTGTAGCTGGGACTACAGGCGCCTGCCACCACGCCCAGCTAATTTTTTGTATTTTTAGTAGAGACGGGATTTCACCGTGTTAGCCAGGGTCGTCTCCATCTCCTGACATTTTGATCCACCTGCCTCAGACTCCCAAAGTGCTGGGATTACAGAAAGTCTTTTTTAAAAATAAATTCCTTCATTTTCCCAGATCCCAATTTCTTTGTCTATAAAATGATGGGATTATGTCAGTTGCCTGGATTTTCAGCTTTAGAATTTTGTGAGGCAATGTCGTTGATTTCATTTTCTAAATATGTCCTCTGTCTTCTACGTTGTGTTCCACCCTGACCCAGCCAATGCGATCTCTCTCATAACAGAAACACCACTCACCAAGGTGGTCAGACAGTAACCTAGAAGGCATCCTTCATGCCTTTCTCTCATAACCCACATGCAATCCATTTTAAGTACCGTGAGCCCTGATTTCAAAACATATGCTGAGTTTGTCTCTTTCTCACCATCTGCGCTGTTATAATTGCATTCCAAACCACCTCACTCTCTCTTTTCTCCTAACTTCTTTTCCTGCTTCCACTTTTGCTCTTATAAGGTTTATTCTCTACAAAGAAGCCAGAGAGATCCTTTTAAAACATAAATCAAATTCTGCCCTTTTCTACAACAGAGCCATGTGCAGGTTTCCTTCCATCTTAGAACACCTTGCGAAGTTCTTACCATGGTCTGCAAGATCCTACAAGGTTCCGCCACTATGATGACGTTCTTCCTTGGCTTACTGCCCTCCAGCCACACTGGCCCCCTGTTGTTCCCACTCAGGGCATTTGTACTTGCTAACCCTCTGGCTGGAACACTCTCTTGGTACCGCCACTTGTCCCCCCTACCCGACTTCACAGGTCTCTGTTTCAATGTTCTCTCCTCAAAGAGAGTCATCCTGACCTCCTCATCTAAAATAACTGCCCCATCACTCTCCATTGATTCCCTCATCCTTTAGTTTTCTTCCTGCCTCTTATTACCAATGTGTTAGATTGTTTCTCTACTGGTCCATAATGAATCATGCATTCTCATATCCATGCCCCTAGCTTTGTGCCTTTCTCTGGCCTGTGGGGCATTAGGAAACATGACACACACAGAAACTTAATGAGCACTTGCTCTTTGGTACTTGCTCCCACGGAACCCTAAGACCACCCAGAGACAAAACATCATGTGGTCAGAGGGGCTTGGCCACCCAGTGCGCCCAGCCAAGCCCAGCCACCAGCTGACCTTCCAGTTCAAAGGAGCCACAAGTGTGAGTTCAGGTGAGGGCAGCAGATGACCCACTCTCTTGCCCACAAAATAGTGGGAAATCATGAACGATTGTTGCTTTAAGATACTTAGTTTGAGGGTTTTTTTCAACAAACTAAAATATAACCAATGCAGCTCTTGTAGCTTATTATGTTTTCTTATTGTTATATTATTATTATTATTCCATTGGAGTGTAAACTCCATGAGTAAAGGGGCTTGGTTTGTCATTATCGTTAATTCCACCACATAGAGCAACTCATTGAGTATATATTCAATGGTGTTGAGGATACTCTTAATAAATATGTATCAACTGAATGACTGTATGAATGAATGAATGAGCAATTTCATAGTTCACAGACAAATATCCTGCTTAGCCAAAGCAAACTTTCTCAGGACCATTCTGTATTTTTAAGTTATAAGAAGAGGCATAAAGGTAGCAGTTCAGGTTGTTTCTCATAATTAACCCTGTTTGAAAATGGAAGCTTTCTTCCCCAAATCACTTGGAACCTGGAATTTAAATCTCCCAACCTCAGTCCTGATGTTTGCACTACACTCTGCTGTCTGTCAGTGACTCCTGTAGAAGTCACTTCAAAGTGTGTGGCTGCCAATATCCGATTAACACCGAAGTGCAATAAGCACTTTGCTGGAAAACTTTTCACCATGCACCCTAAGTGATGGAGAAGTACCAGAGAGGATAGGAAAGGTATCTGACAAGATGAACCTAACCTGAACAAGTGCAGGGCAATTTGAAATGTCTTACAATGTTTCTGTTCCTTTACCCAGTAGGTGCCCATGGCCCAAAGCACTACGGTGCCTACCCTGTGTTTCTGGTAAATCTGAATCCCTGTGAGCTTGTGATGCATGAGCTGAATGTTTGACTGACTACTTTATTGATTTTCAAATGTACCCATTCCTGAGCCTTCAGACCCATGTACAAAGAACAGTATACCTTTTAAGTAACAGTTATTTTCTGGAGGGTATAATTATAGTTATAAACCTGCCATTCCTCCCACCATGTCAGAAAAAATGTCTCCCTGCTCACCAGCAGCCTCTGGCTCTGATGAATGAAGAAGGACCTGTACATGAGAAAGCTCAATAAATTCTATGGGTGACAGAGGAATGCAGAGCAAGAGGCCAGATCTAACATCCTGTCCCCTGCACAGTACACTGGCCCTGCTTCTTCCCAGTTAGACCAAGACTGGGAAACCAAATTGACAAATGAGGCACCAGAAAATAGAACCTTAAATGGAGTCACAAAGCCAATTGAATACAAGCAGACGGTAGACTACAGAGATCAAGTTGTCTAGGGCCATTAGCCTTAGGGACAGCCTGGTGTCACAAAAAGCAGACAGACCTAGGAATTGGGTGCTGGCCTGCTTGGGACTGTGTCCCACTGGTTTCATAGCCTGGAGTCTATTCAGCTGTCTGGAATGCAGTGTTTTTATCTGCAAAATGAGAAAACTGTGCTAGATGAGCTCTAAGGCCCTTTTAGGCTTACAATGTTATGGACCTAAATCAGCACTATCAAAAACATGCTGTTTTTACCGTCTCAAGAGGTGAACCATGAAATCAATATTTTTAGCAATTGCTAAGCACAAATTAATAACCCTATGAAGTGAATTGTTTTTATAAAACTGCCTCCTTGATGTTGCATTATATTTGTCTCTAAAGCAAACAACATGAATTGATTTATTTGCACGTATGTGTTGAATGCTACTGTTACAGAAAGAGCAAGTTCATATGCCCGCTGTGCATTAAGAGACCAATACAATGAGACAGCAGGACTTGCAGGAGAGAAAGAGTTCAATGATCACAAGGCAGCAGAGTGAGGAGATGGGAGGAGCCCCTTCAAATCCATCTCCCCTAGGAATTCTGGGCTGGAGTTTTTAAGGGAGACATGGAGGGTGAGGGGCTAGAAAATTGGGGTTATTGATTTTTCAGGGTAAGGGGGATGTGGAAACTGTATTATTTGGTGTGTCACCTCCTGTGGGGTTCTTCAGACCAGCTGAGTCAGTAGTAGTTTTATTGGTGTGCAGGACCTGAGAGAATATCTCAAAGGGAAAAAAATATTTTGTAATGTTCAAGTTATCTGTAGATCAGTTAAGGGGAACTTTTATCTTGTAACAGGGTCTACATGATTCTGAGGCAACAGGCAGCAAACCACTATGAGGAAGCAGGCTGACCTCATGACTGATGCAGAGTGTGCCGCAAGCTTGGCTTATTTTCATTTATCCCCTTTCCTTCTCCCCTGAATAACTCTACAGTTTATATACACTTTATAGTTTTAATCACGGAAGAAGGAAGGGGGATGGTTTCACTACTGTATATTGGATTGTCTACCACAGAGCACAAGATAGATGAGGACTCTGCCTTCAATACCCCATGGAAGGCTGTGGACATGTTTTAAAGGATCTTCCATTCCAAGCCAAGGAGTTTGGATCTGAATCTACAGGGAATGAGTTCCTGAAGACTTTAAAGTAGGGAGTTACCAGTCAATGTGGTTCAGAGTGGGATTATTCTGGCAGCAGAGCTTCTGAAAAGGGAAGGAGCAGATGTTAGGGAGGCCAACAAGAAGGCTGCTCTCATAGTGTGAGTAAAAAATGATGGGGCCTCTCTGCTTCTGCTACTGAAGTCTAACTGTTGTAACAAATAGACCCAACCACGTCACAGCTCAACTCAAGAGGCATTGCTCTGGGCAGTCACTCAGGACTGTGGGTAGCTGCCCTCTGGCATGTTCACTCAGAGACCCAGGCTCTGCTATGTGCAGCTCCACCTCCCACAGGGCCTTGTAACTAGTAGCATTCAGCGAGCAGAAGATGAAATGGCAGGAAGAATGTGAATGGCAGTTTCCTAGGGGCCAAACCTGCAAGAGGCATGTGCCCTTTTATTTATCTTTCCATTGGCATGGCCAGGTAGATACCACGGAGCCTTAGAAAACCATGCTCTCTCTCAAGTGCCCAGGACAACAAGGAGAACGGATTGTGGATAACTTTTGGAAGTTTCTTCTATAAGACATGAACAAAGAGAAACTGGCTGGAAGGGTGAAGATGCGGGGATGAAATGAGGAGATCCTTTCTGCAGTATGATCACGGGATATGGTCACAATTTGGAAGGAAGCTAGAAAATGAAAGGGAGAGGCTTGATGACGACCCAGAATTTTCTAGCTTGGAAAACTGAAATGAAAAATATTGCAAATAAGATGTAATCTCTTTTGGAGGGCAATATGGTGTTATCCATCAAAATTTCGGATGGAGTATACCTTTCACACAAACATTCTACTTTAAGAACTTATCCTACGGAAAAATTAACACAATCTATATGCAAAGACATTCACTGAAGTATTACTTGAATTAGCCAAAAAAAGGAAAATTATGTAAATGTCCACAAAGAGGATGAGTTAAAATAAATTATAGGCATATAAGTATGCAACTATTAAAAATAGCAAGATTAATCTATATGTATTGATATAAAAAGATGTCTGAATTGCACTGTCACATTTAAGAAGCAAGTTGAAGAATGATATATACAACTGTGTTTTGGGATAAAAATATAAGTATGTATATTCATTGAAGAAAAACTCTAAAAGAGTATACCAAAACCATTAGTGTTTATTTTGAGAGTGGTATATTGTTTAAATGTATTTTTTCTACAGACTGCCTGTTTTCACTTGCATAATAAAAAACAAATATAATTTTGGTTTTCAAAGTTATTATTATCATTGTATAGATTAGATAAAGCCATGCATGCATAGCCTTAAAGGAAGGAGCAGGAGGTGAGTTCCGGGAATGTATGTGTGCACGTGTGGATATGTGTGCTGTTGTTTTTGTTGTTGCTCCAAAGCACTTTGTAACATCAACGGTTTTCTTATTTTAGAAAAGAGAAAACAGAGGATCAAAGAAACTAATGGCTTGAAGATCACACACATCTGAAGGATCTTTATTCAGGCTTCATGTAAAAGATTGTCAAGCCCTTCTCTGCCAGGGCTCTACTCTACACAGACCGCCAGCAGGCAGACATGAGTGGTGGCCTGATGGGCCCACAAGAGTGAGCGGAGAGAGCAGGGAAACAAAGGCAATGAGCAAAATAACATGGGACATGCCTTTTATTGGAAGAACAAGTGAAATGTCGACTAAAATAACCTGTTTGTCTACTTTCGCCTTGCCCAATTCCTCTTATTTCTCTGTCCTCTTCTTACTCCTTCCTTCTTTTTGGATTCTGCCATTTTTTTCTTTTCCTTCCTCTCCCTACTAAAAAGAAAAGAAAAAAAACTGAGATGAGGAGACAGGGGAGGAAGAAAGGAGATACAAACCTTTCCATTGCTTTCTGTATTGTCCAATGTAGCCATAGGGTTTTTTGTTTGTTTGCGTTGTATATGTTTTTATTTTAGTTTGTAATTGTAGGCGCTTGAAAGACACAGGCAGTGCAATTTGGGGTATTTGGTATTCTGCCTTCTACAGGGAAACAGTCATATCCATAAACCTCTATTATTAACCTCTTGATCATAGGTACCATTGAAGAAATAAGTGGCAGTTGTTGATTTGTTAAAATTATACATTGATCTTAGCAATTAAGTTCTGTGTGTCTATCCTTTCTTAATCGATCTAGTCATCTTTATCAAATGAGTTCCATGAAACAAATAACAAGGGCATACATTTAGTTTTAAATTATTTGTGTTGTTTTTGATGAATCATAAATGAATGTACAGTAAAGATTATAAAAGAGATTGTATCTGTAAGGTATTTCATAGTGAACCTAAACATCACACATACTTGTATGAGTTCACAGAAGCCTATTTCCACATAATGAGACACTCCATAATCTACATTTGAAATCTGATCGTTAGCTTTACAGTCACTACATACAGAGAGACAGATAGAGAGAGAGAGAGAGAGAGAGGGAGAGAGAGAGAGAGAGAGAGACAGAGAGACAGAGAGACAGAGAGAGAGAGAAACTTGGCTTGGCAAATATCACTAACAGCCAGTACTGTTGCAACTTCATCCCTATTGCTTTACTTATAAAAATGATAAGCAAAAGAGGGGTTCTTGCATTTAATGTAACAATGGGATTGTTATTGTACAGACAATCCTAAAATGCAGATGGCGATATCTAAGTAGAGTTAGTAACAATTACTGAAAATAGTTTGTTATATTCTTTTTTAATAAATGAAAATAATAAGCTTCACCATGTAGATTTGCTTTGAATATAAGAATTCAGACAACTCCAAAGTTATTGCAGTGTATTCAGATGACAATAAAAGGTGTAATATTTTTATTCATAATAAAAATTCACATAATATGCTTTTCAAAAAATATGATTGTGTGTGAATGTCTTAAATGGTTATCATTTCTAGAAATCTTCTTCAGCTTTCTCTGCTCTCAAGAAAATCAAATAAATTAGATGAGACTGAGCATTAATTGGTTGCCAAGATTCATTTTTGTAAAAATCATTTTGGAGTTGTAGATGTTCATAAAAAGGCTAATTGCAAAGTGGTTTAAATTATTTTTATTATGATTTAATTGTTCAAAACAATTTTCCCTTAGGATTATTTTTTCCAAGTCATTTATTTCACTTTATCAAATGACATTTTAAGAACTTCTATAATCAGCATACGTTGTCAAGACAAAATAGAAAATATGCAGATACACCGGCACTGTCAGCTTTCTTTTCTTCTTTCTTCTCTCTTCTCTCTCTCTTTCTCTCTGAAAGCCATGTATCTTCTTATTAAAATAATTCAAACAAGAAAGACAAGTATAAGTAAAAATCAAAAAGCCCTGCCTTAATCAGCCTAATTTAGCTTTTGTGAAAAGTGAAAATATTTTAAAATAGTATAGCCAATATTTGATATGAAAAAGAATATGAAAACATTCAGACAGATATTGTTCATAATATTCTATTAGTCCATTCTCACACCACTGTAAAGAAATACCTGAGACGGGGTAATTTATAAAGAAAAGAGGTTTAATTGGCTCATGGTTCTACAGGCTGTGCAAGAAGCATAGCGGCTTCTGCTTTTGGGGAGGCCTCAGGAAACTTACAATCATGGTGGATGGTGAAGGGGAAGCAGGCACGTCTTGTGTCAGTGGAGCAGGAAGCCTAGAGAAAAGAGAAATGCTACACACTTTTAAACAACCAGGTCTCATGAAAACTCACTCACTATCATGAGAAGAGCACTGAGGGGATGGTGCTGACCCACTCATAATTAACCAGCCCCATGATCCAATCACCTCCCACTAGGCCCCACCTCCAAAATTGGGGATTACAGTTCAACATGAGATTTGGTAGAGACACAGATCCAAACCATATCAAATATTAATACATCATCTAGAATATATAATAAATACATAATACGAATATATATATATATATCTCTTTGTTTCTTTTTCACAAATCTGAATTTTCAATTAAGTGTTGCGTTTTGTATTTAAAGTTTTTTGTATGGGGATCTTTGAAAACCCTAAAAGTTGTTTCTTTCCAGGAATACAGTCTTGCACATTTTCCTTTCTGTGTGCCAACCAACACCAAAGTGTGTCAGTCATCAAAATACATACAGATAAAGAAATACAACCTAGTATATTCGCATTTGCCTAATGTGAAAGTTATATTATTTGACATCTGAGTCCCCAAGATAGAGAGGAAGTTGGAGACTGACAGTCTAACTGATAGTCCCCTTTCTACTCATACATTGAGCAAGTCTCCATGGAGTCGATATGAAGATTTGGACTGTCTGCCCTTCCAGTCTTGTGACGACCCCAAGAAAAGTAATAAAGGTGGAAAACAGAATGGGATTCATCTACAAATGATCAAACAAACACAACACTCTCTAATGGCTAAAAACTGAGTGTATTTCATATATAACTTACTCTCAATAATAATATCAGTCTCATCTCTATGTACTCATCTATATGATGGTACTTGGAGACGGGGCATTTGGGAGGTAATTAGGTCACAGGGTGGAAGCTTCATGATGGGATTAGTGACCCTATAAGAAGAGATAAGAAAGAGCTTGCTTCCTCTCTCTTCTCCCTCTACCAGGTAAAGTATACAATGAGAAGATGGCAGTCTGCAAACCAGGAAAAGGGCCTTCCACAAGACCCAACCATGCTGCCACTCTGGTCTCACAGTTCCAGCCTCCAGAACTGTGAAAAATAAGTATTTGTTGTTTAAGCTACCCATCCTATGGAATTTATTATATCAACACAAGCTAACTAAGACACATGCATTAATATGTGGCCATGGGGGGAATATGAAAAAAAAAACAAAAAGTGGAAACATACACAGATTAAACAGTTTTGTTATGGATTGAGTTGTGTACCCTTCAAATTCACATGTTGATGCGCTAACCCATGATGTGACTTTATTTGGAGACGGGGCCTTTAGGGAGATAATTAAGGTTAAATGATGCCAGGCCCAGTGGCTCACACCTGTTACCCCAGCACTTTGGGAGGCCAAGGCAAGCGGATCACCTAAGGTCAGGAGGTCAAGACCAGCCTGAACAACATGATGAAACACCATCTCTACTAAAAATACAAAAATTAGCCAGGCATGGTGATGCATACCCATAATCCCAGCTACTAGGGAAGCTGAGGCAGCAGAATTGCTTGAACCTGGAAGGTGGAGGTTGCAGTGAGCCAAGGTCACACCATTGCACTCCAGCCTGGGTGAGAGAGTGAGACTGCGACTCAGAAAAAAAAAAAAAAAAAAGGTTAAATGAGGTCTTACGGGGGGTCCCTAATCCAATAGGGTTCATATCCTTATAAGAAGAGGAAAGGACATTGGCTCTCTCTCTCATCTGCATTGTGAGGCCATGTGAGGGCTCAGCAAGAAGGCTTCAGTCTACAAGACAGGAAGCGAGAGCTTACTAGACACCAACCCTAAAGGCACCTTAATCCTTCTAGTCCTCAGAATGGAGAGAAAATAAACGTATGTTATTCCAGCCAGCCAGCCTATGATATTTTGTTACGGTTGCCTGAGCAGACTAATACGGGTTTAAAATGTGTGTTCATCCATTTGCTAATGAAAGGTGAATGGAAAAGGAAAGATGGAAGACACAGGAGAGGTGCAATAACTGGTGGAGCAAGGTACCAGAGGAGACTCGAGGTGATGGCATCCAGAACACAGGCAACTTTTGTTGAAGAGAGCAGTTGTTCCAGAATCTTCTAGATAGGGACTTTGAGAACTTCATGAGCATTCTGACTTCTGGCATGTACAGTATTTTAAAAAACGTTTCAAAGTTGTACCTGTTCCCCTTTAGCTTGGAGGAAATGATCCCTCTTCTAAAACTAAGCCTTCGCCTACGCTTAGGGTTTCAAAACTTCCCACAACCTGGAGATCTCTTGAGCTGGTTTCTTCCGCACCTTTCTGCAGTACCTCTCCTTGACCTCTACCTCCTGACATGGTTTGGCTGTGTCCCCACCCAAATCTCATCTTGAGTTGTAGCTCCGTAATTCCCACATGCTGTGGGAGGGACCTGGTAGAAGATAATTGAATCACAGGGCCAGATCTTTCCCATGCAGTTCTCGTGATAGTGTGAATAAGTCTCAAGAGATCTAATGGTTTTATAAGGGGAGTTCCCCTGCACAAGCTCTCTTCTCTTGTCTGCCACCATATGAGGCATGTCTTTCAATTTCTGCCACAATTGTGAGGCCTCCCCAGCCATAAACCTCTTTTTCCTTATAAATTACCCAGTCTCTGGTATGTCTTTATCAGCAGCATGAAAACAGACTCATACAATCCCCCACTACCCAGATCCAAGCACCCAGTGCACTAGTCCAGCATTTTCCTCTCTCTATGACTCATGAACCCTTTTCATAATAATTTGCCAACAATTTCCTTTAAAATTTTTCATGGTATGAAACAAAGTAATTTTAAGTTGAAAAAGGTTTTAAATTTTTTTTAGATCAGTGTATTATTAAAGACCATATTACAAAATTCTTTTAATAAAAATTTCTATAATATCTATTCCATGTATTAAAAATCATAGCTTCTCTCCATTTATTATATGACATATACTGTTTGATTTACTTTAATTATGTAAGAAAAAAGGATGGTTGAGTAATAAATTTCAAAATGACACTGTATGTGATGTGGAGACTAATGTATATTAAAAATGTAGATTAAAATTTAATTACATGTTACATCATCAAGATTTGACTGCTTTAGTAATTTTTAGGCTATTTGCAAGCACTTTCCAAATAACACATTTTTATTAGATGAAAGCCAAACTAGATATGATTATTACTATATTTTTTCTCTTTTTTCTGTTTATTTTTTAAGCAATTGAGACATCTTGGTAAGCTTTATAAGAATTTTGCTATCTGACTTGTGGATCTGACTTGTGAAAATTATCTTGAGCTAAATTTGCAGAAATATTACTATCATTTGCTTCTCAATAACTTATATTCAAACACTAGTTTTCCTTACATTGTGTTTTTAAAAATTCCCCCTTTACAGCCCCAATATGTAACTGAAAAAAATATCAATTAAAAACTGCAGGAGTCTGAGACCAGCTTGGCTAACATGGCAAGATCCCACCTCTACAAAAAAAGGAAAAAAGTTAGCCAGGCATGGTGGCTCTCACCCGTAGTCCCAGCTATTCAGAAAGCTGTGGGAGGATTACTTGAGCCCAGGGACCCATGGCTGCAGTGAGCCATGATCATGCCACTGCACTCCAACCTGAGTGACAGAGTGAAACCCTGTCTCAAAAAACCAAACCAAACCACAACAACAATGATGAAAAAACAACAACAACTAAAAGCCAGCAAAATTCTATGAAGGTTGAAACCAGTGGTGTCCACCAAGTCACAACAGCACTGACTCTGATCCCACACATGATTGTCCTTGCCTGTTGGGTGAGGGGCAGTGGTGAGAGGTTGACTCTTGACTTATTCTGTCATTGCCACCACATGAATCCCTCTGCAACTCTCTGGGGATTTGTGGATCTCCAGTGAGAACACAGTGCCCTAGCCCAGTGGAGAACACAGTGCCCTAGCCCAGTGGTTCTCAAACTTGGGGGAGCAACAGAATCAACCAGAGAGTTGTTAAAACACAGATTACTAGGATCGAATGATTCAGTAAATCTGGTCGGGCGTCCAACAATTTGCATCTCTCACAATCATCAGGCCAGATGCTGATGCTGTTGGACCCATGACCACGCTTTGAGAACCACTGCTCCACCATCAGACGGTTCATGCTCTCCATTCATTTTCCTGGCTTCTTGCCTCTACTTGTTTCCTTTCTGGAATGCCTCCTGCCTCTCCGTTTCCTGAATTGTACTTGCTGAAATCTTACCTGTCCTTCAAGGCAAAATTCATTGCCACTTCCTTGGGCTGCTTTCTGTTCTCTCCAGAGTGCCCCATTCTTTCCTCTAGGAGACAGCTAGGCAGGTGACGGTTTGGTGTGTATACATTGTGCACAAGCTATGGGGTAGGCTCTGTGTTAGTCCATTTTCTCGCTGCTCATAGAGACATACCCAAGACTGGGTAATTTATAAAGAAAAAGAGGTTTAACGGACTCACAGTTCCACATGGCTTGGGAGGCCTTACAATCATGGCGGAAGGCAAGGAAGAAAAAGTCACACCGCCGGGCGCAGTGACTCATGCTTGTAATCCCAGCACTTTGAGAGCCTGAGGCAGGTGGATTGCCTGAGCTCAGGAGTTCGAGACCAGTGTGGGCAACATGGCGAAACCCTGTCTCTACTAAAAATACAAAAAAAAAAAAAAAAAATTAGCCAGACATGGTGGTGCTCACTTATAATCCCAGCTACTTGGGAGACTGAGGCATGAGAATCACTTGAACCGGGGAGCAGAGGTTGCAGTGAGCCGAGATTGTGCCACTGCACTTCAGCCTGGGTGACACAGTGAGACTCTGTCAAAAACAAAACAAAACAAAACAAACTCTCACATCTTACATGGCTACAGGGAAGAGAGAATGAGAACCAAGCAAAAGGGGTTTCCCCTTATCAAACCATCAGCTCTCATGAGACTTATTCACTACCACCAGAACAGTATAGGGGAAACTGCCCCAGTGATTCAATTATATCCCACCAGGTCCCCCCCACAACACATGCGAATTATAGGAGCTACAGTTCAAGAGGAGATTTGGATGGGGACATAGCTAAACTGTATCAGGCTCCTAGGAAAATGCCCAGGGCACAAAGATACGTAACTACAGACCTTCCCTTTGAGGAAACCCCATTTATGTATCTCACTCTCATTCACAGAGTTAAAAACTCATTGATTGTGAAAATGATGTTTTATTAATTTTGATATCCCCTGGCCTAGCATACATCTAGGCATTTAATAATGTTACTTCTAACTTTAATTGGCTTCTGAAAAATATTATTTATGTACTCAACAAATACTTACTGGATGTGCCATGATGAATGAGACAGACGCAATCCCAGAGCTCACAATAGTAATGACAATCATGATGATTTACTGAGTGTTTATTATCTGCCAGGCACTATATTAGATGCTTTATGTTTATTAACTCATTTAAACCTCAAAACAAATCTATACGGTAGGTACCATAATTACCTTAATTTTACAACATGAAAGCCTAACTAAGGTCATACAGCTATGTAAGAAAAAGGAATCAGGGTTTAGAACCTGGGAAATCTGGCCCCAGCACCATTTACCATGACATTATAGCCGATGAAACATTCTAGCGAGGAAGATGGCATTAAAGATGAATGAATTAAATTCTGTCCTAATATGTACTGTGAATGAGCAGTACAAGATACTATGATGTTATGTGGCAGAAGGGGAAAACCCAGATGTTTTGAGATGGTCAGGATGGATTTTCTTGAGAAAATGATTCCTTAGCTGAGACTTGAAGGATGGGCATGAGTTAAGAAGACAAAAGGGAGCAGGTAAAGTGCTATTACCGGTCAAGGAAAAAGCACGTGCTTAGTTGAAATGGGCTGTGAATCGTCTAAGGAACCAAAAGAATGCTTATGTATTATGGTGCAGCTGAAGAGAAACATCAGGGCCAGAACATTCAGGGAATTAAGAGTCCTGTTAAGGATTCAAAAATTCACCCTAGGCCAGGCGCGGTGGCTTACGCCTCTAATCCCAGCACTTTGGGAGGCCAAGGCGGGTGGACCATGAGGTCAAGAAATCGAGATTATCCTGGCCAACATGGTGAAACCCTGTCTCTACTAAAAATACAAAAATTAGCTGGGCTTGGTGGCACACGCCTGTAGTGCCAGCTACTTGGGAGGCTGAGGCAGGAGAATCACTTGAACCCAGGAGGAGGAGGTTGCAGTGAGCCAAGGTCGCGCCACTGCACTCCAGCCTGGCGACAGAGTGAGACTCCGTGTCGGAAAATATAAAAATAAAAATAAAAATAAAAATTCACCCTAAGAGCAATGAGAATCCACTGCAGTCATCTAAGTAAGGCAGCCATGTTACTAAGGGTCAGGTTAGAAGGGAACAAGTACAAATTTTGGGAGATGGCTGGTGGGTTACTGCTACAGTCCAGACAAGAGAGGAAGGGGGCTTCTATTAGGGTGTTGGCAGTAGGAAAAGTGAGGAATGGAGAGAAAAACAAAACTTGTTGACTGAGTGAGCACTGAGGGAGAAGTGCCAACAAGAGCTCTAATTGCTGTCACAGAGAGGGATATGACAGAGAGTGACTGCAGGGGTGACTTAATTTGAAACTTGAGTGCCAAAGGGGAACCAGTCCTGTAGAGATCTACGAGGGGAGAGGTAAGAGGAAGCTCCAAAGCCCTGACGTGGCAATGAGCTTGGTTGGTATGAAGAAGAGGAAGAAGGCAGCATGGCTGGGAGGTAGAGGGAGAGAGGATGCTAAGGAGGGCAGGAAAGGGAGACTGGGAGATGGGGTTTGGATCATGAGAGCGCTGTGAGCCAACACAAAGAGTCCAAAATTATCCTAAGTGAAATGGGACATAGGAATACATGAGCATGATTAAATACAGTATTTGCTACTCTGTAGCGTCAATTATAAAAATCAAGAGAGTGCAGAGGAAGAAGTGCAGGAAGGTACCATAATAGTTCAGGTGGGAGATACTGGTGGCTTAAACTAGGAAAACAGAGAGAAAGGAATAAAATCAGGGTGTATTTTACACATGGGAATGGTGAGACCTGTTGCTGGATTATATGTGGCAGTTAAGGGAAGGAGGGAGTTAGATTCTTGAATGACTGGATGGTGGTGCTCACTAAGATGGAGGGTACTAGAGGGGGAACAGTTTAGGAGGTGAGTGTCAAGAGTTCTGTGTTTGGCATGCTAAGTTTGAAGTGCCTACTAGTCTTTCAAGTAGAGAGTTACACTGGCAATTAGATAGGTGAATCCACACTGGCAATTAGACATATGAATCCCGAGCTCAAGCCCAAGACTGGGGGTGTACTTTTGGAGGCTTATTTAAAGCTATGGAACTGAGTAAGATCACCTAGGGAAATAAGGAAAAGAAAGGGGTACAGCACTGAGTTCTGGGACACCCCAACTGAGGTTGGACAGGTAGCAAAGGATGTGAGAAGAAGGTCAGGAAAAAAACATCAGGAGATTGTGTTGTCACAGAAGCCAAGAGAAGAAAATGGTTCTAAAAGACAGAGCTCAAATGTGGGACAAACGAAAGGCTTAGACGAGGCTTGAGAAGTGACTACTGCCAGTGGCCACCTGCAGGTGTCTGGGTACCCTAACAAGACTAACATCAGTGATAAGGTGGCAGCGATCATCTGATGGAACTGGGTAAGCAGACAAAGTGGAGGGAGTGATGCTAACTTATGTCCTAAGTTGTATCGTGATAAAAACCAGAGAAAAGCATGAGAGCTGGAGGGGATACAGAGAATACTACAGCATGTTTGTTTGCTTTAAAGACAGGGTCTCGTCTCACACTGTCACCCAGGCTGGAGTGCAGTGGCACCATCATAGCTCACCGCAGCCTCAAACTCCTCTGCTCAGGAGAACCTTTCTCCTCAACCTCCTGTGTAGCTGAGACTACAGGTACACACCACTATGCCCAGCTAACATTGTTTTGCTTTGTTTTTAAAGATGAGGTCTTGCTACATTACTCAGGCTGGTCACAAACTCCAGGTCTCCGGGAATCCTCCTGCCTCAGCCTTCCAAAGTGCTGGCATTACAGGTATGAGTCACTGCACCTGGCCACTACTGCTTATTTGGGTGCAGATAAAAAGGAGTCAGTGAATAAACTGATGATGTGGGAAGGAAAGAGAGAGAGAGAAAGAATCATAAATGTGGGACTGAAGTTCTTGAGAAAGGCAGAGGAGGTGACAAAAGTGGAGGGGCTGGCTTAGCTAGGAACAGCGATAGTTTGTCCATCAAAATAGGAGAGAAGGAATACTACATGGGTACAGATGCAATTAGGTTCATCGATATGGTGAAAGAAAGATTAGTTAATTCATTTTCACTTTCTGCTTATATTTTTTCAATGAAGTATGAATTGAAAAAGCTGGCAAAATAGATCAGTGAATATAGACATTTGAAAAGGTCATAAGAAGGTGCGACATTGTCACATAAGCATGCAACAACCCGGGAAATAAAGCAGGGCTGCACAACAACAGTGTCCAGCTCAGTTGTGGTTATGAATTTAAATGAGACCAGTCAGCACAATTATGTGATTCCTCCCCCCAACAATGCTCAGTTGCTTCAGTGACAGCATAGGATAGATGGATCATTGGTGGACACAGGGATGGAGACATGCCAGCTGTGTGCAATGAAGAACAAGAGGGGCAAGAAAATGAAAGAAGCGATTGTAATGATGAGTGGAGAATAAGGAGGGAAGAAAATAAGGAGGGAAGAAAGTGGGAACAATCGAGATCTTTAGATTTGAGATCTTGATAACATACAAGAATTGCTGCTGTGGCGTACTAGAGTACATGATTGGGGGAATATGATAGGGCATAAAGACAGAGGGAGGTTGAAAATCAAGATTCTGATTTTGGTTTTGCAGGATTTTGTTTCTCTTGCATTATAGGTCATAATCAGTTATTCAAAATCCCTTTGACCAGGCACATTCACCATTCAGAAATTTTCCAATGTCACAAAAAAATAGGATATATATGCCCTATGTTACATAACCCCTGTGAGATTCAAGGCCCCATCCTCTAATCAAACACATGAACATTTCTGCAGCAACATCATGGATTTTTACACTAAGTGGGATAAGGAAAGACTATTCATAGGCTTGCAGTAAGTCAGGTCAAGTCATCTTGCCAAGGAAGTTCAGATCTGGTCAGGTTTGGTCTCCAAATGAGTGGCCAATAAATAAATAAATGCAGATGTTAGTTCTATTTGAATTTTAAGACTGCAGATAAGAGATTGTGAACACAATAACCCTCTGTGCCCTGAGGCATTTGATATTTTAAATATTTCTCTTCTTTCTCCTAGGAGAGTTCACATACTTCCATAGGAAGAGAGCCACACCGCACAAGCAACAGGTGTAATTCTAAGGTGCTATTTCTCTGAATGCCACACATGTTTACCATTGCTCATCTCGAGGAATAAAAACCCAGTTTCAAGTTTTATACACAACCCATGAAAAACTTAACCTTCAATAAAAATATGTGAACAAAACAGACTCGCTTCTGGGAGGATGGGGAGGGATGGAGGAAATTATCACAGAGAGTGCCGGCTCAGGAGTCGCTCTGAGGTCAGCCCCAATCCTTTGGTTTACATTTGCAGGGAGGATCTACCCAACAGCTGTGCTTTAGTCATCTTTAGAGATACTCTCTCCCACCCCCTACCCTAAGTCAGTGAATTGTCATTGAAAAAACACAGAGTTGAATGTGCTGAGAAGTATACATTATGCTGCATTGTGTGACTGTGTAATTACTGTCCTATACATGCTGGACCAGAGATTGACTGAAGACTGGAGAATTAAACAAAGTTGTGACTAATTCTGGACTAAATCCAACGGGCAGATGAATAGGGCAATCCTGATATTTTGCCAAAGCCAGGGCTATAGATAACTGCAGTGGGCAGGAGGTAAGTGAAAGAATTAGTTGAGCGAAAGTTTTGATTAGGAGGTTGATGATTCTGACACATTTGTTTAGAATGATGTCTTAGGCTAGATTCTTTTATTAAAAAAAAAAAAAAGCAAAACAAGAAACTTTCTGTGTTCTTAAGTTTTAGCATTGTTTCCAATGAATTAATGAAAGGTATTATACTTAATTTTTTTAAAAAAAAATTACTGATATGAACATTTTTTCCTTTAAGAGAATTTTTTCTAGCCTGAGATTCCTGAGCCACCAGAGAGACATAGAGTTTGCAACGGTGGTCCACTTAGAATTTAGTTTTTCCAAAAGCTTAAGAGAACCATCTATTTGATTATGACAAGCCTAAGTAAGCTAACTAATATTGCAAGTATATCCCTGACAAAGTGCATTCCAGGTGGGAGAAAGAGAGTGAGCAAAGGTAGAAAGGTAGAAAGCTGCAGATATCCAGAGATTTCTGTCCAACTGGACAGAGTATCAACGTAGAAGCAATGGGATTGAAGAACAGAAACAAATATCAAGGCTCTTAAGTGCCAGGCTGAAAAAACGGAATGTAGTTAGTTGGTTTGCAAAAACAATGCTCTTGAAGGGTTTTTGAATAAGAAAATGGCATTATCACATTTATATAGCTTTTTTCCATATAATTCAAACCACTTCATGTACTTCGGTGTCATTAAATATGTCTATGGCTTTAGGGTAACATTAGGTAAATTTGAGTCCTCATTCTAGTTTTCACTGACTTCCAAGACCTGGAATTTATAAATTAGACTCTGCCAGTGCCTCAAACTATCTGAACTTCATTTTACTCATATATAAGTGGGGATGATAATACCAACCGTCCATGCAAAGATCAAATGAGAGGATTTATAAACCACATTAAGATATGGCACCAAGTGGATGCTCATTAGAAATCAGTTCTCCTCCCAGACCCTCCATGGCTTCTAATAATTAGAAACATCAGAAAGAAAATATGCCCCCATATGAAACTTTTCATTATTTTTTTTCTTTATTCTTTATTCAACTGAACAAACTTTTATATGGCCACTTACTAGGCCCTAGGATACAAAGATGAATAAGATAAAGCTCTTCTTCTCGAGTATTGTACAGCCCCATAAAGGAAGCAGAAGCTACATCAGTAATTAAAATGCCAAGTGAGGAGGAGAATTAACAAAATACTGGTGAGCAGAGAGACAATAGGGGACAAATCCTGGCCAGGGGATCTGTGAAGACTTCACAGAAGAGAAGATATTTCAGCTGGGTTTTGAAAAATGAGGAGGTTGGTGTGTAAGCAACTTAGAAGCATAAATGTGGAAGTTCCTAAAGCAAGAGGGTAGCCAGGGTAGGCTGGCACAGTAAGACTCCAGGAGGAATATCAGACCAGGTTATTAAGGAATATATCCTACTATGAGTGTGAATTTTTATCCTCTACACAAGCAGAAGCCACAAAAGGTGGTCCAGTACATTGGATTATTTAGACACTGGTAGAATAATATGCGTTGGAGGTAGGAGGCGAGTAGGGGGAAATCTACATGGGATTGGATTATTTAGACACTGGTAGAATAATGTGGGTTGGAGGTAGGAGG
The DNA here is from genome assembly GCF_024542745.1 of Macaca thibetana thibetana. Lineage (NCBI taxonomy): Eukaryota > Metazoa > Chordata > Mammalia > Primates > Cercopithecidae > Macaca > Macaca thibetana. The sequence goes on along the minus strand of NC_065586.1, from coordinate 33,103,700 downwards.
CGAGTAGGGGGAAATCTACATGGGCCTCCATGTTCTCAGCTTTGGTACAGTTTTGATGGAAATCATAACCAAGATAAAGTGTCCAAGAAGAAGGAACCTTAGGAGAAGTAGATGTAGGCTTGAGGTGAGATTAACTGGGGCCCTTTAGATTTGAATGGACTGTGGCCCATCCAGATAAAAGTATAGAGCTGAAGTTCACTAGAATGATCATGATGGAGTCAATGAACCACCAGGTACCAGTAAGCACTTAAGCCCAGGATGTGGCTACATTCAAACAGGAAAATATGGAGGGTGAAAGAAAGTGGGCTAAGGGTGGAATTATAGAGATCACAGTGTATAACACAGTATATAAATGTATATTTGTATATGCACCTACTTTCCACTCCTATTGGAAAGGAGTGATACCAGTCATACAGAGGGAACAAGAACAAGGAAAAAGAGTGTCTGGGAAGACAATAGAGAAATCCAGAAAACATCAGCTGTACTTCAAGCAGAAAGAAAGCCAAAACAGACTTAGGAGCTTAAAAAATCTTTTTATAGCAATTTAAAAAACAAGGTGAGATGCTTTTCTGATTCTTTTTTTCTTCCTGACTTATTATGTAATGGCCCCAAATAGAAAAAACGAAAAAATCCTAACGAGAATACTAGTTTTTCTCATTTTAGATGATTTCAATAGCCCCATTTAGTCTTCTTGTATCTACTTATTTTATAACACAATAAATCTCATTTAATGACAGAAGATATATTTTCCTGAAACTCTACCAAACATGCTATTTTCCTCCTGAAGAAACCCTAGATTACACCCCATTGCTTACAGGATAAAGTGTAATAGTCTATTACTCTTTTACGTGAATCTTCTTTTTCTTGTCTACTCCTGTCATCAAACATATTTTACACATTTATGCCTCTTATAGTTTGTTGATACTTCATATAATTCCCTCTACAAATATAAGCAAATATTAGGTTGGTGCAAGTAATTGCGGTTTTCAGCGTTAAAAGTAATTGGCAAAAACCACAATTCCTTTTGGGCCAACCTGATAGAAACCTTGCTATGTCATTTCTAGACATCCTTGAATGCTCACCCTAAATCCTTTTCCTACCAAAGTCTACTTTGCCTTTCTCTACCTTCCATAGTTTTTGTTTGGCATTTATCAGGCCAGAGGCCATTAGACCCGAGCTGGGCTCCTAAACGACCACGTGACCTCTGGAAATATTTCCGGGCCCCAGTTTTTTCATCAATAAGTTACCTTTTCAGGTTCTCAAACTCCAAAATCCTTTGATCCTATATGCTGCAGTAAGTTCATAGCTAAAGAGATGGGAATCTCTAAAACAGAGCAGAATAAAAGCATGATACTGTACACACCCGTACACATGTGTGTGCATGCACACATGCGCACACCCATGCACACTCTCCCAGCAAAGAATTAAACTGAATATCTGCCAAAGAAATTAATATGAAACACTAGGATTTCACCAATATCCATGGATTTGAGAAAGAACAGCACACAGGACAGAATGATGGTAACATAGTCCTGGGTCAATTCAAACATTTCCCACAATTGGAAGCTAAAGTCCAGAACAAACTCAAGCTTCTGAAAAACACAATCAGTAAAATAGACTTAAAGCCTCCATTGTCTGACTCAGGTGGCCTCCTGAGACTCATCTCCTGTCACTCCCTGTCTTTTGCACATTGCCCTGTCATGAGACACAATATCTTCTCAAGCCTCTTGGAATATACCATAGTTTTCCCAGGAAGGCCGCTTTTCCTCCTTGAATTACTGCTCTTTCCTTGAGGGTCAGTTTTCCTTCCTGGCATCTCTCTTTCATGCTGAAGGCTTTTCTCAAATGGCCTTTCACACTTAAATGAGACAATAAGAAAATCATGTATGCACCTGCCTTTCCTACTGGACAGTTAGATCTTTGAGGGAGAAGGCTGTGTTTGGTTCACCTTTTTTCCTGAAACATTCTTGCAAGCTTGGGATGCAGTGTTAGTAGTATACTATTTAGAACATAATAATTGGCCCACTTTTTTACTATTCATACCATATGAAGGTGGCATTAAAAACCACTAAGGAGGACCAAGTCAATTATGAAATCATATTCTGTGACCAGAGTGGAATAATCACACAGATAAAGAGGTTTTACCTTTAAAAAAAAAAAAAAAAAAAAAAAAAAAGCAGGTAGATGGAGCAGGGAAAACAGAACATTAAAAGTTGAGTCAAATATTTGAATGACGGTTGTACAAATACCATTTAACGCGATGTGGACTTACTCTCTATCAGGGCTATCCTGAAAATTCAACAGCTAACTCTCCCAAACCTAAGAGGAAGATACTAGTATTTTTCCCCACTTTACGAATATGAAATTGAAAGGCAAAAACATTAACAAACTTGCCTGAGGCCACACTATTAATGATTGGTAAAGCCAAAATTTCTATCCAGGCTGACAATTTCTAGAATAGTCATTTAACTTCTATAGACTTGTCATGCATTAAAGCCTTTAGAATTTAGAAACAGGTAGAATTTATTTGCAATTAGAATTTCCCAGTGATGAACTGATAGGATCAAATGGCAGGATGTCAAGACTGCATACTTACAATGGTCGGAAAGTTAGATCTTCAAGACCTATTCCAAATTCAGAAGCTTTGATGGTGGTTTTTGTGTACGTATAGGTATCTATTCTTTCCAAATGAAGTGCAAGATTCTTGGGGGTATGAATAATGTCTAATAGTTTTCTATGTTCTTTTATCCATACTGTTCCATGTACATAGTAAGCAAAAATCCTTGTTGGTTGATTTTGAAATCCTTTCCACTGGCTAGCCTTTTAAAACAGGGTTGATTATCCCTCCTCTGTGATACTGAGCATGAAGGCAACAGAACAGATTTGTGACTTCTAAAGCTCCCTTCCAGGGCTGTGATTTGGTAGGGGACAAAAATAGACAGGAAAAAGCACCAACATCCTTATGTCCTTCTGTGGCACAGTTGGAGAGTGCTATGCCAGAGTTTCTGATTTTAAAGGTTGTTTGAGAAAAAGAAAAAAAAAAGATAAAATGAAGTTCTGAGCAATTCTCAAAATCACTTATTGATCATGTCACCCAGCTCTTCTAAATTCCAACCTGTATATATAAGAAATATCAAACTGGTATTGGGAAAAAGAGCTAGGCTTGCTGATGGTCTCAAGGATATATCAGCAATAACAGCAAGCAGTCTAAATAGTTCCAGACTCACAACATTCAAAGACAAGACGACCAATCATCAAGATTTTACAAAACAATTGTCAGCAATAGAAACACATCAGAAAAATTACACTAGAATTGTAGCTAATATTTCTAAATAGTTCTCTAGATTGTTACAAAGATTTTGAAATGATCATTTTGCCTCTAGACAGTGGCAATTTGATATTATAAGTAGCACAATATAATAGTTTTGAAGCAAAAACTACAGGAGTCACTTTGCAATTGACCTTATACTTGGAGGTATTATTGTTCTTTTTTTAAGGCTAAATGAAAGTGCAAAAAATATTATGGAGTCACGAAAGGAAGAGTGTAGGATGTTGATAATAACCTTCCAAATCTACTCCTGACAATTTAAAAATAGCACACTGTACATAGCCATTTTCACCTAATAGCTAAAACATAAAAACATGATTTGAGAAACAAGAAATGCATACACTTGTTGCAATTATTTTATAAAATCTTTAAGATTGGTTCTCTTACCTTATCTTTGAATGTTGTAGTCTGGAAATATTTAGACAGCTTGCTGTTATCTCTAATACATCCTTGAGGCCAACAGGAAGGCCAGCTCTTTATACCAAAACCACTTTGATATTTCTATTTTTTTTTTTTTTTTTTTTTTTTTGAGACAGAGTCTTGCTCTGTCACCAGGCTGGAGTGCAGTGGCGTGATCTCGGCTCACTGCAATCTCCGCCTCCCGGGTTCAAGCAATTTCCCTGCCTCAGCCTCCCGAGTAGCTGGGACTACATGTGTGCACCACCATGCCCGGCTAATTTTTTTGTATTTTCAGTAGAGACAGAGTTTCACCATGTTGGCCAGGATGGTCTCGATTTCCTGACCTCGTGATCCACCCACCTTGGCAATTTGATATTTCTTACGCATCCAGATTGGAATTTAGGAGAACTGGTGACATGATCAATAAGGTGCAAGCACATGGAGACTTTGAAAGCATCAAATAATGATACTCTAGTAGTGAAACATGGTTGGTTTTCAAGTCATAATTTTACCTTCATTAATAAGATGAGCTCCAACTCCCAAATAAGCCATGTACAAATAAGAAGCAATTGCTGTCCACCTTTATCCCTCAACGCCATCCTGGTCCCATGAAGGACACCCAACTCTCTGTGAGCCTCTCCTTCAAATTGATGTGCTCAGCTCTTACAGCACCTCCTGCCAGGAGCCTCAGGTATGTTTAGGACCTGAATCCATTCACCACTTTCAATTCCTGCTACCTAGAATATGGGCCCTTGTAATCCTGTGAGAGCAGCCCAGATGCCAAAGCCTGGCTGTTTCTAGCCTACTTCTATCACTACCCTCTTGCCTTACCTTTCTTGCCCCTCTTAAAAATAACCAGGGCCAGTGTCACAAGAGACCTCACAACTCAGAGCTGCCAATGACGAAAGTTCAGCTACGTGGGAGTTTAAAATGGCTTGGTGGACTGTCTTGTGGCCCATCTTTTATGACATTTTTCCTGTGGGGAACCATGCAGAATTCTAACTAATTTAAAAACTGGTATCTACAGCAGAATTCATTCCTAGGCTAGGGACCACATATAATAATAATCACCCCAAATAAGCAGCAGGAGCTGAAATTACACAACTGAAAATATTCCACCAGGGAAAGAAGAGGAGCTAAAATATTGGGAATGTATGTTTAATACAGTTGCAACTATAGAAGGAGAACGTCTACTGGCCAACAAAAAAAAAAAGGCAGCAAATTAGGAAGACCTTTAAGTGAAACTGCTCACTAATAACGCTGTCATGGGAACCTCTATAAAATGCTTACATTGAAGTCTAGCAGATTCCAGAATCCTCCAGTGCTTTAGGGAATCGAGTTGTTGAAAGCATCCCATCTTTTGTATTTAGAAGGTACTCTCTCTGCTTTAGGCTAAAAAGTGTGTCAACACAACATATTGACAATAAACCAAAAAAAGAAAAGAAAAGTAAGCAAACAAATTTAAAAAAAAAAATCACTTCCTTAGTTCTTCTTTTAAAGGAAAAGCACTAGAAAACAAAACAAAACAAACAAACAAAAAAACAATATCAAGGCGAGAGCACAGGACTAATCTAGCTGAAACTGAATGGGACATATTAAAGGTCACCACTGTGTAGGACACACGAACTCAACACCAAGAGGATTTGGGAGGCATTCGGCTTTGACTTAATACTGTAAAAGTGTTTGTGCTTAATTATGGGAGCCCTTGGGGGCCCTTCCTTGCCCTCTTCCCAGGTGGGATGTCATCAGTAATGGAAATTACCTGGTTTTGAGATTAACAAAGACAACACTCGAGATGCCAACCAGGGGCCACCATTGTTCTGACAAATGACAACCAAACCTCTATTTCAGGGCAGCAGGATGTCACTCTGGGAGATTTTTCCATCAGCCAAAGTACACCTACCTGGACCTTTGTAGATGTGACCTTCAATTAAGGCAATGATTTCCTCATTACCCATTTTCCACAGGCTTATTTTACAGAGATGCTCCCCAGGGAGCATGAAATGGGAAAACTCGGAAGGAATAAGAAAAGGGATTTTTAAACCAGGGTAGTCATTATAGCCTCTGGGGAAAGGAAGAATGTTTGGGAGCCTTTATGAAACTTTATTTTATTTATATTGTTTTTCAAGTACATCTTTTACTAAGGGATGTGGTTGTCAAAACAACAACAAATATATGCTTTGTTTGATGGATGAAGTTCCCCTCCTGCTTTGGGCCAGCATGGAGCTGCAGAATATTTTTATGTTAGCAACAAAACCTACCTCCTGGACTTCATAATATTGAGCATGTTTGCTGGAGCCACAGCTTAATCAGTATGAGCCTATCCAATACCTCTATGAAAAACCAAAAACTGCCCAGAAACCTTCTCTATCAAAAGCATGGTACACTGTAGGTAGAGCTTCCAACCCCACAAGCAAGTCAGCAATTAAGCTCAGAATTGATCTGAAAAAGACTCTGAAAAATAATATACCGCTGGTCCAGAAGCTAGAGATGACATAAAAGAAAATCCACAATGAAAACGTGGCATCATTTGTCTTCCACTTGACCTAGCACCAGCGGTGCTCCATTCCTGCTCCCAGAACCGGGGGAATGATGGAGCAGGGACCCAGGCTAGGTGTATCTGCTCCCATTTGCAAGAGTATCCAGAGAGGAAGAATATTTCCAGTAGCAAAATAGCACGAAATCAGAGAAACATAAAAAGGAACAGCCACACGTTGACCCATATTTTCTTGATAAGCCTTTTCCTTAAATTTGCAATTTAGTTAACTCTCAAAGATCCTCTGTGAAGTAAATACTCTTATTCTCAGCTGAACAGGAATATTGACTTGCCTTGTGTTTTAGAGCAATCAGGCAGAGAAGTTTTGGTAAGGGGTGTCTGTGTTTGCATTTTGCTGTTTCCTTGCTTTGTTTTCCTTGTGGTTTGGTCATCCTCTGTCACTCCTCTGATAGAACTTCATTTTATTTTCATATTTCTTATTGCAAGCTGGCAATATGTACAGATAGACGTAGGGCATGGTATCCATGTCCACTTCAGAGATTCATGGTCCATGTTAGGAAAACAAACAATTCAGAAAGAAAAATATACGAAGAGCGTTTCAAATATCAGCTGTGCAAAGGAGTCAATGTCAGCATAAGTCACATCATGTGCTGTCCTAGTAGAGCACTCCATACTTTCAAGGCCTCCCATAGTATTGGGTAAAGACAAGCCTACACTAATGTTTTATCAAAGCTGCTGAAAAAAACAGAATGATTCAGTTTGGCAACTGATAAGGTCCTGATAGATCACTTAATTCAAAACTTGTCCTTCACAGATGGAAACACTGGAAACCCAGCTGCATGAAGCATGTAGTGAGTTCTATAGTTTTATGTTGCTCTGGCATTGGTCTTGAATCTAGGCTTGACTTTCTCATACCGGGAGTAGGGCTTAGTCACCCTTGACATAGTTTTCCGCTCTCTGCTTCCTCCCAGTAACTCAAGGTGGTTGACAACCACTTGCTGGTGACCACCTCCCTAAGGGAGAGCTGGATACAACCTACTTGACTGGCCCCACTGACTCCCCGACCAACAACCTGCATAGAACACACAGACATGCTGCAGTGACCCCTCTCGGTCGCAACGTCCACAAAGCTCACCTACCTATTAGAACTACCCGCAGGAAGCCTGCTTGGGCAAGGCCCTGGACCCCAGTAAAGGCTTTGGCCCACGGGTTCCCCCTACAACTCTCTCTCTTGCTCCCCACTCGCTGGTTGCATGTGTGTGTCTCAGACAGTTCCCCACTTCCAGCTGGCCCTGTAAGTCCTGCTCCCCTCCTCTCTGGGACCTGTGAGTAATACACGTCCTCTGCTGTTTCATGTGCTTGATTGAGTTGCCTCCTCTGTGTCTCCCCTGCCTGACACAGCTGAACCCAACCTCCTTCCGGGATCTCCTAGAGAGCAAACCGATCAGGGCTTTCCTAGAGAGTAGCTACCTTGGTAGGAATAAACTGAACACAGATCAAATAAGAGGCACAAGGGTGTCTGCTCGTTGAAACGGATCCCTGTGAGAGAAACACCTGCTCACAGGTGGTCACTTAGGCACTAGGCCTTCCCCAGGATGAAGAAGTATCCCAAGAAAGTCACACTGTAATCAGCCATGCCCACTTCCTCCACAGCCCCTTCAGGGCAGGGGTTGAGTTTGTAGCCGCTCTTGAGAGAGACCTCGGGAACAAATTAGTGGAAAATATGACAAAGTGTTGTGTTCAGAATTGCTCCAAGAGTTGTGGAGAGCGGAGACTGGATTCCCAGTGCAGTGCTCTGAAATTAAGCTGTGCTTTTTGCTTTCATAGGTGAGACTCTCCCTGACAGTGCTCCCATCTCCATTTAAGTGTGTATTTAAAATACTTTTTTAAAGGTAACATTTTGTAAAAGAATAAACTGGCACCACAGATGTGTGTGGGCCTGTTCCAAATACATCTCAATATAGTCAAGCAATTCTTTTGTTCCAAGACTCTTAACATACCTCGAAAAAACACACCATACAAGATATGCTGTGCAGAAGAACAGTCTGTTCCAAGCCTTTCCTTTTATGATGCTATTGCTGTTATACAGCACACTTTTCACACCTGGAGTCCACCAATCATAGCACCTTAAAAATGTTTCATTTGTTGTGGAAAACTTTGGATTTTAAAAGTGCTTCTCGGGCTCTGTCTTCATGGCAATCTCCCCAGAGTAAATATAATCTCATTTCCTTTACAAAGGCAGCTTTAAATGTCTGAACACAGCAGTACACTCCAACTCCAAGTATGTATAGGTTCCTTACATCCTTATGAAGATATTTTGGAAGGTTCTTTGCCTCCAAAAACCTTCCTCACTTGGCTAACAGTACTGCCTGCAATCTCACCATTCTATGAGTTAGGTATTGTGCTCTGCCACTGATCTATTTAAAGATCCTTGTGAGAGGACAGGGAAGAGCAAATAAATATTAGGAACATACACCCAAAAGGAGATGGAGTTAAAAATGAACTCCTCTTGGCCGAGCACGGTGGTTCATGCCTGTAATCCTAGCACTCTGGGAGGCTGAAGCAAGTGGATCACTTGAGGTCAGGAGTTCAAAACCAGTCTGGCCAACATGGTGAGACCCCATCTCTACTGAAAATACAAAAATTGGCCAGGCATGGTGGTGGGAACCTGTAATCCCAGTTACTCGGGAGGCTGAGGCATGAGAATCACTTGAACTTGGGAGGTAGAAGTTGCAGTGACCTGAGATCGCACCACTCCACTCCAGCCTGGGCCACAGACCGAGACTCCATCTCAAGAAACAAACAAAAAACTCCTCCTGCTTTATAATTTTAGTGACAGCTGACCCTGCATAAAGTACTGGCCTCAGATTTTCAAGTAAAAACTATAAATTCATGCTGTCTGCCACAGCTGGATATTCAAATAAAAAACTGAAAGCAAAGCAAAATAAAACAAACACGACAGACACTAACGCCAACCAAAACAAAAACTAAGAACATGTACAGCTGACCTTGAACAACACGGGTTAGAACTCTGCAAGTTCACTTCTCTACAGATTTTATTCTGCCTCTGCCTCTGCCACTCCTGAGACAGCAAGACCAATCCCTCCTCTTCTTCCTCCTCCTCAGTCTACTCTTTATGCAGATGATGAGGATGAAGACCTTTACAATAATCCACTTCCACTTCATGAACAGTAAATGTACTTTCTCCTCCTCTTTATTTTCTTAATAACATTTTCCTTTCTTTAGCTTACTTCATTGTAAGAACACAGATATAATACATGTACACGATATGTGTTAGTTGATGGTGTTATTGGGAAGGCTTCTGGCCAACAATAGGCTATTACTAGCTAAGTTTTAGGGGAGTAAAAAATTATATGTGAATTTTCAACTGTGTAGGGGAGGGGTCAGGACCCCTAGCCCCCGTATTGTTCAAGAGTCAACTGTACTCTCACTTGAAAACAACTAACTATAACAAAGAGAATGGGCTGCTGAATGGCGGTCACCTGTTCCCACTGACAGCCTGGCGTCCTTTACCCTTTATTTGTATCACAGAATCCAGAGACTCCCTTTTCCTCTTGGAGATGGCCTGTCTGCATTCTGTCTACCACGTGTTCTCATGCTCACAGCCAGGGTGGGCAAATAAGAGTAACCCATCTCCCTTGACAACTAACTGGCCCAGGGATGGGCACACCATCCAACTGGAGCAAATCAGAATTTTATGAATGATAATTACATACTCTGAGGGAGAAAGCACCCTCTGCCTGAACACTTTCTCAATGATCATGACCTTGAAGGACCACTTAACTATGGAGCTGTCATTACTACCTTTGACACTGCGTGGAGAATGCTTGCTTGAGAAAGAAGCCAGCTCAGATAAAAACACAGAAGACACCCTGCTGATTGGCATCCACTGAACCAATCAGCAGGGTTACAGCTATGCCTGCAGCCAAGCCCACTCCAAAGTTTCCCTGTTATGACCACTAATCTCTTTTTCATTAAGCTCATCCAGGTTGTGTTTCTTGATATGCAACTGAAAAACCAGGATCACCACTCACTCATGTACGCAGGACCTTAAGAGATGCTTCCTCTTTTATGTGACATGCAAGTTGTTGTCCTTTTATATAATAAAAGATATGCACTTGACATGACCAGAACTAGTATCAAATATGTAGATGTCAGAGTTAATCTATCTAAGATGGATAACTGTTTTGAAACCCAAGGCATACATTCTCAAATCAAGGTCCAGAGAATTTTAAAAATCAATGAGACAGAAGTTTGCTTTGGCACACAACATTACATTTGAATGTTTGAGTACATTTGAATGTGAGTCAAATCTGAGTATGTTTAGCTACATCCAGTCCACGCCCCAACATCCCAACGTAATTACTAACTCTGTGAAATCACAAAAAGGTTTAAAAATTCAGCAAAAGAACTACAGAAGAGAAACGTGCCAGACTAGACACAATAGCACAGTATGAATTTAAAGAAGCCATTTGACTTTGTAAAATACAAACTAATGGAAATTCCTGTTAATTTTCAAAAGGATACACCATTTGTGTATGATTTAGCCTTATTTTATTCTAAAGTTTTACTTTCACTTTCTTTAAGATACAGACTCAATTTCAAAACATCCATTTCCCATGTTTTATTCCATCACAGAATTGCTGCATAGTTTTGCCAAATTTGAACCCTCAATATGCCTCATTTCCGCTACCTGTATCTTGTTAGGGAGAGAAGCAAGAGAATGGTAATACCAAGTTCCACTTTGAACTTTGTGAATGCAAATTATACTAATTAGAGGGTCTCAATGTGTGCTTGCTTTATCGCTTTACATTTTAAATACAAACTGATATGTTTTGTTGTATCACCTGTCACTTTATAATTTTGCTGTTTCAACTTTTACATTTCTATTTTTTCCAGTTTCTGCAACTAAAACTTACAGGGGAAACATCAAAAAGAGAAAGTGCAGGAGTATCTTTTAGCAAATATTTTCCCTTGCTGTCTACATTGCTATTTATCGTCCCTGCTGGGGTGTTTATAGCATTTGAGCAGGAGGAAAATGTGCCTGCCAAAAGGTAACCTGTTGTACTAACAGGCTGAAGACTTCTGAAAATATAAAAGTTCCAGAAAGGCCTGTTCTGTTCTGCATGACTTCCTCATGTCATATAGGCTTTAGTGTGGATTAAAGCAAGTCCATCAAGGCAGTGCATTCTGTAGCTGAAAATCAACCAAAAAAGTATTAATGTATCACCCCTTACATAAAAGTCAAGATGCTTTGGCAGGCTGATGCTTTAACAGAATACATTGAAGGAAAAAGGCTTTGTTGAAAACAACGCCCTCTGATAACCTACCCAATGCATTTGACTGAAATATCAAGGCAGGAAATTGTATAACAATTCAAAAAACATCACATATATATCTGAAAAATGTGTGTAATATTGATGTTGAGTCTAGACTTCACAAAACTAAAGAAACATCTTGGTTGTATTTCACTTGAATTATCCAAATAAGCCAGTCTGTGGAGGTCTGGTACAGGATATAAATGATAACTTTAAATTCTTCTTTGGTTATCTCTAGGAGGATAAAGCACAAAGAAGAAAATGCAGGGCAGGGAGGAAGTGAAGACATTATTACAAAGAATTATTTGGTTGGGGGGAAACTTTTCCTGCACATCAATAGACGCATTCCTTAACGTGCTGTAAATAATGGTTGGAAAATTTTCTTTTTAAAAAGGAACATTTATAGAACACCTACTTTGAGTCACTAAAGCTGAAGTAATACCATTCATATTATATTACTACTTCCTTATGAGTTAAGCAGACTTTTTTGAGTTTCATGAAAAACTAGCCAATTTTTCTAGGAGAATGCATTCTATAGAAAATGTGCTCCCAGCTCAAATTTTCAACTTATGAAGTTATCAAAACAATAACATGATAACAACAGCTTCTTTGGTCAGCCCCTTCAATTTTTTTCTGTTCTCCAGGGACTTTCAGCTCCTCTCCTCCACTGTCATTCTTACTCAAAGGTATGACTTACTTCACAGAGAAAACCAGAGTAGAGAGAAATTGCCCCCCAACCCACCCACTGAAATGACAAATCTTCTTGTAATCACACCCATCAGCTCCTCTTTCCCCAATGCTATAACAGAGCAGCTGTCCCTCTTTCAACTTACGGTAAATCTGTCTATCCGGGCAGTAGATTGTATCCCTTCCTGCCATCCCAGGCAATTAACACCCTGATTACCTTTTCAGTAGTTTAATGTCAACATATCCCCCAATACGAGATTCTATCCATTGGCATTCAAGAATGTTCACAAGTACCCTATCTTAAAAGCAAACATAAAATAAAATAAAAAGTCAACCTCCCTCCACACCTCTTCCTTCCAGAGCTATTGTCTGTCTCCTCCCCCTTAGTAGAAACTTCCAGAGAGAATTTTATCTTTACTTGTTTTCTCTCTTTCTTTACCTTCTATTGACTCTTCAGCCCATTGCAATCTGGTCTCTAGTCCTGTTCCTCCATCGCCCCACTGAATGACTCTTGGAAGAGTCAACTCTCAGTAACCATCATACCACTAAGTCCAATTGCATTCCAGTCCTCATTGGAGTGGAACTCTTAATAATGTTCCACTCTTGTCCAGAGCTTCCTTTTAGAAATTCCCCCTCCTCTTGGCCTTCATGACAATAGGCCCTCTTGGTTTTCCACTTACCTCCCCAGCTGCTCGTTCTCAAGGTCTTTTATTAGTTCATTGTGGCAATCCAGGCTTTAAAGGGTCCTTAACATCCTATCCTGGGTCTCCTGAAATTTCCTCAGCAATTTTATCCATTTCTTCTACTTTAATTGCCATCATCTACAGGTCAGTGACTCACAAACTTAAAATCTGCAATCCAAACATCTCCTCTGAATTCCTAACTCATTTGATTTTTCTCAAAGAGACCGGAAGCTGAACCTAACCCCAATCAAATTCATGATCTTCCTTCCAAATTAACCTTTTGCTAGTGTCCCTTTGCTTACATGAAGGCAATTGCACCCATCAGTGATGAGGGCCTGAGTCTTATGCATCACTGTTGGTAACACCCTCTCCTTCATTGGCTTATCCACCACCATCTGTCCTGTTAGACTTTCTCAGTACATCTGGAATGCATCTTTTCCAATCTCCACTGCCAGGTCCTTGTTGAAGTTCTCCTTTAGATTCTACTACGATTACTTCAGAACTGGTCTCTTCATTTCTTCCCTTGCGCCACCCATAACCCATTCTACAGGCAAATGCCAGAGTCATCTAATAAAAATACAAAATGAAATCACATTCTTTGAGAGTAAATTCAACAATTCTTAACTGTTGTGGCCATTGTTTGATAATTTTAAATTATTTTTTATTGATTTCTTTCAAAATCTCTTAAAATTTTAGCTACTTACATAAAACTATGATTAAATATTAATAGGCAGCCACTTTTCTATTTTGGTTGCTCAAATTATATTTTAAAGATTGCCCTATTTAAAACAGTCCTTTCAAATTTTGAGTATGTTCTCTCTAATGATGTCTTTATTGGTTTGATGAGCGTTTCTGTTGGTTATAATTATTTTAATTTTCCCAATTTAAAAGTAATCCAATGAAGGCAAAATCATTTAATATTGTTATCTCCGACAAATAATATAGTTTTCAAATACGGCTATAACCTCTACTCTAGCAAATGTTTTGAATCTAGCGCGATTCAAAATTTAGCGTTGTCTTTCTTCATCTTGTTGGTTATTAAAAATACTGTATTACAAAAACTTCACAATGTAACTTTGTTTTAACATTTTAGTCGGTAGTCGTTTCTCCAATATTTGATGAATTTTCAAGGTAAATTTTAAAGGGCTAAAAAGGTAGAATCAAAGTGAAGATTCATTTGTTTATTTCCTTCCTTCTCTGTTAGTACAAATCAAGGAGATGGACAAAAATGAGGCCCAGATGACACCCTTGCATGACAGAGTCACTTGACAGAATAACCACATTTAATAGGCTTATTTTAAACACTAGTTAATTAAAATTCCAACTTTTAATGTTTTTCCAGTTTCACTTCATCTATTCATACATTTCAAAACTAGGTTAGCTCCTACTAAAAATATGGTGTTGTATTGCTTTTCTGAAATATATGGGTTTGATGTTTTCAAAAAACTTGACTAGACGTGATGCAGTTTTGAACTTTCAACCCAAATCTCCATATTGCATGAATCTAGAGTACTTTGAGGGTGTTAGTGGCTCAAATGGCCTTCTGGGAGCAATCGATTTCATCTATTTCTGACAAAGGGATGAGAGCCTGATGAAAGGAATGGAGCAGTTACCACCCAGTCTACTCTTACTGATGGACCACGGTTCTAATCTGACTCAGGGAGCCCCAGCTGAAGGCCCTATTTCTGCATCACCCCCTAAGTGGGAGTCCAGGAAACTGGGCATTGCCCACTCACAGCCTCTGCAGAGCGTTCCGGGGGTGCGGTAGGGTACTCTTTCCTTCCCTGGAATTGGGTCCTACCAAGTCCAGGGATTTGTTCTATCAGGAAGAATAATGTGCTCAAGAGACCAAAATAAAATCAACCCGGGAACACTGCCAAATTCTTCCTCTGTCTATCACTTATTCTCATATAGAGCCGGCCTGTCTCCATGCTGGGGAATTGCAAAAATCTAAAACTGACCCTTCTCACCACTTAGTGGAATCCAACAGCAAAGGAAAAAGGTTGTTAGCAAGGACAATTTGCTCTGTACCAACCCACTGGCAGGCAACTCTCAATCAGTACGGTAGGGCTCCATTTCCCGGCACTGTGTGTGGAAGCTAAGGAGTCTAGAAAAACCTCAGATCAGCTAAAACCAGGGAAATCAGAGGCAGAACTTAAATATGACATTTCCTTCTGAGTCCATAGTGCATCCCTTATTCTCTGGTTGGAGAAAGCTGGCAAAAGCGCTCAGCTGGAGGCAGGCGTTTTCTGTGTGTTGAGGCGCCGGAGGAGCCATTCCCCTTGGGAAAGGCAGTAGGGAGCGGTGGGCACAAGGTCGGGGTGGGGGCAGTCGCTCCGGAGTGCAGGATCCGGTGGCTTTATTTGCTGGCCTGGCGGGTCTAGGCTGGGAAATGCACACTCAGCAGGGAAAGGGGAAGAGAGATTGGCGGCAGTTTTCTAAAAACAACACAGCTCAAGTCTTCCGCGTGTGCCCGCTCGCTCACCCCGCCGAGGCGCAGAGAGATCCAAACGGGGGCCCCGGAGCGAGCGCGGAGGCCGGGTCCCCCCAGGACGCAGGCGGGCCTCGGAGACTCCAGGCCGGGTGGCCGCCGCTCCCGCCGGGTTCCCCTTCCCTGTCAACCTGCCAGGTCTTGAGAGGCGCCTCTCTCTCCGAGCCTGGACCGAGGTCGCTCCGGGTCACCCTAAATCTGATGATGCCTCTCACCCGGCGCAGTTAGGGGCTGGGACTGGCGGGGCTGCATTTGGGGAGGCGGCGACGCGCGCGGGTAGTAGCCGAGAGCCCGGGCTGCCTCTACGGCTCTCGCTCCCCCGGGGTCTGCGCTGGGCGCGGTCGGCGCCCCTGTCTCGCCTCCCGCCTGTCTGGGCGCGGGGCTGCCCACGGCTTCGACACTGCTTCTTCCGCTCAACGCAGGCATTTAACTCCCAGCCCTTCTGTGCCCACTTTCCACTCCGCGCCTTCCAAGGGTCCGACAGCTGAGAAGAAGGAGGAAACTAGCAGAGGAAGGAGGCGCCCGGGGGGCCGAGTCTCCAGCTAGGCGACCGGGAATCCCGGGGCTCGTGGGGAGGAGAAGACAGGCTTGACCCTGGGCGAGAGAGTGGCGAGTGCGGGCCCCACGGGTGCACCCCCCACTGACCCGGGACCCGCCTGCACCCCGAGGGACGCGCGTCACTGCGCCCAGCCGGAGCCGCGAGCGCGCAGTCCTGGCCTGGGGCCCGCGCGCCTTGGGCTTTCTCCCTGCCCGCCCCTTTTTCTTCCGCCAAAACCTTTGACCAGAGTCTCCTTGCCAGCATTCCTACCTCCCTTTGGCCAGCTATTTGTGCCAGGTAGGAATCAGGCTGCACTTTGGCTGTGTGTGTAGACGCCAATCCCCAGGAGGTGTGTGACCTTTTCACCTTACCCACAAACTCCCTGGGAGGTGGCCCGTGGGCATTGACCCTTCTCTGGGGACAGATCGGTGACCGCAACCTGTTTGTTCCCTGAAATGTCCTTGCTTTTCCCATCTACACACGCTTCCTGCAACAGTTCTCGGAAAACCCTCGGAGATGGGCCTGGGGGGCATCCAGCGGGCTGGGGGCACGCGCCGCTGTGGGAAGTGGGGGTGGCAGGAGCTCGAGGGCCGGCGTGCACGTTGCCTGTGGTTGGGAGCGGGCACTGTGAGGGCGCAGCCAAGAGCACCCCTCCCCCGTCACTCTTTCCCTCCCTCCCGATGCACAGAGAAACGGAGGTCACCCGACCCCTGATTTCCACACCCCTCCCTAGCACCTGGGCTCCCAGACAAGGTTGGGCGGTGTCGGGAGGCGCTTGCCCCCCAGCTTGGAAGGCGCAGCACCTCCCCCCTCCGGTGTTCCCTCTGCCCCAGAGGAACGGGCACCAAATCTCGGGAAACAATGAAGCCTCCGCGGCGCGCAGAGGGCACCCGGGAGCGATCGGCACCCAGCCGCGCGCCCTGATGCGGGCCAGTGAGGCCGCGTGGGGCTGTAACCCGGCCTCGCCCGCCAGGCGGTCTGACTTCGCTTCACACTGCAGCGACACTGCCACCCCTCTCCCGTCTTCGCGGTGCGGCTTCCACTCCAGCCCGGCTTTCCCCTCCTCGTCCTCCAGTTCTGGGCGGGGGCCTCCAGGGGTGCCCCACTGCTCCCCGCCACAGGTCTCAGGCTGGCGCGATGAGGAGTGGCAGGGGGTGACCCTGCGCTCCTCGCCGCCGCGGGCGCGGGCCCCAGGATTTGAAGTTGCGAGAAGCAGCCGCCACCTCCCGGGCGCTCCGCACTGCGCGGCAGCGGGATCTACGCCTCCAGGAGCTGCCCAGCTCTCCCTCTAGGGGTGCAGAGCGAGCACGCGAGGTGGGCTGGCCAGACTCCGCGGCTGGCACCGACCTCCGCGCCCCTTCCTCCGACGCCCGCACCCACGCGCCCGGGGCGCAGACTCCCAGCGCCTTCCTTCCCGCGGAGATCCCTGCAGGATCTCCGGGAAAGACAGACAGACGGACGGGGAGAGCACTCGGAGGGAAAGTTGTTCCTCCCAGTCTCCTGTCAGGCAATTACAGGCGAGCCCGAGCGGGGAGAGGGGCGGGATGAAGCGAGGGAAGGGCTCCGGAGTGGGGGGAGGCCGCAGGAGGGGAGGAGGGGGTGCAGTTGGTGAAACTCCTCTGTCTCCCGCTCATCTTTTCATTGCTCGTTCCTCTCCTTCCCGCAGACACCCGGACCTCCCCTGGGCGCCAGCTCCGCGGCTCCAACGGGTCCAGAAACAAGCCGGATTTTTTTTTTTTTTTTTCTTCCTGGAAATTGGCTTTGGTGTGTGTTGCCCTACCTCCCTCCTCCCCCTCCCACCCACAGCCCCCCCTCCCTTTTTTTTTTTTTTTTTTTTTGAGACATGGCCCGGGCAGTGGCTCCTGGAAGAGGAACAAGTGTGGGAAAAGGGAGAGGAAGCCGGAGCTAAATGACAGGATGCAGGCGACTTGAGACACAAAAAGAGAAGCGTTCCTCTCGGATCCAGGCATTGCCTTGCTGCTTTCCTTTCTCCAAGACGGGCTGAGGATTGTACAGCTCTAGGCGGAGTTGGGGCTCTTCGGATCGCTTGGATTCCCCTCTTTGCTGCATTTCCCCCCACGTCCTCGTTCTCCCGCGTCTGCCTGCGGACCCGGCAAAGGGAGAATGGAGAAGGGGTTGCCGCTCCTCTGCGCCGCGCTCGCCCTCGCCCTCGCCCCGGCCGGCGCTTTTCGCAACGGTAAGTGACAGGCGGAGGCGCGGGTGACAGCGGCGCCCAGGCTCCCAGCTGCCCGCCCCGGACCGGGGCTCAGGCGGGGCTTCCCGGGATCAGCCGGGAACAGCCGACTCCCGGGCAAAGGAAACTTTTATCTGGGAGGAGAGATGAAGAAATGAGATCAGGCGGTTTAGGGCAGGAGGATTTCAGGTCTTTGGGCTCCCTCCTGACGTTGATCGTTGGGCTGCGGGGCTTTTCCTTACCTCTGCTTCAAGACAGAGCTGCCTACCTTCCCGGATCAGCACGCCAATTATCTTAATAATGTTTCCTCCCAAAGGCAATTAGAAGAGACTCCCTTTCAAAAATCTGATGGCTGTTGAAAGTTAATGAACACTTTACCAGGAGATCTTACTTCCTGGTTCCTTTGCTGTGCCCCTAAGCCGTTTCCTCTGGTGGGTGACGGCCAGAGATATCGGTTTGTGGGTTGATGAAACTCCCTCCCCCGCCTTTGTACATCTTCCCTAATCTGTCTGGAGTATGACTGAAAGTTACATAGTATCAATACAGGAATCTGATATATACAGTGTAAGGCACCAGGATATCTGAAAATCCCTAAGCTAGTTGCAGCTTCCACTCAGCTTTTAAAACCACTCACTGTCAAGTAAATGAAAAACTATACTGGGGTCTAAACAGTACCATGTAACCTAAATAATGTGTTTTAAAATGGGATCTGGTTGTAGGCATGTTTGACTTCACACTGTAAAGTAAGTGCAGGCAAGGGTATGCAATTATCTTTACAGTAAGTCGTCAGCAATTGTTATTAACTAATGATCAAATATTTACTTTTGTCTGGCTTAGATTTCAATCACAGTAATTAGAAGAAAAGAACATCCACTACTTACTGTGGTATATTGTTTTAATAAGAGACCGCGAGTGGAGGGCCTCATACCAACAGGAATTTAAATCACATCTTTATGATGGAAGTTAATCTCTCTAATATGCTTTTTCAAGGTTTTGTGATTTCAGCAATGGATTTCCCTCAGCAGCTACCAAGCAGTATTCTAAAGAGATGCTTAAAGCAAAACACATGCAAAAAAAATTATGAACATGGAGTTCAACTTATTAGTGAACCCAAGTTGATGGCATTTTTCTATAATCTGGCAGGAAAGCAAGACACAAAAAATTATGAATGTAGAGTTCAATTTATTAATGAACCTGAGCTGGTAGCATCTTTTTATACTCTGGCAGGGAATGAAATAGCATTCTCGTCCAACTGAAAGAGCTCAAATGGTTGGACTAGAAATTATAGTAACCCTGTCCTCCACAACTCTTTGAGAATAAATCCATAGCAGGGGTGTTCACAAGCTCAATGCAAAGAGCTATCAGACTTTAGGTTGTAAACTACACAAATATATATGCAGTACACACACACACACACACACACACTTCTTAATTTTCTTAGCAGAAATGTGGGGAATGCTGAAAATCTGGCTTTAGTTGGTGAGCTTGACCAGCAAAAGCCATGTTGCTATGCTTGTAGTGACCAGAGCCAGAAAATGCCACTGTAACTCAGCAGAACCTCTTAAAGCCATGTCCACCTCCTCTAAGTAACCAGTGTCTGCTAAATTAGTTCATTAACCTTATTTAGGACTAATGGTCCAGAGTCATTAGAAATTGCTCTTTCTTAATCAACTGCTAGAGAGATTTAACAGAGCCAGAGAGTCTAGCAGTCCACATTATCTTATTACACTGTCACTTTCTCAGAAGTCACAGATTAAAGAGCTCTGGTGTGGTACCAAGTCCACCTAAATGTCTTCTGAAGTGACTCTGCTGAGTGACTAGAACCAGGGCTGTTTTATTTCACTCCTGTAACAGATGCCAGACACTACCATGATGTTTGTCCAGAGCTGGAGGAGACTTAATGAGACGAGGTCACTTTCCAAGTTTTCTGCACATTCAGAATAATGCAAGAGTCTCAGTAGAATCACAGAACAGAGTCCAACATGATCATTAGCTGAGATTTTGAACTCCAGTTACAACATCATTTCTTCCTGGCAAACCTTACACTTTTACAAGCCAATGCAAAGGAAACCAGAATAAGACTACCCCCAGTCTAAGGAACAAAGTCAAGCACCTAGTGATTGAGAAAAACAATATAACTTATATTGTCTTCTTTTTTAATTTATGGGAAATGATTTCTGTGATGCATGTAGCTTTACGCATTTTTGATGTGCACTTCATCTTTCATTTCCATTTGACCTGGTTTTCCTGTAATAAAATTCTGTAGATTTATAAATTCATGCTGAGAGCAAAGAATGCCATTCTCTTTCCACAGAGAATCTATTAGATGCAGTGTTAAAATCTATATATACCATTACTGAAAATTTGTGATTGATAGGCTTATATATTTCACTGCTTTCATACCTGTTTCTCTTGTATAGTTTATGCACCGAATTTTTATTGCTCAAAATTAAGCATCAGTAAATGTGGCAGCATTTCAGGCTGAGGTGCTCCAGTATGAAATCCATCATAAAATGTGACAATGAGAATCTATGCTGAACAATAAGGCAGTCCAGAGACTAGTTTATTTGGTTTATTTGGCTTCACTTGAGCATTTTTGAAATGAAGGCTCAAAACGAGTTAGCTCACCTTTCCCAGAATGTGAGAATGTGGGTTACCATACATGATACCCACACCTGTGTGGTGGGTTATTTTTCACCCAACATTTAGGTAATTAGAATTAATGCCATGTGGCTATTTACCTTTTTTTTTTTTCTGCCCCTTTGCTTTGATCTGATTTTTAAGAATGAACAACCTTACTTGGAGAAGTAAAGCAGAATTATTTCTGCTTCACCAAATATACTTTGTTCTCTGTTGATTTGGATCTCAAGAGCAGAGAGAACTCAAAATCACTTAGATTTATGGGCAGATAAAACAACAACAACAAAAGGTTTGGCTTTAAGCCAATCAAAGACAATCCCCACTGATCAATGACATAGACCAGGCTTATCATCAAAAAACAACACAAGGGGTCGAACAGCATCTTTCAGTCACTTTCCACTTAGAACTTGCTACTTAATGTGATTACACTTCTTGGGGGATAATTAAGTCTAGCAGAAGCTCCCAGGGGACCATGTTAACATCAATTGAGGGGATTTAATGTTTTTAATGCTAGAAGACCTTTTCCTTAGGAAGAAACTTCGGGGCTGGGCGAAGAGTCCTTTCAGATCTCAGTTGGCTTTCTGCCTGAGTCAACCTTCCTGAGATCAAAGAGTGTTTTTTTTGTGGAGTGTTGCACTCAGGGCCACACGAAGGACTTACGGGGACCTTTTAAAGTTCCCCTTAAAAAGTTAGGGAATGTTTAATAACCGGTAATTTATATATAAAGCTAGATTACCTAAGAGGTTGTCAGGAAAGATCTACTAAAATCTTACTTTTATTGCAGATAAATGTGGCGATACTATAAAAATTGAAAGCCCCGGGTACCTTACATCTCCTGGTTATCCTCATTCTTATCACCCAAGTGAAAAATGTGAATGGCTGATTCAGGCTCCGGACCCATACCAGAGAATTATGATCAACTTCAACCCTCACTTCGATTTGGAGGACAGAGATTGCAAGTAAGTGGGAATGTGTTTGAACAGGGCACCACAGCACCATCTAGTGGTCACGCCTGTCTACGGGGGGAAGTCAGCGTGTACAATGTAGATTATAAATGGATCCAGGAGGGATTCCAATCTCAGCCAGATTATATGTCAATGGTATAGAAATTGAATTACGTTAAGTGATTTCTGAGTTCCCCAAACCCGGAAGATTATAGTTACATGTGTAATCTCTCATACTCCTTCCTGTTAGCACTTTTGGTTTGGGAACTCTTTTGTGAAGAAATGTATACACTATGTATGTTTCTTTTTGCTTTCTTTTTTTTTTTTTTTTTTTTTTTTTTTTTTTCCTGGAGAGGGGAAGAACTAGAAACTCAAAAATCTCACTTGCATTTTTATGAAATGCAGTGGATCGCTAATATACATCACATCCACAGATAGTGGGATTGGAGATCTCACTATTTGAGATATATTGAACTGAGGCACATCTTATGATTAAGAACTGCATCTTACTAAGTTTGACATGAGAAAAGCAAATTGCCATTGAATAATGACAATTATTCTTACTAAGTTTGACATGGAAAAAGCAAATTGTCATTGAATAATAATAAGTCCTACATGATAAGCCAGATGAGGGGTTTTGTAAATGGTAGATTACTGATTAAAATACTTTTATGGAAAATGCTAGAAAATAATTGGTAAGACACGATGAATACAATGGGAACTCAAATACACATCAGTGTTTCATCCATCTGCTTAGTCTTGCTATCTCTTTCTATTGTTAAGTTTCTAAACATTAACTTATGCCAGATTTCGTTATTATGAAGACATTCTCACTACGAGACAGTCGAAATTATATTTCCTCACTTTATGTGAAAGAACTGGTATGTGGATATTGCTTTCCACAGTATTGAAATTATGTTTTTACCTTGCACATAGCAGTCCACTCGGATACATATTTGCTGGTCTCTCTTGACACCCAACAGACCCCCTGTCTTTGTCTTTTACACGTTATCCCATTCTGACACACTGAAAGTGGTGTAGTCTCCAGAGACTTGAACCTGAATATCCATCTTTTATTAAGTTTGTACCTATATAAATAGTTTTATCAAAGAAAACTAATCAATTTAAATCTCAATTCTAAAGTGTTTCTCAGGGACTGAGAGGTTTTTGCAAGTTTTAAAGTGGGTCAGTTTGGTGTAACTGTGTATGGTATCTATAGACTACTGCTACCACTGGACCTAAATATTATTTTGCAAGTATATTCATTGTTAAAGACAGTCTATTTGAACACACGTTTCTTTTGGGAAAGAACAGAGTAATATCAAAATCTTCCTACCTGTAGAAAGCGCTCAACAACCTGTTGAGTTGGTGTAGTAAACTAGCTTTTCATGGTCAGACAGATGAGGGCATCTGGTTCATTCAACATTTTGGTGCCTAGAGAATTAGTATAAATCCATAGGCTGATGATCAGTTTCCAAATAATCAATGTATACTACAGTGCAATAAAATTACACCAATTCCAATTTAATCTTTGCTTTGTGATTCAGAAGTGCTCCAGGGCATTATATTGACTTTTTAATTGTGTATGGAAGTTGCCATTAATAGTTTTACAGTGACTGCTTGGAAACAAAGAGTTCATTGTATTTAGTTATTTATTTTGCTAATATTCTTTATGGTGGTTTTTACAGTGTCAATCACCTACACAATCTGGATACTTGTTTTCTATTATATTTCATATACTTCATTATTATTATTATTATTAGTAGTAGTAGTAGTAGTAGTAGTATTTGCTTTTTGACCATGTTTAAACTGCTATAGGAGAACTTCTGGTAAAACTTACTCAAGTAATAACATTATTCCAAAAAATAAAGTGCTGTTAGAATTCAATAAACTGACGTTTACTAATTTCTAATCTGGAAATCATGACCATCAATACATGTAACATAATACTTAAAGAATTCAGAATAATCACTAGTTATTGGCACTGGTGTGGTGGTAAATGTTTAACAGCTGGCTCTTTGGAGAAGACAAGTCAAGTCCTGATCTGTATGTAGCACATGCCAATTTCTGTGGTGTGAATACTCTCATCATAGCCAATTTCAAACTACCCATGTGATGTCACTGCCCAGACTAGCAAAGAAATGTGCACAGTTGGTTCTTATGAGCTGGTGGGCGCCACATCCAGCACACAACCGTAGTAGAAATTTAAGAAGGGAAGCCAGTTGAATCACTTAATATATGTAAAGGGCTTACAATTCTATTTGCACACACATTTCTTCTGGGAAAGGACAGAGTAATATAAAAATCTTCCTACCTGTAGAAAGCGCTCAACAACCTGTTGAGTTGGTGTGGTAAACTAGCTTTTCATGGTCAGGGAAATGAGGTCATCTGGTTCATTCAACATTTTGGTGCCTAGAGAATTAGCATAAATCCATAGGCTGATGATCAGTTTCCAAATAATCAGCATATACTAATTATTACAACAGCATCTCACACTATTACGATAGTGTCTAGCTTACAGTGGTGTCTAGCTCACAGTTAACCTTAAATAATGTTTTGTCATATCATGGTGTCAGGTGGGGTATGAAGGGATTAAAGGAGCACCTTTTTGGTTAGTTTTCTTTTTAAAAAGTACAATAAAGGATTATTGTAATTCACAGAAAATGACAATTTTAGTGATATCAGCAAAGTATTTGAGAAACTGACATGACTGAGAAGATGTTACGTAACAATCTTATGATGGTGACTTTGCTTTTTTAATGCTATAGAGTAAGGTGATTTCTTAATTGTCCCAACTGAGGCTTTGCTCTCTGTGAAGGTGCCATCTCCTGACCAAAGTTGAAAGGCTGATATGTTTAGCCTGATGAAGTCACTGGAGATTAGATCCATGGAAAATATCTTCGCGCTGTGTTTTGAAGTGTTGCAATGTGATCTTTTTATCAATGAGAAACTCCAGAAAGATACAGGAAGAACAGCATAAGGCATTCCTTTCACTATCTTTCTAAGCTGATTCATATGAATGACTCGTGCTCAGTGTTGAAGGGTGCATTTGAGATTCTACAAATGTGGCAAAATTCTTACCTCCTTTTGTGAAGGCTTTGAGACGAATCCACAGTTCTAAATTTTACAGGGGATTGGAATACTCCAAGAAACAAAAAACAAAAAACACAGGAACACCAGAAATTCTTTGAAGAACAAATTCATAGACTTCAAAGTTTAGATTAGATTCCTAAACACATACTTTTGTTATTAGGGTTTTTTTTTTTTTTTTTTTTGTACTTTATATCAGGTTATTTACAAAAGTGGATTTGAAGTGGCACAAAACTAGGCACAGTTAAAACCACATTCAGAAAGCTGGTGAGCTTTTAGTTATCACTCCTTTTAAGAACAAACTATTCATCTTATTTAAGATATTTAATACTTTTCCTTGTTTCAGCTACATTATATGTCTGTTGGCAGTAAAAAATATTTGCTATACTGATGTCATAGGGTTACTAGTAGGATCAAGTAGTAGATAGGAAAGCCCTTTTAAAAGGTAAAAGTGACCCTCAAAATAAGTTATCATTATTATGATATCTTTAACAAGTTGGTGATTATTAGAACATTTGGAAATATGAAACTAAACGTACGTCAAACTAAATCTGTTGATCCAGTAATGAGATGATTTGCACATGATACACACTGCATTTTCTGTTGAAATGGTCAGTACTCGTACAGTCAACTTTCACCCTGAGAAAGCTTAAGAAATCGATGTCTTAGCACATTTGCTTATTGTGAAACACCTTTGAAACCCAAGTAAACAGTTTTCTTTTGCAGAGTATAGGGCTGGTTAAGTCATTAGACCAGCCACATAGTTCTGGCAGAAAAAAAAATATTTTTATTCAGATTTTTATTGTTTTATGTATAATTAGGTAAAAAACATCATTTCATAATCTTAACAATACAGTATACAGTCACAACTTCTCACGTGAATAGCACCAAGACTGACCCAGTTCATAAGAAATTCTGGACCATACTTTGCAAAATGGTTGTTAAGTTTTTGCAGTGGCTATCAAAGGTGGATATTTCATTAGGAAAATTAAATGTGTAAGTTGTGCCCCAGTTAGTTTTAAAATGTAACATTCTGTGTCTATGCCACCACTGAATGAGGTTTCATTTCAAATAAGCATCAGAACCATAATACTATAACTCCTTAATTCTTTCATTGAACAAGAATTGGTGTAAATCAGTCAGTCAACAGAGCAGGGAGCATCTGTCTGCAGGGCTAACACAGGCCTGGGATTTCTAGCTAGATATATGCATGATTTTATTATTCAGTTGAGAGGATTCTAGAGAATGCTCACCGAAGCAGGTGTTAGGGGAGAGGAAGGAATGTTGATTTCTTTTTTGCTAGCAAAATCCTGCACACTTGTGAAGTGTCAAAACACAATTAAAAGTAGAAAAGCAACAAAGAAGTGACCAGTGGAGAGTTCTCGGAAAGACATGTTCATTGCACATTGAAAATGGCTTTCAGTATTTACATTGAACTAGTTAGATCTTACTCCACTAAAGTTTTCTTCAATGGTAAGGCAGATACCTTGAATCTCATAAAAGTTTATATCTGTATAATAAACAAGAATGTCATTGATACGGTAGTTAGAATTTATGAAACTTCTCCAGTTTCCCAGCAATGCACACAATCAGCATGATAATTTATAATGGTTTGTGACAAATACTGCTGAGCAAAGAGGTGTGTGGTTACATTCAGATCAGATGTCACCATCCAGGGAGCAATAAACATTTCACAGACATTGGGTTAAAAACATTAAGGAAATGAATGCAAAGCTCTAACAAAAGTCTAAAAAGGTGGTAGCGTTGGGGGAATCAAACCCAGTAGTGCTTTTCCTACCGACAAGAAGAAAATCTTACTTACCGACGTCAGTGTCTGATTTGAAGTGCTGTTTCATATCATGGCATAGTTGCTTTTTTCATCTATGATTTAGATTCGTAATCTCTCCTATGTGTAACCAATAATAGGCATATTTTTCCTAACTCAATGCATTCAAAGGATGATTGCATTCTTGTAACTTCATAAGAAGTTTAACCGTAGTGAAATTATAAGCAAATAGAGATGATATTCTTTTCAGAATTTTGTTGGAATAATTCACACGTTGTTTCTTTAATGCTACTTGTTAAATTACCTACATTATTACAAACTTTGAAACAGTGCTAATGTCTTTTATTTTCAGAGGATGTAAACTTATGGAATGAAAAATAATCTGCCCCTTGGTTTCTCAAATCTGATTATTCCTGCACATTTACATTTATTCCTGCACATTTGCACTTATTGGCACTTTTTGGAGTATAAATTCCATTTTCTGTTTTCCTGAGTAATATTTTCTGTTTTAATCTTTCCTTATTATTATTAGCATGGATTTTTTAGGATTAATTTGGATTTTTTAAAAATGTTACATTAAAATACTATTTATCTCAATCACTGAGTTTTTGGCTTTTTGTATCCAACGGAAGTGCCTCACTCTAGTCCTGTATTTCAGAGCATCACTTACACTAAAACAAAATCCTTGTTTTATGGGAAACTGAATTTTTTAAGCCAAAATACATCTCTATTTTCCATATGAAATAGAGAAGAATATATACCTTTAGTAAAGTATAATATATATTCAGAAAAATACACAACACAAGTATAAGAGCTGATAAAATTTTGTAAGGTGGATACATCCACAAAATCAATCTACAGGCCAACATTTCCAGCTTCCTAAAAGCCCTCTGATGTCACTTTTAGTCACCAACTTTTGCCCTCAAGGGCAATTGATGTCCTAACTTATGCGACTTCATTTTTATACATTTCAAAATCAGCTAAAACTAAACTAGAGTCTTAGAAGTTTTTATGTACCGGCCAGGCACGGTGGCTCACTCCCAAATTTTGGGAGGCAGAGGTAGGTGCATCACTTGAGGTCAGGAGTTCAATTGAAAACAGCCTGGCCAACATGGTGAAACCCCGTCTCTACTAAAAATACAAAATTAGCTGGGCATGGTGGTGCATGCCCGTAGTCCCAGCTACTCAGGAGGCTAAGGCAGGATAATCACTTGAACTTGGGAAGCAGAGGTTGCAGTGAGCCGAGATCTGTGCCATTGCACTCCAGCCTGGGCAACAGGAGCAAAATTCTGTCTCAAAATAAGAAGCCTGTGGGTACTATCCTTGAATACGGACAGTGAAAGTCTTTGGAGTGGATATAGAAAAAAATAGGCACTATTTCTAATCAAAAAGCAGAATCCTACTGATGCATTTTCTAATTATTTTCAGTGGCTACTGAAGGAAGTATCTCGTCTTTATTTCAAAGTTTTCCATCTGGAGCCTGCTTTTTATGCAGGTTTTATGTGCAAGCAAATTCAGAAACATTCTCCTTTGCCTTACTTTTCTTCATCTTTTTATTTCTGGGTTTGATCTCTAGTGACTTCTCAATATGAGAGGCACCGCCACCAAGCTCAAGTCAATTCAAAAACTATTGGTGGAAGAATGAACCCTCCTCAGAACAACTGCAGGCCAAAGTTGTTACTACTACTTGCAGCATCCTTGGTTATTACTCAGGCAGATAATTATCTACTTTCTTCCTTTTGATTTTTTTCCCCATTAGCACTGAATTTAATTTGAACAGAGCCTCCAGTGTTTAATAAAATTAATTTACTTTATTATTCTTTAGTATAAGCAATCACATTTGATCATAATGAATTTTGAGTATTACGAGGTTGTTTTGTGTTAGGCATTTCTGTAATTTAAAGGAAGCAACTTTTGCGAGTTAAAGGAGAAGGCTGGTTGAAATCTTATCAAACTGAATCAACATGTGCATGGCATTTCCAACGAGATTTCACTTTAGGGAGCAGGCACTTAACTGATCCAAGTGAGACATATGCCTTCAGCCGGCATGCACATTCTCAGCTCCTTTCTTTCCAGCATAAAACTTGATACTTGCATGCCTGCTGACATGGATCCACAGAAGCACACACACAAACACATATGTGTGTGTAAAGGAAGCTAAAAAATAAACGTAACTAATTGCAGTGGTAGTATTCATCCAGGCTGATCATTAAGCCTAAAGAAAAACAAGAAACAAAAATTCGTGTTTGGATCAGGTTCCAAATGCTTTTTGCCTGGGTTATCCATCCTGATTGTAAGAGTCAGTGGCCTGGCAGTTCATTGCACCTTGAGAAGAGGGTTCTCCTGCTCTTCTCTGGTTGATTGGCCTGTATCTGGTATCTAGAGCAGTTAGTACTGTCTTATGGTTGAAACAATTCAGAATCTTCACAGATAGCTTAGGAAGTGAAACACGTTCATTCAGAGCTGTACTAAGTTCTGCAGAGGAGCAGAGGAAGAAAAAAAAAACAGAGTATTTTGGCTTCCATCCACTCAATTCCTTTGTAGAGTTCAAGTTCATGGAGAACTTTTGCCTTGTAACATGATCCTCCTCATCAAGCCCAGGTCTTTATAGCTAGATCTTCTTTGATAAAGATGCTGCTTTCTTCTTTAAATAATCATAGAGTGTTTGGGAAGGAATCATTATGATTGGTTTTGTTTTTTTTTTTTTTTTTTTGAAAAAACTATTTATTTATTTAAAACATAGAAAGATGGGGGCGGGGGGGACTTCGCACTATGTTGCCCAGGCTGGTCTCGAACTCCTGGGCTAAGCCATTCTCTGCCTCAGCCTCCCAAAGTAATGAGATTACAGGCGTGAGCCACCATGTCCAACCTATGCCAGGCTCTTGCTGTTGAGTCTTCAATATGTGCCCACTATGGGGATGAGAACTCACTTTTCTCTCATCCTCATTTGACAGCTGAGATCCCTGAAGTTTGGAAAAGTTATACCAACAGAACCCAAATAAACAGTTGCTGCCTCACAAATCTTTCTGTCTTTGTGATCAAAGTCACACTTGGATGTGTCTTGTGAATGAGGAAATTCTCATGAAACGTTACCAGCTTATTTTTTCTTCAAGCAACTCTTTTCTTTTATTAACAAGTTCTCAAGAAAGTTTCAGTATCAACCAACTAATTCTGAGGAAGGACTTAATTTTTAAACTTTAAGTTCAGATTAAATAAGCACTTGTGAAAACTGTGCACAGAAACTTTCAACCAATTGGTGGTTTTCCACTCAACTGAAGCTTGGCGGGAGTAGTGGCTCAGGTCTGTAATCCCAGTACTTTGGGAGACGGAGGTGGGAGGATTGCTTGAGGCCAGAAGTTCAAGGCTAGCCTGAGCAACATAGCAAGGCCCTCTCTCTACAAAAAGTAAAAAATTAGCAAATTGTGGTGGTGGGCACCTGTAATCCCAGTGCTTTTGGGGGCCAAGGCAGGAAGATCACTTAGGCCAGGAGTTTGGAGTTTGAGGTGACAGTGAGCTATGATCTCGCCATTGCACTACAGTTTGGGCAACAAAGCAAGATTCTATCCTTAAATGTTTCAAAGAACAAATAAATAAAAACTTGCTTTAACTTAGGAATGGAAATCCTGGGAAATAAATGTCTAAATTCTAGTGCTTTTTGTTGATGGAGTTTCAAAGCACAAAGCACATATAAATACAATGTTTACTTAAAGCCCGACAACCAGGCCGCACGTGGGCTTCATCTGTTCAACCGGTAAAAGGGCATATTAGATACCACTGTGTCCAGTGCTTGTTCTTAGGCCCAGAGGTAAGAAAGCCTCATTCCCTTCCAAGCGCTGGTCATTTACTTAATCTCAGGTAAAGAGCAGGGAAGTGTTCTTCTCCCACGGCTCCCTCATTCATACAATTTCGATTCTTGCATTTGCCACGGTGGTTCTGTAAGGGTTAAAGGGAGACTGTTTGCTCAGGCACTGGGTTCCTCGGAGAAATGGAAGAGTGTTTTCTGAGAAGAAACAGATGCTCCAGTGTATTTTGTTTTTATCTGGGCGGATACTTTGTACAAGCAGCCAGCCAGGTTGGAGGTGATGGCCTGCTGCTTTTGTGATAGACTGCTATGTCACGGAGAGCGCTTCCAGTCCCGGGCTGTAAGAGGATGCTAACTGTCTCTCGATTCCAGTTCTTATATTTCTCCGGAATAGCCGAAGATGGCAAAGGCCAGTCGATATAGTCACGATTCCAAGTCCTTTTCTGACTCTCTAACTGTTGGACGCTACCAGCAGGGCAGCTATTATGCAAGATACAAGCAACCTGGGAAGTGGCATGGAAAGAATTAAGACGTGGTCAAAATATTAATCTTACATAGATCACTTCAAAATATTTAAAGGCACTACATTCTTACATTTAAAGAGAAAAAGAACACACTCTCAACTCAGATTAAAAAACAGACACAAGTCTCTACAAACCTGAAGAGCTGAGGCTGACTTGGTCTGATGAGAGATTAGGTTGTTTTAGATGTGGTAACCCCTGGCTAACTAAGATCACTGTTTTATCTTTTAAAAAAAAATCTCAGTTCATAGTCGTCTGTCTTTTTTATTCTCAAAGTGAGAACGTGGACATTTATTTGTTTACACATTTGGTCACAGAAAAGATGGTAAAAATAAATTAAAATGTAAATTTCTAGCCAGGCGCGGTGGCTCACCTATAATCTTGGCATTTTGGGAGGCTGAGGCAAGCGGATCACGTGAGGTCAGGAGTTCGAGACCAGCCCGGCCAATATGATGAAACCCTGTCTCTACTAAAAATACAAAAATTAGTTGGATATGGTGGCATGCGCCTGTAATCCCAGCTACTCAGGAGGCTGAGGCAGGAGAATTGCTTGAACCCAGGAAGCAGAAATCACAGTGAGCCGAGATCAGGCCATTGCACTCTAGCCACGGGGTCACAGAGAGACTCTGCCTCTAAAATAAATAAATAAATAAATAAATAAAATGTAAATTTCTAGATCAACTCACTGTTTTGGAAAGATGGCAGCCAGTCAAATTGACACATTCCAGTTAATGTGACAGTCTGACCGCAGCACTCTATTTTGCCTTCCAACATTCCTCTCTGCAGAGTCCTCATTCTAACTGTACAAGTGCTCATCTCCCGTTTGGGTGGCAGACTCCAGCAAGACGAAAACCATGTCTTTCTTACTTATATTTCTACCTTTTGCAGTCCCACAGAATACTTTGCACATGTAGACACTAGTTTAAACAGCTGACACTTGTATTGAACTCAAAATGAGGTATATGAAGAGTCGAGGTAAAAAACCGTAGTGTGTCCCTGAGGAGCGTCTGTGACGCACAGTAGGTCATACGGAGACGAGATCAGCAAAAATTCAGCAAAGAGAGAGTGAAAGGGGCAATTTCAATAACTGCTGAAGTGGGTCGTGCGTCTGGATAACAAGCTTTCAGAAGGTACTTAAGACAGCCACTCCCTGGACATTGGAGTGGGTGGCTGCCTGTCCGCATTCAGAGAGTCTGGCCACATCCGCTCCTCCTCACTCCCTCCAACTTAATCAGAGGCACATGATTTTGAATTTTGGGGCCTCTGATTCCCAACAGCAGGGTAAGGGCTACGGATTGTCTGGAGAACGACTGGGTTCCGGAGCAGGATTTTTTTTTTTTTTTTTTTTTTTTTTGACAGCTCTGTCGCCAGGCTGGAGTGCAGTGGCCCAATGTTGGCTCACTGCAACCTCCAGCTCCTGGGTTCAAGTGATTCTTCTGCCTCAGCCTCCCGAGTAGCTGAGACTACAGGCACGCGCCACCACACCCAGCTAATTTTTTGTATTTTAGTAGAGATGGGGTTTCACCATGTTGGTCAGGCTGGTCTCAAACTCCTGACCTCAGGTGATCCACCCACCTCGGCCTCCCAAAGTGCTGGGATTACAGGCTGAGCCACCGTGGGGCCCCAGAGCAGGCTTTTACACATGCCTGGCATGCCCCCTTGTGTCCAGAGTTTGTTCCTTCCTGTCGGTTCCTGGTCTCGCTGACTTCAAGAATGGAGCCATGGACCTTTGCAGTGAGTGTTACAGCTCTTAAAGATGGCACGGACCTAAAGAGTGAGCAGCAGCAAGATTTATTGTGAAGAGTGAAAGAACAAAGCTTCCACAGCATGGAAGGGGACTCCAGTGGGTTGCTGGTGCTGGCTGGAGTGGCCGGTTTTATTCCCTTATTTGTCCCCACACATGTCCTGTTGATTGGTCCATTTTACAAACCTCTAGCTAGCTACAGAGCTCTGATTGGTGCATTTTTACAGAGCACTGATTGGTGCATTTTACAAACCTCTTGTAGAAAGGTTCTCTAAGTCACCACTCGACCCAGGAAGTCCAGCTGGCTTCACCTCTCACCCTCTTCCATCATCAGTTACACTGTGGGAACAGGCTGCCAAGCCTAACTCAGATGTTTGGAACATATTTCAGCCCTGGCTCTATTAGAGTTCCTTATATCACCAAAGCTGTGCTAGCACCTTCTTCACTGCTGTTAGGTGGGCACAAAAGTTATTGCGGTTTTCGCCATTGAAAGTAATGTCCAAAACCGCGATAACGTTTGTGCCAACCTAATACAAAGGGTAGCCCATAATTTTATTTTTCAGTGAGGAGTGGCACTAAGCTAAGGAAACAGTGAGGGATTTTGTTTGTTTGTGTGTTTAGTACTGATTGGAATTGTCATTTCTTTTTTCCTTAGGAAACAGCTTTGCATTCTTCTTCCCATTTATCCCAATGCCAATTTCTTTGTCTGTGTCTGGGGACACTACTGAGTAACTATTAGGATACATAGGTTCAGTCCTTCCAGACACCCCCACTTCCGTCTTCAGCTAATCTAGCAACCTGATGTGTGTGTTAGTTCATTTACGCAAGCTGGGGATTTCGGATTGTCAGGGGATCCTGTTAGCAGCTCCCTGTGAAAAAGAGTTCTGGTGAATTAGGGATGTGCGTTACAATCGCACCTCTGCCATTCATTCTTGTCTGTGAGACTGGAGATGGGTCATATGGGCTGGGTCCCAATACGTGAATGGCTCATTATGGCACCATCAACATTGCGGATTTGACAATGTTAACCAGTACACCCCAGGAAGATGTGACAATGATCAGGTTTCCTACATCAGAGTCTGCCTAAGTAATGCCACCTAGACACAGCTTTAATTCCGAAGCAAAAGTGCTTTCCTTCCTCTACCTATCTCAGTAACACAGTGTTGATGAGCTAATGTAGATGGAAGTCTCTTATGAATATAAGAGACATACATATTTATAAATAATAAGACCTAGGTATTACTAAAACAGGAAGTGCATCCGCAGGTTTTGTTCCTTAAATAAGTTTGGGCTGTAAACAATAACGTCTGCATCCTTAGGAGGAGACACTTATAAATATTTCAAAAGCACTGAAGCACTGCACATACGCACAATAGAGATAGTATCTATGTGTGCATTCAGTCAGTGAGAATTTCTGAGTGTTCTAATAAGTTGACCAGTTAAGTTTCCTATAATTGCAGCCTTCTGAAGATCTAGATGGATGGAGTTTCTGGAAAACCTCATGGAAGATGCTATTTCAGTGTCACAAACTTGATGATAATAGCATCAATGACTTTAAAAAATTATTATTTTTTCATGTGTGCTTGAGGACTTGTAAATATGTTCAGTGCATTCAGACCATAAGCCAGCCCATACTTAAATAGCAGTATTTAAGCCAATAGCTTTGTGGTTATTACACAGGATTGCCAGTCCTTGCCAATCAATTCAACCAAATAGTGGCATTATGTTCCTTTCCAAGAAAGAGGAAATGACATGGATTTTGTAGCATAAATCCACAAGGAAAGGCAGCTGAGAAATAAATGTTTTTAAACTGATGGTCCATTCACATCATTTTCCCTCTATTTCTAGTATCCCCTGTCTTCTGACCTTGCTATCTCCTTCCCGCATTTCTAGTTATGACAGATTTTCCAGTAGTAGGGAGGGGAGTTGGTTCTTAGTGGAAACAACAAGGAGCGTGCTTGCAGGAAGGATCCTGGGATCATGGCAGAGAAGAGGCCACTATTGTAGCTCCTTATCCCCACCTCACTGTGTGATACACATGATATCTGCAATTCTTCAAAAGCATTCTCAGCCCTTCTTCATTTCACATGGCTACAGATGTGGCTGGGAGATCCATCAGAAGGGATTGGCTTTCTTTCTTGTGGGACTGATATGGGTCTCTGTGGGTCAAATGGATTCTGTAGGATCTAACTCTTTGTAAGTAGCAAAATTCTTCTTGGACCTTGTTACCTTGCAAGCAACTATTTCATATATATATATATATATATATATATATCTCACCCTCTGTCTCACTCTTTTTTTCTCTCTCTCTCTTTCTCTCTTTCCTATTACTGTCAAGGTATTGAAAGTGGTGACTGCAGTTCAGAACTCTACTTTCTTACTTAGCTGTCTTCAGCATAACAGTATAACTTCAGCATAACATTGCCTCCAGTGGACTGAAACTGTTTGCTCAAATCAAATACTCCAGTGACTCTTCTAATGCTTCAAAACATTGGCCAATTCTTGGCTCTAATTTCTCCAACCTTTGTGCAACCTTATACATAATTGGCAACTCCCCAGTGTTGGGACTTTCTTCTCTCTTGCATCTCATGGTGCTGTGCCATCTTGGTTTTCTCCCCACTTCGCTGACCTCTTCTCTTTTTTGACTCTATTTCTCCTCCAACACTGAAATGTAGGCATTGGCCAAGGTTTTGCCTTTGCCCCAAATCTTTGCTCTCTGAATACCCTTTTTGATCTTAGCCGCTAGGCTCAGATAATACCTAACTTCCTGGATCTGACGTGAGCATTGGCCTCAGACCTACAAATTCTTTCTGGAGGATGTTGACCACCTGGAGGACTGACCATTTCCTAAAATTAAAAACGAAAACAAACTTTGCATCTTCCTATGCAAATGACTTCTCTTCTGCCTTGTCTCTGTTTTACTGATTCCTTCATTTCTTACTTATCCAAATTTGAAACTCTGGAATGTCTCCTGATTCCTATTAGTCCCCCACATCTAGTCAGTTTAAAGGCCTCTCACTTATCTACTATGTCTCTCCCATCTCTTCTGTTACATTTCTGCAGGTATTTGCCAGATGCAAGCACTGTTTAACCTATCCCTGGAGTGATTGCATCAACCTCCAAAAGAGGCTTTCCTCCTTCGTGCCCTCTGCTTAGAAGCATTTAGAATTCCCCATTTCCTCCCTGCCTCGGTCGGTCGGTCTCGGTCGGTCGGTGCTTCTTGTCCTTCCCCAGGAAAGTAACCACTTTTAGC
This sequence comes from Macaca thibetana thibetana, assembly GCF_024542745.1. NCBI lineage: Eukaryota > Metazoa > Chordata > Mammalia > Primates > Cercopithecidae > Macaca > Macaca thibetana. The sequence continues at coordinate 33,067,764 of NC_065586.1, read as the reverse complement.
TAGAATAGGTAGGGGAGCCACAGGAGGCCAGATAAGGAGATAAGGCCGGATAAGGCCTTCTCTCTGGCCTTATCCCCAGTGGCTCCCTTATCTATTCTAGCCAAAACTGGTCACTTTCTAGTTCTTGAAGCTCACTCCTCCTTTTCCCAACCCCATGCCTGTGCATAGGATGTTTCCTTCACAGGTGTGGTGGGGGTAAATGCCCTTTACACACCTGAGACTCCCTGTCAAAATGTTACTCACCATCCTAGTTCTACCTGAAATGATGCTTCCTTCATGAAGCCATTTTTGATAACCAGCTACCAAGTAAATGTGGTCTTTCTTTCTGTGTCCTGTGACACTTCTGAGAACCATGTTTATACTTCATGTTCCTTGTGCTATTCTGTATTGTGTTGTAATCATTTATATTATTCCACTATTCTCCCAAGATCATACAGTAGTCACAAACAGGGACTAGTATTGTTTTCTACTACTCAGAGCCCAGTTTAGCGCTTTGCATATAGTAGGTGCTGTTAGTACTTGACAAATTGAATTGGCCAATGGACATCAAGTGAGTCTTCTCCAATTGGCCAATGGACAACCAATGGGTCTTCTCCAATTGGCCAATGGACATCCAGTGAGACTTCTCCAGTGTGTTCCTTTAGCACAGGAAGACCAAGTCAGCTCTCTGGACAAAGGCTTAACTTAATCATACTGCAAATTGCTCACTTATTTTTCTCATATACATAGTAAACCCTCCTTTTTCCTGGGTAGTTGAGTCAGACTTACATGTTCCCCCTAAAAACCTCTATTTTTAAAAGCTTGAATTTTTACATTTGAGTAGCTTTAGCTTCATCTCAAAAAATCTGCGAGGTAGTGCTTGGCTGAAAGCTTTTCTTTCTGTCTCACAGTCATCTCCATAATCTGTTTTGGAGTTGAACGCATAAAATGTATTAACGTTGTAGGCATACGTCCTGATTGCTGAGTGTTTTCTGACATCCCCACAACTCTTGGGACTTTGTGTCACAATTCTGTAAACTTGGTCTATTGTATATTCACATCTGGGCTCAGGTCCAAACCACCTTTACATAAATTAAACACAAATAATTTAGTGCCTGCTTCCGTTCCAGCTGGCAACCCCAGTAAATGCACATGTTAACTTCACAGCAGGCTTGCCAGGGAAGAGGCAGAAAGTGAACTTCTTCGTTAGAGAAATTAACATGGGATGCATTCCTAGCAGAATGGTGTAAATATGTTAGTCCATACCACCAGAAAAATAACAAGCCTCCTGTCCTAGACAAAGATGCTACTTGGAGGAACTAGCCCAGGCCTGCCTATTTCTGGAGGGGGCAATGAGAGGATTCCACTGCTGCCTGGGCTATCCCCTCTCCCTCCATACCAGTGTTTTCTAAGTGTTTCTTAAGGCATGTGGCACAGTGTGTTCATGCCAGCCCAAGAGAAAGAGGCAAAGTAGTAGATGCATGAGGACACCTACAACAGGAAACCCCAGCCTCCACAGCTGGTTTTATCTTTCTTACTAGCTCCTCAATGTTACTGTCTTACACTTAGGTTTCCACAATATTTCCAAATGTTTCTGTTATCTGTCTATTCTAGAAACAAACAGAAAGCACTCCCTCCTTCTCACCTCTCTAGTTTGTCTGCAACCATTGAAAAGAATGACTTACATGACGCTGGACACAGTGGCTTATGCCTGTAATCCCAGTACTTTGGGAGGCCAAGATGGGAGGATGGCGTGACCCCAGGAGTTTGAGAACAGCCTAGGCAATACAGTGAGACCCCATCTCTATAAAAACTTTTTAAAAATTAGCCAAGCAAGGTGGCAGGTACCTGTAGTCTTAGTTACTTGGGAGGCTGTGAAGGAAGGATCACTTGAACCCCAGGAGTTCAAGGCTGCAGTGAGCCATGATCACACCACTGCACTCCAGCCTGGGCCCCAGTGCAAGACTCCACCTCTGAAAATAGAGAGAGAGAGAGAGAGAGAGAGAGAGAGAGAGAGAGAGAGAGAGGAGGGAGGGAGGGAGGGAGGGAGGGAGGGAGGAAGGAAGGAAGGAAGGAAGGAAGGAAGGAAGGAAGGAAGGAGAAAGAGAAAGAAAGAGAGAAAGGAGGGAGGGAAGGAAGGGAAGAAGGGAGGGAAGGTAGGGAGAAGGGAAGGAAGGAAGGAAGGAAGGAAGGAAGGAAGGAAGGAAGGAAGGAAGGAAGGAAGGAAGGAAGGAAGGAACATCATAAACTAATAAACGTTAGCATTTCTGTTTCCATGGGATGAAAGGCTAAAGACTGTCTGGGGCAGAGGCAGAAGCTTCTCTTGATTGTGCCCTCAGCTTTATCTCCTTGGTGGCTGTCCTTTGTGGACCATATCTGTAGCTCTGTCAAGAAACTTGCTCAGTTAACGGTGTGGTCTTCATGTGTGATGCCCGCAGGTACTCATGGTGATCCTGAGTTCTAGGAATCACTTGAGCTCTAATTAGCTGTGGGCTCAAGTGTTGAGTCTTCCTGGGCCTTTGTGTCTTCATCTGTGAAATGAGAGGAATGAAATTTTTCTCTTTAAGCATGTTTGTCTCTAAAGTAACAGGATTCTAATTCTCCAGAAAAATCCTCCTGCCATAGAGCATATTACAAAGATGTCTCTTTTTTTTAACTTTTAGTTTTGGGGTACATAGCAGATGTATACATTTATGGGGCAGATGAGATATTTTGATGCAGGCAGACAATGTGTAATAATCAAAGATGTCTTTTCTGACAGCTGAGGCTGGCCCCGATCCCTGGGCTTTTCTTTGGTCTTTGCAAGACCCTCCCTACTTTTTACTTTCTTCTTCTTTAGATCTAAGCTGCTGTTCCAGCCCAGTCCAGACCCTTCTTGACTTTTGCAACACAGCCTTCTCTTCCTTCCTACTCATATTTCACTGAGACACATGTTTTATGTCAGTTTTCAGCCCCTAAGTGGTATCAGACATTTTAGACCCTATTTTGGCAAAATTGATTCTAAGGAATTGTCTACTTTTTCACCTAGATCTTTGTCTTACCCATGAACAGATGCATTTTATCTAATCAGTTATTTAGAAGAACTGAGAATGTGGTCTTCTGAAATACACACATATTGTTCTGCTGTTGTTGAATATAATATTCACAGTCAGCAGAAATTCTGTAGATGACTGATTGGTTTGGTCTTGAAACTACAGGAGCTGCAAACCAAGTTTGAGGTGTGCTGTAATTGCAACTGATAACCTGAGTATTAGTCCAAATTCGGGTTTGATCACTAACACAAAAGTAGCTTTTACCTGATCTTTTTGTTCAACATAGCTCATTAACATTAGCTTGTAAAGAACAGAAATTACTTTGAAAAAATAAAAAAACACAAAGGAATGACAACAGTGATTTTGTTCATGAATCCCACCTCACTCTATGTGTCTCAAAGGCAGTGTAAGCAATGTAATAAGCTATGTATCTATTTGGAAAACAGTCTCAAATTAAGGAGCTTATTCAGATGCCGTTGTAAAAATAATTTTCTGAAATTGTGGTCTATTGGCAGGAGATAAGATGGCACTTTGTTGTTACCTGCAGAGGCCTATTAGAAATACTCTATTTCAGAAGCAAATCACACTATAAATACCACATTCAGACTCATTTATTCCTACAATAGCATTTTTGCAAAGGTGCAATTTCACAATTTGACTTAGCACTGATCGTGCATCATCATTTCAAAGCTCTTTGTAACCACTGGCTAATTCACACATCCTTGGGAAATGGTTTAGTTGTACCAGACCCATTTTTAAAAGAAATATCCAAAATGTATAATGATAAAGTAGCTTGTCAAAGGCTAAACAAGGACACGGATGTGTTTTAAACTTGTTTTCTTTCTGAATGAGTCCTTAGCACATCTGACAAGGAACTTCTGAGCAATTTAAACATAGATGTGTTTGCCACCAATAAAGATTAAAGAGCCCTATTAATGATTCTATTACAGAGAGGAAACTTGATTTAAAAAATAACTAAAATAATAAATGCAATTCCTTCAAGATGCAAATGTAAACAGGACCTAAAATGAGTGAATATATTAATCCCACTTTTCTCCTCCATCTGGTCCTCCTGAGCCATATTTTTGTTAAAGCAAGTGCTCAACAGAGGACTAACATCTAAAGTTATTCAGCTAATTCCCAGCATTAATTAGAAAATGTCTAGTGTTTCTAAACACTGGTATGAAAAAAAAAAAAAAAAGGATTTGAACTGTCAACTAACATTATTTTTGTCATTACACCTTTCCTGAGACTGGCCTTGCGATTTAAACTGTTCCTGTTTCTTATCAATGTTGTTTTAGGATTTGGTTTATATGTGGAATATTATACAAAGTCCTGAGATTGATGGTGAACATGAGGTCACGGTTAAACATTCATCACAACATGTGCTTTAAAATATATATACATGGTAATAAATTCAGAACTCACAAACTCAGAAATTGAGGGAGATTCAGGCACTTTCCCAAGCATTGTTTCTTGGGACACCAGAATTATTCTTCTGAAAACTTCGTTTGTTGCTTACTACCCCATTCATTCATTCATTCGTTCATTCATTCAATAAGTATTTATTGACCAACCAGTATGTGCTGATCACTGCGATAGATGATAGTGATAGTGATAGTGACAGTGATAGATCAGTGAACAAAACAGGTATCATTCTTTGCCCTTGTGGTATTTCTTCTCTAGAAAGACAGTGACAAGTAGAAGAGGCCTGCTACTCAGGGGCTGTTCTCCGTGTGGCCTCCATGCCCTTCCAGCTTGCAGAACCTCATTATCTTCATCTGCAGCCTCCAAGGCAGGCCCACCTGGGACCTAGATCTCGCTCTAAACAAGATGCATATAAAAAAACATCTGGCTGAGGCAATTGTTGGCTGAGGCAATTGTTGGCTGAGGATCAGGTTTGTTCCCGGTTGCTGGTGCTCTCTACTTGTAACCCTCTGCTGGGGTCCTAGACCCTCTGAGATTCAGCCATCAGCTGGAACACTCTTGTTTCCCAAGGTCACTCAATCCCCCAACCCTGGACACTTGACTGGCATATGCCTGTTCTCCATGTAAGACACTCTCTGCCAGCTCTAACTTAGATGTTTGTCTTCTTTGCCTATAATTCTAGGTCCCAATCAACCCCTTTACACTCACCAGCCAGCTGTGTCTCATACTCCAGAATGACAGGCCTTACCTCTCCAAAGGGGACTGAACCAAGTCAGTTCTGACTTTTTGGAGTTGGTTTATAGTCTTGGCATCATTGTACTGGCTCTTCAAGTGGCACAAATTGAACAAAAAGAACAAAAAGAAACTGTAGGTCATCTTTTTTTCTCCACACCCCAAGCCGGGGTCTAAAAATAATAATTATTCAATAAATGTTGAAAACTAAATACATTAGTAGAATGCTTTATCCTTCCACTTCACGCTCATTTCTTCCCACGATAGGACTCTAGCCACTCTCTGAAGGTGACTGGCAGCAGTAAAGTTAGAAAGAAAGGTACATCCTCAAGGAAACGTGGAAAGAACTTGACCAGTGATAGAATTGGAGAGGAAATGAAGGCCAGGATGTTAATGATGATACAAATGTCTCCATCTTTGGGTCTGAAAGAACAGTGGTAGTAGTAACACTAAGAATAAATAAAGCAGCTGGGTGTGGTGGCTCACTCCTGTAATCCCAGCACTTTGGGAGGCCGAGTTGAGTGCATCACTTGAAGTCAGGAGTTCAAAATCAGTCTGGCCATCATGGTGAAACCCTGTCTCTACTAAAAATACAAAAATTAGTCAGGCATGGTGGTGCGTGCCTGTAATCCCAGTTACTCGGGAGGCTGACGCAGGAGAATCGCTTGAACCTGGGAGGCGGAGGTTGCAGTGAGCCAAGATGGCGCCATTGCACTCTAGCCTGGGCAACAGAGCAAGATTCTGTCTCAAAAAAAAAAAAAAAGGCAAATACAGCAAGAGAGTAGGTCTCATTTTGAACATTTTGAGAGGCTTTTAAACATTACAGGTAGAGATATGCAAAAAGGAAACTGAGAAACGAGAAACTGGGCAAAGCTGGACAGAGAAACGTGGGAATCGTTTGTTGGCTAAAGCTGTAGAAATTGACTTGTCATAGAAGGGTAAGGAGAAAAAGAAAAGAAATAAATGTCTCAAGAAAAAGCCCCTTGATGGGATAGATTAAGTTTAGACGGTGTTCAAAGGACAATGGGAAGGCGTTATGAAAGTATGAGAGAGGTACCAGTTAGAACAGTGTCTTGCTACAGAAAGCTGCTGAAGTGAGCATTTCAAAAACAGAAGCATTGTTCACAGTGTCAGGTGCTAGAAAGAAATACAAGAAATTGTGGACATGGGCGATACAGTAACTAGGCTCACCAGGACGCTTTAGGCAGCAGCTTCACTCAGCCCTTGGGGCAGTACATCCTAACACAGACATTCAGAATTGAATGCATATCAAGAGACACCATGCATTTCTTTGGATTTGAAAGAAATACACACAGAACATCCTAAGACATTCAAAGCAAGACGATCAAGATCTATGGTGATAAAAATGTGTTTCATCAGGTAGTCTTAAGAGGAGGAACGGTGGAATTAACTTGGAAAACTTACGTAGCCCAGTCACAGAGGGCAAATATGTTTGATATCACTTAATACCTCTGACTGATTAGTAGTGGCCGTCTGTAGTACATTTGAGAAACTTCTCAGAAAGAAATGGCTTAATAGGTTGCAGTGTTCACTGTGGGCTTGAGGAAAAAGTGGCAGCACAAGTGCCCCAAATCTGCCATCTCTGCTCCATCTCCAATCTTTGAAAAGATAATGTGATTTATAAAAATAATATTTTAGAAAATATTTAATTTTTATTACATTAAAAAGTGGACTGTTTTGGAAATGGGTTAACACTCATTTTTAAGTGGGTACTAACTTTATTTGGGGCTAACATTTCTATAAATTAAGAAGAACTTTATTTGGGACTAACATTTTCATAAATTGAATAGAAAGGCATGTATATTTATTTTTCTTGAGCACAAAATTATCTGAAATGAATTTTAAACTATATATTTTGGCATATATTATTTCAACTTTTTTTTTGCATTTAGAAATATGCATATTTTCTTAAAAATTGAGGCCAGGCGTGGTGGCTCACGCCTGTAATCCCAGCACTTTCGGAAGCCAAGGCAGGCAGATCATTTGAGGTCAGGAGTTCAAGACCAGCCTGGCCAACATAGTGAGACCCCATCCCTACTAAAAATACAAAAATATTAGCCAGGCATAGTGATGCATGCCTGTAATCCCATCTATTTCAGAGGCTGAGGCAGGAGAATCACTTGAACCCGGAAGGCAGAGGCTGCAGTGAGCTGAGATCACGCCACTAAACTCCAGCCTGGGGGACAGAGTGAGACTCCATCTCAAAAAGAAAAAAAGAGATTATTCTCTATAGATATCTTTTATCCTACCATTTTCTCTTGAAATTACATGTAAAGCATTATATTAGGCTCTTAAATATATATATTATATACATATATATTTATATATATAAAACTTTTGTTTTAGGTTCAAGGGTCCATGTACAGGTTTGTTATATTGGTAAATTGCATGTCACAAGGGTTTAGTGTACAGATTATTTTGTCACTCAGGTAAGCACAGTACCCGATGGGTAGTTTTTTGATCCTTTCCCTACTCCTACCCTCCATCCTCAAGTAGACCCTGCTATCTGTTGTTCTTTGCACCCATGTGTACTCAGTGTTTAGCTCCCACTTATAAATGAGAACATGCACTATTTTATTTTCTGTTCCTGCACTAGTTCACTTAGGATGATGACCTCCAGCTGCATCCATGTTCCTGAAAAGGACATGATCTCATTCTTTTTTATGGCTGCATAGTATTCCATGGTGTGTATGCACCACATTTTCTTTATTCAGTCTGTCATTGATGGGCTTGTAGATTGATTCCATGTATTTGCTATTGCTAATAGTGCTATAATGAACACATGTGTGCATGTGTCCTTATGGTAGAATGATTTATATTCCTTTGGGTATATAACCCAGTAATGAGATTACTTGGTCAAATGATAATTCTTTAAATATTTTTAAAAACAAGCATTTGGTAAATCACATTATCTTTCTAAAATAATTTTTATCTAAATGGCCTAGGATATTTATGACATTTTCAATTTTTTAAGATTATAAATAATTATAAATTTTGATGGAATGAACATCTGTATGCATAAATCTTGATGTATGCTTAGGGATTTCTTTAGAAGAGATTTCTAGAAGTGTGGTGGCTGAACTAGAGAGTAAAAACAGTATTAAGACTCTTGGTACATATTCCAATTTGCTTTAGAAGATAATTCATGGAGGTAGGGGAGGTTGGGGAGATTTACTTTAAAACTATATCTATATTTTCAAAGAAATTGATTCTTTTTTTATGGCACAAATTGATATTTTAAGTCAGGAATTGACACACTTTCTGAAAAGGGCCAGATAGGAAATATTTTAGGCTTTGCATGTGAGACAGCCTCAATCTCAACTGTTCAGCTCCTCCATCATACTGTGAAAGTAGCCATAGACAATAGGCAAATGTATAAGCATGGTTGTGTTCCAATAAAACTTTATTTACAAAAACAAGCAGTCAGACAGGTTTGATCTACAAGCCATAGTTTCCTGACCTCTGTCTTAATTGAGAGTCATGTTGTTTTGTGAAAATATATGAATTGTGACTGTCAAGAATTGGGAGGCATGCTTTGCAAAATTCCCTTTATGAAGATTTGAGCCTGTGGGATCATGAATCCTAGTTACAGTCTTGGGAAGGGAGTAAATCTGCTTTTGTTGCAAAGCGATTTGGAAACTAAGCAAGGAAGCTATGAATCAGCCTGTCGTTTCAACATATGCAGAGTATGGAAAAGTCCATAAAGTTAGGCTTCTGTTTGTCTCTGTCAGGCAGCTGTAGCTCTGCCCTGAGTCTTTTCTTTGTGTACTTTCTTGAGAAATTCAGTCCAACTCCCACAAAAGTAATCACAACCGTGTTTACAAGCTAATTTCACCCAATATTGATTCAATCAAAGTCTCTATCACTCATTAATTCTAGCATTTCTACACAATTCCTAAGAAAACAAAGCTTGAAGCTGGAAGGAAAAGAGTCATCTGAGAAATAACTTTGTTCTCATGAAACCTACCCAATTGGGAATATTTTTCCCAGATGTTAGGCCTACAATTGCTTTTCCTTAGGTGACCCTTTATTGAGCAGCTAAAAGACATCATTGACTGCCTTTAACAAAAGTGTAAAGCACAAAGGAAATAAACCAAGCATAATTTCTGAAATAATAACACTATGTCGTAATTAGCAGTTATCTGTCAAGGAAAATTGTAAACTGACCACAGGGATAAGATACATTTTACCATATTTTTTTAGTCATTGCCTGGCCTGTCTTAATCTCTTGTTGCTTCCGAAGGTGCTTTGAATTCAGAATCTTTATGTCAAAATAGAGGTTGAAGGAAGCTGCTTTTAGTGATTGTCAGATCTTACATAGATGCAGGAGCATGCACACACAGACGCACAGACACACACCCTTCAGACCCGCAGAATGCAAAAGCAGCTGCCTTCGTAAACACTACATCAGAGTCCAGCAGAGGTTTAACACTCATTGTCCTGCCTCTTTTATTTAAGCTAGAGAAACAATGTCAGCTGGATGCAGACAGCTCTCTGCCATGAACAGAAGTTTGTTTGCAGGTTAGCCCAAGGAAGTCACAAAGAGTTGGGGGGAAAAATGGATTTAGCCTTTGCAAATTAATGGAAATAATCACTTCCCTGCACGCATGCACATACCCTACATGTATGACAGCTGGAGTGAAAATTTTGGTTAGAAATATTTTTTACTGGCCTGGAGCAGTGGCTCACGCCTGTAATCCCAGCACTTTGGGAGGCTGAGGCAGGCGGATCATGAGGTCAGGAGTTTGAGACCAGCCTGGCCAACGTGATGAAACCCCATCTCTACTAAAAATACAAAAATTAGCTGGGCGTGGTGGCATGCGCCTGTGGTCCCAGCTACTCGGGAGGCTGAGGCAGAAGAATCTCTTGAACCCAGGAGGCAGAGGTTGCAGTGAGCTGAGATCATGCCAATGCACTGCAGCCTGGGTGACACAGTGAGACTCCATCTCAAAGAAAGAAAAAAAAAGAAAAAAAAAAAAAATATATATATATATATATTTTTTTTTTTTTTTTACTAAGGGATCCCAAAATTGTGTTCCCATCATCATAGACTTTTAGTCATGGAGTTTTTAAATTTTTTTTTAAATCTATAGAATTTTACACATGTACTGTTTGGCAGCTAACAGAGAATCTGACTGACGTCTCTGGTTGATGGGTGCAGAAAGCGGAGTTTAGGCAGGAAGTGTCTTGCCCAGTGAGTGGGTCCACGGTGAAAACTTGGTTCCCAGCATTCCCAGACAGCGATCCTCTCACGGAACACACTTGTCTTCAGCATATTGCTTTCCCTACTTCTTACTTTTCCAGGTAATGTAAAATCACAATTTGGTGTTTGGGGGTACATGCACCGCTTTTGCAGCTAGATCTTCAGGGGGTTTATAACTTACGCTGTGTCATCCTTAAGGGCAGAACAGGGACCAATGGGTAGAAATTGTAGCTCTAATATACCATGAAAAGGTTTCCAACATGCATCAATTATTATTTTCCTAGGATGTCCAGATTCTCTCTTGAGCTATTTTAACTTGAAAGGCGCACAAAATTTTTTAAAATCGTTTTAGTAGATTATATATGTTTGTAAAGTGCAATCCAGCACATCAGAATAGTTATTCACCCAAATATATGATAGCAGATCTTCAGAACTGAGGTACCAATGAGATCACACTACATCATTGATTCACATTCTCCTGCCCATGTGCTGTGGAATGTATTGTACGACCACAGAGTGCTCATGCCTGACGGAACACACCATCATTGTGCACATTGCTCTACACCAAGTCATTCTTCAATTTCAAAGAATCGATTGGACTGTTTACATTACTTTAAGTCAATCTGGTTGTATGGATGCTTTCGCTTTTTGAATGTCATTGCTGAGACTCAAGGCATATGGTTTTCTACTCTATTTCTACTCGGGTGACAGACTGCCTCGAAAAGCAGCGAGCTCTCCTTCCACCAGAAGCTTTCAAGGGGTGGCCAGATGCCATCTGTGAGGAGTGCCATGCATTTCTGTAAAGCCTCAGACCTAGACTGAATTGGATTCACAAATAAATGAGGAGGAGTCGATTGTTGAATGCCAACCATGTGACCTTTGGTTTAGAAGGGGTCATTCTCATTTCATCTCCCAGAGCACATAAGGAAAGACACAGTTTATTGCAAAGCTCTGTTTGAGTTGAATAATGTCACTGGAATGGCTGCTAGGGGACCATCATCATACACTGGGGTTCTAGTGCCCTAGTGCTAAAGAGTAGGAAGACCAGTGAGGTCATAATTGGTAATAAGTACATAAATAGTCTTTCCCTTTTGAAAACCGTTGAAAGAGGGGTCTATAAGAAGGGTCTTATAGAACAGGGCAGGGTTGACTGACAGATAACTCACAGAAAGCAAAACTCTCCGAGGTTTCCTTTTGGTAGTGTTGGTTTTCCTCCCCATTGTCTTCTTAGCTTTCTCAATTTCTTGCTGTGATGAAATAGTCCATCTGGGGGAAGGAATTTCATTCAAAGAAAGAAAAGTCAATCAGTGAAAGAAGATGGAACGGAGACCAGAAATAGAAAGAATTTTAATGAGAACATGTCTTGGGTCAACTCCTAACCTAATTACCATGATGTCTTTCCGTTATTTTCAACTATTTGGCCTGGGTGTGTGTGTTAACCAAATGACACTGAGTTATTTCCCAGAACAGCTAAGTGCCACACAGGAAATACTTGCTGCTTTATGTGATTTGGTTGAATCCCCAATTTATAGCTTGAAGGAAAAACAGATTCTCAAGATCTGGGGAAAAAATCAGAATTTACATTTCTTATTTCTTATTGCCATGACAATATTATTTGATGTTAATCAGAGAGACACACTGGAGTGTATATCAGTGTATATCGTATGCCAGTATCACAGTGGGTACTACACGGGTATAGAAAGATGGATAATGACTTGTTTATTGTCCTTGAAGGGGTCTCGGTCAAGTAGGGAGACAGGACTTGCAAACAGATATGTTACATCGTAAGATGGTGAATGCTATAACTAAAGTGTAAATAAAATGTTTTCTAAGTTGGTTCTCTGTTTGCTAAACGTGCAAAGGCACATTTAACATTTACTTTCTTATCATTAACCACCAACCTCTGACTTCGAGACACTGAAACAGATAGAACAGCCATCTGCAAGTTCTGACTTCATCATTTTGTTTCCTTATTACAATGAAATAAGGCCCAGGTCACTGTCAATTAGAAATGAAATAAGGTAGAGTTTAAACACGAAACTGTTACCGATGCTCGTACCTAAAAAGTATGGAAGGAAGGGGCAAAGAACTATGCTATATTCCCCTGGGATTGAAAAGTTTATAATCTGTTTCAAAAGATGAAGTTTATCCAAATAATGAGATCATAAATGGAAAAAGACAATTTATTAAGTGCCCTCTAAGTGGTGCAGAGAAATCTAGGATAAGAAATCAAAGCACCCTTTCTTCTTGTCAGGTAATTAACAAAGAAGGATGAGTTTCAAGATAAGACGCATTCAGGAAGGAAGGTTTTTTGAAAATGTTTGTTTGTTTGTTTTGGTACACTTTGATCTACTCGCCCAATTTAGAAAGAAGGTAGAAGATAAGCTTTGTTCTCTCCCTCTCCCTTCACTTTTCCATGGCAAGGTTCAGAGACAGGTGTGATTAACTAGAAAGAAACGCAAAATTCTTGAGGGACTCTTGAGGGACAGCTTTTTGCCTGAATGGGTTAGCTCGTAATGAAATCACAGGGGAAAGATTGGCTGCCTTGGAAAAAGATGTACCCAACTTTGAAACTATGAGCTGTGACTGTAACGTTGACCCTAAAAACAGACCTAAGCAGTCCTTTTACATGGAATGGTGTCTCCAAATAGGAAGTCATTGACTATCCTCCCATTCCTCAAAAACAGGCTATTTACCAACCATTGGGATAAAACGAATCTTTTTTGGTGGAAGTCGTTATTCTTATTTCCAACCCATGAGACCCTGAAGGTTGCCGGGGCTCTCCATGCAGTCCTTCTGTCCCTCTTTCATATTCTGAACTGATGTTTGCTTCGCTCACCCTCCCTGGCTGCTAACCAGGAGGGGACCCCTGCCTGGGCCATTGCTCAGAGGAATCTTTGTGTTTCTCCAAGCCATACCTCCTCATTAACAGCAGAGCAGCTGCAACTTACTTCTGTAACTTCATGGAGTCCTGGCAAATTGCCTGTCACCTCTGCCATAGATACCTAGTAATGTGCCCTCCAAGAGAAGATCCGATCTGGAAAATAAGAGTGGCTGGCAATTTAGGGGAAGTTCTTATCCAATAGCCATCTTTTGATCAAGGAGGAGCCCACAACCTCAGAGGAAATCTTTCCTGTTTACAGACTTCGGGGGCTTTGAAAGCCTGGTAGGCTGTGGGCCAGCCATCCTTAGCTGTTACTCAAAGGGGCCAAACAGGATGAGACCAGGGTGGAAACTGCATATCATAGGAACCCAGACGGGCAGGAAGTAACAACATAAGAAGGAATTCTTGATTAAAAGCACAATTAGAAGGTTGGTGTTGGGTGGGTAGGGGATAATGACATTAAAATGTGTCTAGTTTGTATGTGTGTTTGTTATAATAAAGCCATTAGCCCATCTCCTTCTGTTGTGTTTCCGTTGTTACATTATTCTCCACTTTGGAGAAATTGGAAATGTTTTTTTCTATACAGAGACTCTGTACTAAGTAGTCTATTTGGAGGAAAATCAAAACTCCTTTCTCTCTTTCTCTCTCTGTCTCTCGCTCTCTTTTTTTTTCTTTTTATAAATTCTCTATGTTAAATAGAACCTAGGAAAGACCTTGTTATCCTTGGCAGAATTCATTATTCTAGAACGAATTATTAGGATATTGAGAATAAGCAATGTTTATAAAGGGTAAAGTTGCTATCCATATGTTCTTTCTACACTTATTCCCCAAGAATGACACAGATGTTTGTGAACTTTTTAAAAAAACAAATTACTCAAAAAGTGGCATTATTATGAAAGGAACAATGTTTCTTACTTCCAAAACTTTTTTTTCTTGGTGTTGGCTGCTGTTGAAATCTCACTTGTGGAGTAGAGATGTCCACAAAACACCGCTTTAATTTTTTAATTCCTCTCCTGACACCACCACGCAGCATATTGAGTGGCTGAGAGTCACGCGCACTGGCCCCATGTCCACACAACAGAGTGAACCGTGATCGTCTGTTTCCAGACAGAAGTCAGTAGTAACATGTTTTATCATTGCAGTCCTGTGCCAACTAGAGAATCAATGGTCGTTACCAGATGGTTCAGTGTTGCAGAAAATGTGTTCGTACACAATTCTGCATCAGCCTCCTTGACTTCCACCCTGCAGGTGATATTTATGGACTGTTTACAAGTTGCTCACATATGGCATTCTAAAGAGGTCTGTAACTTTTATACGCTGTCATCCAGTTTATTTATTTTATGAAAATTCCACTCCAAAGGTCACCCTTGTTCCACCTACCTCCCTAACTTCAGGCTTAAGAGAAAATCCTGAATGTAATCTCAGGACAGAGGAGCCAAGCGAACAGGTTGTCAAGCCCTCCACATTCAGTTCTCCCCATGCACCAAACTGCTCCTCTGGACTGCAGGCATAACCCAAATGAGGACAGCACAGAGCCTCTCTCCTATTTGAATAATACAACATTTGTGTTGTTTTGTGTGGCAACATCCTCCTGATTTGGACTTTGTTCGGCTCCCATGGAGGAGATAATGGGGCAGCAACCCCATGGAAAGGGGTGCAGCCGGTGTGAACCACAAAAATCTGAGACAGGTCTCAATTAATTTAGAAAGTTTATTTTGCCAAGGTTGAGGATGCACGCCCATGACACAGCCTCAGGAGGTCCTGAAGACATGTGCCCAAGGTGGTCAGCGCACAGCTTGGTTTAATACATTTTAGGGAGACATGAGACATCAATCAACATATGTAAGATGAACATTGGTTCGGTCTGGAAAGGCGGGACAACTCGAAGCAAAGGCGGGACAACTGGAAGTGGGGAAGGGCTTCCAGGTCAAAGGTAGATAAGAGACAAATGATTGCATTCTTTTGAGTTTCTGATTAGGCTGTCCAAAGCAGGCAATCAGATAAGCATTTATCTCGGTGAGCAGAGGGGTGACTTTGAATACTATGGGAGGCATGTTTGCCCCGAGCAGTTTCCAGCTTCACCTTTCCTTTAGCTTAGTGATTTGGGGGCCCCAAGATTTATTTTCCTTTCCCACCAGCACTGGGGGTTGAGATGTGCACACACTCAGGAACCACTGCAGCATCCTCCTGTCAGATAATCCTGCCTGAGTCTGTCCAGACCCGGCAGGAGGAACTCGAACTCTTTGGAAATCCTCTCCTGGCTGCTGTCCAAAGAGCTCCCACCTGAGGCAGTGACAGGTTTGTACCTGAGTTCTTTCTGACACAGATGCACTTTGTTGATGGACATTTGAATCCTTCACTATGTTCCTCCTTCCAGGTGGACACTCTTGAAGTGTGCAGAAATTTTATTGCTGTTAGAAGACCAATGAAAATAGGAAGGAAGGAACTTTCTTGTCCCCTTAAAAGCTAATGTAAACAAGGGACATTATTTGGTCATTGGAAACACTTCAATGCCAAGGTTAGAAGGAAACACTAGGCCTAAATGTACACATGGTGTCCCCGTCATGGCAAAGAAAAGAGAAGGAACAGGTTGTACAGGAATCCAGGGGACTGTGAAGATGCTAGACATTGTGAAAGTCAAGCAAAGTTTTCATATTGATTTGGTAGGAAATTGGAGTTAGCAGGCAGTTCAGAGCGTGAACTTTTTCAAGTGGCTTTCCGAGTCATTTTTTTGCAGCCTTCTCTTTAGAGAAGTAGAGAGCAGTCAATAACCCAGAGTTCAGATGGAGTTCAGGGTCCCCCTAAGGCCCCCAGCTTCTGTCAAGGTCGGGAGGATCTCTCCAGGATTCTCAAGCAAGCATGGTACTCAGAATCAATTGCCTGTAGCAATTGGTTTATTTTTTTAGAGATGGAGCCTCTCTCTGTCACACAGGCTGGAGAGCAGTGATGCAATCATAGCTCACTGCAGCCTCAAACTCCTGGGCTCAAGGGATCCTCCTGCTTCAGACTCTTCAGCAGCTGAGACTCCAAGGGCGTGCCACTAAAACCAGCCAATTTTTTATTTTTTATTTTTTGTAGAGACTAGGATCTCACTATGTTGCCCAGGCTGGTCTTGACCTCTTGGCCTCAAGCAATTCTCCCACCTCAGCCTCTCAAAATGCTGGGATTACAGATGTGAGCCACCACACCCTGTCACCCGTAACAAATTTTTTCAAAAAATACCTAGAATCAGGCCTGCCTCAGACATCTTGATCTGAAATCCTGGGATGGTTCTTAGGCAAGGATCAGAGGCAATTCTGGGGAGTACAACAGATCGAAGGGCCTGTTTCAGCAGCTGGTGTCCAACCCGAAAGCTAGTATGCTGTGCTCAGCCCACAGTGCTGATGGACTCCCGCTTGGAAGAGCGATGAATACAAAGAAGATAGGTAGTTCTAAGGATTGGGGTGGGGTGGGGGGGGTGGGCAGGGACAGCTTTGGGAGGTGGGGTGCAGGTTTGGTTCATTTTCTAGAACAGGTGTGGCATCGTTTTCAGACCAGTACCTTTGGGTCAGACAGAGCCGGGGTTAGACACTTCCTCTGTGACCGTGAGCCATGTAACCTCTTCACGCCTCGTTTATCTCAGTTACAAAGTGGGGCTAAAAATAGTTCCTATCTTGTGGGGTCCTTAAAGTATAAAACAAACCAAGGTTATGCAGCAAAGTACCTAGTAAAGTTCCTAGCACAAGTAAGTGCTCAATGCTTAGTAGGTAGAAGTAGTAATAGCAGTAGTGGTGGCGGTGAAAGTATTTTGATTAGTGGGAACAATATGAAACTTACATTCTGCCAACATTCTAGCCCAGGCCTGGAATATGACAGCTAGAATTCGTGTGGTGTCTACAGTGTGCCTGGTGGCATGTGTGTAAATACAATCTTTAATCGTCACAAGTACACTGCAAGATATTATCTTTCTCATCTTACAAAGGAAGAAACTAAGTATAAAAAAGATGAAAAGATCTGCTTAAGAATACATAACTTGAAATGGCAGAACAAGGGCTTGGAGGCAGCTGCCTCTGATGCCAAAACCGACATGCAGCCAAGGACAATGCCTGGCCAGATACAGAATTATGAGACCCCCTGCTCCCCAGCCAGCAAGGAGGAGATTTGCGGAGTTCTTGTCTTCACAATGGATGTTACTGTGGTTCTTTCCAGGGTAGTAAGTGAAAAGCAGTTGGAGATCTTGGAAATTCAGGCACTCTATATGGTTAGAACATTAAATGGGCCCATCGTCTTCCAGGCTGAAAATTCATGAAGAGTTTCTCAGTGTAAAAAGTAGACGTGAAGAATAGCCCAGCACCAGAACAGGAGGGTGGGAGCTGTCTGTGTGTACAGACCATTCTTCTGATCCATGAGCTGAGACTGTCTCCGCCCTGGCAATAAACCCCAGTGAAGCAGGGACAACAGAGATCGACCTGCATCTCTGATTACCCAGCAGGGAGTCCCTGGTCACCTAGTGTAGAAATAAGTTTAATGTCACTTTCACATGCTGTTCCTGGGACAGGTGCTGAAAATATATGCTTTCTTGCAAGTTCCTTTTCAACAACTGAAAAAATATTTCCAGAGGATCCCAAGATCTGGAAAACTTGCTTGGCTCCATACAAACGTGTATTTTCGTGCCTGCCAAAATGAGCAAGATTAACAGGATAACTGAATTTTGACTGTGAACTGAAGTTGATGAGTATAGTATCAACAGGAAAATGTGGCACTAGTTTTCAGAGGACAGTATGATTCCAGGGGATTTTTTTGTTTTCTTAGAATAGCATCCTAGAATCTGATTTCCTAGGGCAGGAGGCCATATCCCATCCCATCTAACTGTAGGATCCCAGAAAATCATCAAGGGGTTACAGCCTCTGTTCCTTCCTCTCCTCCTTCTCCCTCTGCCTTCAGGACAGAGGGTAGTAAATCCTGCCTTTAAACCTCAAAGTGTTTGAAGGAAAAGTAGCTTTCTTGGAACAAGATGCATTTTTTTTTTTTTTTTTATTTTTTTTTTTTGAGACGATGTCTCGCTCTATCTCCCAGGCTAGAGTGCAGTGGCACAGTCTGGAGTCACTGCAACCTCTGCCTCCTGGGTTCAAGCAATTCTCCTGCCTCAGCTTTCCAAGTAGACTGGGACTGCAGGCATATGCCACCAAACCCAGCTAATTATTGTATTTTTAGTAGAGACAGGGTTTCACCATGTTGGCCAGCCTGGTCTTAGACTCCTGACCTCAGGTGATCCACCCACCTCGGCCTCCTACCTTGGCCTCCCAAAGCGCTGGGATGAGAGGCGTGAACTACTGCTCCCAGCCATGCACTTTAGCCACGTAAGATATAAGGTAGGAAATACAATTTTCAGATGCCCCAGTAATGTTCCAGAATCCTAATATTCCATCCAAATCTAAAGAAACTGACAAACTCTTTGCAAATGGCTTCTAAGAACATCCTTGGAGAAAAACTACCAACGCATAGGTTCCAAATGCAATATTTATCCGTCAGAAGTGCGCTGCTTCCTGCAATAAGGCGCACAACCCCAACCCACAGCCTTAACTAAATTTACCATAACCTATGTGGCATCAGGTAGAGAAAGCAATGATTAGTGCTTGCTTTGCATTACAGCTTATGTTGGCTTCCAATTTGTGATTTATAATCAATTTTTAGGGTATTTAAAGAGAAGAATGAAAGGTTTTTCTTTGTTTAAATTTTTTTTCTTCTTCTTTTTTTTTTTTTTTTTTTTTTTGGTCATGATCTCAGCTCTCTGTAAACTCCGCCTCCTGGGTTCAAGTGATTCTCTTACCTAAGCCTCTCAAGTAGCTGGGACTATAGGCACGCATCACCATGCCAGGCTAACTTTTGTATTTTTAGTAGAGACGGGGTTTTGCCATGTTGGCCATACTAGTCTCGAACTCCTGACCTCAGGAGATTCGCCTACCTCAGCCTCCCAAATTGTTGGGATTACAGGCATGAGCCACCGTGCCCGGCCTAAATTGGATTATTAAGGCTGAAATCCTAGCCTTGACGTCTGGGCTCTGCTGGCCCAGTGCTTTCTCAGGGACTCACTGACTCTTGCCTAAACCAATCTAGGGGTGAAGCCTTGGAGCTTGAGGCTGCCAAGTTACCTTTTCCCATCCCCTCTGAAGCTTGGAGGTCAGAAGGGATCCCTTATGCCTCCAGCTGAGCAGTTACTGCTCGGAATCAACCCTCCCCAGGGCCCTGTCTGTATCCAGACCTCCTGCAAGGGTCCAAAAACATCTTGTCCTTCTTCTCTTCGAAGAATAAGTCGGTTCTGAGGATTCCAGATGACTCTGGGCTGGCTTGGGTGTAAGGAGCAGGATTAAGATGAAAAGAGTTATTTTTCCTAAAACCACTTAAAGTAACTAAAAGAAAAGGAGACCAGAGGGCTCCAGAACAAACTTACTAGGGAGGCAACCTGGCTTCTAACAGGCCTTCCTGTCTGGCCATGGGTTCCTGTCCTCACTGAAAGGCCTGAGGATGGAGATGAAAGAAAACACAGTGTTTCTCCAACTTAAGGAATGTATGACCCTCTTTTAAAGGGAAACATTTCCAAGGATCTTTGGTGTTGAAGATTACTTTTATTCTAATCTTACTTATTATATACATACAAAAAATTCACTCACACCTTTTTTTACCTTTAGTATTCCCATAAAACAAATGAGTCCAAGCAACTTTACACACCAATCCCAACATAACTATAAAACCCAAACACTCAGATGACAACATTAATTTGGTGTGATGACTGATGGCATTTTGTAGTAGCAAAATTCCTGTTATCGGGTAATACAATAGTAGAATTACTTGCACTTTAGACTTTGCTTGTTATTAACTTAATTTTCTAAAGTTTTAGCATAATAGGCAGCCCTTTTAGCCACCATTATTGCCTTTGCTGTTTATTTTTATTTATTTACTTTTTATCGTTTAATTTGTTTTAGCTACTAACAGGCCAAATGATTTAATGGTGTACCCCCAAAATATAATATAGGGAGAAAAATCTTTTGTCTTTTTGAGACTAGGTTTCACTTTATTGCCCATACTGAGTGCAGTGACGTGTTCCTGGCTCACTGCAGCCTCAACCTTCTGGGCTCAAGTGATCCTCCCACCTCAGCCTCCCAAGTAGCTGGAACTACAGGTGTGAACCACCATGCCTGACTAACTTAAAAACTTTTTTTGTAGAGACAGAGTCTGACTCTCTTGCCCAGGCTGGTCTGGAACTCCTATACTCAAGCAATCCTCCCACCTCAACCTCCCAAAATGCTGAGATTACAGGCATGAGTCACTACACCTGGTCTGGGAAGAAGATCTTCTAATGGAAAGTTTTTCACTGCCTATTTATGTCTAGACTGACCACGAATGAACTGTTGCTTATCAGTTGTCCAAAGACTTGAACATGCTGCCAAAGGCCAGGATGCGGGGTCTTTTGAGTTCAGATCCATGTTACTCCTGTGTTCCTGAGTGATGGTTCACCTCTCCCACCACTGATTTATTTTTGAACAACTGGAAAACCTTGGCTATATAGGGATTCATGCTTTCCTATCACCACACTTGGCGGTCATTCAATCATCAACACAAACATACGTGTTGCTACAAAAATGGTACCTGTCCATTGGTACCTGTCCAAAATGGTACCTGTCCAAAATGGTACCTGTCCATTGGTACAAAAATGTCCATTGGTACAAAAATGGTACCTGTCCATTGGTACCTGTCCAAATTGGTACCTGTCCAAAATGTCCAAAAATGGTACCTGTCCAAAAACGGTACCTTATATGGTACCTGTCTAGGTGCTCCACAATGGGTATACACTGTCATTTTTAGAAGATCATCATGGAAATGAAAATCTAAGATTTTTAAATTCTTTGATAACTGTGGGGCACTTGAAGAATGCTTTGCTTGAGACCGACCCATTGCCCAAAGTTGATGTCGTATATATATATAGGTGGTATCAGGACAAGTCGGAGACCCTGGGCTAAGATGAAACCCAAACACAGCATAACTGTTTTTGAATCATGGTGTGTTTGTTGTTTATGGAGAGGGCCTTAGAGATCTTCTAGGGTAATCCCCTTAGGTTGCAGATGAGGAAACCAAGGCCCAGAGAGGTGAAGTTCTCTCCCAGGTTCCAGGTTCCCTTACGCCTGGTGAACTCTTCAGTGTTTCACAAAAATGACATTTTCCTTCTTATCTTCCTCATTAGCTTTCAGACACTTACTCTCCTGGCCCCCTTGACTCTCTCAGCACAATTATTGGGACATATATATATATATATATATATATATATATATATATATATATATATTTTTTTTTTTTTTTTTTTTTTTGAGACAGAGTTTCGCTCTTGTTGCCTGGGCTGGAATGCAATGGCACGATCTCGACTCACCACAACCTCTGCCTCCCAGGTTTGAGCAATTCTCCTGCCTCAGCCTCCCGAGTAGCTGGGATTACAGGCATGCACCACCACGACTGGATAATTTTGTATTTTTAGTAGAGATGGGGGTTTCTCCATGTTGGTCAGGCTGGTCTCGAACTCCCGATCTTAGGTGATCCGCCCACCTTGGCCTCCCAAAGTGCTGGGATTACAGCCACGAGCCACTGCACCCAGCCAGTACATAGATTTTGATAAAGCATTCCTCTGCAAAGACATCAACTCCATGAAGAACAGTGATGCACATTTGCAGGAAGCTAAATGCCAGGTTACGCTCTGGCTACATTCTCACACTGTAAGAACTCATCCCCAAATCCCACACTCACTGAAGCATTTGAGATATGTAGGACCCCTACCGCGATGTAAAACTGCACATGCACATAAAAATTACTAAGCGATCAACATGTTATTTGGAAGGAATCACACTGATTTTAACTCGAGGTTGCAAAGCCCGCAGATTCTACTTAGATCCATTTGCTCACACAGCAGCATTGTTCAATGGTAATGTAAAATGAAGAGTATATTTTAGTTGGTATTAGCGGCCTCTTTGAGTTGTCCTGAGGTTAATTCTGAAGAAAACACATTATCCATACTATGACTATGACAGACAAAAGAATTCACATTGAGTATGGATGAGTGAAATCCATTCATTCACATGGATTTTCAAAAATTGATAAAGTCCATCATGTGGTAATAGTGTCACATCTTTATTATGCAAATCAGCTATGTTTTAAAGGATTTTATTGGGTTTTGAGCACGTGTGTGTGTGTGTGTGCGCGCATCCTTGTGTGCATGCTTTTAGCAGATGGCAAGCATTCTTCCTTCAAAAATAATGAACGTGTTTTCTGTTTTCTCTCCCCTCTTTACTGAATGCTGAGTGAGTGTGTTTTAATGGAAAAAGCAGAGAATCCAGAATCCAGTGCTGACTGTGCTGTGGACGGTTGGTCCTGTGACCTTTAGCAGCCCACATAACTTACTGGGGGGCTCTGTTTCCTTATCTGTAGCATTTAGGGGTCAGAGAAGATGCCCTCCAAATTCCCCTTTGTAATTCCGGTCCGTGCCTGTTTTCCTTGTTTCTAGCACAATGAAATTAATTGTATGTGATTGAATTCATGAAAAGAAAGTTGCCATCTCCATTATAAAGATGCAACTGTCCAAACAGGTTGTAAAATTCTAAGGAAGCACCCTGTATGTTTTCCTCTGCACTGGCTGCCAAGATATGTACTAAAGAAGTTAGAATTAAAGTTTGCCGAGCCAAAAATATTCCAGGGAAGGAAAAGCCTGGGGAAAAAAAGCTCCTGTCTGGACCATTGTGTTCAAGTTAATATTTTATAAATGTTTCTTACTTCATCTGAAAAATTCCAGATAAAGATAGATTTTATTATTTTATTATTCGTGATCTCAAATTGAAACAAGACAAATTGGAACTCTGTCTTCCAAAATTTTCTTGAAGGTAGGGGTTATGGACTACAGAAATCAGTTCATAGGGAAGCCGTGGAATTACTTTCATTGGCGGAGGTTTTTTCTTTTTTTTAGACAGAGTCTTACTCCGTTGCCCAGGCCGGAGTGCAATGGCGCGATCTCGGCTCACTGCAACCTCTGCCTCCTGGGTTCAAGCGATTCTCCAGGCTCAGCCCTGAGTAGCTGGGATTACAGGCGTGTGCCACCACACCCGGCTAATTTTTGTATTTTCAGTAGAGACAGGGTTTCACCATGTGGGCCAGGCTGGTCTCAAACTTCTGACCTCAGGCGATCCGCCCACCTCGGCCTCCCAAAGTGCTGGGATTACGGGCGTGAACCACCGTCGTTGGCGGATTTTTAAAACAGGACAGATACTGTTTATCTGCTGGAACTGGATTAGGTTTGACAAATGAATTATTCAGGGCCTTTCAATCCTATGTTAGGATTGCCACCAAAATGCTCAGATGCCCTCTTTCACCTGCTGGGCTTCGGTGTCAAGGTCAGCATGTGGTCTATACATAGACAACTTACTTTCCTCTCTACTTGTATTTGCAATTAAAGACGAATCAAGACCATCAGAACCCTTCAAAATGCATATATATTTTTTTGAATGAAGATTTTAAAAATCACTTTGTTTACTGTTGAAAATATGCTAGAAAGATAAGAGGTCTACAATCAAGAGTTTGACACTGTAGAATTTTGCTCTCCAAGAACAATTGGGAAAGAAGTAAATTAGCAGAGAGGATTTGCATTCTTAACCCATACAAGTGGGAAAACCTGTTTGAGCAGTTTGTGGAAAAGTGCAAGATGGGAGTCAGAAGACCTGGGTTTTTTTGACTTCACAACTAACTCTGTGGGCTGAGCACAGTGACTCATGCCTGTAATCCCAGCACTTTGGGAGCCTGAGGAGGGTGGATCACTTGAGCCTGAGAGTTCAAAACCAGTATGGACAACATGGCAAAACCCTGTCTCTACAAAAAATACAAAAAGTTAGCCATGTGTGGTGGCATGCGCCTGTAGTTGTAGCTACTCTGGAGGCTGAGATGGGAGGATTACCTGAGCCCAGGATGTCGAGGCTACAGTGAGTCGAGATTACACCACTGCATTCCAGCCTGGGTGACAGATTGAGGCCCTGCCTCAGAAACACAAAACAAAAAACAAAACGAAACAAACCAAAAAAAACTAACTCTGTGAGCTTGGCCAACCCAATCTCTTAGAGCCTCAGCCTCCATATTTGAAAATAAGGATATTTTGAAACAGACAATTTTCTAGTTTATTTTCAGGCCTATGACTCTTCTAAATTTTTCTTCATTTAATTGATTCTCTGCTTCCAAAAAACACTTCACAATCTGCTTTAAATGTTCATTTACAAACAAGTTTCCAATCCCTTTGAGTTTACATCTAGAATTCATGCCAACACCATATCGATCAAAAATTGTATATTTGCATCTGTTTGATATGCTCCTACTAATTTCTTACTGAAGTCCAGGTTTCCATAACACATTTCTGTTTAGTATCGCTCTGTGGTTGCTCTTGTTCACAGTTGTCTGGAAAAGTCTTGTCTCCAAATTACAGTGGCTTTCTTTTTCTTGCCCTGAAGCAGCAAACGATGGGAGAAATATGTGTTTGTTTCTGTTCTTCAGAGTCAGAGCTGCTTCAAGCATAAAATTCTTAGCCCTCTAGTTTAATTCAAATGCAATGAGTCACAAAGTAAATGCGAACTCCGGGCTGTGTATCGTGGGGATTGGGCAAGTTAAATTAATTTTTAGAGCCAGATTGTATTAGTTAAACCTAGGATCCTAATTTGCACTGACAAAAATCGTCAAATCAGCCTGCAGAGGTGCCTGAAACTTACTGCCCAGATAACAGCAGACAATTTGAACTTGGTAGTTTTATGGATTGGTTTGTATCTAAAAAGCAGGCAGCTTTTAAAAGCCCTGAATAAAGGTTGCTTTCTGTGGACACCTATGGCGTGACTATTTATAAAAGTACCCAATGATTTTTCCCCTCCTAAAAGTGCTATTGGCAGAATAAGGCTTGGTATTTAATCCATAACCCGCTATGCACTGCCCCCTACAGTGGCAAAGAACACGCAGGGCTAGAAGAAAGAGATCAAGGAAGCATTAAAAATGTCAGGCCACGAGACCATGTTTAAATTATTAGGTGAGATGCCGTCTTGCATTTAACAATGGCCCCACGCACCGTGAGGCCCAACTTCCTCTCTCCCTGGATGTTTGACAGGTTATTGCAATCTTTTCTGAAATTGAATTTCAGCTTGTTTCAATAACATTTCCCAGTAAATAGGAGTGACTCTGGTATCTCGTTTGTGAATCTTGATGTAATAATCGGAGGTAATTGAAGCGTGCACAAGCCGCAGAGACTTATGACATGTTTTTAAACAAGGATTGACTGATACAAAACTAATTGAACAAAAGCTGGAAATCAGATTCCTCTAAGAAACCTTGCACAGAATACAGGGTCTTTCATTATGGCACTGAGTTTGACTTTAAAAGTGGCGTGTTCAAGTTTCCTTATTTTCCTGAAGGAGTTTAGGAGCGAGTTACTGACAGGCAAGGTTGTGATCCAACGACCAGAGTTAATCATCTGGTGACTGGAATTAATCCTCTGTCTGTCGTGTGGTTTGGATTAACCAGGGTCGGTCATCCCCTTGTGCCTTGGTGGCCCTTATGAATTTAAAGAAAAAACCTCTTGGTAACAAAGGTACACAAAATGAGCTTCAAATGACAGCATTTTGCATAAACTAGCACAGATTTGGAAACTTTTTATTTTGTAAATTAATCTTCTGTAGACAGATAAGATTGTAATATTTTATATTTATGCTCAAGCATACACGAATATATGCACATATAGACGTATCCCATACAGGCGTTCTATACATCCTCAGGTTGCAAAGTGGCTGCTGGACTTACATTCCATTTCAATGGAAGTTAGATACTAAAAGGAAGAAATAAAAGAACAAAACCCGTAATTTACATATCTAAGCTATACAAGAGACCAAGATTATTAAAGCAGGGCGCACAATGCTCCTTAGCCCCTGGATTTAAAGTGGGGGGTGAAAAGCATTTATAGATAAGAATTTGAAATTCAAATGAAGGAACAAGTAGTCTGTCTAAAATGTTGGCCTCCACAGATACTGACCTTCCGTACAAAAGGTGGCGGATTTTTATTTTCAGGCACTAAAGAAAAGAGAATGAATTGTGTGTCGCGCACTCAGATTCGTGATAACGATAAAACGTAGCAAACCTTTTGATGCTTGGCGGCTAATTGAAGGAAGTAGAGGAGAGTGGTACAGTAAGGAGTGAACATAACTAGGAGAATAATTAACAGCTTCATTAGGCAAAACTTACCATTTGTATGTGTATCTAACACACGTTAATGTCAGTTGGATTGAGACTTGATGTGGAGCAAATTTCTTTAAAAGATAATGAATTGCTGCTCTTCAAGGAACAATTCGAAATGCGTAAATGTCACCCTTATTTATAACACCTCTAGAGAATGGCAGGAAAGTTGAGATCTAAACATTTTATTTCTCTAAACAGGAATCATGACGACGTGGACCTCGTTAGAGCTACCACTCCACCTGTGGAAGCTAAAACAGATAGGACTGATATAAGCACCTAGGGATTTATAGACATAATACTTATTATCACTAATAGACGTTAGGCAACCAAATCCCAGAACGTCTTGGTGAGACTAAGCCCCCTAAGTATTTGGCATGCCCTTCCGAAGAGATGTTGTCGTCATGGTGGCTGTTTTTATAAGGTTTAATGTAATTGGAACAAAAGCAGTATACCCCGCCATGCTTTGAGTTTTCCCAGAAGTGATTTATGTGATTTTTAAAAAAAAATTTCTGAAAGTTTAAGGTGTTCTCTTCCAGAGCTAGTTCCTAAATGATTTAGAAGATTCTGGTTAAGTGTTGTTAAAAGTATGAATATAAAATAGTTTGACTACCTGGGCTATGTGGTGGTTGTTCTAGTTTCTATTGTAGGTTCATTTTCTCAGTAGCATGAGCTTAATCCCGGGGAAACAGTACTGTTTTTGATTCTCAGAGAACTTTAGGGTAAGAAGGGAGATATTTCCTACCTAAAAGTATACATTTTATCAGGGAAGCAAATAAGACGCACAAGACCCCCCTAAAAATAGTTGTAGTGCAACATTTGGCAAACTTTTATTCCTTGGCTTGTACTCCTTAATTAAGGGTTTTATACATTCAAGTAGGGGAACATTTACAGGTGATTGAGTGTAAGAAAAGCTTCACAGAATAAATGAACCTTGGGTGGGCTTTGAAAGAGTGGGATTTGAATCAGCAGCAAAAAGAAAAAAGAAACTTCTAGGAAAGGGATGCCAGAAAAACTCTCTAGTTATATGAGCGACATCAGGCTCTTGTCTTTGTCCTTCAAAAGAACTAACATGCCAGGCAAAGTGGTGTGCCTGTAGTCCCAGCTACTCAGGAGGCTGAGGTGAGAGGATCACTTGAACCTAGGAGTTCTGGGCTATAGTGCACTGTGCTGAGGAGATGTCCACACTGAGTTCAGCATCGATAAAGGTGACCTCGGAGCAGGGGACCAACAGCTTACCTAACGAGGGGTGAACCAGCCCAGGTTGGAAACAAAGCACGTCAAAACTCCCATGCTGATCAGTAGTGGGATTGTGCCTATGAATAGCCACTGCACTCCAGCCAGGGCAACATAGCGAGACTCCATCTCTAAGAAATGTAAAAAGAACTAACACTATCCCAAGAATAGCAACTGGGTAGGGAGTTGGGGCAGAAACGCACCCACAGGATTAGCCAAGGCATGCCTCTTTCTGTTTGAGCTTTAAAGTGAAAACGCTGTGGCCAATACCTGGACACACATTTGATCTCCAAATCACCCATCCTAACTTTCATTTTACCCTGACATTTATCTACCAAGATATATATTTTATTTCTTAAGACCGTCATCAAAGTTCACTTTAACCAGATTTAGATACCATTCTTTACCAAGTCTGGGTTAGAGTTAGAAAGAAAGGCACTGTGTTGTTTGCAACCCAGAAAAGCTCGGGCTCACACTCTATCTTGAGACAGCTCTGACGTTGTGAAGCATGCTCGAGACACCATGGCAGACAAGCTGCCATGGAAATGTCCTCAAATGATCTTCAGCAGACACAGCTTCCATTTCTCTTACCTTCTCCACAGCACCCATGCTATAGCTTGATATCCTAGTCACAGGCAACAAGGTTCAGACCCACGGATGAGGCATTGACTCTGTCTATGCCATTCCTTCCACTCCAGACGCCTCTATGGGCCCCCGGCTGAAGAATGCAGGAGTTAATTCAGCAGACTCACTAGTCAGGCTAAAGAATTGCCTGTGAAACCCATGTTCTTATCAAGTCGACAACTCTCCCAACAGTGTTGGGGACATAGCTGCAGTAAAGGTATTCTCATGTGTAACAGGACACCAACCTGTTCATTCTTTCTCTCCAAGCTTCTAAAATAATGACAAGCATAAAACCTCTTTCAGCTTTTCAGAAAAATGGGCTACATAAATATAAGCTATTACTACTTTTTTCACTAAAAATTATGTATGTCGTATATGCTAAGAATCCTTTCCTGTTTAATCGCAAAGCATCATGAGAGTAGAAATCAGAACTTTTGCTAGTAGTCTTCTACCATTTGTATGGAAAATTGCCGTGGAAGAAATCAATATTATTACTGTTCAAATATTTGCACAGCCTATGTTTAACGTGCCTGTCACACATTAATGAGAAAGTATTTTTGAAGACATTGGATTTAAAGAAGAAAACTTAGAAAAACATCAAGTTGAAGTTATTATTTTTAATGACTGCCAAATTCAATGTTAGTTCTGCTCCAGTAGTATTTGAGCTGCTAACCTGTGTTTTTGAGTGTATGTTCTTGGTGAATAATTAGGGAGGAATTCCTTAGTAAGTAATTGATATAAAGGCCATTTGACTTTGAAATTTACAAAAGCCGATTTTAAATTCATAATTTATGAAGGTTATGTGTGTGTTTAATTAGTGAAAATGGGTATTTTGCTATGTCTGGGAAGGGGGATTATTGCACTCTGAGTCATTAAGAAAGGTCCCCTGAATCAATGACATTTTTACAGTGCAGCAATAATCTTATTATATTACACACACGTAAAAATGTTAAATGGACTATAAGATTTGGCATGAAATTGCCTAGTTGCATGAGGAGGGGGAAGAGAAAAGTCAGCATAGCAATTAAACAGTTACAAAAATAGGCATGTTCTTTGTCCAGAATTTGGAGTTCTTGGCTGGCATGCCCAGTTTATAAAAGAAAAGTCAGCAGAATAAGTTAAGTTCGTTCTGTGGCATCAGAAGGCCAACCCTCAAAATAGATGTGGAAAATGCTTGTGTTAAATGGTCATCCAGGCATTTCTTTGGCTCTCTGGTGCTTGGGGCCATCTATGAGAAACCTGGATCAGCCCTTCCTTCTGCCCTGGACCTCTCTCCATTTCCTGGATCCTTGCTCCAAAGAATGATAGGAATATCTTCATTCTCATCACAAGACTCTACCTCTAGATTGCCTGGTTCCAGATTAGCAAGAAGGGCAGAGGCTGGAGGATATAGGAATGGAGGGAAAAGCAAGGCATTTAAGGGATAAGAACACAGAGGGGAAGTCTAGTCATCCATCCTTCCCTCTGTGACACAGACTTCCCATACATCTTGCCGAGCCTGTGAAATACATACATACACACTTTTCAAAGTGCTTGCCATCCCTGTCTTGTTAAAATAATAACATCTCAACAACCTTTATGCAATTAAAGAAGTCATTTCTCTTCTTATCTGTGTTTGGGCCTATTTCTTAGGTGTCAGTCCAATAAATGAGTTCTTTAAATTTGTGCCTTCTCATAATGACATAAAATTAGGAACTCATCATGGGGAAGTGACATCGTGGTGCAGATAACTGCAAGGCTGTCATGTAGAAGAGGACTTAAATGCAGTCTTAGGATCAATGGGTGGGAATGGCATTAAATACTGAAGAAACAATAGTTGAGGGAACAGATTGGAGGCAAAGTTAGGAAGATTTGGAATAATCACCTGGGGATCAGAGATGGGATGAGCTTCCTGTCTGGATTCAGAATTTCCCCTTCTTGTAGGTTTTGTTTGTTGTTGTTGTTGTTGTTGTTTGTTTTGTTTTGTTTTGTTTTGTTTCTGAAATGGAGTCTCGCTCTCTCACCCAGGCTGGAGTGCAGTGACTCGATCTTGGCTCTCTGCAGCCTCAGCCTCCCTGGTTCAAGCAGCTCTCCTGCCTCAGCCTCTAGAGTAGAGTGGCTGGGATTTCAGGCATGTGCCACCACGCCTGCCTAATTTCGTATTTTTAGTAGATATGGGGTTTCACCATGTTGGCCAGTCTAGTCTCAAACTCCTGACCTCAGGTGATCCTCCCACCTCAGCTCCCAGAGTGCTGGGATTACAGCACTGCACCCAGCCCCCTTCCTGTAGGGTTTTGAGCAAGGATGAGAAATCTCGTGGTAGGAATCTCAAATTAGAAGTGGATCCTAATGATCACAGAAAAATCTCCCATCATCGCCTAAAAAATGAGATGTCACGATTTGTCTTTCATCCGAATACTGTGGTAAGTTCTGATTCTTCTATTATAACTGCATCTGGAATACTGTTCCAGTCCGTTGAGTGTTCTGGGCTCCAGTTTTTCCATATACAATGCAATCTTGGCCTATTATATCTTCCCACTGTACAATATTGCTTCGTTCTATTCATGGTGGTCACCTTAACTCAAAGTAGTAAAACCAGGGCATTCTTGACTCCTGCTCTGAGGGAGACAAACTAGAGGAAAACAAGCTAAGTGCCTTTGACAGCCTTGGTTGAGCTCTTTTTACCAAGTATAGGCACAGTCTTAGGTATCAGCATTGTACTTGTTTGGCCAGAAACAGTTGCTAAAACAGTCTTTCAAAGCACTGAGTCAAATTAAATCCTTAACATTGAAGGCAGAATAAGGAGAAAGAACTAGATTGCCAAATTTATCTCTGTCTTCTCAAATGTATGTTTTCATTTACAAAGTTGATTCTCTCCCAGAATTTTTTTCATTGCCTCTGATCTGTGCTTGTGCAAAGTAAATGACTTTTCAAAATAACACATAGCAAGCACTTCATGACGACACTGATTCCATAGGTATTATGTCATAAAAGGGTCATGTGATCAATGAGATTGGCATATGTTGGGTTTAACCAAGTTAATTCAGGGTTTCATAACTCTCAGAGCCTTGAATTTACTGATATAAATTGTGAATATTCATGAAAAGAACATTATTTGCAGCGTTTCCCTAATTACTATCAAAAAAAATTTCTCTTGAAGCATTTTATAAGACTAGTGAGAAAAAGGGAGTAAACACAATAGATTAGAAAGTGATGAAAACAATAATATGATCTCGGGAATTTGCCATAAAGGAAAAGAATTAATGAAATATCTGAAATACGGGGTATTTCTAAATATTGCAATTTCAGGAACCTGTAATGTTTTTAATAAGTTTCAACTGGAAGGATTTCCAAAAGGCCTGTTTTATTGGACATTTTTAAATGAGCACTTA
The DNA here is from genome assembly GCF_024542745.1 of Macaca thibetana thibetana. Taxonomy (NCBI): domain Eukaryota; kingdom Metazoa; phylum Chordata; class Mammalia; order Primates; family Cercopithecidae; genus Macaca; species Macaca thibetana. The sequence continues at coordinate 33,035,988 of NC_065586.1, read as the reverse complement.
TATGCTCCCAAATAATTCAAAAACTAAAATGCTGAAAAATCGGCTTGTTCCTATCTCTTTCTGTGACTTTATCAATCCTCTTAATGAATTTTATGCAAAAAGTACAGTCAACTGCAACTGTCTACATTAAATATATTCAAAGACATTAAGTTGCTTAAATATGGTAAAAAGCTAAGTTATTTTATATATTCTAGTTTTTAGTAAAAACAAATCCCCTTTTTGCTGGAATAATAATGTCAAAGAAGGTAAAGAACAACATTCTCTCTGCCTTTGCCTACCTGTCTTGTTGTCACAGCTGAGCCTTAAGTATTATCGGGGGAATTCTTTATACCTTTCTCTAGCTTCTATTGTGTTAGGAGAAGAGTACATTTGGACATGCTTGCTTTATGCCACGTTTTATTTTAATGAACTTGACCCTATTCTATTTTTTCCTGTTAGGATTGCCATAAGGTTATTTTGGGATTGAGGAGCACTTTAGATGGTAGGATGGGGGTTGTGTGCTCCCCTTGTTTAGTTTAAAACATGTTCAACCACAGGGCCCATTTCAGCAAGTTGCACCTTTGTGTGGTCATATGTTTAAACTCAGCTGAGATGGTGTTCCTGCTCTTAGGTAACGTTTATGGCTGTTGCTTTCCTTTTTTCTAAACACACAATTATTCCCTAAGGTCCATATAAATCATGAGGTTACCTAGGTCATTACAATCCTTTCTTCTCTCCATGAGCTTGCTCCTAATATACAGATAGTAAAAGGTTTGCTGTATACCAATTCATTAGTCTGTAAGGCAAGTCAGTGAAAACAAACAAAATCATGTGAAATACTGGCTAGATAATAAACAGTGATTTTCTGAATCTTTTATTCTCGCATGTTGTCAGAGAGGAAAAAGCTCTAGTTTATATCTGAAGTATTATTGTACATCTATAGATATATTTCTCATTATACAAATTATTCACTGCATTACAAATTGATTTTGGGCATATAGAGGATATTTGGCAGGATAGTAAGACTAATAGAAGTTTAGTAGTATGGAGTTGATACACCCACCTTTTGACTTAATAGAATTTCAGATAATGAAAAAAAGAAAATGGACAAATACTCTAAGCATGAACGTATCAGACTCTAAAGATGATTTATAGCAAACAGTATGCTGCTTTCAGTAAACACTGGAGATTAAAGAAAAGGAAACTCTCTAACACATGGTCTGTTTTTCTCATGTACATTTCATTCTAGCATCATGAATACATTAGGAACATTTCTAAAAGATTCATATTTCTTGGTTGTGGTTATCTTAGCAGTTTGTACTTTAAGGAAACTGGAAGGGTCTGTTGAACAAAATTGTGCAATTTTGACTTAGGTCAGTGCTCACTGCCCTTCTTAAAGTTCAGGTGCGGTGGCTCACGCCTGTAATCCCAGCACTTTGGGAGGCCAAGGCAGGTGGATCACGAGGTCAGCAGTTCGAGATCAGCCTGACCAACATAGTGAAACCCTGTCTCTACTAAAAATACAAAAATTAGCTGGGTGTGGTGGTGGGCACCTGTGGTCCCAGCTACTCAAGAGGCTGAGGCAGGAGAATTGCTTGAACCCAGGAAGCAGAGGTTGCAGTGAGCCAAGATCGTGCCACTGCACTCCAGCCTGGGTGACAGAGCAAGACTCTGCCTCAAAAAATAAAAAGACAAAAAAGTTCAGCTCAACATTTCTTTTAATATTAGTGCCACTAAAAGGAAGAAGTATCTAACTGCTGTCAGTAGACCCATTTTTCTTCAACATTTTTTGCTTTTGTTCAGAAAAGATGACTGGTCATTTTAAGATAAAGGACTTCCCTGTTCCAGAATAAATAATCTCCCCTAGTTGATGCTGAAAATGTTCTATGGTAGTTATTGGGTGAGGTGCGGTGGGGGGGACTTTAAAAAATAAGAATTTGCCAACTTTAATTCCTGTAGCTTTGATTAGCAAACTACCTAGATCCCCACTGGATAATTACGAATTAATCAGGAGGATTTTAAAAATATCTTTAAATGAGCACATTAGGTCCTATAATATAAAACAGAATTATTGCTTCATTTCTTGTTTCCAAAGAATTAAAAAGAAAATTTGAGGATTATGATTTTGCGATGCAGTAAGCCAGACATACTACCTTTCCAGAACTGGAAATTGCACGCTAGTGCCTCTACCATACCAATTAAGGGGGCTGTTTGAGCAAATTCAGCACTGCACGCTAATAGCACTAATCCAACTGCACTTCATTAAATCGGTTGGGTACATCAATGGAAACACTTAACGGATTTCATGATTTAAAAAAAAAAAAACATACCATGGTACATATAAATCGCTTTATTTAACTCCATTACTGACAATGGCTTTGATTGATTGAACTTTGAGAGCAATGCTAGGGCAAAACTGACTGTCATTCCAAATAGTAATTTTCAGAATATCAGGCTATGGCCATATTCTGAGAGTTGGTTATCTTCTAAGTGATAGAGTCCCCTGGGAGATAGCAATAGCTAAATTTCCTGGACTACCTAAACTACAGCCTGTTTTGACCCAGTAGCATACCCTGTGGAAAACAAAGCTCTTCTCCATTTGGTTTTCTATGTATTTGTCTCTTTCCTTCTCTCCATATCCCAACCTCACTTGGAAAGGGACCATCGAACCGTTACAAGCATCGTGACATATATGATTTCGTTTGTTTCTCTCTGGGTTTCTGCGAGGTAATCATCATTTTGTCCATTTTACAGATGAGCCACTGAGACTCACAGAAGTCAGTTAGTGACCTGTCCAGGGCACAAGTCAGTGGCAGATTGACTGAGATCACAGTCATCCAGTTTTGGCTGACTTCACTGCCAGACGTCAGGCAGGTGTCACCTCCTTTCCTCATTGTCCCCTGTGACACTTTGTGAGGTGTCAAAGATGGTGATCCTTCTTAATGGAGGAGCCGCCTTTTGGATCAAAGGTGCAGGAGTGGCTCCTGAGCCTGGGAACAAAGAACAGAATCCATTTCTTATGGCCTCAATCTTCTCTGCAGGACTGTGCTTAAAAAAAACAAAGGGTCAGTTCACTTTAAAAAAATTACTTTGGAGGCCGGGCGTGGTGGCTCACACCTGTAATCTCAGCACTTTGGGAGGCTGAGATGGGTGGATTGCTTGAAGTCAATAGTTCAAGACCAGCCTGGCCAACATGGTGAAACCCTGTCTCTACTAATAAAGTACAAAAATTAGCTGGGTGTGGTGGTGCACACCTGTAATCCCAGCTACTTGGGAGGCTGAGGCAGGAGAATCGCTTGAATCTGGGAGGCAGAGGTTGCAATAAGCCGAGATTGTGCCACTGCACTCCAGCCTGGGCAAGACAGTGAGACTTTGTCTCAAAAAAAAAAAAAAAAAAAAAAAAAAAAAGGAAGTCTGCAGGGAGAGGAGCAGAGAGAGGAGAATATTCTTTTTTCCTTTTTCTTTCTTTCCCTTTTTTTTTTTTTTTTTTTTTTGAGACAAGGTCTCACTTTATCACCCAGGCTGGAGCTCAGCGGTGCCATCTCGATTCAAGCTCCCAGGTTCAAGTGATCCTCCTGCCTCAGCTCCACAAGTAGCTAGGACTACAGGCGTGTGCCACCACGCCCAGCTAATTTTTGTATTTTTGGTAGAGACGGCGTTTCACCACATGGCTCAGGCTGGTCTCGAACTCCTGACCTCAAGCAGTCCGCCCACCTCTACATCCCAAAGTGCTGGGATTACAGGTGTGAGCCACAGTGCCTGGTGGAGAATATTCTTTATAGGAAAAAAAAAATTCAAAGTAAGGATATAAGGACTTAAAGCAATAAGAAGGAAGTAAATATGTACAAAATGCCTCCTTTATCGCTTCTTGATGGCTGGACTTGCTATATAAACTCTTCTTGAGACAATCCATGAAAGTAATTCTTTTTTTTTTCCCTGAAGAACAGTGGAAAGTTGGCAAGGAGTAAAAATTTTCTACGAAATAGGGAGGTGAACAAGTTATAAATGATGTTAATATCTTCCAGATGGCACAGTTTTACATGGGAATTGAGTTTATCGTAATTACAGGCATGTGAGTTTTCTACAAATACTGAACTTTGCAAGTCTGACACTAGAAGATTCCATCACTTCTGGAGCAGAGTTGTTTTAAGGGAGGCGTTCCTTCCCTTCCGTTTAGACTGCATCCTTGGGTTTTGTAATCTGAGGTAAATCAGAGAAATATTTTCCCCTGTGAAGGGTGATTTTTTTTTAAAACAAGTCTTCCTGGACAATAAATCTTAATTATGCAATGAAACTCCTAGAAACGAGAAACTTAGATTCCAAATATTTTTTCATTAACATTATATATTTTGATCATTGTTTAACACCGTATGTCTTTAATGCTTTGATACATTTATTTTTGAGTTAAGCTGTTATCATTTTTCTGTCTCTAGACGTGCGTTGGGCAATCAGTCTTGGAGCTTCTGGTTTTGCTTCAATCAGGAGAGTGTGGCTCAATCAATTATCCTGCTTTCCTATTCCTTGTGAGCAATGCCTGTAGGCTCAGAGCTTCCAAACCTGTAGCCAATATGGTGAGAGACATTGAAACAGCCTCCACCATCGCTTGCTTCCCAGTCCTGCCCTTGGCTTTACCCTAGACCCGACTGCCTTTTGCTGCATCAGGTGATGGAGCAGATGATCCCTCCTGCCTTCAGTACCCATTGCAGCTTTCAATCCCCATGTGTCCTAGAAGAGCCTGGTCTTAGTGGTAGGCAGAATTCCAAGAGGGTCCCCAAGATCTACAGCCTCTCATATCCACATACTTTCTCCCAGTTATTCAATCAAACACAAATCTAGGAGCTTCTGCAAAAGGCTTTTGCAGATTTAATTAAGGTACCAAATCATCAGTCAACCTCAAAAAAGGGAGATTATCCTGGGTGAGATGACTTCATCTGGTGAAGGGACTGAGCATTTCCAGAAGCCCGTGGAAATGTGAGAAGAATGCAATGCTAGGGAGATTATCAACTGCTGACACTGAAGATGGAGAGGATCTGGGAGCACCCCCAGCTGGCAGCCAGAAAGAGGGCAGAGGCTGCAGCCCTGCAGCTGCAAGAACCTGAACTCTGCCACAGTGGTATGAGCTTCCAGGAGGATCCCCAGCTCCAGATAAGAATGCAGCCCAGCCAGCACCTTGATTTCTGCCCTGTGATGCCCTGAGCAGAGAATCCAGCAAGGTCATCCCAGACTTCCGATCTGTAGACCTGTGAGCTAAGAACTGTGCGTTGTTTCAAGTCACTAAATTGGTGATAATTTGTTATTTTGCAATAGGAAACCAACAGTCCACTATCTGCTAGACATTCATTGCCTTGGTTTCTCTCTTTCCAAGTCAGCCTTGACTAACCGTCACCCATGACAGCTCTCATATTCTTGTGCACAATTAATTATTATTCCTTTGCATTACTACAATGAAAGCCATTTTGATCTCTTTTAATGTTTCTTATAAATTTTTTCTTTGATATTTTATTTTTTCCTCACTTTTATAATACCTTCTTTCCTGAGACTATAAACTCTTGTACCTGATGTGATTACCTATTTCATAAATTAATCATCAGGTTTCTTAGTGACAATAAAATTATTGATAGTCATTGTTATGACCCCTGAGACATTACAAAAACTTAAAGGTTACATTTTTAATGTGTGAGATTAGCTTTGTGAGCTTTACTGTACTTTGATTATTCAAGAACTGGTCATCTCAGTATGACATATATGGAAACCTTTCCTAAACTGAATCAGAGTAAGATATTAGGTGGACTATATCGGATTGGAATTTCTTGCAGGAGAATGTCCTTGAAGCCTTTGGACAAGCTCAAGGGTCACACTATGTAGGATTTTGAGGAAGACAATGACATAAGACAAGACAAATGTTTCTGAAAACGTTTTAATTTTTTTTTTCTGCAAGAGAGGTGAGGACTTGGTGTCCCATTTATAGTCAGTGAAGTTGGTTGCAGGAGAGAGGGTGTAGCTTAAGTACATCCAGCAGCCACTGATGGATGTCACATTGCTGCTCTGGTCTTAGCATCACGTTCTTCCCAGCTCTGTGGCTTGTGTCCAAGCAGCCCAGGAGATCATCCCTGAAATTTGGAACTTGTACTTATTTTGGAGCTATGCAGACAGCAAAAACCTTGAGTCCTCCCATATAGTAATAGATGGAATCTGAGTTTGGGTGATAAGATTGGTGAAGGAGTTCAATGGTGGGGAAATGGAAAGGCTACTAAATAATCACTGTCCTACCAAAATGAAAGGGATTATTAATAAGTCATAAGTGCTTGCCCCAACAGAAAAAAAAAATGTCAGCTTACATCCTGACAGAATCTACAGCGTATTACTAGATGCAAATATGCATAAACACATCGCAAAGTATAGAAGTAGTAATGCTATAGTTTAAAAATTAGGTTTGTGGGGTGTATTGAAAGGACCACAAGAAGTAAGAAAAACGGAGTTTTAGGAAGTGTCATAAAATATAAAAATAAGCCCTGGATCAAAGACATAGGTCCCACAATCCTGCTTATAATACACAGAGAGCAAATTGGAAGATAGATGCATAGATAAATGAATGAATGAGTGAATAAATACATTAAATATGTGTGAAAAATATATGTAGAAAAATGTGTTTTTTTAAAAAAGAAAAAACACTTTATAAACTTAAAAACAAACTTCAAAGGAAATTACAATATAATAAAGCAATATTCTTTATTATTCTTCTTTATTTAATATTCTGTAGCATGCAATTTTATATTTTATACACATTTAGAATGACTTTCATAGAAATTTGGCATTTGACCACATGTTAGGAACTGGGAGGACAGCAGCCAGGTCATGGCCCAGCCTCTCCGTTTCTCATAGAAAGGTCTAGGGATTCTCTGGCACTGCCCTGAGGCTCAGGTCCCTTAGCTGCTCTGAAACTGGGCATTGCCACCCAGGCTGGTGGCAGCGCTGGTGGTGGTCAGGCCTTCCCTGGAGCTGCCCGTGATCAGGCCCACAGTGCTGGTGCGAGGAAGGAACCAAAATTAGCGCTACCATGCAGCCCCCTCCAGGAGCCAACCGTGTTTCATCTCAGTCTTGCAGGCTGGGCTTTGTTTCCAGTAGTCATGAGGTCCCCGAGCAGGAGGACCAGGACAGCTCTGACAGGAAGCCCATTCAGTGGGACTCACCAGACACCAAGACTGCTGCCTGTGTCTGTCTCTCTCTGTCACATACACTCATTCATGCACTGATTATGTCATAAGCATTTTTTCACTGATTATATCATAAGCATTTTTCCTGTATTTAAAAACTTTTATTCAGCAATTTTTTTCTTTTTGTTTTAATTTCAGAGACAGGGTCTTGCTCTGTTGCCCAGGCTGGAGTGCAGTGGCACAGTCACAGCTCACTGCAGCCTCAAACTCCTGGGCTTAAGTGACCCTCCCACCTCAGCATCCCAAGTAGCTGGGACTACAGGCACGAGTCACCATACCCTGCTAATTAAAAAAAAAAAAAAAAAAAAAAAATTGTAGAGAAGGTGTTAGGGGCTCTTGCTTTGTGGCCCAAGCTGGTATCGAATTATGGAACATATGTCTTTGATCCAGGACTTATTTTGTCTTATCTCTTGTAGTCCTTTCAATGAATCTTTGTGCAAACCAAGATGCTCTAAGCACACAGAAAAATCAATGAGGTATTAGTTGATGAGACAATTGTCTAGCAACAATAACCAGTGGAAAAATGAATCACCCATAGTTAATGGCGAATTCTAAAGTAAGGCCACACCCATCCCCCTCCCTCCAAAATATGAAAGGGAGTAACAAGTGCAGATACTGGAATCAAGCTTGCCCCAAAGTAGGAAATATTAAAAGCATAAAAAGTACCTAATTCCTGGGTCCCTTATGCAGTACTCCCCCAGCTCAGGGCTCTTTCTAGGATACCACCTACTACCTGCCTTCCTGGGATCATTGTAAAGACTAAATTAGATAATACATGTGAGAACATGCTGACATGGAAATTCCCGTGCAATGTCAAGAATTCTTGCCAGCCTTTCAGAAAATAGGAGATCAAATCCAATTCATTTTAACTTTCCGATCCTAAAAATAAATATCACACAGAGCATCTCATTGATCCAGTGGTAAAATAAATAAATAAATAAATAAAAGCCAGTCTTTGATTCACTTCCAAGATAGTGTTTTTTTTTTTTAACCAAAAAATGGAAAATAAGGCAAACAGGTATTGATTTGCTTATTTCTATATAGGTAGTTAGTGCTTTTCAAAATAACTTTTATGTGATTATGAAGGACTACTTGTCCATTGTAAAAATTTTGAAAAATACAGAAATGAATAAGGGACGTAACGTCACTACCCAGAGATAACCACCTAATGGCTTGGCCTAGTTAGTTCCTTCTAGCTTTTTTTCTGCATATGAATAAGAATTGAGAATATACTGTACATAGAGTTTTATATTCTGATTTTTCACTGATTATATCATAAGCATTTTTCCTGTTATTTAAGAAACTTGTTGAGCTTTTTTTTTTTTTTTAATTTTAGAGACAGAGTCTTGCTCTGTTGACCAGGCTGGAGTGCAGTGACACAATCACAGCTCACTGCAATCTCAGACTCCTAGGCTCAAGTGATCCTCCCACCTCAGCCTCCCAAGCAGGCGAGACTACAGGCACGAGCCACCATATCCTGCCAATTAAAAAAAAAAAATTGTAGAGAAGGGGTTGGGGGTTCTTGCTTTGTTACCCAGGCTGGTCTCAAACTCCCGGCCTCAAGCAATCCTTTTGCCTCGGCCTCCCAAAGCACTGCAATTACAGGTGTGAGCCACCGTGCCTGGCCTGAACATGTTTGTGTGTTTGTTTGTTTGTTTGAGATGAAGTCTCACTCTGTTGCCTAGGCTAGAGTGCAGTGGCGCCGTCTTGGCTCACTGCAGCCTCTGCCTCCCAGGTTCAAGTGATTCTCCTGCCTCAGCCTCCCGAGTAGCTGGGACTACAGGCGCCTGCCACTACGCCTGGCTAATTTTTTGTATTTTTAGTAGAGACGGGGTTTCATCGTGTTAGCCAGGATGGTCTCGATCTCCTGACCTCGTGATCCACCGGCCTTGGCCTCCCAAAGTGCTGGGATTACAGGCATGAGCTGAACACGCTTTTTAGTGACTGAATAATATTCCATGGTATTTGACATTATTCTGGGTTGTTTCCTTAGAACAGATTTCTAAAAAATGCTTTTGTTAAATAACAGGCTATGACTCTTTTAAGACTTTTCATACATTGTGATTAGAACATTGCAAGCAAGCCAGAACCACTAGGGGATGACTCTCCTGTAAAACCACTCAGAAACACAGATGCAGACTAATTGGTTCCTCCTAGCTCCACCACTGTATGTTTTTATTTCCAAATCCTCTTTCTAATACTCTGGAAGAAAAATCTGTTCTCTTTTGGGGGATACGTAAGTTAATTCTTGGACGGCAGCACAGCGATCGTTTACAGGTTGTTCAGTTTTAATAGCTATTAATGCCTCGTGCAAAATAAACCAAAGACCCACAGAAACACATTTTTGCAGGTGAAAATTGTGTTCGCCGACATCATTTCTCACTCCAGCTTATGATGTCAGGCATCATATTTCTCCGTTATTAATGTATGTATGCCAGTGGGGGGAGATCCTCTTGGAAGGAGATTAAAAAGACACCACCACCTCAAATCCCCCTTCCTAATAATGTGAGAATGTCCAGAAGCCTGGGGAGTTGGTACAGTAGCTCACAGTGTCAGACAACACCCTGTGGAGGATTAGCTTCCTTTCCATTAACCATCTCCACCATAGAGAGTCCGGGGTCATTTGTGCTTACAAGACAAAACCTGACTTAGGCAAAGTCACTATTCGTCTGTTCAGCACCGCATACCTATAAAGCCTCCGAAACCGCTCTTTAGTGACTGAATACATTTCTCATTTTCCCATCACTTTTCCCCTTACTTGGCCATTTTCCTAAAGCCATAATTCAAACTTTCCCAAAGAAAAAAAAAAATCTCTAGGTAATCCTTTTAAGAATTCTTAGAAAGAAATCTTTATTCTTTGAGCACTCTTCTGGGAAACCTAACCTGTGATTACTGTTAGGATTCAAAATGTTTCACCACCCGCATCTACGTAGATAAATTGAGCCTGGGGAAATACGGAGCCAGTAGGCTTTTAGCTTGAGGAGCGGGGATTCTAAAGCCAGGGACGCTCATGAAAACAACGACCTGGTGGATTAAACCCCAAAATTGAAACTGTGGCAAAGTACCTTTTAATTACAAAAGGGTTTAGGCAGAGATCTATCTTTGAGTTAGTTGGCAGTAAATGTTCACCCACTTCACCACTGTTACTATAGAATGGAAAAGGTTTAAGGTAGAAAATTTAAGAAAAATAATGGGAAGATGCCTAAATGAGGAGGGAGGGGTTGGTTGTCTTCTGAATATTTAAAAAATCCACATCATGTTTACATTCTGGGGGTGGTAAGCGGGGAGGGTGAGGTCTGGGGAGGGACTTTCCCCAGATGGGAGCCTTGTCTGTATGTGAGCAGAGAGAAAAACACCTTGCATAGAACGGTCGTGCCCTTTGGACCCATTCATAGCCTCCTTGTGAACTGGAGTTTTCTTTTTCCAGAGCAGGGACCCAGACAGACAGAGGGGTCAACTCTCTGACCCCTCCTCTAGTTTTTATGAATTAAATTCCTCGGACCTAATTCCCAGCTCTCATCCAGCGTCTGGAACATGGGGAGTGAATGAGAGCCAAACAAGTGCCTTCATTCTCACCTTTGCCGGGCTGCTGTGCTGTCGTGACTGGGGATCTTGACATCCCGAGCAATGCCGTGTTTGCCACACTGGCAACAGTAACAGAGCAATGTGCAGCCGGCTTCGGGATCAAAATTTGCAAACTCAGGATCCTGGGCCTCAGGCCAATGCAGTCTGGGTGCGTTGCAGTGGTGACACGTTTAGTCTCTAGGGAGGGATGCTGGCACACCAGTTGCATTCCTGGCAGCACGCTTGCCAGTGCGAAACTTAGCGAGCGGAGCTGGTATCAACTCCAGAGGGAGACGCAAGCTGCTTCCTTAACTTCTTTGGCAATACTCCCCTCTGCAACTTGTGCGCAGTACACCCTCCTGAATATTTACAAGAGCTGCTATTTGTGATACTCTTTGGGGCCCTGTTGGATAGTACTTTCAAGAGAAGTGCTAAAACGATAGCAGCCTTCCAGTTTACAAATGTAACTATGGTATTCCTGAATAATTCAATTTCCTAAAATTGGCACTTAACTGTGCAATGACTTATTTCTTGCTGGGAAGAGATTCTAATCCCGCCCCCACCCCCCACTCACCACCCCACACATACTTTTAAAAATAGCTTTTACTTTTGCCAAGAGGAGCGCCTAGTATTTACTATTGGAGGATATGTGAATTAAAATACTAGCTCCTTTCCCTGTTGCAATCCACGGGCACTATATTAGCTGAGTTCTCTGCTACCTGGGAGGAACGTATCCTCAACGGAAATGCCCTTAGTTTTTCAGAATGCCTCACCCACCTCTCTTATTTGTGCTTGGAAGGCAACATGAGCTAGAATTTGGCCACTTAGTATTCAGACCATGTCAGGATTCAAGTAAAAAGCCTATATTGCAGAGCTGGATGCACCGTCGCCAGGCCAAACACAGTCAACAGTTCAAATCACAGTTAAATTATAAGAAGGCGTGGGGTGAAACATGCAAACCTGCCTTATCAATGAAGCAGTAGAGATAAAAGGAATTACTCCATAAATGCCAGCTTGTGGGGCTTTAATGAGTACAGAGATGGTGTCCTTTCCAGCTACATCCCATTGATTATAAGGCTAGTTAAGATTTTAAACATAATGCTTTCTTCTTCTTCCTCCTCCTCCTCCTTTTCCTCCTTCCCTCCCCTCCTCCTCCTCTTTCTCCTCCTCCTCCTTCTCCTTTGTCTTCTTTTAACATGCGAAGCATTTCCCAAAGTACGGAGAAATGAACAATACCTCTGTGTATTTCCATAGTTTTGCAAAGGGACGGTGGTGTTAGCAGGCCAAGTATCTACTACTAGAAGCATCATATGTAGCAGAGGAAATGCAGTTAATACAATAATTCACATATGTTAATGCTTAGTTCCATCAATGTCAGCTTTATTTTCTTCTTGATATACACAAAGCTGGCACATAGTTTTAACTGATGAGGTAATGTCATTTTTAATTTAGAGAGCCTTAAGCTGTCCACTTTAACTAGTGATATCATGGTTGCAGTTGTCTCCTGAGACTTTATGTAAACATAAGTCATGCATCCCCGGCAGTTTGAGAAAAGATTGTTAAAGATGACATTGGGCATCATGAAGATTTCCCCCACTTTGATCTCTTTTAAATTGCCAGATACAGTTTATGTTACTGACATATTTTAGCCATTCCTGAAATTAATATATCCCAGGACTTTTGAACCAAGTTAAGCACAGAAATAAAATAAAGGTTGGAAATGAATGCCTTGTAATGTTTTCATGTCATTTCTAGAAGAAAAATGGAAGATGAATCAGATTCTCTTGCTCCTAGGTGACTTGGTAAATAAAAAGAGAAGAAAGAGCAAGCTACTAAGAAATACATAACACCAAATAAACAAAAGCCTTCTTATTTTCCTAGGGGACACGAGTGTATTGGTGATGGCTTTGTACATTTTAAAGATAAATAAGATCCAAGTATATCTTATTTCCATGTTAACTTTTGAGTAATATTTATGGTCACTTTCCTTACGATTTGTATCCTTAGTGTCATTATTAAGCCTGAATTTTAAATCTCATTACTTTTGTGGTATCAAGCGTTTCTTTCTCAAACAACAAGATTTCTTTAAAGACTCAAACAATGATATTACTTTAAAGATTCAGACTAGCGGGTATAAACAAAGTTATTTTCCATTCTTAACTAAACTTTTTCTTGGGAGAAATTACGTTCTAGGATCCAAGTGTCATTTGGGGGAAGATAATCTGTGTTTTAACTATTGGATGTGGCTACTGAGAGACTATTTTCAAAGAAGTCTGGAGTTTGGTGGAATGCAGTTAAATAGTAAAGAATCTGTTTATTATTCTGTGGCCATATGTTTAGAGGGTCGCTCACAGAAATCAAAGTATTGTTCATAGAAAGCTCCAGCCAGGAGACATTTTGAATTCATAAAAGAACTTCACAGTTTGAAAAGAATGCATAGCATTATGTATTGACACCCCACCACCATAGACAAAGGAACACAATTTAATAATAGAGGATTGTGCTCATGAGATTTTCTTTTTCTTTTTAATTGGTTACTTTAACTGACATTGTCTGCAAGTATAATGGACACCATTATTCTTAATAGTTCTGTGTTGCCAGATGTATACAGACATGATGTAGTCCATTTTAATTATTTCGTTTTGCTAGTTTTTTTTTCCCTCCATTTAATGCAGTGATGAACGCAGATAGAACTTTTTTTTCCTGGCACACTATGCTAGATGATGCTGGTGTCTAAGTTATTGAAATTAAAAGGGCATTTCTCACCAACCTAATGTTTTCTTCCATGTTTGTGTGTTAGGTATGACTACGTGGAAGTCTTCGATGGAGAAAATGAAAATGGACGTTTATGGGGAAAGTTCTGTGGAAAGATAGCCCCTCCTCCTGTTGTGTCTTCAGGGCAATTTCTTTTTATCAAATTTGTCTCTGACTACGAAACACACGGTGCAGGATTTTCCATACGTTATGAAATTTTCAAGAGAGGTGAGTGAATAGCTTACAGTAGAACAAGGATGACTAAAAGTTCATTTAGGCCGAGTGCGGTGGCTCACGCCTGTAATCCCAGCACTTTGGAAGGCTGAGGCGGGTGGATCACTTGAGCTCAGGAGTTCAAGACCAGCCCCGTCAATATGGCGAAACCCAGTCTCTACTAAAACTACAAAAATTAGCAGGGCATGATGGCGTATGCCAGTAATCCCAGCTACTCGAGAGGCTGAGGCAGGAGAATCACTTGAACCTGGGAGGTGGAGGTTGCAGTGAGCTGAGTACAGGCCATTGCACTCCAGTCTGGGCGACAGAGTGAGACTCTGTCTTAAAAAAAACCAAAAATTTATAATTTATTTAACCTTGTTTGATTTCACAAAAGACAAAGTGAAAAGAAAGATAGGAGTAATGCTTTTATCCTTTTGTAAAATATATATCCTCATTATAAAAATGTTGGGAAGTACTTTAAAATAAGGTTAAATTACCCATTGTATGAAGGAAGTGTGCTTAAATTGAAAAAAGAAATATATTTCAGCAATCAAAATTTCACCAGTCTGAAGTGTTGGCCAGTGTTACAGGGCAGCAGTCTCCAACCTTTTTGGCACCAGGGACCAGCTTCATGGAAGAAAATTTTTCCACTGACAGGGTTGGGGGATGGTTTCAGGATGATTCAAGCACATTACATTGATTGTGCACTTTATTCCCATTATCATTACTTCGTAATATATATTGAAATAATTATACAACTCACTGTAATGTAGAATCAGTGGGAACCCTGAGCTTGTTTTTCTGCAACTAGACGGTCCCGTCTACAGGTGATGGGAGACAGTGACAGATCCTCAGGCGTTAGATTCTCCTATAAGGAGAGCGCAACCTGGATTTCTTGCACACGTAGTTCACAAAAGGGTTTGCGGTCCTATGAGAATCTAATGCTGCAACTGATCACTGATCTGACAGGAGGAGGAGTTCAGGCAGTAGTTCCAGCGATGGGGAGTGGCTGTAAATACAGGCAAAACTTTGCTCACCTGCCACTCGCCTCCTGCTGTGAGGCCCAGTCCCTAACAAGCCACAAACTGGTACCAGTCTGCGGTCCGAGGGTTGGGGACCTCAGTTATAAGGTATACACTCCGTAAGCTTTTTAAAAAGCATTTATTCTTATCTATCTTCTTCAAAAATAGGTTTGATCTATTCTTGAAGTTTGATTTCTTTCGTTAAAAATGCGTCAGCCAGCCATGGTGGTGCGTGCCTGTAATCAGTTCCAGTTACTGGGGAGGTTGAGGTGGGAGGATTGCCTGAGCACAGGAGTTGGAGGCTGCAGTTGAGGCTTGATTGTGCCACAGCACTCCAGTCTGGGTGACAGAGCAAGAAGAGCCTGTCTCTAAATATAAATTTAAAGATAATTTAAAAGTAATAAACAAATTAACAAACATGTAAAGTTATCTGGTGGTCACTGTTTTTAGCAACAGCCTATAAGTTCCTTTCATGTGTGAAATTCAGCCTTCCTATTACTTATATTTTTAAGTTGCCATTAATGTCTAGAAAACCAATCCAGGGACGGAGGATCAAGATTTGAATGTATTGTCTTGGAATACAGAAGAAAAAGCTTGTTTCGATAGAAAAAAATCTAACCACATCAATTTCAAAAGCCTTCGGTCTTCTGGGTTCGTGATAACTGAGAAAAATTTAAAGGGGAGTTGTTAGGGGCTCCAGGAAACATTGCGACAACTTCTTTAACTTTTGAAGATATTTGGCTCTGACACCATAAAAACAGGGATAGATGGAGAGAACTTTCAGAAATTTAAGCACATAAGTACTTAGAACACCTTTTGTATAGATAATAGTATACATATGACATCAATATAAACAGATGATGAATGTACATATTTTTAGTGATGAGAACTGTTTGACTTGTTATAGAAGTCATATTATACGTGTCTGTATATGTACACACACACATCTACACCTGCTTGCTTACCTGTATGTGGCACTATCAAAGACAAACGTGTCAGAAAAGGGGCTAGGAATAGCCTTTTATTTTCAGTTTTCTTAGAGATCTGAAGACAGTTGAAGGAGAAAACAGAGATCTGTCACTAACTCATGAAGAATTCTTTGTGTTCCTTCCAAAGGAACTCAGCTCCCTACATATCTGTGAGTCTCAGATGTACCAAAGCTTCCTGTCCTACTCTCCAAGCCCATTCTTCAGACTTGAAGTCTTGTTTTGTTCTTTCTCTTCTTGACTTCCCACATCCAATACGGCATCCACTGCTTTTTAATTTTTATCCAAAGGTCTCAAAGACTCTCAGCTTCTCTTCCATGTCACTGCCATTAACCAAATAGGCCCCAGTTGTGGCCCTCCCATGTGACTCTATCCTGCTCACAGCTTCTCAAACAGGCAGGAAGCCACTGTCCTCAAAACGTCCACAGAGGGTCTCTGTCACCCCACTGGGCAAGATTGAGGCCCTGCTCAAAACTTAGCATCAACTGCATAAAAATCATTAATATAATCATTTATGAAAACCTACACACACACACACACACACACACGTAAAAGCGCAGGTCATGAATGTTTTTTCCTCAAAAGTTGTTTAATGATATTGTAGAATTCATGGATCATTGTTCCTTTGAAAATATAGCACTTCTTTTAGGATGCAGCAATTTCAAGTTTCCTGAAAACACATGAATTACACCAATCATAGTTTAATGCAACCAGAATGGCCTTGAGGTTTCCGGTGTGAGATCACAGTTCTGAGACATTTAGGCCATTCCAGAGTCCCTGGGTTGCATTGCTCCAGGATCATCTTTGCCTGACCGTCAACAAGGCCAGCCCTGCTTCTTCCTGCCCTCTTGCAGCCACGTTGGACTGCCCTAATTCTCCTCCTAAGAGCCCCTCTTTTCCTTCTACATGTCTCTTCCCAGATGCTGAAACCTTAGGCCACCAGCCCTACCTTTATTTCCAATCGCCTAAAGAGATTTCTCTAGGAAACCCAAGCCTCCCCACTGATCTCTGTTCCCATCCTTCCCTTGGTCTTCAGGCCCAGACGCTGGAAGAAGCTGCTGCAGTTTCCTATGGGTCTCAGTGCAAGGGGGCCGGGAGTGGCGGGGGTGCCATTTACTGAGAGCAGACTTGGTCACTTGATATATGTTACATGATTGAGAGTTTGTGCATTTAATAATAATTCCGAAGAGAGTCTCTTGACTGTTACTATTCTCCATCCTTATTGTCCTTGGCAACTAAATGGTGGCATTCCTTATAGCTATACAAGTTACTCCTGTTCTTCCAAGTAAAGAGGAAAGCTCATGTTCACTAACTCCAAATGCCTGTGTGAGTGCCACTCACTCTTAGGCACCCAGGGCTGCTGGCCTCACTCCTGCTCATCTCCTGTGTTGTATATTCACCTCCTGTGTTCTGAAACTGCTGTAAAGAAATACCTGAGACTGGGTCATTTATAAAGAAAAGAGGTTTGATTGGCTCACAGTTCTGCAGGCTGTACAGGAAGCATGATGTTCACACCTGCTCAGCTTCTGGGGAGGTCGCAGGAAACTGACAATCATGGCAGAAGGTGAAGGGGAAGCACATGTCACAGTGGCCAGAGTAGGAGCAAGAGAGAGAGGGAGGGGAGGTGCTACACGTTTTTTTGGTTTTTGTCTTTTGTTTTTTGAGATGGAGTCTCGATCTGCCGCCCAGGCTGGAGTGCAGTGGCCTGATCTCAGCTCATTGCAAGCTCTGCCTCCTGGGTTCACACCATTCTCCTGCCTCAGCCTCCCTAGTAGCTGGGACTACAGGCACCTGCCACCACACCTGGCTAATTTTTTGTATTTTTAGTAGAGACGGGCTTTCACCATGTTAACCAGGATGGTATACGTTTTTAAACAACCAGATCTCATGATAACTCACTTACTATTGCAAGGACAAGGCCAGGAGGGGATGGCGCTAAACTATTCATGAGAAATCCACCCCCATGATTCAATCACTTCCCACCAGACCCCACCTCCAACACTGGGGATTGTAATTCGACATGAGATTTGGTGGGGACACAGATCCAAACACTATCATATGTATTCACCATGGACTTTCTTAACCCCTTTTCTGCCATTGTCCTTTCGGGAGAAAGTGTTTCTTCAACTATGGTGAACTGAAACAACAGTGAATAAGGAAAATATGAAAACGAATTTTGGTGTATAGTGGAGAAAATAGGAAGCTACAGAATATTTAAATTAGAAGAGATTTTATTTTGCAAATTCTAAAGTCCAACTCCCGTTTGTCATGCACAGAATTTGAGAACCAGAAAGACTAAGAGGCCACCCAAGTTTACCCAGCCGGTGAATGAATCTCAGGACTGGAATTCAGGTCTCCTGGGGCTCCATCCAGTTCTCCTCCATCACCCCATGGAATGTCCCCATGTTTTGTCAAAATACACAAGAAAACCTGGGATCACTTCCATAGCATGACAAGGGCAAAGTGAAAGCACCAAAATTCACTTGCTTTTGAAAGTATGACCTTAATTCCTGTCATTTTTTTTCTCAATAAATCTTAATCTGAACTGAAACATTTTATCTTTATAAGAAGGAGAAAATATCGGTATCTGCATGAAATCTTGCTGTTTACTTTGGCTTATAAGAATGTAGCCAAAGCGTTTTTTTCCCCAGGGAGGAGTTTGGAGGTCTCCAGCATAACCGTTTCTACACTGTGGCTATAAAATCCTAAAGGGTCCCCAGTAGCATATATGTACATATGTATTTTTTATTTGTGGATGAATGACTCAAATTAGCATAGTCGCTGTCATCTCAGAAGCCACCAGAGTAATTTAGAAACTAAGATTATAAACCATACAGCACATGTCGTAATCTCTACCTGGAACTGAGGAGGCGAATTTCTACATGTTACTAACTTTTGAACCGGAATCAAATAGATAAGCATTTGCAGTGCTCACGGTGAAGGGTGAGCCGTGTCCAAGAAGGTTTGAGAGGTATTTCAAATAAGTCAGACCTCTGCAGACCAGGTTTCCTCTGCCCATCTAAGAATTCTTCTGCATCTGCAATGCCATGGATCCATGGATAGTTGATATGTGCATGAGGAGGAAAGGATTGATTTGTTTTCTCAACAGGCTGCCAGATGCACTCTGTTGGTATTCAGCCTCCTGACCCGAATCACTAAAACAAGAGACCTACTAGTTAACTTTAATCTCTATTGATGTCTAATGAGTCGCCTCTAGTTGCCTGGCACTTTGGGAGAATGTTCAGTTAAGACCAATGTCAACAAAGCACCTTATTTAGAATTGAATCCTTGCACGCCATTGCCAGGGCCCCATCACTTCTGCCTTCAAGCCACTGTGAGAAAATGGTGCAGGAAAAGAGTTGTTGAACTGAACACCCCCAGATTTGATCCTGAAATTCAAAAGGGTAAAGACTTCTCTGATTCACAAGAGTCTCAAGTGCAGCTATTTGAAGATCATAGCAGCAGGTGGTATTGAGGGACTGAGTTGATGTGCTCATGTTGGTAGAGAAGGCAGTTTTGGGGTTTGTTGTTGTTGTTGTTGTTGTTGCTTGTTTGTTTTTTGAGGTGGAGTCTGGCTGGCTCTGTCACCCAGGCTGGAGTGCAGTGGTGTGATCTCGGCTCACTGCAACCTCTGCCTCCTGGGTTCAAACGATTCTCCTGTCTTAGCCTCCCAGGTAGCTGGGATTACAGGCGCCCACCACCACGCCCACCTAATTTTTCTATTTTTAGTAGAGACGGGGGTTTCCCTATGTTGGCCAGGCTGGTCTCGAACTCCTGACCTCAGGTGATCCGCCCACCTCAGCCTCCCAAAGTGCTGGGATCACAGGCATGAGTCACCGTGTGCACCCAGCCGAGAAGGACAGTTTTTGAATTGTGTAGTGAATACCACCCTATGCTGGTTACCATGAATTGAAATTGGAGTCATTCATACAGGCATAAGGTCAACCTGCACTATATGCATGGATGCTCTTGACCAATTTCAATGACAAATCACTATAATTTGTAAAGTCTTGGTGGTACTGAACAGTCATTAAAATTACACATTATAAATATATGCATTACACACACACACACACACACATCTATTAACATGCAATTTTAGAATGGCGTACTATACTGTGCCTGATACTTTGGGGAAGGTTAGGATGTCAGCATTGATATTAGGTGACTTCCGGCATCATGGCCTGTAATCACAGTTTATCGTGCCCTCACTAACAGCCACACTTTACCGGCCCACCTGTGTCAACACCACTCAGAATGAGTCACTCACCCTTGGTACATGTACGAATTACCTTTCACATTTCGTTTGTCAAAGAGGCATAGGTCACATCTGGCAGAGTTACTGAGTCACTGGTGTAGGAATCTGAAACCCAAACTGCCTCCACTGAATTCTCTCCCTCATCATTATAAATGTTCTATTTCACCAATAAAGGGCTGTCAGCCTCAAGATTTAAAGATTTAAGCTTGACGGGGCTATAATTATTTCTCTAGGGCTCTGTCGAGATTTCTGCAGCTTACTCATTCATTGTTCCCACATGATTTTATATTTGTCATTTTTTTCCCTGCAACAGCAGAAGTCTTTAAATTGCTCCATACAAATGGAAAGCTAAGGTTAACACAATAAATCTGAACTTGACTTTCCATACCCATTTTACTAATAGGAAAAAGCTGACTAATGCATGATTAGAATAGTGGTTATAATGGTGGGCTTTTATTAGAAAGATGTTCTGTCTTTACCCAGGTTATTTCTTGGGGAAGTTGTTTAAGTGGGATTTTCACTTTACTCCTTTTTCTCTTCTACTCATAGGTCCTGAATGTTCCCAGAACTACACAACACCTAGTGGAGTGATAAAGTCCCCCGGATTCCCTGAAAAATATCCCAACAGCCTTGAATGCACTTATATTGTCTTTGCACCAAAGATGTCAGAGATTATCCTGGAATTTGAAAGCTTTGACCTGGAGCCTGACTCAAATCCTCCAGGGGGGATGTTCTGTCGCTACGACCGGCTGGAAATCTGGGATGGATTCCCTGACGGTAAGAATGACAAGAAGCACCCCAAAAAGGGAAGGTTCTGGAGGAAGGGCACCAGGATTCTTTTACTAGAGTCATGATACATGCATCATTTTAAAAAAATGCTCAAAAGGACACTGGAAAACAAAGCAAAACTCTCTTTATGCAGAGCAGTGATGAAATGTTTGAGCTCAAGAAGACCTTAGTAATTATCTAGTCCAATTCCTTCAGTTTATAGATAAGGAAGCTGAGGCCATGAAAGATTACGAAAAGTTCTTGTAGCTATTTTTGTGATATAATTGAGGTGAACACATAGTTTTTCTCACTGAAGTATTTTGCTCATCCACTGACCTGGCTACTCATCATTAATTCACAGATTGTCAGAGGATGGGCTCTTAGTAATTCCATTATATCAAACCACTCATTTTAGAAATGCAGAGACTCAGGACCTGAGAGGTTGAGTACTTAATAAAATTTTAAGGCTAAAATATGCATCTGTTATGCTACAGAATAAAAATTTGGAAAAGGAACAAGAATGTTTGGGCATTCCAAATTTAGACAGTTTCCCTGTACATTCTCTACAGATTTTTCATCTTTGGGAATTTGAATCACCTCATTACATCATTTATCGTCATTGACCTATCATCTAAATGCATTCATATACCTAAAAAGTATTTCTTGAGCATCTGTCATGTACCAGGCACCATCCAACCCCTGTGTAAGCAAAACAATGAAAGGTGCTGCCTTCTGGAGTTTCTCTTCTGCCAGGGAGAATGAGACAATAAACAATGCACATTACAAATAAATGAAGTATGTGTGTGAAATGTTAGAAGGTGAGAAGTGCTGTAAACAAATCTCCCCAAATGCAAGCAAGAAAAAGTAGAGCAGAGTCAAGGGATGAGAAGTTAGGAGGGGGAAGGTATAGGGTGAAATTTTAAATAGGGTGGTGAGGTTAGACCTATTTATTTATTTATTTATTTATTTATTTATTTATTTTTGAGACAGAGTTTCGCTCTTGTCACCCAGGCTGGAGTGCAGTGGAGCGGTCTCGGCTCCCTGCAACCTCTGCCTGCTGGGTTCAAGCGATTCTCCTGCCTCAGCCTCCTGCGTAGCTGGGATTACAGGTGCCCACCACTACACCCAGCTAATTTTTTGCATTTTTGGTAGAGACGAGTTTTCACCATATTGGCCAGTCTGGTCTCAAACTCCTGACCTCAGATGATCCGCCCGCCTCGACCTCCCAAAGTGCTGGGATTACAGGCGTGAGCCTCCGTACCCGGCCGAGGTTAGACCTTATTAAAGAAAACAACATTTGAGTGAAGATTTGAAGGAGGTGGAGGAAATAGCCATGTGGACATCTAAATGAAAGTTTTCCATTCCACTCTTGTGAATTAGAAGGTGAATGGCAAAAATACACAGCGAAATTCTGAACAGTGAGGGATAATATCCAATAATTTTTACAGCTGCATTGCTTGTCTTGTGTTTAGTCTGGTTTAATATTAAGATTTCTCTAGAGAACACGCATTACACAGATCAGAGAGGATGGCTTGGAAGTCTTCACCATCATGGAGTTAGGAGATGTATAACTATCTGTAAAACAGAGTCAGATACTATTCTCAAAAGAGTATTTAAATACATTGTACATAAAGAATAAAGTAAAATGTAGACCGGGTGCTGTGGCTCATACCTATAGTCCCAACACTTTGGGATGCCAAGGTGGGTGGATCACCTGAGGTCATGAGTTCGAGACCAGCCTGGTCAACATAGTGAAACCCCATCTCTATGAAAAATACAAAAATTAGCCGGGCGCGGTGGTGCATGCCTGTAATTCAGCTACTCAGGAGGCTGAGGCAGGAGAATCACTTGAACCTGGGAGGCAGAGGTTGCAGTGAGCCGAGATCATGGCCACTGCACTCCAACCTGGGGAACAGAGCGAGAATCTGTTTTTAAAAAAAGAGTAAGTAAAATGTAAAGGAGATTGCCTTAGTCTTTGAAATGACATTATTATTAGTGTGATTCAATTTAGCTATGTTCCTCAATAGTAAACAGCATTAGAGAAAAACCAGGTTTAGAGAATCCTTATATTGCCATTGGAATAAACGGGTGAGTTAACATTAGTTTAATATCTTCTTTGCTCTTTTACCATATAAACAGGGTTATGATAATCTTATCAAAACTCTTTTATTAAATAATGAGATTTGCCCAAACAGAGTTCTGATTGATTTCCAAGTATTCAATCTGATAATTAGGAAAACAGTATTATAATAATATTGTAACAATAGTTGGAACATTTTACAATGGATTTATTTGTTCACAACCCAAATTTGCAGCTTTCCTTTCTAGAACTTTCATTTAAATTGACATCTGAAGAGGAGGTCCAATCAACCAACTTATTTAGAAGACTTTCAGAAAGAAGGCACATTGTTATTAGTGTCAAGGGTTTTTCAAAGTAGTAATTTTCTGGCTCTAGAAAATCACTGAGTTGAATCGAGGAACAATTAACAATAAGAGTTATCAGCCTTGCAATTTACACATGTTTTAAACTATGGTGCCTTTCACTTGTTCCCAGAGAAAACTGGCTTTGGAATATGAAGAATGCATTTGTATATTTGTTAACATTTACCTGGCCTCATTCAGCCTGTACCTGCATAATGGTTTTCTTTTTTAGGCAAAACAAAACTGCATCCTCCTAGATTTTTTTTTTTTTTTTTGGTCAGTGACACTAAAAACATTTTTGTCATAGTAGTTCAACACACATAGTTCCTCTGCCAACAAAATTGCTTTTAGTCTTTGATATCCTTTCCAAAAACAACAACCAGAAGGTGCAGAAGGCTTTTAACCATCAAGTGATTTTACGTTGCATTTTATCATAAACATTGAATTAAATGACTAGGTAATTGAAAGCTATCCATTGATTCAAATTGACTTTGAGGAAAAGCAGTTTACTCCAGAACTCAAAATTCAAGGCATGCGTGTTGTGAATCCTGCATCTCCGTCTACCACTCTGTTTGAAGCTGCATGGATTCACAAATGGCAACTTTGAAAAAAATTGGTGGAGGTTTACATATGGGCTAAGGCCAAGAGCACAGCATCATTGCCCAGGTAGATGCTGGAAGTGTTGGTGCTGGATGATGGGGCTGGAAGTGAATGCTTAGCTCACATCGCATCGGTGCTGATGACGTCAGCCTTCTGCCTCAGCTGGCAAAAGGGGCTGGAACTGCAATTGTTACCTGTGTTCCAAAAATTATCAATCATTTCAGGAATACATTTCATAATAGCTAGATTGAGTTCTGCTTGCTTTTATTTACTTCTACATTTAATTAACCTTCTAAAGACTAATTTAGAAGAGAGAGAGATAAATATGCCAATTTTTTTCTGGGGAAAAGCTACAAAATGTATTTTTGGTATTCCAGATATTCCACACCAAAAAGTCTATTAATTTCAGAAAAGTATAGACGACCTATCTTGTACCTTTGAAACGAATCCCTTTTTTGTTTATTATTCAAAATACTTCATTTTAAAAGGATACCTTTAAGCCAGGTGTGGTAGCTCACACCTGCAATTCCATCACTTTGGGAGGCCTAGGTGGGAGGACTGCTTGAGGCCAGGAGTTCAAGACCATCCTGGGCAACATCGAGAGACAAGACCCCGTCTCTACAAAAAAAAAAGTTTAAAAATTAGCTGGACACAGTGGCATGAGCCTGGAGTCCCAGCCCCTCGGGAGACTGAAGTGGGAGGATCACTTGAGCCCAGGAGTTCCAGGTTACAGTGAGCTATGATTGTGCCACTGCACTGCAGCCTGGGCAACAGAGTGAGACAGCCATCTCTAAAAAAGAAAAAAACAAATTTTAAAATACCTCTTTGTAGTAGATCAGCACTTTTATTTTTTCACATAAAAATGTGCCAGAAAGCCAAATCATCTGATTCTGAGATAAGGTTATAATTATTGGAAAGATTAATGGGAAAATGCAAAAGATGTGGGATCACCATTGCCCATTGTAGGCATATATTTAAACAGCACAAATACTATATTCCTTTCACATCTGAGAAGATATGATCATTCTAGCTCTCCTCTTCCTGAAGCTTGGCACATGTTGCTTGCTAAAATTCTGCAATAATTCAATTTTTGAATTATACTTCTGCTTTTGTGACCGTTTTCATTCATCTCCTCGGCCCTTGGGTTCACAATAACAGAAATAGGAAATCCGATAGCTATGTTCATGTAAATACACAAATGAGCACACACACGAGACGGATAAGAGTATTTCATCCACTCTCGCTCAGATCAATATTGCATTAGCTTGCTAGGCTAAGGTCTCGCTGTTGTTCAGGAAAATTCAATACTTCTTTGTATTATAGTCGAAAAAGCCTTTCACTGTCGTATCTTGAGGGCTCCTAAAGAGAGTGGCACGCTGTTGTCCGGGGGCAATGTTCTAGGGACAGAAGGCAGATTTACCCAGCATGTCTTAAACATTATAAACCAGTGAGTCATGGAGACTCTCTAAATTGCAAGTCTGTATCAGACAAGTTCTCTTCTGTTTTCTCTTTCAAAGAGATTCCCCTTCCGCCCTCCCCAAAGGAATTGGGTGATAGTGGCGGGGAGGATCAGCCGCCTGGGCTTCCACAGGGCGATCACAGCTTTGCTTGCGAGCTTGTATTCCGGGGGAGGTCAGCGGCTGTGGCGATCAGAGAACGACCCCAAGGATTAGGGCTGTAAACGTTTGCCCACAGACTAAAGAAAAAACATCATGAAGCCACACTAATGGAATTTAAATGAGGGAAAAAGTAGTGAGGAAGTCTGAATGGACTCTAAGCCTTCTTTTTAATATTGCAGATCAGAAATGAGATTCTTTTTTAGGAAAGTAAAGACTTAAGTGTATGCTTCTAGCAAGGTATTTTCATGTGTATGTTATGGACAACTTCGTGCTCCAGAGATAAGAAAAAAAAAGTGTTACATTACTACTAGGGCCACATCCAGAATGAAGAAAATCTATTAAATAGCAAAGAACTACTACCTGTAGAAGAATTAGAAGCCAGGATTAAAGCTGAAGAGAGACAAAAAACAGCAAGAGTTTCATCTTCTGAGACGCTTTCTTCTGCCAACAGAGAAGTCTAATATAACAAAATTTGCTCCCATAATGCAAAGCTATTGTCCGTGTCAGCGTGATGCCCTGTAGATAATCCGTATCAATCCTCCCCACTGGGTCATCCTCCTCGTTTTCTTCATGATAAAGCAGTCTACGCACACAAACTGTGTGGTGCCTGGAGGGAGAGTGAGGGGTTGCGATAGAGAGAAAACTCTGAATTCACTCAACTGCATTATTTTCAACACATTGAGAGAAATTAGCAGGTATTGTTCAAAGCAGCCCATTTTTGCGCTAACTCAAATAGGTGAACCATTTTGGTTTACTTTAGTTATTTTATTTTGTTTGGGTTTGGTTTTTTTTTTTTTTTTAAGAGAATTGGCCAAGAGCTGAAAACCCGTCAGCCGAGGATCTGTGCAATCCACAAAACAGGGGCTCGGATTTGCTGCCTACTAGGAACGCAGCTGGTACTCGGGGCTTCAGGGAGACCAGTTCTTGTGAGGTTCACTTTGGCAACCACATCTGAAGTCTCTCCTGGCCTTCATCCGCCGCGTCCTGCATCCATACTGTACACACTGGCCTTGAAACACCACGTCCCTGTTGAAGGCCCCTCCCTCCAGGGACATGTCCACCTAATGTGCTTCTTTAAACAAAGCAATCATTCTTAGTTGAAACGCACAGAACCATGGATTTC
This sequence comes from Macaca thibetana thibetana, assembly GCF_024542745.1. NCBI lineage: Eukaryota > Metazoa > Chordata > Mammalia > Primates > Cercopithecidae > Macaca > Macaca thibetana. The sequence goes on along the minus strand of NC_065586.1, from coordinate 33,009,464 downwards.
TTGGAGGGGAAAACAGTCCACACCATATTGTCCTTCTAAACCCAAACCATCTGGTATGTTTTTACCATATGTACAATGAAAAAACCTAGAGGAAAAAAAAGGACTTTTTTGTATGTGGCTTGTCGATGATCAGGACAGGGAAGTGGAAAGATTTGCCATCCAGAGGAGTTCTACACTCTTCCCAAGGCAATTTCCAGTTTACTCATTGCCAAGGTTTGCTTAAAGCACTTCAACAAAGGTGTGGCCAGTTTAAGTCAAACAGCAAATTGCTGTATTGATTTTTGTGTTTTTTTGAGACAGAGTCTCACTCCGTCATCCAGACTGGAGTGCAGTGGTGTGATCCTGGCTCACTGCGACTTCCACCCCCTGGGTCTTGCCTCAGACCCCAATAGCTGGAATTAACAGGCACTGCCCACCACACCTGGCTAATCTTTGTAGTTTTAGTATAAACGAAGTTTCACCATGTTGGCCAGGCTGGTCTCGAACTCCTGACCTCAAGTGATCCGCCCACCTCAGCTTCCCAAAGTGTTGGGATCACAGGAGTGAGCCACTGCACCCAGCCATCAAACAATTTGACTTTAACATAAATTAGTGGGTGTTCCCAATCATTCGCCTCCTCAAGTCCCCTTTATTTCCTGGTGTGCACAATCAAATGGATGCTTTTGGTGATTTCTTGGCCCCTGGAAACAAGTCACCTCTCAGTTAGGAGAGAAAAAACTAGGACAGAAGTCAGACAGATGCATTTTTATTTCATTTAGATTATAGGTTGCCATTATTTATAAATTATTGGTATATGTAGTCTCCAACTTTTTACGTAGTTACAATGATTTGTCTTCACATAAAGCCCTGAGTAGGACATAATCCATTGTCCTTTGTCCAAGCTTGGGATGTTTATCATAATAAGAATCTAGGGCAAAAAGATAGCATGAGGAAGCCAATCACAGGTCGATTGTGGATCAGACCCCTGGGACTGATCAGACCACAGGGTTCCCTGGACATCAGCATCCCCAGAATCTCCCCTAGGGCAAGAGAGGCGAGGATAGGTAACTCAGAAACCTCAGTGACCACAGCTTAGCAGGAATCTGTTGGCGCTGGGCTGTGTATACAGTTTTGCCCTGCCAATGGGTACCAAGGTGCCACTTCAATAGCCTAAATCTCATTCTTTGCAATTGAAGCAAGCATTTCGATTCTGTTCCTGAAAACAGTTCTGCTCACTGGGGAATGCGGTGATGCCTGTTACTGCCCTTCTGAGTACACTTTAAAATCTTCTCCGCAAACCCAATCCAGTATGTTCACTGCAAACCAATTAACTTAGGGAAGCCTTGCTTTGGGTTAGAAAACACTCTGGGTTCTGCTGGGACCCATGTTTGTAAATGGTGGTTCTTGCATCTGCTGCAGGAGAAAAGACATTCTGACATTGTCTGTATTCCTCCCGTTCCAGTTGGCCCTCACATTGGGCGTTACTGTGGACAGAAAACACCAGGTCGAATCCGATCCTCATCGGGCATTCTCTCCATGGTTTTTTACACCGACAGCGCAATAGCAAAAGAAGGTTTCTCAGCAAACTACAGTGTCTTGCAGAGCAGTGTCTCAGAAGGTCAGTGTTTATTCATTTTGCAAAGCCCTGTGGTAAATACTCAATGTCATTCCTGCTCACACACCTGCGGCCACAAGAAGCACTAAAGTAATGTGTTGTGAACGTGGGTGCCAGGTATCTGTTTTTCTCTTTTAAATTTTTTTTTTCTTTTTTAATATCAATAGGAAGAACTATTTGCTGTGCTTTCTTCATAAAATTGTGGGTGAGAAGCCTGCTTGGGAGCCTCTGAAATTATGCGAGAAAGTGGGAAATGGCAAAATAGTGCCTTGAAACAATGAAATGTGACTAGAGCATCTACCTGGCACCCTCCAATGCATACAAGGCTGAGCATCATAAGAGGACAGGCATCTATCCCAGACGATAAAACAAATCTGCGGTAGTTCACCGACAGAGCAGTCACAAAGTGTGGATAATGCAGTGGTTTGGTTGTGGAAGATGCTGGAGGAAGCCATTATGTTTTTTGTATTCTATTAAAATACTCAACTCAGCTAGCTCAACCCTTCCTCAAAGTTTTTGTGGTCTCTAGGTCTTTTAAAGGCCCAAGAAAAAATCTGAAAGAACAAAGAATAAGGCCAGGACTTGTGGCTCATTCCTGTAATCCCAGTGCTTTGGAAGGGCGAGGCAGGAGGACTGCTTGAGGCCAGGTGTTGGAGATCAGCTTTGGCAATATAATGCAAACTTGACTGTACTAAAAATTGAAAAGTTAGCTGGGCATGGTGGATCATGTCTGTAGTCCCAGCTACTTGGGAGAATGCGAGAAGATTGCTTGAGCCCCGAAGTTTAAGACTGCAGTGAGCTATAATCATGCCACTGCACTCCAGCCTGGTTGACAGAGTGAGACCCAGTCTCAAGAACAACAACAAAAAAGAAAAAAGAATAAATTGTTTGTGCAATTATCAGCTCTAGCTCCCAGGCTGTAAAGTAACATAGGGAGAGGACAAGGGGTGTTTGGAGAGGTATCCTACAGATATGCTCATATCTTCTACAGCAGATCTCACTGGAAAATAAAGAGGCCAGTGAAATTTCAAAACCTTATTTGTATTTTATTTATTGGATTAATTGATTTATGTATTTTTGTGCCTGTAAATAATTGTTATATTACAAATAACAAAGCTAAGCTTAAAAATATGAAACCATTGCAAGGAAACCTTGTATGCCCTAAAACCTTATCTGTTATTGATAGAAAATTCAGAAAATGGGGAATTTTGATTAGCTGAGATTTTCTGGATGGTTGAGGATCTTCCCTTTAATCTCTAAAGCTTTTTTCACTTGTGTACTTTGGATTAACATTTTCCTAAAACTGAATGCTCATTTTCCCAGTATCATCAAACTGAGGATGTTAGGCCTCAGAGAATATAGATTTTGATGTTTCATGGTCACTGTTGTGAGCATTTTGATTTTGTGCTCTAAAACTGTGGTGCTTTGGGGCCATGTGACAGTGCAGTTTACCCCCAATGCATAATTGTGTGTTTTAATAAGCTAATTATGTTAATAGTCATGATCAGGCCAGAGGCGGGGCATAAGAACAAAGGAAGTCAGGAAGAGGTGGTCTGGGTGCCAATAGTAGAATCTGAAAGACAGGAAGTTAGATCTACCATCCTTTGAATATGAATTGTAACTAGACATAGAGTCTTTTTTCAGTTCTCTTTGATATTAAAAGAAATAATTTAATACAAAAATTTTATTTTAAATACAACTTTTTGTGTGTACCCATATGACAGGTAGAGCCATAGATAGTTATAAACACACACACTCAACTGTGAACATAAATCAGAATTTTCATCATTTCCTGGTACATTTCAAACAGTCTTTTTGTCAACCTAAGTCCACTTGGCAAAATTATTAATCACTGTATGATCTTGATAACCTTATTTTTAAATATTGCCATGAAAATCCAAGTATCAGTGCTATATTCCAGTAAGTCCCTTACTACCATCTTTTTAAAGAATTTTGAATGAATGAACTCTTTGGTTTGTCAAGTTAAAAAAGAAAAATGCATCTTTTTCTTTTTTAAATTTCATTAAATCCCCTATGTTTTGATGACTTTGGGCCCTGTTTTTCCCTTCAGATTTCAAATGTATGGAAGCTGTGGGCATGGAATCAGGAGAAATTCATTCTGACCAGATCACAGCTTCTTCCCAGTACAGCACCAACTGGTCTGCAGAGCGCTCCCGCCTGAACTATCCTGAGAATGGGTGGACTCCCGGAGAAGATTCCTACCGAGAGTGGATACAGGTATGCAGCATAAGATCAAGCCTATCTAGGATTGAATAAGTTTTTGACTGTCTAGAGAAGTTGTTGAAAGAAAGTGGTACTGTGCCAAATGGCCTCCAATGAAAAGATAGGTTAATGGCCATCAGGTATAAATCACTGCAAAATGAGCGCATCACTACACGATCAGAGAAAAGCAGGCCCAGATGACATATCTTCTCAGATACTCACATACTACTCTTCCGAGAATGTGAGTACAGGTGTCTCACTTTGATAACAGCTCCAAGATCTGATTTTTCCCAACTACACACTGTCTGTTAATGGGCTTCCTATTTTGACATGTTTTTATTTCCTGGATGAAATATATGAATCCTGTTTATAGACGTGTATGAAATAATTGTTTCCAAGTATAGATTTCTGTTTGTTCAGGGTAGGAGAAGGGAAGGAAAGGTTGGAGTGTGTTTTTCCACGTAGGTCTATATAGCACACATCCAAGAAGGGGTTCGGTTGAAGGCACTCTCCGTTGATGAGATATCTATGTTTAGGCGTGAAATGTACATACCTGTGTCCTCATTAGTGATGCTGCCTCTACTTTCCTTGCTTAGTTCTGACACTTCCCGCCGTCACTTACATATCCCCACAGATACCTTGTCTGCCCCACATCCCCACCACTGACCCCTTTTTCCAGCCATCTACCCAGCCGTCTACCCCCTCTCATCCCTGGCACCACTCCTAATGCCCACTTGCCCAACCTTGATATCTGGGTATTCCCACCCAAAGGCCTGATGCTGACAGTCCTGAATTTTTCACTCACTGTTAAATGAAACATCCATAGCTGGATCTGTGGGTTAAACTGTGGGCAAATTATACAAAAGATTATTTGCTGAAGGATCCAGGCTTCCTTTTCAGGAGAATAGTCGGAGCCTGTCTTACTTTTATTGCTAGATATAAAATGACTAATTCCCAGAGAGAGTTTCCAAGCAAGGAAAAAAAAAAAAAAAAACACAAGATGATTAATCCTCTACTTTCCACATCTATTGCTGCTTCAGTCTTTTAAGCACAAATACCAGATTTTGTTTTACTTTGGAAAGGTCAATATTAGTTTAACATACACTTAAAGTGAAATGGCCTATTACAGGAGACTGAACTCACGCTAACCTCCAACACTGAGAAACATGTCGAGGGTGAGAAAAGATGAGACGTCTACCTTGGGATTGCTGAATCCATCTCCAGATTAAGTCAGAAACGAAATGAATTTGCCTGTGTCAAAATAGCTCTTGGTAACTTGTTTTCCCACATCCCCAAACCAACAAGCAGTTCAGTATGATTGACAGATGTGCCTCTCCGGGGAAGCTCACATTTTGCAGCACTAAGCATGTTTGTATGATAATGAAACAGGAAAGGTCTCCTTGTCTCCCTCACAAGACGTGCGATAGGGGTGTGGCTCGCTTCTTCAGTGCTCCTCTGCTGAAACCTCTAGGGGAGCATACAGATGGGCAGGCTGTGGGGCTTCGACCGCACGGCAGTGTCTAAGGCTGAATGTTTACAAGCCGCAGCCCCAGTGGGCGCGTGTTACAGGTGCTCTTCTGGTTTGCCGTCTATAGGCGGCTTGTGTTCACCAGCTCAATTAGACCCCCTTCCTTATCACAAAGACAGAGGGATTTCTGTATCCCAGGGTTTCTTGCCTTGGTGTACAGGAAGATTCGGATCACACGTGATCTTGGATAATGAGTGCAAGGTTTTATTGTTGGGGGGGCCGGAAGGGAGATGGTTTTCTCCTGGACTCTTCTCCAACAGCTCCGCGCAAACTCCACGTCGTTCTGCCGGTGCCTGTTGGTGTGCTCTTCCACGGGTGGGCTCTCGACCACCAGCCACTTGTGCCTTCTTCCCCCATTGTGTTCCTCACGATGTCCAGCCGCTTGTGTATCTGCCCGCTAGGGTCTCGGGTTATTAAAGGCCCAGGATGGGGGCGTGGTGGGCCCGGGTGGTCTTGGAAAATGCAGCATTTGGGAGGGAAAGTGGGAGTACCTGTCCTCACTTTGGTCCGTGGGGGTGGAGCGCTAGCCAAGGACTCTCCTTTCTCTACCCTGCACTTCCCTTCCCCCTTCCCTATCATTTAAAGGGACCATACTCCTCCCTTCCCAGCACTCCTGTATCAGTAACGTAGTCCCATTCTTGGTACTGTGGGAAGCTCTCATTAAGGTAGAAATGGTGGTCTTCCAGGAGCTCTGAAACTGCAACTGTAGCAATTCTTCTGTGCAAGGCAATTCTCTTGTCAGTGAAAACACTGAGACTACATGGCCTCTCACAAAGCATTTGTCAACAGAAGAGATTTACTTCATTCTTTGGAGTTAGACACAATCTGAGATTGCCCCAGAAGAAAAAAAAATCTCAAATCATCCATCTCTTTTTGCCAAGGAGAAAACATGATCAGGAGAAGCAAGGTACCTCAAACTCCCAAAAGTAGATGGTTTTCTTCTTGCTCATGCCATGTCCTATCGCTGGGCCAGATGGGGTCTGCTCCATATCTTCTCACACCAGGACCCAGACCTAGGGAACAGCGTTCTCTGAAATGTTGCCTGCCCCAAGGCAGAGTGTATTAGTCTGTTCTCACACCACTATAAAGAACTACCCAAGACTGGGTTAATTTATAAAGGAAAGAGCTTTAATTAATTCAGTTCTGCATGGCTGGGGAGGAAACTTAGAATCATGGCAGAAGGGGAAGCAGGAAATTTAAAATCATGGCAGAAGGGGAAGCAGGCATGTTTTACATGGCGGCAGGTGAAAGACGCAAGGGAAGGAGGAACTTCCAAACACTTATAAAACCATCAGATCTTGTGAGAACTCACCCACTATCATGAGAAGAGCATGGGGAAAATCGCCCCCATGATCAAATCACCTCCCACCAGGTCCCTCCCTCAATGCTGGGGATTACAAATCAAGATGAGATTTGGGTGGGGACACAAAGCCTGATCTTATCACAGAGGGAGAAAGATCACAGCTCATCGTGATGGTTCTCAGGTCTCCCTGCTGGATCACTTCCACCCACCTTCACTGCCAAAGCACATCACAGAGCCACACTTAACTTCTGAGGGGCAACAGGAAGCCATGGCCCCATCTGGCTAGAGGGAGGAGAGCTTAAATGACAATTGTCCTACTCATAGGACATTGATCCTTTATCGAGTGCACAGAATGTGGCCAGATCTATGCTAAGTACTTGACATATTTTTTATCTCATCCTCACTGCAATCCTGGGAAGGAGGTATAATCATCCCCATTGTAAAAACGAGGATGCTGAAGTTCAGAGAAATGGGTAAACACTCAAGGTCACAGTGAGTGACCTAGTGACCTAGTGACGGGCTTGGAAATAAGGTCTATCAGACTCTAACACCCACTTGTTTATATTACAGTATGCAGGATTTTTACCATTTATTCCCATTCATATACTTTCAAGTGTATTTTATGACATGTCCATCACCTCCCTGCCGAATCACGTTGAGATGGGTTGGGTGCTTCCTGTCTCTAAGCCTAGCATGCAGGGACTTTGCTGCTCCATCTCTCTGAAAGGTGAAAGTCACAAAAGCTTAGCTTCAGGTTCACCTTGAAGTAAAATTACCGTTTTTCCCCTCCCGAGCTCAGCAGGCTCATTTACATGCTCGTTGTGTCTGTGTACAGGGTGGGTGCTGTTATCATCCACCAATCACCTAATTATGAATAATTTCATGTGTTTCCAGCTTTTCTGAAACTCCTTGGAAGTGGTTGGCTTGTTGTTTTCGTTAGATAGATGTTTTGTAAATTAACCAACAAGTACAGCATAATTTAGACTGAGGGCAAGAGGCACATACCTCTAATCACAAGAACCTTAGCACACATACATTTCTATTTATATGCACATAAATATGCAGATAATGTTTGTTTTCTTTTTCAGATTTTTCACATTTTGCGTGAAATATGCCCCCACAAAACAAGTTGCTGTAGCAACAACAAGTATACAAATACTTTCATGTGTTAAATTAATAAGGCAATATTGGAAGCTGACTTTCCATCAAGACAGGAACAAGCTTTGGTTCCCATTGTTTTCCCTAGGAAATTACTGAGTGGCATTAAGAAAAAAAAAACAATGCATCATTAACTGTCGATATGAACGTCCACATTGGAGCTTCCTGTGAGATCTGTTGTCTGCCAGAAAGCTTAAAAACAAGTCAAGGAGCCTGTTAGTGAGAAGGAGCGTGAAGGAAGTCCCAATGTGAAGGTTTGCACACAGCCATATCCTGCTGAAAAAACCACTTCATATCCTGAGCTGCTAAAATTCCCTCATTGTCAATGGCAGAGTTAATCACACTATGAAATTTGCCTGCCCTGCCTTTTTTTCCAGATTATTCCATTCTGTATTCTGTGTCCCAGAGCTGCTGATCTTATTATTAATTTCACCTTTTTCCTTCCTTTGTTTCTGGTTAATCATTCCAGGATGCAAAATACAGACTGTGTATCAGTGGTGCGATCAAAAGTCTTCCTTTTCAAGCACATCATTAGAACCCAGGCCATTACGCTCATTGAAACTGAGTTTCTTTTCCCATAAAATAAAGATAATGTAGCCTTCACTCCATTCAGGCTCTCTCAGTCTATGATCTATGAGTCTCAGAGAAATGCAGTTTCAGTTTTTCCTTTTCATTTCTGCAAACTAAGTACACAGTGTACTGCGTCTTCTGGGGAGACGTTCTCAAAGATCCTGAACGTAGCCATTGACACGCAAAGCAGAATTTAATTCGTTAATTATTTCAATGTTTTATTAATGATAGTGTTCACCACGCTGTAAACAGATTTATCCTTCCAGCTTTAATTAAAGCTCTTGGGAGTGCTTTCCTCAAAACAACTGTGACTTTTCTCTGATTAAAATGCCAGGAGACAAAAAAAAAAAAAAAAAAAAAAAAAAAACAAGAGACGTAATACTTGGGTGGGATATGAACTTTGTTGTTCGAAAAAACAAAAATAGCACCAGGATTACCACACCCGCTAGTGACTTTAGAAATTAAATCACTTGACAAATCAACTTGAGCTGAAACTACTCTTCTCCAAATTTAGGGGCTTTTTCTCTTGTGGAAAAAAATTGTGGTACTAGAGTATGTATGCCTTCACTTATTCCGGAGGAGCAGAGAGCGGTTGACTTCTAAACCACATCCTGTTTGGGTTGGTAAATCAGCCCTCTTATGGATTAATCAGACAGAAGGAAACCTCCAGGAAGACAGTCTGTAGGTGTAAGACCACATCAACAAACCCTTGAGGCAAGAGCCTCTTGTTTCTCCACTCCGTTTTCTAGTGCAGATGTTAATTCTGAGGTATGAGAAGAAGGAAATTTCCAGAAAAGAAGGACTGGAGCCAACCTGCTGAAGAAGCTTATTTTCGTGTTTCCCTTTTGCCTTATATGTATTTCTCAAATAATATTAAAGTCTTCCCCATTTTCTCTCTGAAGGAACTTTGGAAGCAGATACCATTAATGAAAGCCCTTAGTGTGGTAGGGAGATGGGCTGAATGGAATTGAAACACACACTGTCATGTTTAGTCATTTGAGACAATAGTGTCAAAAGAAAGTAAATGCCCTTCCTCTAAGTTCAACATGAGAAACTGGTCCAATCTAAGTAGCCTTTAAGGTTGCTTTAAAGATTTTAAAATTAATTGTGACACATATTCTAACAACAACATCTTATGTTTCCATAGCACTCTTCCCTTACAAAAGCACTTTTGTTTTGAGACAGAGTCTCGCTGTGCTGCCCAGGCTGGAGTGCAGTGGCGCAATCTTGACTTGCTGCAACCTCCGCCTCCTGGGTTCAAGCGATTCTCCTGCCTCAGCCTCCCGAGTAGCTGGGACACAGGCATGCACCACCACACCATGCTGATTTTTGTATTTTTAGTCGAGACGGGGTTTCATCCCATGTTGGCCAGGCTGATCTTGAACTCCTGGCCTCGAGTGATCTGCCTGCCTCGACCTCCCAAAGTGCTGGGATTACAGACATGAGCTACTGCGCCTGGCCAAAAGCACTTTTTATATACGTCCTATTTTAATCTTACTAAGTGAGGTCAGTTGACCAGAGATTTTTACCCCCATCTTCACGTGAGAAAACTGAGGCCCAGTGGGGTTAAATAGTTCACCAAAGTCCTGACTCCGGAGAAAGACATAACTTGTGAGAAATCTCGGTCTTACACAATGGACGTGGATATCCTTCCTCAGACTCAGGAAGCAAGACAGCAGGCACAGAAGAAGTCAGACCGTGGCCAGCACGTGCATTGCCACTTGCCTCTGGATCTGACACCCAGTCAGGGTGCAGCCGAGGCTTGCAAAGCTCTTTGGCCACTCTGATTATGTTTTTCACTGAGTGCTCTTGCGATTGAGGTACACTGGAGAGATACTCTCATGCCAGCTATTCGGAGATACATAACTAATCCTGGCATCAGGCCTGATACGCCACAGACCAGACTGTCAGACACAATCAGGTTTGCCACCCTCAGCCCTGGGGTCCTTCCTTCAGTCCTCCGAGGTTTCCCGTCCATACACTTCACCAACATTCCATCCAGAGCAGTGAGCTGTTGCTTCTGGCAACTTCCAAAGTGGCTCTGTCATGATTCAAAACTTGAATTGCCTGTTACAACTTGCTGAGAATGGGCATGAAAAAGAACACAATGGCATAGACGTGATTTCAGGAGCTGAGAAGGGCCTGCCTGGACTTCCTTTAACACCAAATAGAGTGAAGTAACTTATGAGCCCTTGGAAATATTTCCTCTGAAAAATGGTAGTATGATATATTTTTATCACATTTCAGGTGGGATGAGTGAGTGCTGACATATTCAATTTGAAGAATCTGTTACTTGAAACCCTTGTTTTATCTTTAAAATCTCCTCACGTTGAAAGTAGAAACTGAAGTAATTTACCTTAAAGCTTTAGAATGTCATTTGTTTTAACACGTTTCATATACAATTTTCTTTTCTGCTAAACTTTGTGGACAAATTTTTTATTCTCTGGTATTAATGGGTTGAGTGTGGAACAGATATCACCTTGATTTTTTCACAAAATTGCTGGTTCCTCACAGGTTTTGTTCGTAGTGTTGTATTCAAAATTGGTTCCACCTGCTAAATTGACTGATCCAGAGCGTAGATAGGGCCAGGTTATCCTGATTGTCAACACTCTGTGCCTATAAACCAGATACTTTAGGGGGTGTATTAACTCATTCAGATCATTAATAAATTGTCAAAATTACATTAAAATGATACTTTATAAATCTGTGAGTAGCGAACTGACAGAAATAGCTCACTGGGGTACCCAAATGTGGAATGATGCATGTAAAATACAGTGTTGGCAAAACTAGGGAAAATACAGCTGTTCAAATAAATGTGGATTCCCCAGGTGTGGTGTGCTGTGTGTGTGCGTGTGTGTGTGTGTGTGTTTATTGCAACTAATACTAACATGCTGTTTCAACCTAAACATTTATCTGGAAGGAAGACAATTTGTTTTAAAAACAAAATTCCCCAAGGTGAGCTTTTGGTGCTTACCCTGATTCTGCATTGACTTCTACTTCCTCCATAAAATAAATGCTTTACATACTAACCATTAATGAAGCAGAGGTCTGTTACCTATGACTGAGTTTCCACCCAGGAAGTCTGTTCCAAAATCTACAGTGTCCTGAGGAACTTTTCCTAATGTCGTCCTGGGACCATGGCTTTTTACATCACAGGAAGTCATTTGAAGGGATTATGTAGGTAGAGATGGATTAAATTCTAAGTGGATTTGTTTGTTTGTTTGTTTGTTTGTTTTTTAAGGAGGGTATGATTTGGGGAAAACAGATGCACACATGAGAGATGATTATTTGCAGATTTTTAACCAATTGTTTTGTTTCATAGAAATTACCAAAAAAAAAAAAAAAAAGAAATTACCAAGATGATTTTAACCATTTTGGTCAAGTTGACTAATTAATTCGGCTTAAAAAATCAGTCCAATGATTATACTAATTTCTTGTCAACACACCTTAAAGAAAATGTATGATATTTGAAAAAGTCTCTTAGATTTTGATGATGAAGCATCACCGAAAAGACAATTCTTCAAGAACCACCACTGTTCAGGTAGAATTACTCTTACAAATAAATTACCTGTGTAGCAATAACTTTCCATTGTACTTACAGTTTTTGGTTTCTTATTGTTTGATGCAGCGTCTATTTGAAACAAACACTCATAGTTATAGTCTAGAGAAGAATTTTTTTTTCTTTCAAGTATATCTCAACTTTAAGACTAAAAGGGATACAGGCATCCTTTTGTGTAAATCCCTTATTTTGCATAAGTTCAGAGGTTAAGTGATTTGAAAGACCACAGAGGAAGTTAATGACAGAACCTGGACTAGAATCTTAGCATCCCTGCTCCTACTCCATTGTAACAAGATGAAAATGGATTTCAGTCTCTTTTAAGGCTGGTGTCGTGAAGACCAAGTAAGCGTGTTTAAACCTGAGCCTACCCCTACTTGTTTGCTGACTGGCAAATGGTGCCTATGAAATTGAACAATCACTGCAGAAGCTTTAACTTACGTGGTTGGACTACATCTAGAGCAGGGTTTCTTGGTCTGAGCAATACTGACATTTTGATTTGCATAATCTTTTTCTTTTGGAGGGATTGACCTGTGCAAGATAGGATGTTGAACAGTGTCCCAGGCCTCTGCTCACTAGAAGCACATAGCATACATACACACGTAAGTCATAAAACCCAAAAACTGTCTCCAGACATTGCTAGATATCCTATTGAGGGAACAATCACCCCCCCTCGAAAACCACTGGCGTAGTAGATCCTAAAATTCTAATCAAGTCATTTTTTTCATATAGTCATCCTTTTGAAAGAAAAAGTTCATTGCTGTTTGGCTGGCTTTTATCACTTCTAGACTGCTTGTAGATATTATTTGAACAGAACCGTAGCTCTTTTGTTTTCCAAAAATACAGATGTGTTTGTTGACCTTATGCAGGAAAATAGCTTCATAAACCTTCCTGCTTATTTATCTTAGGCTTCCCTATTTTTAGCTTTTAAACGTGAACTGTTTTTAGCTAAATAAATACAGATGTTATTTTAGAAGGCTGTACCATTGGGTCTCAAAATGCACTAATAAGGACAGGATTAAGAAAAGGAAGCATGGGGCCGGGCGCGGTGGCTCAAGCCTGTAATCTCAGCACTTTGGGAGGCCGAGACGGGCGGATCACGAGGTCAGGAGATCGAAACCATCCTGGCTAACACGGTGAAACCCCGTCTCTATTAAGAAATACAAAAAACTAGCCGGGCGAGGTGGCGGGCGCCTGTAGTCCCAGCTACTCGGGAGGCTGAGGCCGGAGAATGGCGTGAACCCGGGAGGTGGAGCTTGCAGTGAGCTGAGATCCGGCCACTGCACTCCAGCCTGGGCGACAGAGTGAGACTCCGTCTCAAAAAAAAAAAAAAAAAAAAAAAAAAAAAAAAAAAGAAAAGGAAGCATGGGATAAAATTGCAAATTACCATTGACAAGATTCAGGCAAAATAAGACTGAAATTAGCTCTTTGACACTTGAACATTGGATGTCACCGACCTTTGTCTACCTAGTTTTGTTTTTATGTGGTATGTAAATCAGACAGTTCTTGGGTTTTTTTTTTTTTTTTTTAACTTCAAATATAATCAAAAGGAAAGAATCGTGGTTGAAAAGGCTGTCTATTGGTTAATAACTTATCTTTTCATGGGAACGATAATATTAAGTTTCCACTTCTGTAACCTAAATAGCAACACATTAAAAGCTATCAATTACCAACCAGTTTCATATCTGTGGACCAATAAGGAGGTAAGGTTGATGGTTTCACATCTGTTTTGGGTGAAAGGCTGTTCCTGTCTGTGGTATTTAAAATTTAAAGAACTTCTGTTATTATACAATTGGGAATCCTTAGGGAGTAAAATGTTAATGAAATCCATAACATGCACAGATTTTATGATAGCAGTTTTAAGAAATTCCTTTGGTGAGGTTTGTTGATTTCTGTCCCAGCGGTAATAATTGCACCTTTTACAGAGTGCATTAATGTTCACATTTAGGAGCAATGGCTACATTTATGTCGCGTGTAAGGTAACACACCAACTCCTAAGCTTTAAATAACTTTCATATAGTAATTTGAAAGCACCAGAGCAAAAAAAAAAATGTGTGTTCTTCAGAATTAGCAAAACCCATACGTTAAAACTTTTCTAGCACATCCATAGCCACCTTCTCCAAAGGTGAGAGAGGGCTGAACCCTGGAAATTCCAAATCCCTGGTGTGGATGAGGATTTTATACCCTTGTGTAGTTCTCATTTAATGCACCATTTGAAAGCACCACATCAAAATGGCAATTTTGATCCACGTCAGAATAGCAATTTTGGATGCTGATCTGAAACAAAGACAGACACAAGCATGCATGCACACACACACACACACACACACACAAACCTCCACCCTCCTTCTCCATTCTCCTTCTTCCCTCCCTCCCTCCCTTAGCCATCTAATCTCATTCAATTCAAGATTCAAATAAAGGGAGGAAAGTAGATTAAATTTAAAAATGTTTTATAAATCCCAATAGTAATAAAATGCATTATGCTTTTATATTTCCAACTACTGAACAGAGTGTTTGAGACTAATTGCACATGTTAGGATTGAGGATGATCACATATGCACTTGTGCATGTGACTTGGGCATTTTTTCCCCAGCTCTGTTTACCCCAAGGGGTTAAAATGCATTTATGGCATTATTCTAATTGCCTTCCTTCAGGAGAATGAGATGTCTCAATTCTACCAAAGTTTTATTCTTCCTACAATTCCAATGCTTTAAACTTCTAACTACATATTTTGGATCTAGTTAAATAAACAAATAAGCTCCTTTATTCTTTTAGCAAGCCCGAGAATGCTATAGATGAAATTCTCCAGGGGATGGGTGATTGGACCAGACAGATGCTTGGGTTGTTTCAAGCATTTAAAATTCTGTGATTCTATTAAAAATAAATTTACTCAATCAACTAGTACCCTGAGCTTGTCTAAGATGAAATAGAAGTATATGGAGTATAGCTGGAATTTGTCTCAAACACTATTGATAATTATGTGAGGCAGCACATAGCAAATTTTTTTAATTAACAAGATTTTTTTTTTCTTACATCAAATAATTGTTCAGGTTGGCTTCCTCGTGAAGCTCCTCTGGGGATTTCACATAGAAACCTCACTTGCGGGGCCTTTTTCCTTGATGCTTTTGTGCTATCTTGTAAGAAAGTGCAGCCCACTGGGGAAGATAAGATGAAGCCCAGACGGTTCATCTTTCATGTCCCTCCAGTCTTTGAAGGAAATATCTGTAAGGTATGGGCTTACCCACCATTACAGACTGTTCACACCTTAAAGTCCTGCCAAAATCTGCTATTTTTTCCTTCCTTAAGAAGACAAATACCATGTTCCATTCTGCGTAGTTTGTGGGCCATAATACTAACCCAGAAAGAAGAAAAGAAAAGGCAGAGCCAGGGATCCAGCTGTATGAAGAAACTCATTATAGTTGTCTTATCCATCTAGCCTTCGTGTGTTTACCTAGGGCTAAAGCTGATGCAGTAGATCCCATCTCAGGATAAAAGACCGAGACCCAGGTAGACCCAAAGGCTAATGGCTACAGGTGCAAGAAATTTCACAGAGCCTTAAGTTTGAGGATCTGGAAATGAAATATCACATTTCCAGTGGGAAATACTCATGATAATGAAAGGAAGTTAGAAAATAATGTGAAATGTGAAATACTAAAGAAACATTTTTTGGTATTTCTGGAGGTACACAGAGTTTAGGGGGAGAAGAGAAAATAATTTTCCGGAGTTTTCCACCTTAAAAAATGAGGGTGTAACATGCAGAATTTTACTAGCCTAGTTATTTAACATACCTTTACAAATCAAAACTAATCATTGCCAGCACATACATTATATTGCTTCTTTAGTTTTAATGTAGTTTATAAATATTGTATATATTTATAAGGATGCTATTATGTATTTGGAAAGCTCCAATATATAGATGCAAGAATTCATTTATTTAACAGTCATTTACCATGTAAACAAAAATCAGACATTACTTTTGTTCATTTAACATGCTATTTCCTCTAAAATCAACCACTTATAAATAGATGAATTCATTTACTGAGCATCTTACTGACCTTCATCTGGACAGTCCCGTGTCTTCTGGGGAGGAGTAAAAGGAGGCAGGAAAAGGTGATTTGGGATTCAACCTCTCTATGCTGAAATTCAGCTCCAACTATCAACTTCTGTAATACAGTATTCCAGTTTCCTTAGTGGAAGAATGTTGCTGTTCTTCCAGAAGGGTTTAATACAAACATCTATTTATCTACTTATCTTTCTTTAAAGTGTAAAATTTAAAGTGTAAAAATCTCATATAAAATTCATCCAAATTAAAATATTTTTATTAAAAATAATTCAAACAGATTAAGAATCAGTTCATTTCTTTTTCAATACTGGCAACATATTAAAATCATTCAAAGTGATATGTTTTAATCCCTAACTTGGCTTCTAAAACTATAATGGCAATGTGAGAGGATTTCTATTGCTCTGAAAACCTGGAAGATTGTATGAAAGGAATGTCTTTTTTTTTTTTTTAACCCTTCCAAACATGTGCCTTAGCCCCATTTTTTCTGTCAAAGATTTCCCTAATGCACCCCACACACACCACCACACACATACAACAGTACAACCATGTCCACCAAAAAAGCGTTTCACCTCTTGTCACCTCCAAGTATGTGGTTGAAATAGAGGTATCCAACCGTGTGTTAAGAACGGTTCCAGTGGATAGATGTGAGCCACAGCTTCCATTACGTTAAGGACTTCAGGCAGTGCTAGGAGAGGATTAACATGATGTAGTTAGTGTGACATCTGTGTTTGTCCTCCTATGGTTTGAAAGTTGTTGCACAGATGCATTTTTTCCATTGTGTGACCCAGGCTGAAATGCATGAAATTAGTATTGATAGATTATTTTTTCTGGAATATGGAAAGGATTTGAGTTCTGTCAACTGACAGTATTTGAATGGCAAAGGGAGTACATGTCTTCAGAGCACAGAATAATGCTATGCCTTGCCCCTTTCTCCCAGGAGGAGCACAGAAACCACAGACAACTGGGTAACTTTTTTTCCTTCTTCATTTTCATTTTCTACCTCCATGCATGGCATTTGTATTTTGACTGCCTTTCTCCTGCCCTAGGCTGGCCTTTGCTCAGTTCCAAACATCTGCTGTGAATTCTAATTACACATGATTTTCTTGGAGAGTCGTTCCTTGAAAATTCATTTTTGCAAAGCTTTCCCCATCCCCTTAATGTGAGCTTCAAAACAAATCAGCATATACAGTTCCTGGCTGAATGGTAAGCTTCCAACAGGGAAATGCAGTTGACCAAATATTAAATTGAGAAGTTCATTTCATCTGTTCCCAGGAATGATTGGCATTCCTTCAGAGACTAACTGTTTACCCACAATTTCTGACAACCAGCTGTACCTAGGCAGCCTGTTCTTTCTCTTCGTTCTTGTCTCCAGGGTAGCATTCGTTATAACCTTAGGCTGGCGGCCGACTTTAATCTCAGTAATCCCATCAGCTCCTTGCAGGATTTTTAATGCCAAGGAGAGTTTCTTTGGACACCTGCACTTCCAAGTTCTCCATCAGCACAGGAAACTCTCATTACCAGGAGAGGCCCACCTAGATCACCGGGAAATACATGGAAAATTGCTGTAAAAAGATGCTGTCAAACTTTATAGGCCAAAAGACTGATTTAGACCATCACCCTCATCTGCAAGTCTTTAGTTTCCAGAAATTCATCCTTGTGTTTGTTTTTGAAACCAAGCTTAAAGGGGAAGGTAGAAAAATTAAAGGCGTGATTAACTGCAAAACCAATAATCAACAAGGCATTTGTTTGTGCTGGAATAGACAGATGCTGTTTGAGTAAAAGTGTGTGTTTATCTTGAGTTACTTAGAAATCACCCCAATAGTGCAGATAAAACTTTATGGGTAGCACAGTATAACCGCTTTAAAAATCAAAACACACCGTACCTGTACATGCTATTTAATACTTTCCTGGTATTTTAGGTTTGAAAATTTCTTTAAACTGCTGAAAGCCTGGAGAGGGGTGTGTGTGTGTGTGTGTGTGTGTGTGTGTGTGTGTGTGTGTGTGAATAACTGCACCTTGGAAACGTGTCAGACATCCTTGCCTCATTGCACAGCCACCTCCAAGACTTCTTCCATGAGCCTTTTTTTTTTCTTGTGAGGCTGCTTCTCAAAGACCATGAGACAAAGAAACACAAAGATTGCAAAAGGTCTGAAGTCTATATTCATTTCCTAGCCACAGAAAGCTATAATTCCAACAACTTATAAAAGATCGTATGTTAATTTGGTAAAACCATGGTGATGCGGTCACTCTAGTGATGCAGTCAATTTCTGATGTTATATTTTCAAAAATACAGGAAGGGTATGGGAGAAATCTGAGATACCAGGTAGATAAACATCTGATACATAAACATCCTGCGGACGTCATGCTTGCAAATAACCTTAACTCTAAAATAAGAAGGTTGAGAAGAGGTTTGAGTGAGGTACTTGAGAGCATAATAGATATAGTGAAAATTGTGTTTAATCCCCGATGCCTTTGGGGTTAACTCCTGGAAGAGAAGCACTATTGAGTTAGGGAGAGGTCATTTGAGAAATAAATAAAAAGGAATACTTCACATGGTGTGGACCTAGCCAGTGAAACTCACCAGTCAGCAGACTCTAGTTTTAAGTGGACTCTTCAAAGGACTAGAAAGTTTATGATTCATTATAATATTTGCAGTTAGAAATGCTAAGATAAGAGTAGCCACATTCCTAGTTTAAGGGTACAAGTCAGGTGCTCAAACACCTTAACATTGACTTTAATGACAGGCAGTTTGGAGGAAAGGAGTTTCAGATCTTGCTGACAATGCCAGACTTACATAACATCGAATTTAAATTCAACTAACATTTATTGAGCATCTGTTAAGAATTAGGCACTATATGTGAAAATAGGTGAATTTGAAGTGAAGACATATTTTTTCTTTTCTTTTCTTTTCTTTCTTTTTTTTTTTTTTTTTTTGAGACAGGGTGTTCCTCTGTTGCCCAGGCTGGAGTGCAGTGGCACGATTGCAGCTCACTGCAGCATCGACCTCCTGGGCTCAAGTGATCCTCTCCTCAGCCTCCCAAGTAGCTGGGCTACAGGAGCATGCCACCACACCTGGCTAATTTTCTTATATTCTGTAGAGACAGGGTCTTGCCATGTTGCCCAGGCTGGTCTTGAACTCCTGAGCTCAAGTGATCCACCTGCCTCAGCCTCCCAAAGTGCTGGGATTATAGGCATGAGCCACCGTGCCTGGCCTAAAGTGAAAGAGACTCTCTCTCTCCTTCAAAGGAATTATAATCTAGGTACTACCGGCAAAACTATGCACACCCACCCACACACAAACACATGTAGGCACCCACTCCAATTACCCAAAAGACTAGGTAAAAAAAATTAGGTCACATTCTTATGGTTAATATGTGTATATATGCATCATCGTGATCTTCATAATAGCCATGCAGAATGACCAAATGAGGTAAGCATTGGCATTTCTGTTCGAGAGAAGAGGAAACTAAGACTTGAATGGACTAAGTAACTTGCTTATCATTATCCAGGTCACTCCTGCAGGTCAAAGCTATAAAACTACTTCTGGGATCTGTGCTGTTTTCCACCATATGCTGCCTGCATCACCCCAGTTTTCTCTCTGTTGTACCAGAACGCATTGATTCATTTTAATGCAGTCTGTTCACTCTGTATTGTGATTTACTGTTTACTTGACTTTTTCCTTCACTATCTAGAGGGCAGGAATCTTATCACCTTCACTCCCTTTCACCCAAGCACCTAGCACTTATTTGTGTTGTGAATGAATAATCGCCACCCATCAAGTTCTCTCCACATTGGGCTGGATATTAGAAACACAACTGCCCATCATTAGAAGATCATCCTCTGAGCTCATGAGCTTCTCCTTAAATGTTTGAGGCGAGAACAGTGTGATTTCAACAGAAGCGTGAATCTCTAAAGAAAGCATCTGCAGTTTCTGTGCCATTTCATTGACAGGTTTTATTTTAAATGTAGACATCCACAGAGGGTAGGAGCTGCAGTGTGTGCTGCTAGACTCAAGAGAGAAGTCTTGCTGACTCATACAGATTGAGGTTTTGTCTCATTCCCAGGAATGCTTGGACTCCCAGAGGCAGTGAAACCACACATTTTAGCAGAATTACCTCAGCAGTGTAGTGCATGATCATGAACTTCAAGTTTACCTACAAAGAAGATTTCATTGCCCTTCTGTCACTAGCCAAACACTTCACAGCCTAGACTCCTGGACTACATAAAGGCCGGTGCAAAATGTGTGTGCGCGCGTGTGCATGCATGTGCACATTTGTGTGTATGTGTGTGTGTGTGTGTGTGTGTGCAGTGGGGGAGGACACTTATCTTTGCTCTCCAAAGGAATTTTGCCATGAAATACTAGATAGAAGGAAAATATTCATTGTGCCGGGCATGGTGGCTCACGCCTGTAGTCCCAGCACTTCGGGAGGCCAAAGTGGGCAGATCACTTGAGGTCTGGAGACCTACCTAGTCAACAGGACACAACCCCATCTCCATTAAAAATACAAAAATTAGCAGGGCATGGTGGCACACCCCTGTAGTCCCAGCAACTATAATCATTTGAACCTAGGAAGTGGAGGTTGCAGTGAGCTGAGATCCACCACTGCACTCCAGCCTGGGCGACAGAGCCAGACTCCATCTCAAACAAAAGAAGGAAAATATTCATTTGAAAATATTCAAAAATATTTTCAAATGTAGGCAATTGGGTGGGATTTTTTAATTTTTTAATTTTTTAATTTTTTATTTTTTATTTTTGTCTTTCTTCTGCCATTAGTTCATCAACTCTGGCCGCTTCTGCTTCCCCCTACAAAAGTCCAACCCCCAGTCCTATAAGGTCCACTTTGAACGGTTCAAATGACCTATTTTCCATCAAGCCCTTTCTAGCCCCTTCCACAAGTAATTTTCCCTTCTTCTGAATCCTATAATGCCCCACTTATCACTAGGCTGACACTTTTTACTCTCAGTCTCATAACATTATTACTGCCATATAGGCTTGTGTGCTTCCAGATCCTGGCATACAGTAAATGCGTGTTGGATTTAATGCACTAAATGCTTTTATCAGGATACTTGGCATCCTTCAGTTTACTGTAATTTCACACTTTTAGTTTGAGTGGCTATGATGTGTGAAGCTCCATGATTGGGCTTTGGGATGCAGCTGTGTGAGCAGACACTCTGAGCTCCATAGTTTATCAGTTGCTAGACTCCGAGCAGAGGTAATAATTGCTCAGAAAGACCAGGAGTGTGAAAAAAGAAAAAAAAAAAAAAAGGTCTTAATTGCGCTATGTCTCAGCTTCATTATCTATAAAACCTGTTTGAGGGACAGTTGAGAAAATGTAAGATGAGGGACAGGAAGTTAGCACTTAGTACAATACCTGACACATCATGGTTGCCCCAGAGAAGTTGTTAATAGTAATAAAAACAATAATCATCAGCAATACTTTATCAACATAATACAGTCCTACTGAATTATGTGCAGAGATCACCGATTCTGCTACCAAGTCTCAAAGTGGCTATAATCCAAACCAGCCATTAACTCATTCTTCTGTTACTGTTACCCTCTTTGTTTTAGGGCTGACAAATATTAGGAGCGAGAGACCTGTATACACACTCTACTTAATCTTACAGGATATCTAGAGCTGTATCCTTGCAGTCAACGAGATCAGCAGCACTGAACCCAAACATTTCTCTTGCCTACCTAACCCATGCAATTCCTACCCTCTCAGTCTTCTACTAGAAGAATCTTTCCTAGCTTTCATGGATATTACACATAAACAATCAGATGGAATCAAGAGTTATATCAGGAGAGCACAATACCTGCCCATGCCTTCTATGTAGTACTTGCTCGCTAACTCTTTATTAAGTAAACCAATCTAGCAAGAGCACATGCTCTGATTCTCCTATGAGGTTCTTGACTGGAAGATTCTCATCCCATGTATACATATTTGAGACTGATTATCATTGTTTTAAAACTGTAGCATGCTTATTTTTTCTCTGTTAAGAAATTTCAGTTAGGCAATTTCCATCAGAAAGTTTTTAAGTTAAAATCTTAGCCAAGTTATTAGGGATTACATTTGGTCTGTTCTGACAGCATGTCCTCTTTCCAAATCAAAGGATTAGGCTCAGGTTTAAATTAAATGTAACTTACAAATAAGCATTCAAAAAATGTTAATTAAAAGTATTAAGTCCCTGAATCTTTTACTGCCTGGCAGGAACTCCTAAGTCTCTTTGTAGGAAGAGGAGGAGGGGACATTAAAATGTCATCTTTTTGACCAAGCTGTTAAAGGTTTCCCAGGCATTCATCTGCAAGTTAACATGCCATTGAAGGAAAAGACTTTATTTTAAAGAAGAAAAGATATCACAGGTCGGTGTACGTCTTAAAAATGTAAAACAATATTTTCTAAAGCATAGAGATGTAATCAGCCATTCTCTTTGACTCTACATAAGAGTTTCAAATTGCATTAGATGCTGATTACTTGTATTTCAGAGTGTATAGAAACCCCAGCACCACTTCATTTTCTCCCTCTTTGTTATCAGAATGTATTGTGTCCTGGTGTCCAGATTTGTACAGGTTTATCAAGTAAGAGAGGAATATAAATGGAATATTTGTCCGGTTTTGGTGAACACAGTTATATCTGCGCTAGATAATGTGGAAGAGGAAAGAAGCCCTCAGGTTTTACGTCAAATGCATGAAGACTGGCTTCTCATATTTGTCTTAAATGTGTTTCATAAAATAAGCTGAGCGTTTTCTGGTGGCTTGCCACAGTTCCATGCATCGCTCTCAAACAAAGGTCTTTCAGAGCCTGATGCTGTTTCCATCACACTAAGAAAATGTAGAGCAGTGGTAGTGACTCCACCCAAAAATGGCATTCTTCACCTTCACATTTGATCTTTATGGTTTCCAGATTGGAGCGATTTGGGTCACTGGATTCTGGAAATGTCTCTAGCTGAAATGCTGGAGTATTAACCTGCCGCATTGAGTCCCTTTTGTTTCTTTTGGACAATGCTACTTGCCAATTTTAACAACTACAGCAGATTTTACTATTCAAACAGAACCAGATGGGACTCCAGTTCAAAGAACATGTCAGAATTAAATATTTCTTTTTTAATTAGTTGCTCCTGATTTATGCAAAAAGAAAAATTCACATGAGAGTGGGAGAATGTGCTATAAATCCAGACGTGCCAGAGCCCATGTAAGCTCACTATATCCTTTCATCTGCCAAAAGAGACGGAGGTCAGCCCTTGTGTGGGGACTTCATTTTTCTTACTCATTTTCTTGTTGTTCTTTTGCTGTGACTGCAGTGGCAGTCAGGGAAGCCAGCCCTTCCACTGCGTCTGTGCTGTTGCAGCCTTATCTCATGTTATTCTAACTGGCAGGATCAAGTCTTCTGGTAGGAAAATTCGTCAGTTCATTCACTTGGGACTGTTTTACTACGAGCAAAGGTTTTGTTTGTTTCCACGCAGGAAAATGCTCTCCTTTAATTTAACCATGGAAAAAGGGATTAATTCAGGCAATGAAGACTAAAAGAAAATTCATGAGGTTTTTCCTACCTTGCACCGTTCTTCTACTTGGGTAATTTTATTCTTTACCCAAATTTTAAAGTATTTCATTGTTATCCTTTGCTCAAAAGGATTCATTGCTAGCATTTTGTTTTTCGACAGCATGAATAAATTATTTACAAAGTTTTACTTTTTAGCAGCAAGTGCTAATGTCCAACTGATAGTCAACACAATCGGAAATGATTTCATATTCCTTATAATTGTATAAAATAATGAATCTCCAGAAAGAAAAGCTATTGGATTTAATTATTATTACTGAGAAATTATAAACTATCTTTCCAATCATTATGGTTATAAAATAGGAATTGGGGAATAGCATGGGTGTAGCAGCTCATACATGGGCCACCAGTCTCATCTGGGGTATAACTCCTGGGTCAAACACTGGTAAGTTATATGACTCTGAGAAAGGTACATATCACTTTGTTCCTCTGTTTCTTTGTCCATAAAACGTCCCTTGTATGATTGTTGTAAGAATTGAAAGAGACACTGTATATGAATTTAACCCTTCATAAAATACCTAACATGTAGAGGTTGCACCATGAATTTCTGGTTATTAATGGTAATTTTAGCCTTAGCCATCAGGATTTTTTCTAGGTAATACCACCATAGAGACAAAACACAGAAAGAGATAGGGAGTTATGTCACTAACTCTAAAGCGACTGTATTCAGATTCGTGACAGTAAGAAGTCCAGGATCCTCAGTTAATGAGCACAATGGTCAGGTACTGTGAGTTAAGCCCACAGAGCCTAGAATAGCATTGATGTTCACAGGCCCAGGCTCTGTCAAAAAACATGTGTTTTATCTAAGGAAATGAGACAATTGCTTAAAAATATTTTCTTTAGCTTGTAGTGTCAAGTGATGAATTAAACAGCTCTTTGAGTCATCAGAGATGCCCCAAAGAAAATCCGACAGTCTCCCCCTCAAAAAATATTTTCCTGTTTTTAATCAGACCTCAGCTCTTTGTCCTCTATTTTTTCAGGCCCTTGTGTTGACCTGCCTTGGGAGTGTTAAAAGCTGGTAAACGCTCCCTTGCCAATGCTAGCTCAATGGGCAGTATTTTATTGAGAAAGACAGATTTTCATTTTAGAAATGAGGCTTTCCACGTTATGACATTACCAATATTGGTTGGTTATGTATTATTATAGAAAGCAGTGATATTCATTTCATGGCTGGAAGGCTGCGTGCTGGTGTTTAACCAGCAGTTTGCAAAGATTTGCTACATGATTTACTACACATGCTGCTTTGTCCTCAAGTGATTCCTGGTAAAATGTGTGCTTCTCCTTGCTTCTCTTTGTCTGAGGAATGTGTTTCCTGTCATTATTAAGACAATACCATGGCCATATGGTGCATGTGGATGGTTCCTGTAGATATCTTACAACAAAGAGTAAGTTGGGAGCATGGTAGAACCCAATGCCGTGGGGAGGTGGGGGTTCGCCACCCAGGAACTGCTACAACATCACCCCTTCACCCCTAGAAGTGGTGAGGAAACCTGTTTTCTTCTAGTCACACATTTCTCCCCACCCAAAAGGAAAGGCTTGGGATTTCCTCTTCTGTATCTGCTAACAAGGTCTTCTCACTGTGAATGGAGCACAGTGTAAGATGTGGGTAGACTTTCCACCACCAGTGTTAGAATTTCATACCCATATTGGAAACAGGGTATTGTGTTGGGTCACTTCTGCCTACGGCGCTATGTATTGTAACTTAGAAAGTGGCCACCAGCTGGGCGCAGTGGCTCATGCCTGTAATCCCAGCACTTTGGGAGGCCAAGGCAGGCGGATCACTTGAGGTCAGGAGTTCAAGACCAACCTGGCCAACGTGGTGAAACCCTGTCTCTCCTAAAAAAAAAAAAAAAAAAAAAAGAAATTAGATGGGCACGATGGTGGGGGCCTACAATCCCAACTACTCTGGAGGCTGAGGCAGGAGAATCGCTTGAACCTGGGAGGTGGAGGTTGCAGTTAGCTGAGATCTTGCCATTGCACTCCAGCCAGGCGACAGAGTGAGACTCTGTCTCAAAAAAAAAAAAAAAGAAAGAAAGAAAGAAAGAAAGAAAGAAAGAAAGAAAGAAAGAAAGAAAGAAAGAAAGAAAGAAAGAAAGAAAGAAATGAAAAGAAAAAGACAGCGGCCACTAGAACTCAAAAGGAGTTTGATAAAGTTCTGTAAAATAGTCTACATGCCATCGATAAGTACCAGATGTTTATGTTTGTCACATACACAGAGGGAAACGTTCAACAATTTCAGTGAATGCATTTGATGTTCCATTCCATCCCTGCCCACTGCCATCATCACACCCCCTCACCATCACCCTTAATGTCAAACAGAAGTATATCCAACTCAGATGTGAAATCACATCCATCTTCTAATTAAAAATAAAGCAGCTGTGAAATAATGATATTCTTTCAAAATAAGAAAATGGTGATTAGAGCAGAGCTGATTGGGTTGAGGGAAAGCAGGTTACTTAATTATGGTTATTGTATGTCTGAATTTTTATGGAAAGAAAGGAAGTATTGTTTAAGACGATGAACTCTCCAAAACATAGAGGGGCGGCATTGTGCAGAAGTACTCTGGGTTGTGTTTTTGTCTTTCCAGCTGCTTGTCCTAAGTCTCCAGTCTTGCCTATTAGCATGTGACGTTGATGAGAACTTAGCATGATTCAAAAAGCTAAGCCACCAAAGATGATGCGTAGTGTTTGATTTGGAGTGGGTTTTATGACTACTTATCATTTCAACTTCAAAACAACCAGAGCTCATATTCTTTAGAGAGCAATACATTTTTTGACAAATAACATCAGTAGTGGTGAGGGAAACATAATAAGTTGTTTAGTGTCTATGATTTCATTCACTTATTTCTTCCTGCTTATCTCTGCCATTTCTGCTGCTTCTCATCCCTGGAACAGTCTTTCCCTTTGTGTCCACTCACAAGCTCCTACTGTGTATCCCTCCATAGCCATCTTGAGCATAGAAGTCGGCTATGAAAATCTCCAATCCCCCCTACCTCCAGTTCTCTGTTAAATTGTTTACCTTTTCCTTGATGCTGCATGTATATATGTCTGTACGGTAATCATGGGTTTGTGTTTTGCACACTCTTACTGCTCTTTATATCCTAATAACTTAATACAGAACTTAGCAGATAAGCACTATTAAGTGCTCACTGAATAACATCAATCCAGTTGAGTCAGATCCAATACCTAAATATTCACAGCCACTAAAAATTATGATGTAGAAAAAATAGTAGTGGCACTAGAACATCTATAGAACTCCGTTATAAAGCCAGTTATGGGGCATAGAGGTAATATGACCTTATTTTTCAAAGTAAAAACATGCACACAAATATTCACATGTACTTTGCATGGGAAAAGAAACTCTGAAAGGTTATGATTGGTAATTATTTCCTAATGATGGTCTTAGGGAGATTTAATTTTCTTCTGTCATCTTTACTGCATTTTATGAATTTTCAGTAGGCATTTATTACTTTTCTGCATGGAAAAATAGATGCTTTTCAAAGGAAATCCACACAGCAATCTAGAAGGAGGTACAGCAAAAAACAGAATGATGAATTCAGTGATGGAGACATGAGCTATGAAGGGAGTTAGCCTACTAGGCCAAAAAGAGGAAAAAGTAATTTCCAGTCAAAAAACAGACAGAGGTTGTTTTGGGGCAAAGGAACTTTTTATGTCAACACATGCAGATAGAAAAGGCTTATATTCTGTTACAAGCAACAAATATTATAATATGGCTGGGTGGTACAGTTTTGGAGAGAGAGAGGTGTAGCAGGAGAGGCCAACAAGGTAGATTGAAGTCAGTGCCATGACTAGCAGAGACAGCTACACCAGTGAGAAAGGCTTGTAAGGGAAGGAGAAAACTTTTCATCTCCTCTTTTAGGTGCTGCAACTGAGGCCTGCAAATTAAACTGACAAAAGACAGATTAACAGGAAAAAAGGCATTAATACTTTAAATTTTACATGCACAGAAGCCTTACAGAAAAGAAATGAAAAACTCAAAGAAATAGATTCAGATGCTTATACACCATTTTAGCAATGTGTGATAAGTCGTGGATAAGTGACTTGAGAAAAGAAAGAGGGTTTGGGCTTCTAGGGTGGATAAGTTGTAGGAACGTGACTAGGAGATACATATATATACACACACACGCGCACACACACACATATATATAGGAAACTAATGGAAAATAAGAGTTATTTTAGTAAGATTTGTTTATGCAAATTTTATCTCTGTCTCCACTGATAAATGTTGCTCTCTTCATCCTGGTAGAGGAGAGGGGGAAAATTTACGCCACCTTCCCTAAGGGAAATGTATGCCCTGTTTTAGGCAGAGAAGGGGAAGGCACAGAATTCTTGCATCTGTTGATTCTTGATTGCCTTCAACTCAAAATAATCTTCATGCCAAAGTGGCAAATTTTGGGGGTGATGTCTTCCAGAACTCTTCAGATATGAAAACCAAGGCATGAAGTCTTTCTAGGTCTCCTGACACAGACACCAGCAGTGTGAGCAGTGGTGCTTATGAGGCAGGACTTTGTCTCCCCTCAAACTCTCTCAGGCACTTGAGAGTGGAGGGCAGATCCCTGTTAGAGAATTCCACTAAGGCATTAAGAGAAAGGACTTGTGGAAAGAATTTCCCTGGTCTTAGCAGTGAGGGTTGCACGGTGCTGGAGAGGCTGTTATGTTGTTAGAGTTCTGGGTACTATCCGGTTTTAATTGCAGTGGTTCAAGCCCCAATCCTAATCACTTTGTGAGGTTGTCATCTATCCTTACTAAACCCACGGGCAATAATCTTAGGGAGAAAAATGAAATGAAATTTCAAGTATCCCCGTGTGGTAAATAAGAGAATCGGCAGAGTTTTAAAGCACAGCAGGAAACTATGCAATTACAAGAGGAGGTTGCCAATGCATTTCATTGCTGTTGAGAAAAGAAAATATCTTTCTTTTTTAATGAGTGATTCATGCATATGCTTTGGGGACCTTTGTATCTTCGGCCTTGGACGTTTTCCTGTGTTGGATACTAGTTAATTTCAGTCAATTGCTCCTTCCTCTGATGTCAGCTGTTCCTAATACCTAGGAATCTTCTGTTTGATCACCAGTTAACTTCTTTCGTACTTAGTAATTAAATCTAACTCCAAAAACCAAATTTTAGAAAGTAGAAAAAGGACAAACAGGGAATGTAGTTCTAGGGTTGTTTCAAATCAGCCCAAGCTAAATACACACTCTTGGGAATTTAATCATTTCCAAACTAAAGAGCCATCTGTAAGTTTGACAGGAAAAGTTTATTTAAATAGCTCTGCTTCATGCTCCCTTGGACTTCAAGATTTTAAGGACCCTTCAGCTTGAAAGTAGCTGTGGCATTGGGCATGACTTTAATGGACAGTCGGAAAAGCGCTAAGTGTTCTGAGAGCATTTGAAAACAGTGAAAATTGTTCAGAGCAACCATTTTTAGAGTACCCATTAACTTTTAGATTGCAGCATTGTGAAATCAGAGAGTTTCTGCAGCAACTTAAAATCACCTATTTGTCTGGAGCATAGTGAGATTTAGGGTTGTCAGATAACATCGATACAGAAAATCCATTTAAATTTGAATTTTATGTAAGCAATGAATTAGTTGTTAGTATAAGTATAGCCCAAATATTGCATGGGCCATACTTATACTAAAAGAAAAATTTGGTTTTGCCTGACATTCAAATTTAGCTGGTGTCTTATACTTTTATTTGCTAAATCTGACAACCATCAATCACCTCCCCTTTTTGAAATATGTACATGAGGGAGATAGGAAGTTTAAAACATTCATCAAAGAACCATGGTTCACTTTTGAAAAACAAATGCAAATTTTGGTAAACAAGTATAGGCACTTGATAAGAATATGCTGGCAAAATATTTATTTGTTAAATTAAAATTATGAAATCTGTTGTTATTATTCTAAAATATTAAATTCTATTGAATTCTTGTTCCTTTTTCTCTTAAATCTGGTGAAAGCACACAAAGCCTAGAGTTTGCATCTTTAAAACTAGGGAAATGAAATAAAGATTATTTTGCGTTGAATGGTAGCCCCATCTTTTCCAGATGAAATCTACTACTGTTGAATTCTATAACTTCAAATTGGCTTCCATGTGCTGTTTTTCCTGGATGTAGACAACATGATTTAACTACTCCAAGTGCCTTCAGGAAAAAAGCAATTCATGAAAGACAAAATGCCTCCATGAGGCAGGCTACGCATAAAATGGAAATTCTTTAAGTGATCGTGGCCTATGGGCACGGAGAATTAATTGAAATATTATATTCTGAAAACTGAGTTGTAATATGGCAACTGGAAAGCAAGATTCAAAAGTTGGGAGAGGGGTTGGGCTTTTTTTATTTGTTTTGTTTTATTTTTATTTTATTTTTTGAGTGAGAGTTTCTCTCTGTCACCCAGGCTGGAGTGCAGTGGCGAGATCTCAGCTCACTGCAACCTCTGCCTCCCGGGTTCAAGAGATTCTACTGCCTCAGCTTCCCGAGTAGCTGGGATTACAGGCATGTGTCATTATGCTGGGCTCATTTTTGTATTTTTAGTAGAGACGGAGTTTCACTATGTTGGCCAGGCTGGTCTTGAACTCCTGACTTCAAGTGATCCACCCGCCTCAACCTCCTAATGATCAAGGTACTGTTGCAATATCTTGTCGATGCTAATAGTTGTAACGTGTAACTATTTTCTGTGTCCTTTAAAAAAATATTTGCCATATATTTGTGGGCTTTTTTTAAGCTTCTGTATAAAGCTGGGCACACAATTGATGGAGCAAATAATTTTATAGGAATAATCAGATGTATTAAAATAAATTGAAAAATCACTATTATATAGAAAATAGTAATGAGTTTTCTTTCAAGATGATTCTTAGTTATTAACGCTGGTAATAAGGAGAGTTAAAGAAAAAAAAAACCTACTCCACTCTACTGGAAACATCTAACACATATGAAAGAAGGAATTTTAGGAAGTCAGAGTGGAAAAGAGTCTTCCAAGTTATCCAATCCCACTCCTTCATTTCACAAATGAGGGCCCAGAAGCCTAAAGATGATGGCAGAGCCTGGAACATGGAGTGCTTGCTGCTTAAATCAGTTCCTTACCACTCACATCACAGGGCCCCGGTATGAAACCACAGACCCTCGAGGTCTGTGACCCTCTAGGTTTTCAGTCACCCTCTGGTCATCACTACTCAGATGCCCTCCAAGAGCCCGACCCCTCAGGATATGAGATAGGCTAGTGAGAGATGAAGGTGAGGCTGTCATGTTGAGGAGCTTTCCCACTGGAAACTTACCAGGAGAAGGTTGCAAGCCCAAGCAGTTGTTTCCTGGGGACATCAGTCTCCCCCACATGATGACTTGGAATCCACCTCCTCTCAAACTGAGCTGCAAGGAGAGAGGCCACAGGAAGATGTGGGGAGGGAAGAAATCTAAAGCTGAAACAGAAATCTTTACCCTCTTCCTCTTTATTCCATCCCAAGTTATAAATCTATGGCCCCTCTCCCAAACCACAACACCCTTAGAGCTTTCAAGTCAGTATCGTTTCAGTCTGCATTTAATGTGGAAGGAGGTAGGATGCCAAAGACAGAGGGGAAACGGGATTATGTTAGACAGGAATTCAAGTCCAGGCCTCTCCATTATCCATTGTGTGAGTTTATCTTGTTTGTCTTGATTTTCTCTTTGCAAGATGACACATATGAATGTGCAGTTTGGAAAGTATGTTTAATCTCTTAGAAAATATAATGACATGATATTGAATCCAGTTTTCTCTTTTCCCCCGGGATTCAAGCAATCCTGGTTACAACAGTGAGAAAGATCTTTTCCTGGATTTCCTCCTAACAATGGGAACCAACTTAGGGCCATGCTGTCTTTTGTCAACAAAAAGAGTCAAACTCTGAAGTTTAATATATGTTTGTTTGTTATTTCTGTTAAATAAAAATGGTTCAGATACCCCGTTAAAAAAAAAAAAAGAGTCAAACTGTAAAATACTTGAATAGATTTATTCTGAGACAAATATGAGTAAGCAGTGGCTTGTGACACAGAATCTCAGGAGGTCCTGAGGACATGACCCAAGGTGGTCTGGGTACAGCTTGGTTTTATATATTTTAGGGAGGTGTGAGACGTCAATCAGATACATAGAAGATGCACATTGGTTTGGTCCAGAAAGGTGGGACATCTGAAAACAGGGGCTCCCAAGTCGTCGGTGGATTCAAAGATTTTCTGATTGGCAATTGGTGGGAAGAGTTAAGTTACTGTCTAAAGACTTAGGAATGTCTGGGTTAAGATAACGTACAGGTAAAGACTCCAGGTAGCAGGCTTCAGAGAGAATACGTTGTAGATGTTTCTTATCAGACTTAAAGAGTCTGTTCTATCATTAATTCCAACAGAGATGAGGGTATAATAATGAGGCTTGTCTGACCCCCACACTGTCCTGTCATGGCCTGAGCTAGTTTTTCAGGTTAGCTTTGGAATGCCCTTGCTGGGACAAGGTGTCCATTCAGATGGTCAGGGGGCTTAGAATTTTATTTTTGGTTTACATTGATCATGACTTTGCCTTTCTTTACAAGGAATGGAAGGGAGGAGTCAGGGGCGATGGACACCTGATGGAATTAGGCCCTGTTGATCCCAGGTGGATGAAAGCCACAACATGGAGCGCACCAGAAAAGATGCTTTGGGTTACAGTGCTGCAGGGATGGTGCACTGACCATGCTTGTTCTTGTCTTGCAGGTGGACTTGGGCCTTCTACGCTTCGTTACGGCTGTCGGGACACAGGGCGCCATTTCAAAAGAAACCAAGAAGAAATATTATGTCAAGACTTACAAAATTGACATTAGCTCCAACGGGGAAGACTGGATCACCATAAAAGAAGGAAACAAACCTGTTGTAAGTTAGGCTGCCACCACGGCAACCAATGCAGTCTTTTAAATGGATGATCAATTTTTACTTGTTTGTTTAGTAGCTTTCTGTCTGGCCTGGTTTGTTTTTGAATTGATTTGAAATGAAAAGTGCAATTAGAGGTTTAAATCTGACCAAGGTGTCTCATGTTCCCAGATCCAGAAGCCAGGAGGAAATTATATGAATGTTTCCAAGAAAAGTCAATACTGGCCAAATTAAGTGTCAGACTCAAGAATTGCTGTAAGCCTCCCACAGGGACACAGATTCTGCGTGGGATGAACACTGTCCTCTTAGAATCTTAGGAATTTGGGATTTTGTTGTTTTTCCCCCTCTATTTCTTCATTCTCTTTCATAGATTCTTTCTCTCTGTAATGGGCTGGTTTTAGTAAACATCTTTTCATCTATCTACTGTGGCTCACAAACTAATTTACAAGTACATTTGACTGCTTCTTGTAAGAACGCATGGAACCAAAGGTATTTCATTGTGTTCCCTCAGATCACACAAATAACACACTACCTCTGTACTACTTTCAACCAAGAAGGCAGCACAGACCACACTGTGTGCCTGGGCACTCTGCCCTAGCTTATTTGGAACTGAGATGTTTTTCTTAGTCTGCCTGTTTATTTGAAGTTACATTTGCTCTGATTTTCTAATCAAAAGATTTTGGAGAATTCATACTCACCGTCTCCCAGAAATTAAAAGCTTGCCCTGGAGGCCGAGCAAAACACAGGAAATTGATGAGGATAGGAGCAAAGATCCAGGTAGCTTGCAGTGATGGGCTTGGGGAGAGGCCAATTAACCTGTCCTTGTCTCTCTTTTGAGCATTGGTGTACTTGATTTTCTCCTTGTGGATCTGGAACTGAGAAAAGCTTCCTCGGTGTGAAGTGAGAAAACCTATTAATTCCCTTTGATTAGCAGTGAAACCCCCGCTCTCGGACAGGGCAGGCAAGATGGAAACAGCTACAGATAGACAGCTGCTCTGTAGGAGGAAAATGCTATGGGCAGGCAAGTTCAAGGCCATTGTCGAGCCCCGGAGGACATGCAACCAGTTTGTCTAGGGAAGAAGAACCTTCCCGGTCAACGTTCATGGAGATGAAGCGAGTAAATTTTGACCCCAAGTTTCATGACTGATTTTTGTTTGGGAATAAATTTCCGAAGACATACTTTAGGTTCAAGGAAATAAAAAATCACTAACTCTAATGAGGCACCTACCAGCCAAAGAACCCAGAGAGAGCCGGGAGAGCTGATCTTAGACTTTCAGGCCATTTCTTTTTAAAATAAGTGCTACTTCAGGAATAGAAAACCAAACACTGCATGTTCTTACTTATAAGTGGGAGCTGAATGATGAGAACACATGGACGCATTGGGGGGAACAACACACACTGGGACCTGTCGGTAGCGGGGTATGTGGGAGGAGTGAGAGCATCAGGAAAAATAGTTAATGGATGCTGGGCTTAATACCTAGGTGATGGGCTGATCTGTGCAGCAAACCACCTTGGCACACATTTACCTGTGTAACAAACCTGTACATCCCGCACAGGTACCCTGAAACTTAAAGGTTGAAGAGAAAAAAAAAAGAACAAAATAGAACCATAAGGTGAAAGGTCTAAAATAATGTTAAGTGAAAAACTTAATTGGTGTTTCATTATCTTTATACTGGAATGCAAGCAGATGAGAGGAATGAAAGGAAATAGCAACATGACCATTTTTTGTTAAGGAAAAAAAACCATAAGGGCTATTTCAGCAACACTTTTTCTTCAACTGTTGTCCACTGCTAGTTTGCATGGCCCAGAAGAGGGGGGCTGTCAGAGAGCACCCACAGATTCCAGGGGTGTCTGACAGTGCACGCAGCTTGCCCTGGGAACTCCCTGGCACACAGAAGGGCTTCAGGGGCACAGGCAGAGGGGATAAGGAAGGAGTCGGCAGAGAGGAAGGCTTGGCATCTATTCTGAGCACTTTAGCTGAATCTAAATGAAATTAGAACATCCACCTAGAGTCTCATGATTGCTGCCCACCCCACCTTTCTCTGTATTTTAGGGGCTTTCAGCCACTGCCCTCTACCCTCATTCCCACTTTGCTCCAGGAGTGCAGCTTTCGACCAATAACAACTGCAGCAACCCTCTTCATGTTGGAGAGAATGTGTGTAATACATGATTTTCAGCAAACTTAAAACTCCCTGAGTGGGAGCAAAATGCACCTCCCTTCTGCCTGCACCAGAACACACAGCTCTCCTGCTAGACTTCTGGTCTCTCTCGGACATGGACTCGGTGCCCCCATAAGGAGAGCACCATCGCTGGGGGCCCTCCTACCCTGGCAGCTACCCGTTACTCTTTGTCACACAAAAATGCTCCCACACAGATTGATTTCCAGGGGGAGATGCTGATGTAGGGCAGAAATCAAAAGGCCATCACAGACGGATAAATTAGGATATCAGGTAGTCTCTGGAGAGAGATCAGGCTAAAAACTGACTTTTTTAAACAAAAATAGAGACAGGGTCTTGCTCTGTCACCCATGCTGGAGTGCAGTGGTGAAATCATAGCTCACTGCAGCCTTAAACTCCTGGGCTCAAGCCATCCTCCCAGCTAAATCTCCCCAGTAGCTAGGACCACAAGTATGCACTACCACAATGCCTGGCTAATTTTTTTTTTTTTTTTTTTTTTTTTTTTTTTTTTTGGGAGAGTTGGAGTCTCACTATGTTGCCCAGGCTGGTCTCAAACTCCTAGTCTCAAGCAGTCCTCCTGCCTCGGCCTCCTAAAGTTCTAGAAGTACAGGCATGAGCCACCACACCCAGCCACAACCAACTCTATAAAGCATTTGACCACCAGCCTGACTTTCACAAGCCCTTTCTCCCAGGAGGAAGAGCAGGACTTGGGAAACCATGGACCTCCTTCATGTCCTCACCTGGAAAGGTGGGGAGGAAGCTGCGCACCTCGGGTGAGCCCCATGATGCTCCAGTTATGCAGCCTAAGAGGAGGGGTCTGACCCAGCTGTGCAGAGAAGCATGGTGCTGAATGCACGAGGCCCGAAACTAACTGAGAAACGTCACCACTCCACGGCTGAAGTAAAATCCGGGAAAGGGTAGGCAGAGTATTCTGTGATGGCAAAGTCTCCAGTCCTCAGAGATCTTACTGGAGAATGCTACTGCAGCTCCCCCGCCCAGGCAGAGTGGCCCCCACTAGTCCTTGTGGGAAACATCCATTGGTGCCCGGCATGCATTACATTTGCAGTCACATGCCTCATCTTTCTTAGAATAAAATGACTCGCTTTAAAACTAGAAGCAGAATCCCAGCACTTTGGGAGATGGAGGCAGGCGGATGACTTGAGGTAAGAAATTCAAGACCAGCCTGGCCAACCAACATGGTGAAACCCCATCTGTACTGAAAGAGACAAAAATTAGCCAGGCGTGGTGGCAGGTGCCTGTAATCCCAGCTACTCAGGAGGCCTGAGGCAGGAGAATTGCTTGAACCTGGGAGGCGGAGGCTGCAGTGAGCCGAGATTGCACCACTGCACTCCAGCCTGGCTGACAGAGCAAGACTCCGTCTCAAATCAATGAATGAATGAATCAATCAATCAATCAATCTTGAAGCACAAGTCCTGGAAAAGCTGATTTTTAGATAAAAATAATTTATAACTCAGTTTTGACTTTGACCACTAAAACATAATTTTACCAATAATCAAAAAAGGATTAAAGTCACGCATTAGTGTGGGAGACAAGATCTTCTGTCAAGGAATGAAGTCAAAGGGGAGAACACTGTTTGACCTAGTACTGTAGCTGCAAACACAACCTAGAATTTCAAAAAGCCAGACCCTACACTGAAACCAAAAAGCATCCCTTCTGGGGGTTCTTGGGAAAGTCAAACAGTGAGTTTCCATGACACGTCTACAGTATTATTTTGGTCCTCTGGTAAAGTTAATAGTTTCACACTTTTTAGATAATAGCATGCATTCTTTAATCAATATTATCCATGTAATTAGTGCTTTTAAAGGCTCTAGCCTCTCAGAAAATTGAATCGATGATTAGGACAGTATTCTATATTAGACATCATTCTGATTGCTAATAGAAAAAATTAACATAGCAGGTTATTAACGCCGTCTCATCCTTGATCGACAATGCTGAAATTGTAAATACTTTTTACAACCACTTGTGAAAACACACTTTTGGATTTAAATTCAAAACCTCTGCTAAAGAAAGGCACTTTTTTTCCCCATACAGCTCTTTCAGGGAAACACCAACCCCACAGACGTTGTGGTTGCAGTATTCCCCAAGCCACTGATAACTCGATTTGTCCGAATCAAGCCTGCAACTTGGGAAACTGGCATATCTCTGAGATTTGAAGTATATGGTTGCAAGATAACAGGTAAGCTGTGGAAGATTGAAGACTGAATCTTCCAAGTCGAAGATTGTCTTGTTTTGATTTATGCAAACCTTTAAATACGGGGTGAATGAATTTGTAAATGCAATAATTTTTATTTGATAATAAAAGCATCTACTTTGGATTTAGAGAAATCCAAGTTCAATTCCTGCCTTACTACTCACTAGCAGATTGTTTTGGTCAATATACTTACCTTTCAAAGCTTTAGTTATCTCAACTGGGAAATAGTCATAATTATTTACATCATACAGCCTAGTTGTGTTGATGCATTATTATTAGATAATGGATATAAAACACATAGTACAGCCTGGTATGTGGTAGGTATTTGTTTACTGGTACCTTTTCCACTAGACTGTAAGCTGCGTGAAGGCAAGTATCATGCCTTTCATCTCTGCTTCCTGGATACTGACTACTACTTAGTAGATTTACAGTA
This sequence comes from Macaca thibetana thibetana, assembly GCF_024542745.1. Lineage (NCBI taxonomy): Eukaryota > Metazoa > Chordata > Mammalia > Primates > Cercopithecidae > Macaca > Macaca thibetana. The sequence continues at coordinate 32,972,216 of NC_065586.1, read as the reverse complement.
ACTAACTGTTGCATGAAACATTCTCCAGCAGTTTTATTTATTTCTTTGTTTCTTTATTTTGAGACGGGGTCTTACTCTGTCATTCAGGCTGCAGTGCAGTGGCATGATCATAACTCACTGCACCCTCAACCTTCCAGGTTCAAGCGATGCTCCTACCTCTGCCTCTCAAATACATGTGGGAGAACATGAGGGCACCAGTATAGACAACTAATTGTAACCCCTATGTTGCTTGGGCTTGTCTCAAATTCCTGGGCTCAAGCTATCCTCCCACCTCGGCCTCCCAAAGTGCTGGGATTACAGGTGTGAGCTATTGCTCCTGGCCAGCTATGTCTATTTATTTATTTATTTATTTATTTATTTTATTTAGTTTTTTGAGACCGAGTCTCACTCTGTCACCCAAGCTGGAGTGCAGTGATGTGATCTTGGCTCACGGCACCCTCCACCTCCTAGGTTCCAGCAATTCTCCTGCTTCAGCTTCCTGGTACTACTACAGTAGCTGGTACTACTACAGGTTCACACCACCACACCTGGCTAATTTTTGTATTTTTAGTAGAGACGGGGTTTCATCATGTTGGCCAGTCTGGTCTTGAACTCCTGACCTCAGGTGATCCACCTGCCTCAGGCCCCCAAAGTGCTGGGATTACAGGCATGAGCCACCGCGCTCTGCCTGTCCATTTATTTTCTTGCATGACTATGTCATATTCTGCAGTATATAGCAGTCATATTAGAATTCCTTTCCATTTTAGTAAATACATTGCCAAACTTTCATTGAAACAACCACCGGCACCAAAAAATACCAGTACAATGTGATCTTCATGGTAAGCTTGAAAGTTCAAAGGCAGAATCAGTTGACCCACTCACTAAAAAGTAATTAAAAGCAAACAATGTCTAAAAGTCTTTGAACTACCTTTTAATATTATGTTATATATGTATTTAGGGTATTTAATTTTTTATTCCATTTTTATGTTTATCCTTTTTAGTTTAGTTATTTTTAGACGAGAAGAATACTGACTTTGGAAGGAAAAAAAAATCACTTTGGCAATGTTCCATGAAATTACAAGCAATTTTGAGAAGAGCTAATGAACAGGAAAAACTACACTTGTTGATAGTAGAGTTCAGTTTGGAAAGTAAAAACCAACATTGGATTTTTTAATAAAAAATTTATTTATTTCCACCCCGTAGATGGACTTGTTTATTATTTTAGGACCTAAGACTTAGAAAGTTCAAGGCCTTCAAGGCAGGAATTGAGTGGAGAGGGGTTTGAAAGAAGAAAGGACATTGAAAAGTTAGATATAACCTTGGCTTTATTTTCTATCAGCAGTTAGATGACAGAAAGTTCTAGGTCATTTTCAGAGCATGACAAATTTGTGCTGTTATTCATAAATTTGTAGAAATAAGGCTATTCGAGGTTTGGGTGGAATTTTCTGGCCCATTTCTTCAACCTTATCTCATGTCATTGTATTTTAAAAAATGAGGTAAACTCATAAAGACTCCAAACATGTTAGCCAAAACTCTGAATTTCCAGGCTCTTAGAGATTTATGTCATATCCTTTTAGTTGAATAGAATTTTTTTTAATACCTAAATTGTCCTTTTTAATTTTCACAAGGATTTCCCTGAGAGGTAATTCTAGGAATGTGAGCAAAGAAGGTAAATAATTTGTTCAATTTTTAAAAATAGTTAAATGATCTAGTTATGTAAATTTAGATGTCTAAAATAGCATATCCTAATATTTTCATACATAATTAAGTAGCCGTTTTTCAAATAAGGTGCTTCCTTTCAGTTCCCAGTGCTAGTCTCTTAATCATAGTCTCCACTATACTTTTAAATAGTTTCTCTCTAGTAAAATGGCTCTAGTCTCCAAATAATTGCTACAGGCAGGTTTTTGGAGAGGCTAACACATTGCAATGATAGTCACATGGACAGAAGCTAGGCAGACATGTCCAGGCTTGACTATGGACTGTCCACTTAGTGTATGTGTGACCGACCATGGGTAAGACACTGAGACTCACTCTGATCTCCATTTTCTGGTCTGTGAGGTTCACCTTAATGCAACTATAATGAGGAGTAAATGAAAGAAAATTTGGAACACCCCTGGCTTAAAGTAAGTGCTCACTAAATGGTATCCGTTAGATTAAAATAGTACACGGCACTCAATACATTGAACCTAGCATATGCCCCGGCAAGCAGAGCTTCTAATAAGACAGTAATTTCAACTTTTTCTTCTTGATTATCAGAAGCAGATAATCTTCATTTTCTTGAGGCTACAGTCCCCTTGAGTGGAGATTAATGAAAGGAGGACTACAGTATCCCTGCTGGACTAGATGGTCCAGGAGAGCAGGGGACCTGTTTGCCTCATTTTCTGTTGTGTCCTGTATGCCTGGAACATAACAAATGTTTGGTGGTTACTTTTGAATGAATGAAGTGCAGTTCTATCCAAACCTTCTGAGAAACAAATGGCCGGACCTCAAAGTTTCACCCTGTCGAGTAGTCATAATTCAATCTGGATTTTGTTTAAGCCTACCTAATCAAAAGTTACTGCTTGAACACATCACTTGGCTTCCAAAGCCACTAGAGCCCCAAGTTTTACCCTAATTTTTTGATTCAGAAATTATTTTTTAGAAATATAGTAATCCTGGGCTGGGCACTATGGCTCACGCCAGCACTTTGGGAGGCTGAGGTGGGCGGATCAAGAGGTCAAGAGATCGAGACCATCCTGGCTAACACAGTGAAATCCCATCTGTACTAAAAATATAAAAAATTAGCCAGGCCCAGTGGTGGGCACCTGCAGTCTCAGCTACTTAGGAGGATGAGGCAGGAGAATGGTGTGAACCCAGGAGGCGGAGCTTACAGTGAGCCGAGATCATGCCACTGGCCACTGCACTCCAGCCTGGGCAACAGAGTAAGACTCCATCTAAAAAAAAAAAAACAAAAGAAAGAAAAAGGAAATATAGTAATCCTGGAAACTTCAGTTTGTCACCATATAGAGATATAAAGAAAATAAGATTGGAACAAACCATCCTGCTTTATAGGTGATTGATGAAAGGCATTTTCATTATTTTGACAAAGTAGGCTTCATCATTTTGGCAGAGGTGGAAATTGATGAAAATCACGTTGGACGATGCCTGCTTAACACACTGTGAACTCTGCTGTCTTCTGTTATTAACCAGAAGTCTGTTACCCGGCACTTCAACACATATTCATGTGCTCCTAAGTCAATCAGAATTCACAATGATGATCTCAGACACCATAATATCCAGAGGTACTTTCTGAGTCATCAAGGAAAGATTAAATTATGCTCATTCAGGGTCTCCCATCGAATGCAGTTATTACTTTCTCATTATTTGGAAATTGGTTAACTGGATATTTGATTTACCAGTATACCTCAGTTTTTCTATTAAAGCTGAGTACAGAGATTTACTGTAAAATAATATCACTGAAAATAACCACCTCAATCCTCCATTACAAAACTAATTTCTCCCTTCCATCATGAAGTGGTCTTAAGCTTTCCCAACAAGGTTGCCAAGTGAAATACAAAATGTCCAGTTAAATTTGATGCAGACAAACACGACATAATTTTTCAGAATAAGTATGTCCCATGCAATATTTGAGACATACGTATACTAAAAAATCATTCATTATTTCTCTGAATTCTAATTTCACTGGGCATCTTGTTTCTTGCTTTGTTGTTTGTTTGCTAAATCTTGCAACACTATTTCCAAAGGGTTTGACCTGTACCAGGCTGACCTGTACCAGCCTGTTATGAAGGGACAGAGTTAAACACTATCATCTCATTCAAACCTTGAATTAATTGTTAATGTAATTTTTCTCCAAATTATTGTTAAAAGTGAGTCAAATAGTTTTCAGTCAAAGGTAAATCAAGTTGCCTCTTCATTTTTTTTTTTGTTTTGTTTTAATGAGGCAGCCATATGGAAGGAGTAAGTCTCACTTTGCACCATGGATATGTTGGCTAAATGGGGGCAGGACATCACTAAGTCTGTTAATACAGAAACTATGCCCCAGCTGAGTCTGCTTGAGAAAAAGGGCATTAATCTGGTGACGGTTCTGCTCTCCTTACAGTATTCAAGTTAATTATGTTTTCCTCCAAATGGTAACATCTGGTCCCCATTACCAGCTAAACATTGCCTTTCTAAAAGCTTGTTTGGAATCAGGCAGGTATGAACACCGTGGCCAAAAAAATGGCACTCTATTTTTAACACTATAGTTTCATAGTCCCTTAGTAAAATTGTTTTTGTAAATCTTTTTTTAATCCCGACTGAGTATATTCTTGGTTTCCAGATCCCAGCCTGGAGCAAACACTGTGGTTGAATTACAGGAAAGGGCACTTGGGAAAATGACAGCTGCCTTTTATTGTATTAAGTTGATTCATTCAACAAATATTTGTTGAGCAAATACTATGTATAAAACAGGGCATGAAGAGTCATAGAAAACAGAAAAATATGACTTAGTTCATGTCCTCAAAGAAGTTAAAATCTGGGGAGGCAGAGAGCAGCATTCCAAAGAACTAAATGTGCTCATCAGCGTTTGAGGGCCGGGTGTGGTGGCTCAAACCTGGGACCACAGTATTTGGGAGGCAAAAGATCTTTTGAGCCCAGTAGTTTTGAGAGCAGCCTTGGAAAAATAGCAAGACCAAAAAAATAAAAAATTAGCCAATCATGGTAGCATCTGCATGTCGTCCTAGCTACTCAGGAGGCTGAGGTGGGAGGATTGCTTGAGGCCAAGGGTTCAAGGCTGCAGTAAGCCATGATCATACCACTCCACTCCAGCCTGGGTGACAGAGTGAGACCCTGTCTCTTAAAAAAAAAAAAAAAAAAGGCTGGGGAGGCCCAGGCACGGTGGCTCACACCTGTAATCCCAGCACTCTGGGAGGCCAAGGCAGGCTTCACGAGGTCAGGAGATCAAGACCATCTTGCTAACATGGTGAAACCCCTTCTCTACTAAAAATACCAAAAATTAGCCATTCATAGTGACAGGTGCCTGTAGTCCCAGCTACTTGGGAGGCTGAGGCAGGAGAATGGCGTGAACCCGGGAGGCGGAGCTTGCAGTGAGCTGAGATCACCCCACGCACTCCAGCCTGGGCGACATAGTGAGACTCCGTCTCAAAAAAAAAAAAAAAAAAAGAAAAAAGAAAAAAGGGACATGCAAATAAAGTGGTGTGAAGAGGCCCAGAAATGGAAAACTGTGTCTGGTTACGGAGAACAGAAAAACCGAGTAAGTGATGTGGCATTCGAAAACAGGTCAGGATTTTAAGCAGTTCAGATCATGGAAAGTGTAAGATGATGGGGAATTCCTTGCTGAGGGAATAGAAAGAAAGCCTCCAGACTCCCAGAAGTAAGGAAGTTCTTCATGTCAATTGGCACCGGTTAAAGGAGTGAATGGGGAGAGAGGCCTTGCAAGGACATGATATGGAAGGCCTGCATGCCTGATTGAAAATGACATGCATAATTTCTAGACAAGAAGGCAGTGAATGTCTGAGTAAAGAAATGACGTGATTTGGACCATAGAACTCTTGTGGAAAGTATCTGAATAATTAATTCTTAAGGTTCAGCTGATAACATGGACTTAGTTTAATTGCATTAGATGTTTGCCTCTCACTTAGGGGTAGTTATATTTTTAGGCTAACTTTTTATTACATTATGCAGGATTGAGTTGCTTCAAAGAAAAATAGGTTATCATTCCTGCACATGTTCTTGATTGGGACATACAGTTTATAAAGGAAAATAATTGAAGTGTTGGACGTTTTGTCATTAAGCCATCGTTGAATTCATCAATGACTGATGCTCTCCTTGTGCTCAGAAGCTACTTGGGCTGCTTTAGAAGACATAAAAAGGTCTATGGTGCTGTTCGTTGCCTTCAAAGATCTTACAGTCTTGCTGTGGGTATATCACTAACAATCTTGCAGCCTTAGAGAGCAGTGGAATGCTGAGCTCTGTGCTACTTACATCATATTTCTGAGATGGGAGAGCTCAGAATAAATGCTGGAGTAGCTTGAAAAGCTTTTTTGAGTCTTAAGCTGGGTTTTGAGCAAAGGCAATGATGAGGATAACGTCTATACTGTATGAGAAGAGAATTGGTTAACTGAGATGTATTGTCAGTAATAGAAAATCAAATTAGGCAAATGGGATGAAATCAAAATGAGGGTCTTGAACACCAGATCGAGTTTTGATATCTTCCCATCAGTAATGGAAAACCATCGCACATTTTCAAAAGATTTCTCTTTTATATCATGGGGTAAAATATACATAACATAAAATGTACTGCTTTAACAATTTTCAACCACTTTTAACCATTTTCATTTTATCATTGTACATTTTTAAGTGTACAATTCTGTGGCATTAAGTACAGTCACATTGCTGTGCAAGCATCACCTTATTTCCAGAATTTTATAATCATCTCAGACTGAAACTCTGCACCCATGAAACATTAACTCTCCCAATCTCCGTTTCCCCCAAGCCCTGGCAACCACCATTTTGCTTTCTGTCTCTATGAATCTGACTGATCTAGTGATAGGCTACTCATATCCATGGAATCAGACCATATTTGTCCTCTTTGTGTCGGGCTTCTTTCACTTAGCAGTGGAGATTTTTGAGGATGAGAATGACATGGTTAAAACAACATTTTCTGAAAAGTTAGATAGCAGTTGGTGTAGTGGAGATTCAGAGTGGGGTCTGGGAGGCCAACCAAGAGCTCATGTAGCACCCTGGCCAGAGCGCTCGGATCAGGATAAATCCAGAAGAAAGGAAGGAGGCGACAAGGGTTTTGTTGCTTTCTTTTACTTAACAAAAACACAACAGGATTTGGCAGCCAAACGGAAATGACAAGATGACTAGCCAGGAACTGGATGATTAGTGATGCCACCAATTAAAAGACAGGGTTCAGTGAAAGGGTGCAGTATCCAGGGAAAGGACTGTCTTAGTCTGCTGATGGTACATTTGAGATGACGATGAGACATTCTTGTGGAAAGTCCCCAATGCAATTAGAAATAGGGGTGGGGGGAAGGGTTGCGGGGGATCGTGGTCACTATTCTTCCACACTCAATTCAAACGTCACCTGCCCTGGGAGGTCCTCTCTTACCCCTGCAGGCTAAGTCATGCATTTCTTCTCTTTACCTCTGCATCATTGTCTCTTTACCTTCGTTTTAGCAACTTTCCTGCTGTTGGAATAACTTCTATGCACATCTCCAATCCATCATAAACTATCAACTTCTCTGAAGCAGGGCCAGTACTTGATCCAGGGATAAATTCTGGATACCAAAGAGATTGAAATATGAATACTAAACTTAGAAGACCTCATAGCAGGGGGAATGTATCTTTTATTGAAGATTTGCCTTACTGGGATGTGAGTGTAGAGATAGGAATTCTGACAGCGCAGGAGGAAAGTTTGAGGGAGGGAAGAGTTACTGTAAAATAATCCAGAGACTGAAAATTGCGTATGATTGGGTACCAAGTCATGTCTTTATTCCATATGTTGTATTTTCTTTCTTAGCATGGAGTCGCCCAGAAAATCATTTTACATTATCTATTTCATTTCACCTCCCAGATTATCCTTGCTCCGGAATGTTGGGTATGGTGTCTGGACTTATTTCTGACTCCCAGATCACATCATCCAACCAAGGGGACAGAAACTGGATGCCTGAAAACATCCGCCTGGTAACCAGTCGCTCCGGCTGGGCACTGCCACCCGCACCTCATTCCTACGTCAATGAGTGGCTCCAAATAGACCTGGGGGAGGAGAAGATCGTGAGGGGCATCATCATTCAGGGTGGGAAGCACCGAGAGAACAAGGTATTCATGAGGAAGTTCAAGATCGGGTACAGCAACAACGGCTCCGACTGGAAGATGATCATGGACGACAGCAAACGCAAGGCAAAGGTGAGGGCTGGGGACTGGCAGGAAGTCGTCCCTTGCGTCCTTAACTTCCATCAAGGGCCTCTGGCATTCTCCTGAGGAAGGGCTTCTTTTTTTTTTTTTTTTTTTTTTTTTTTTTGAGACGGAGTTTTCGCTCTTGTTGCCCAGGCTGGAGTGCAATGGCGCGATCTCAGCTCATTGCACCCTCTGCCTCCCGGGTTCAAGTGATTCTCCTGCCTCAGCCTCCTGAGTAGCTGGGGTTACAGGCATGCGCCACCACACCAGGCTAATTTTTTGTATTTTTAGTATAGACAAGGTTTCCCCATGTTGGTCAGGTTGGTCTCGAACTCCCAACCAGGTGATCTGCCCATCTCGATCTTCCAAAGTGAAGGGCTTCTTCTTATTTCCTTCCAGCCAGGACATCATAGGAGGTGTGTCATGGGGTCAGTAAGACCCTTGATTCTAGGAAGACTGGAATATGGCATGAAAAGCGATGTCTGAGATCACATGCAAAAGAATTGCATTGCTGGTCCCATTCCCTGCCTGGAGGGAAGGAGGGACAGCTCAACAGGCAGACAGGAGACAGGGAAGCCCGGGGCTGACAGCAGCTATCCAGCCAGTGCTCAGAACCCCTTGCAGACACCACTCAGTCATTTGGGTCTGCCCTTCCCCCATCTCTCACCTACCTGTAGTTTAAGTGTTTTGTTTTTTGATATACATTTTAATTATGGGCCAGGCGCGGGCGTGGTGGTTCACGCCTGTAATCCTAGCACTTTGGGAGGCTGAGTCAGGCTCATTGTCTGAGCTCAGGAGGTCTAGACCAGCCTGGACAGCACAGTGAAGCGCCGTCTCTACTAAAATACAAGAAATTAGCAGGGTGTGGAAGCATGTGCCTGTAGTCCTAGCTATTCTGGAGGCTGAAGCAGGAGAATTGCTTAAACCCGGGAGGCGGAGGTTTCAGTGAGCCAAGAGCGCACCACCACACTCTAGCCTGGGTGACAGAGTAAGACTCTGTCTCAAAAAAAAAAAAAAAAAAAATTAATTAATTGTGATAAAATACACATAATATACAATTTCCCATCTTAACCTTTTTAGTGTGCAGTTCAACAGTGTTAAGTGTGTGTATATTGTGCAACCAATCTCTAGAACTTTCTCATCTTGCAAAACTGAAATTCTACACCCATTAAGCAACAACTCCCAGTCACCCTGCCCCCAGTCTCTGGTGACCACCTCCACTTTCTGTCTCTGTGAATTCAAACCATTTTAGGGACCTCAAACTGTATTTGTCTTTTTGTGATTGCTTTATGTCACTTAGGATAATGTCTTCACGGGCCATCGGTGTTGTAGCATTGTGTCAGAATTTCCATCCTTCACAAGGTTGGATAATATTCATTGTCTGTTTATACCACACTTTGTTTATCCATTCACCCACTGATGGATAGTTGAATTGCTGCCACCTTTAGCTATTGTGAATAATGCTTAAGTATATTTCTTTTTTTTTTGAAATGGAGTCTCGCTCTGTTGCCCAGGCTGGAGTGCAGTGGCACAATCTCGGCTCACTGCAAGCTGCGCCTCCTGGGTTCAAGTCATTCTCCTGCCTCAGCCTTCCGAGTAGCTGGGATTACAGGTGCCTGCCACCACACCAGCTAATTTTTTGTATTTTTAGTAGAGACAGGGTTTCACCATGTTAGTCAGGATGATCTCAATCTCCTGACCTCATGATCCGCCCACCTCGGCCTCCCAAAGTGCTGAGATTACAGGCGTGAGTCACCGTGCCGGGCTTTAAGTATATTTCTTTACACACTGAACCCTTTTAAGATGCAGTAGGCTTTTGATAATCCAGTGAAAAGAAAAGGAAATCTCAACACAAAAATATTCCAACATTCACCAAAATGCAAGGTATAATTTTTTTCAACCAAACAGATCTACCTCAGTCATTATATTTTACTTAGAGTGATGGCTAAATTTATTTGCCAGCATACAACAGCAACTTGGAAAGGATACCCTGGAGTGTGCTGGGTGGCCCAGAAGCTGGTTTAGGATTCAAATTATGGACCAACCTACAGACAACCAGCAGTTTAAGTTCTGTGTGCAGTGTGGGAATTATATTCAGCAATGATATTTCTCATACCAACACAACTGACCTTTTGGTCTTAGCCTTTCCATCCCTTCTTTGGCCACGACCTACTCCTCTTGTGAAAAACAGATTTTAGCTTATTGAAGGGACTATTATCCTCACTCCCTCTCTAAGCAAGTGTGGGAATTTGGCTTAATATAGTGACTCAGGCCAGAGGCATCGCAGGCAGCAAAGAAGCCAGGCTGTGTCACCAGCTCCCACTCCCTCCAGATGTGAACCCTCCAAGGAAACCGCCGGCTACCACTAGCGCAGCAGGCCACTGACAGGGCTGGGTGCCATCAGAAATATCTGAATCTCTCTCCCATCTCTCCCTTCCTGAACTTGTGGTTTCTAAAATATTTTCAGTGTTATATTTATCTCTCTGTGCAGCTACCTTTTTTCTTGTCTCCAGTTCATTTTCCCCTTTTGTGCCTTGTTTGGGGGGAAGAAAAAGCAAAAAAAAAAAAAAAAAAAAAAAAAAAAAAAAATCAGAAACTGGAGTTCCCTTCTGAGTGGATCTTTTCTGAGAAGCAGTGAGCTCTGACTGCATCAGAAAGTGTGAATATGCTGCAAATCAACAACTTCCTGCTGCTGGCGACGGCGGCGTGTGCTGGTGTGACATGTTCTTCAACACTAGGGCTCTGAGAGAGAAAGAAAACAAGTCACCATATGCTTTTGATAGGGTGCATCACGTGCTTCCCTGTCTCTCTATAATTCATGCGTCTGCAACCAGATCTAAAGCTATCACTCTTCTGTAGTAAATCCAGCACTGAATTCCATGAGAAGCCAACATACATCTTTCAACTTTCACAAAACACTGAATTCAAGATTGGTTGAACGTGTTGGGGTTTATTTCTAAAATATGATTCTATCCATCATTATCATCTTCCTATGATATTGAAAACCATAAAAACTTCTTCGTTGTTTATATACAGCCTAATCTATGATTCCTTAACCCACCCTTCCAGTGAAATAAAATCTCTAAGACGAAAAAAGAAACGGGTGAAAATCTTCCATTTTAGAGTGGCACATGGTTTTTAATTATATGAAGATTTTTAAAACATGCTATATTTAATTTTACAAGTGAAGGCTACCTCTTAAGATGCCAAGTACCTTTTATGTAAAAGTAAAATGAGCACTCTGTTTTGTGAAATCCACAGCACTTGGATGGATTTAAATTTTCAATGCCCTTTCCTCACTCTCTACCCCAAAAATAGTGTGTAATGGGCAAGCTATATCAGAATCTTTGCATTAACTAGACTTTTTAGCAACAGAGAGAAGGTCCAAACACCCTAAGTCCTCATCTTCTAAAACATAATTAGCAACAGAACACAAAGAATTCATAAGTAAGTTTATTATATCAGTTAGCCTAGCTCCATATGGGTTTTCATTACTAATATTCTTCCCAGCTCAGCACTGACAGCTTTTATAATGTATTTACATAGTGTTAATTCTTTGCTCAAGTTAAAATGAAGAGATGAGCCTGGGATTCCATAGATATAAATGCTTTTCTCCTATGCTCTTTGGAGGTATGTTAACATAGACAGAACTTGCATATGTAGTAATGGTATTTTCATTATAATTAGTATCTTACTGACAACAACTTAATTGGGCCTAACAATAATATGTGTCAGAGTCTCAATTACTGGCAGCAATTGCAGTTCTATAAAGAGTGCAGAACCCCGATAGTGAATTTACTTTTGATAAAAAAAAAAAAAGAAAGCAATTTTAATTGGAAGAGGCGGGCCTATATTAGCAATGCATTTTTAAACTCCTAGAGGCTTTTCTGAGTTGGAAAAGGCCAATTAATTTACTTCTAGAACTCAGAAACCCGCTGATTCTGTTGCAACCTACCCAATCTGTCTTCACTGACATGCCTCCACTGTTTTGTTATGACATTTCCACCACCGAACAAGCACATATTAGGCTGGTTTTTGATGTCCTGACACAGCTACTGGGCATGGCTCTACTCCTGACTGGCATGGCCTGGGGCCGGCCAGCCACTCCATCTGATCTACCAGGTCTACTAGTCCAATTTGCATCAGATTAAAGACAAATTAATGAAACTAAATGTGTGGCCTTGGGCATAGATGTTTCTTGGACCATGGTGTTTTCACCTATTAAAATCAGGAGACTGGGCCGGCTCGGTGGCTCACATCTGTAATCCCAGCACTTTGGGAGGCTGAGGTGGGCATATCACCTGAGGTCAGGAGTTCGAGACCAGCCTGGCCAACATGGTGAAACCCTGTCTCTACTTAAAATACAAAAATTAGCCAGGCATGGTGGCGGGTGCCTGTAATCCCAGCTACTCTGGAGGCTGAGGCAAGATAATTGCTTGAAGGTTATCTTCAAGGTTGCAGTGAGGCAGAGGCAGTGAGCTGGAGGCAGAGGTTGCAGTGAGCTGAGATCGCACCACTGCACTCCAACCTTGGTGACAGAGCGAGACTCCGTCTTTAAAAAAATAAATAAATGAAGAGACTGGACTAGATGGTTTGTAAGGGCAGAGGCATCATCGTGGTGTGGTTAAGGGCGCCAGTTAAGACCATCTAGATTTGAGTCCTGGCTCTGCCACTTGCTGTGTGTATGGCCATGGGCCAATGACTTGACAACTCTGTGCCTCAGTTTCCTTGTCTGTAAAAGGACCATAATATAGAATTCACCTCATGGAGAATTTACCTTCATTTGGAAAATTAAATGTAACATGTTTTTAAAATCTCTGAATAGTTAAAAAATACGTGGCCAGGCATGGTGGTTCATGCCTATAATCCCAGTACTTTGGGAGGCCAAGGCAGGCAGATCACTTGAGGTCAGGAGTTCAAGACCAGCTTGGCCAACATGGTGAAACCCCATCTCTACTAAAAATACAAAAATTAGTTGGACATATTGGTGTGCACCTGCAATCCCAGCTACTTGGGAGGCTGAGACAGGAGAATCACTTGCGCACGAGAGGCGCAGGTTGCAGAGAGTCAAGATCATGCCACTGCACTCCAGCCTGGGTGACAGGGCGAGACTCTGTCTCAAGAAAAAAAAAAAAGTGCTGCTCTTAAATGGACCATTTTATCAGTTTTCTTTTTCACGTTAGAGATTTTTTTCAGTGGAAAGGTGTGTTAGGAATCATAGATTAGGTTCTATAGAAACAACTGAGAAACTTTTATGGTTTTTCAATATTATAGGAAGATGACAAAATGAGTTGTTCTGAGGATTAAATGAGTACATAGATTTTAAGCAGTTAGAACAATGTCTTACTCTATCAAACGTCATGCAATGTTTGATATCTAAAAGGACATTCCTTATGATGAGACAATTTTCTTTTCCTCCTCCCCCTCTGCCTTCTCCCATTTGGAATGGGATTAAGAATTATGCTGGAGAAGAGGACACAAGGAGGCTCATCCATTTCTTGAAAAGGAAAACAGGGCTAGTCGTTGCTCCATCTTCTCAGAATTCCAGAAAGGATTTTGATCTATCTGGGCATGTGAAAAGGAAACTAAGTCAGTAGCAGCACTGGCAGTGGGTGGCCAAGCCTCTGAAAACTGTCACAGGGACTTCAAGCTAGGAACACACTTCAAAAGAGATGCCAACTCATGCCAGGAGCAGTGGCTCACACCTGTAATCCCAGCACTTGGAGAGGCCAAGCCAGGAGAATCTCTTGCAGCCAGGAGTTTGAGACCAGCCTGGGCAACATGGTGACACCCTGTCTCCACAAAAAATTAGCTGGGCATGGTGGCGCACGCCTGTAATCCCAGCACTTTGGGATACTGAGGCAAGCGGATCACTTGAGCCCCTAAGTTTAAGACCAGCCTGGGCAACATGGTGAAACGCCATCTCTGCAAAAAATACAAAAGTTAGCTAGGCATGGTGGTGGGTGCCTGTAGTCCCAGCTACTCAGGAGGCTGAGGTGGGAGGATCACTGAGCCCAGGGAGGGTGAGACTGAAGAGAGGTGCAATTGCACCATTGCACTCCACCCTGGGCAACAGAGTGAGACTCCATCTCAAAAAATAATAATAATGAATAAATAAGCAAATGCCATCTGTCACTTCTTAGAGAAGCTTTCATTGTTGTTTCCTTTCTCATTTATGAAAGAGATGTCCACCATTTACAAAGTGGTAGAATGAAGCCTTTTCCTCTGCCCTATTCAGAGTCCTGGTGGAGGGAAGAAACAGTTGCTAAAGGGGAGCACTTTTTTTTTTCTTAATGCCCTGTGTTTTTCATGCTTCACAGTCTTTTGAGGGCAACAACAACTATGACACACCTGAGCTGCGGACTTTTCCAGCTCTCTCCACGCGATTCATCAGGATCTACCCCGAGAGAGCCACTCATGGCGGACTGGGGCTCCGAATGGAGCTGCTGGGCTGTGAAGTGGAAGGTAATTATGATCTCCAGAGTTAATTCTCATTCCTTTTTAAATTTCCTCTTCCATGCATTTAGGCCCCTGATGGCGCCTTTGCAAATTGCCTACCCTTTTCCCTTGGGAGGCCCCATATCTCGGTGCCTGCCCATCAGTGAGGCTCAAAGCTCTGACACATGTCACAAGGCAGCACCTTCACAGTCCTACTTTTGTCTTGGGTTGTTTGACTCTCCTTGGATTATGTGAGATTGTCTCTCTTTACTTAAAAAAAAAAAAGAGATAATTAATAGAGTTGAAATTCACATAACATAAAATTCACTACAACTCGGTGGCATTTAGCACATTTACAATTCAGTTGTACCAACTCCCCTCTTTCTAGTTCCAAAATATTTCCATCACTCCAGAGGAAAACCCCTTACCCAGTAAGCAGGCAACTTCCCTCAACCCCTGGCAACCACTTTTGCCTTTTAAATATTATTTAGAGGTCGATATCTGATCCAGTTTCTATCTGCAGTGTTGATTACCAGCACATAGAAACAGAAAGCAGCCTTTGACAAACTAAGACATCAAGACATTATCCTGGATGAATATCTTAGGCTGCTGCAGAGAAACAGAACTTCACATGAGACAACATGTCTGAAAGTAGAGTGACGTTACTGCCTACACTTAGATTATTATATGAAGGTCATATCAAGTACAAATTCAGTCCACACGCCGACCCCATGGCTGCACTCTCTTTGAACACATAATGAATGAAATGAATGTTTTGAGTTGGTTATTGTACCGTTTAATATATGTATGCACTAGAATCCCCATCTGCCTTAGATTTGGACATAAATGAGTAACCTACACCAGTTTTTCTATCCCCATAGAGGTCTTGCTCCAGCCTAGCTTCAAGAATGACTATTGTTGGCATCCAGATGTTAATCAGCCGAGCATATATGCTCACAGTTGTTTTGAAGAATGCGTTTTAATGTCACCTTCTTGCAATTTTACAATTATTTGTGTCTCAAGCTACCAAATATAATTATATTCCTGAGCACATTAAATACCATAAAACTTTACTTGTGCATGACAGAATCTTCAGCTATCAATCACCATACTCCTGAATAATTCATAGCTGCTTTTTCAATGTGTTTATTTAAAAGCAGGCCATTTTCTCCCATTCTTTACTGTGTGGTTGTTTCCATATCTGTAGTCATGCCCCAGACACCTAAATTATCCAGGCACTATCAACACAGACCAAGAATGTCCATGTGCCAGGACTTTGGCAAAGGATGCCAAGAAAAAGAAGGGATGGGTGGACTCCATTCACTGCAGATGCGTTCGTTCAATTCACAGAGAAACGTGGTCATCTGGAAAGGGAGTCTGCTCTCAGGATGCGAAATCTGTAGCCCGGATTCTGGAAGGCGATGCTGATTTAGGAGGTGGAGTGAATGGAGGGTTGAAAAGATAGCCTGCTGGAAGTTTTGAAAGCACCCTTGCAAAAATTGTAAGGAGAACGTGATGACAGTGAAAGAGATCTGACCTAACTGACTCCATCTTGCTTCTAACCTCCAAGCTGTCCTTGTTCATTCCTGGGCGTAGGCCAAACTAACTTTAGGAGGAACTTGTGGTTTAACTTTGAAACAAAGACAATAACAGCTCTTTCCCAAAACAAACCCCCTTCCTGCCTGGGTACTAGATTGCCTTTGCAAGGCTAACGAATTAGCCACAAAATTAGAAATTATGGTTTAGGGGAAAAAAATGAAATTATGGTTTAGGAGTCATGCACCTGGAGGCTGCAAGATTCTGAACCTCCCCAAATTGCTCCTGGGGATAATGTCACTGTTGTAAAATCTAAGATCAGGGCTTCAGATATTTTGCAGACCCTGTAGTTGACGGATCAGCTGGCACTACCCAGATCAATCAACTGGCTCATCCTGCCTTGTGTCCCCACCAGAAATTGACTCAGCACAAGAGGACACCTTCAACTCCCTGTGATTTCATCTCAGACCTGACCAATGAGCACCTGCCACTTTTCAACCCCTACTCACCAAATTATCCTTCAAAACCTCAACCCCAATCAATAATAGAACCCCTATCTCCCATACAGTTGTCTCCGCATGAATTAAACTCCTTCTCTATTGCAATTCCCCTGTCTTGACAAATCAGCCCTGTCTAGGCAGCAGGCAAGGAGGACTCATTGGGAAGTTAGAGCTTCCACTCTCTAGTGTCACTTCTGTAGTGAGGTAGAAATGATCGGTGAAGGGATTTGCCTACAGATGTTTCCAAGCACTCACAAAAGTGAGGACATTGCCTTGGGCCATATGTGAAACAAACATCTGGGGAAAGTAATGTCGAAGCTTTTTGATATGATTGGTGAAAAGAAATGCTTTTCTTCTCCCTTCAATCAGTAACAGGCCCTTATTAAATATCTACTCTGTGCCTTGTTCTAGGGGAGACACCTAAGGGAATGCAGGAGAAAGATGCAGTCCACTCCAGCCTCCCAGGAGTGTCTGTCCTAGGTGCTAGCACTTATATTTAAGAAATAAAGAACCACAGGCTGGGTGCAGTGGCTCACGTCTGTAATCCCAGCTACTCGTGAGGCTGAGACAGGAGAATCTCTTGAATCAGGGAAGCGGAGGTTGCAGTGAGCTGAGATCACGCCATTGCACTCCAGCCTGGGTGACAAGAGCGAAACTCCAAATCAAAAAAAGAAAAAAGAGATAAAGAACCCCAGAAGATAATATATTTTCAAATAGTAAAACTGGAACATACATATCATTCGCTTCCTCTTTTTTTTCCGTTGAATCTAGTGAATCTAGCTAGCCACTACCTCAGGCCATTTATAATGCGGAACTCCTCCTTTAGAAACAGCTTGATGAATGCAGAAAAATCAGCAAAATGAATAGAGTTTTAAATACTTAAAGGTAGCACAGTATCAAGAGCAAGGAGAGCTTAAGGAAGAAAGACAACTGTCTGGCTTGCCAGAGAAGATGCTACTGATTCAATGAGAGCAATACATAGAGGCCAGAATACGGGTGTATGTGTTTTACAAAAAAGTCTGGATTGCAGGCCTGAATGGCATGTATGTTATTTGCACATGGTAACTTCTTAGTTATTACTGGTGTGTGTCTTTGGGCCATTGAAGAAGCTGAAACTTAGCTCTGTTTCTCCACGTGCCATAACTCTGCTTGGTGTTTCAGCACCATTCAAAGAATGTCAGATTTTTACTGAGAAAGCAGCAGTTACTGACACATTCCTATTGGCCAGAAGAGAACAGCCCCCAGCCACCAACATCTTGTATGGTTCTCAGACATCACGAGAACTATCCATTATCTCAAGTCTTATAAAGTGAAATGTAATGCCAAAAACTGTAAAATATTAAACAGATTGCAAAAATGAGTAACAGGCTGAAAAAAAAGAGCTGAACGAAATTTAAAGGACTTCAAAAGCAGTCTTTGGTTAATGTTGGATACCTTTCAACTGCAAATTCAGAGATATAGGAATACCTGTGAACAGTGGAATGCAGTCCTATGAGAGTTCATGTAAAATGACCCCGGGATATCTGAGACAACTTCTCTCACACACCTGCCCTGGAGAGAGGGCTCACAGTTTGAGAAGCTACTTAAAGAGAAATGGAATCACTGTTTTTTGTTTGTTTGGTTTGGTTTGGTTTTAAAAAGCACTATTGCATTAAATGTGAATGTTGACTCCCTTCGGGGAAGAATTATAATATAAACTTAGCAAACTTAGTCAGTACTAAGAATATAAAAGAATTTATGACAAGTGAGTGCTCTAACACCTCGAAAATGAAAGGGAAAACATTTCAAGCAAAATCTCTATCTTCAAAGTTCTCAACTCCAGGGTCCTGAATAAATAACCAGTGAGAACTCAAGAGCTTTTCAGAAGAAGGATGTTTATGTAGATAACAACGTATAAAATGCTAAGGCAGCCAACTCTACTCAGCAGATATGAATCAAATACCGAAACAAAGCAGGCTCTGCTATTGTACATTCTGCAGAATCCAAGCATATCTAGCTCCTGAAAGAGAGGCAAACCATGCCCCTGGCCTTCTTACCGCAGATTAAAGTTTTCTGCATAAGCGTTAGCAGATCCAACAGCCAGAGGCTTGAGAATACATTTCCAAGGTGTGAGATAATAATCCTTGGATCTTGTTTCAGCCCCTACAGCTGGACCGACCACTCCCAACGGGAACCCGGTGGATGAATGTGATGACGACCAGGCCAACTGCCACAGTGGAACAGGTGATGACTTCCAGCTCACAGGTGCAGAAACCATCTTCATCCCATTGCTCTACCATTTCAGTTCATGTCGTAGTTGGGACCGGCTAACGCCTGTGTGTGTGCTTATAACTCCGCATGGCAAAGAGCTGCCCAGGAATAGAAGCTGCCTTGCCAGAACACGTGCATCTTCATTTCATCGTGTCATCTGGATAGACGAGTTGTTCTTAGTAGCCACAACCACTTGAAACAACAATTTGAGCCATTTTCAGAGCCGAAGGCTAGGATTATCTTAACTGAATAAGAATTTCTCCATGGCTAAATGTGCTAAACTGATCCTTATTTTCAGGCCCCCCTCCCCTCATAACACGTGCACCGCCCCTACATAACCACACACTTCAGAATGTTTATTTTCATTTTCTAATGAGGACAAGTTTTTTTGAGTGGATCCTTTATCCAACGAATGGATAAAATTAGGCTTATATTTGAAGTGCGGCTTTTAGGTTGGGATTTGGCAAATCATTATACATTAACATTTACAAAGGCAGAATTAGTTGCTATTTCACATCACCACCGGCCAGCAAACACATCAGCGATGTTGTGTGCCGAATGTCTCACTAATTAATCTAGAGTATTACTCTCTAATCTCCTAAAACCCTAAAAGCTAGGAAGTGACCTTCTCTTCCACTTGGAATGGCAGAGGAAGTATTAGGCAAGTGGAGAAATGGGATTACACCATTTGGAAATTGGCCGAGGCACTAGGGTTTTCACCCTGTGGTTGCAAAAGGTATCGTGGGACTTTTACTGCTCCCTGGGTCAAAATGCAGTTTCAATAGCATCTGACTCTCATTTTAGATTAAAAGTGAGCTTTTGAATGCAGGTCTGCGTTTTTACCCAGAAGGGACTCGGAGAGCCCACATAATTAATTTCCATGGGCAAAACTGAAGGCGTTACCATGTAACTTCATAATAGGGCCATGTTATTGGCTAATGCATTCGTGCAAAATCTGGAAGGAAATGTCCTACAGTACATTTCCAATTATTTCAAAAGCTCTCCTCTGAAGGAGCGAGAGAGCTCTGCACTCTGAGATGAAATAAAGAGTAAAAGAAAGAAAAAAAATTGAAAATCTACCCCAGAAATTTGGTACTATAAACTGGGTTTACATTTAAATCCCATCCCCTAAAGCTGTCTCTCTCCAAATTTCCAGAATAATCATTTACATTCATATGGCCAATAAATGTCACATTGCTATGAACTTTTGAATGCTTGTATACAAGCAGCCACAAGCCACAAAACTTAGTTTAATTAATGCAGAGGCATATTCTGTGTAAGATGTCAAGTTCAAGTTGAAAACTCAACCGCTGATATAAAAAACAGAGTACTATTCCATGAACCAAGTCCTCTGGAAGCTTCCCGGGGTTGCCTGTAAACATTCTGCCACAAACCTCAGGCTTTTTACAGACCCTGTCACACATCCATAGTGAAATTTCTCATAAAAAAGGAATGATTGCAGGATCCCAGTGTACCCTTTCAATTGCCCTCTTGTGGAAGGGGTTCTTTTCTTCATAAACCCTAAAGTGGTCAGTTAATATTGATTAGAAACAAAGCCTCAGATTTACTCCTCATATCAGAACAACCAGCCTTCTCATTTTTGCATTAGTTCATGACTGAATCAATTGAAACTGAAGCCTTTGAATGAAATAGGGCGAGTATGTTAGCCTGGAGCAAATTGTGTATGGCAGCGAGTTACAAACCACAGAAAATGGGTCATTTATAGTGGAAACACTGACAACCTTTCAAAACTGTAAGGTTTTGCTTTACCTACAGCGTTTAAATTATTTCTTTGGTAGATAGAAGAAAGTTCATTCTGATTTTTTCTTTTTACATATTACCATGGCGAAAAAGAGTTATTCCCAGATCAGCACATTTGTCTCAATAATTCTATAAATACTCTCATATATTAAGAACCGCTGAGGATGTTGATAAGGCCTGTCCCACACCTCCATCAAGAAGAAGTCATTTTAGAAGACATTTTCATGCTTCATAGCCATTTATTGCAAGAAGACAATCTTTTTCTTTTTAAAACATTTTGTACTTTACAAAACTATTTGCTATTCTTTTCTGAAAATGGATGTGCTCACATGCCATTGTTTGCAAGGGGCAAAAACCTCACCTAACCCAGACACCTTTTTATATGGAAACTACACATCTCCTATGCTCACGAGCAATTTTGCATCCTTTTTGCTAATTCTGGCACAGGCTTTGCTGTCAGGACTACAAACGTTGGATGTTTAGTGTGATGAAACCAAACCAAGAGCGTTATTGCTTTAACTCTGATAGGTGGAACATGGAAATTGGGATCAATGCTGTCTTTAGGGGTTGTCTGTTCCTTAGCACAGGTGTTGATTTAATTTATTCTCCTGCGGTGACCTACCTGTATCTAGAGGGGAGAAATATTGTAGTGAAATGCTTGTTACTTACAAACCACGCCGAATTCCAGGTGTACTCTACCAAATGCATGGAAAGGAGTAGAATGTGCTCTCCCAGACCTCCTAGCCAAGGTGAAGATGCTTCCCTGAAGTTACTCATTTGCAAATGCCTTGGAAATCATTAGATAATACACTTGGCCTCAAAGGCACCAGACAGCTAAATTTTACGTTGGAGCTGTGTATACCCAACAGTGGAATTTGCTTCCCAACCTATAGCAAAACCGATTATGCATATCAGTTTTAAAAAGCAAATTTTCACCTTGAATCTTTCTCCTATAAGACCACGGGGAACAGAATGCTAATGTATTCTGGCCTCCCTCCAATTCTGCCATTATAGATTCACCTTCTTAACCCATAGTACATATAATTCCTTCTTCCTAGTGCCTGCCTTGTTGAGGCCTTGCACACATGTGACCACTCATCCAGCATATTTGCTGGGAGAACTGAGGTACCGTGACTTGGTGCTGCAGTTGATTAGCCTAGAAACCTTAAGACCATTCCAAGAGCACAATTTTATGGCTCTCTGATTCATGCTATGGAAATGTAACATGATTTCTGATCTGTGGGAACTGCCAGATAGGCCTGGCCCGAATAAAGATCATCACAAATCTTTATTGAATTATATTATTGGGAAGTGCACAATTATGGCACCCTGTAACCACCTCCAGAACTTTCCATAGTAGTCATGGGCCCACCCCATTCACTTACCCTGAATTGGTTCAATACTGTATCTGGATATAACAGGTTACTTCCAACCATAATCTGCATCATGGATAGACATAAGGAGAAACAGCTTTCTCAAGCACCTATGCAATAAACAGCAAACCACTGTTTCCCAAACTCAGTGGGTTATAAGACTCATCTGAGAAGCTTTCAAAAATACAGATTTTGGCCGGGCATGGTGGCTCACACCTGTAACACCAGCACTTTGGGAGGCCAAAGCGAGAAGATCACTCGAGGTCAGAAGTGTGAGACCAGCCTGGGCCAGATAGCGAGATCCCTGTCTCCAAAAAAAAAAAAAAAATATATATATATATATATATATACACACACACACATATATATATGTATATTATATATATATATATACACACACACACACACATATATATATATCAGCCAGGCTTGGTGGCACACACCTAGTCCTGGCTACTCAGGAGGCTGAGGCAGGAGGATCCCCTGAGCCCAAGAGTTTGAGGCTACAGTGCATGATGGCACCACTGCACTCCAGCCTGGGTGACAGCAAGACTCTGTCTCAAAAAAATACGGATTTCAAAGCCTTACGCCTAGAGATTCCAATTCTCATTTAGGTCTGGAGAGGACAGGTGGATGGGAGACTGCAATTTCAACAAGCGTTCTGGTGATTCTTATGGTTGGGCAAGTTTAAGAACACTACTTTACAACAGAAGTATAATGATGAACAGTGGGAAATGGGTGAGTGAGTAAAGAGGTGGAAGAGAAGGTGAAGCTAAGTCTCAATAGACAGGGTTACAGCCTGTCCCCTGACCAGTGAGATGCAGTAGGCCTGCACTCATTGGAAACTCACAGCAGTCAGGGTATTACTTGTTCAGTCTGTGAACAAGTTTCTCCTGTTCTTGTTCACAAGAACTGGGACTGTGAAATGTTTCTCCTGTTCTCCTTTTCCTGCTGCTTCCTGCAGCTTCTCCAAACCACATACAGGGGCAGAGTATTTGTCCTTGAGGAAAGTAAACAGCTCCGGTAGCCAAACAGAGGAGGAACCCATAGCACCTTACTTTAAACCCTCAGTTTTCCAGTTTTTAAAATAGGTTGTGGGGACTAGCCTTGCAACTTCCCTGAAGGCACACACCTGAAACCTTGGAAAACGATTTAAAGATTAGAGGTTGAGGTCAAGTTTAATACCCAAGTCACCGAGGAGGTGACTTTGCTTTTGCAGAGGCCTTTGCTTTTCACTGTTGCAATTGTGTGCTGTGTTTTGTCTGGGAATCAGTGAGTGCCCATGGAGTGAAGTCCCAATTTCTGGGTGCCTTCTGAATGCTTTGTAAAGAAAGGTGTTAGGATACGTTGTCTACTTGAAAATTGCAGGCTGGGCACGGTGGCTCACACGTGTAATCCTAGCACTTTGGCAGGCTGAGGTGGACGGATCACTTGGGGTCAGGTGTTCAAGACCAGGCTGGCCAATATGGTAAAACCCTGTCTCTACTAAAAATACAAAAATTATCTGGACATGGTGCCACATGCCTGTAATCCCAGCTACTCAGGAGGCTGAGGCAGGAGACTCGCTTGAACCTGGGAGGCAGAGGTTGTAGTGAGCCGAGACTGTGCCACTGCACTCCAGCCTGGGCAACAGAGTAAGACTCCATCTCAAAAAAAAAAAGAAAGAAAGAAAATTGCTAAGAGATTAAAGTGTTCTCACCATAAAGAAAGCCCAAAATAGGTTTATGAAGTAATGCATATGTGAACTAGCTTGATTTAGCCATTCTACTAAGTGTACCAAAACATCACATTGTATGCCATAAATATATACAACTTCTATCTGTTAATTTAGACAATTATTTTATCTGTAAATTTTTAAAAGAAGTATGTTAGGTAAAAAAATGGTTTATTTGAATTTGATATTGTGATGAACAAAATTGAAGGGAAACAATTGCTACCACTGAAATTAAAAGGATTTTTCTATGGAAAATATTTGCCTCTGATAGACATTTTAAGTGTACATTTTTCTCCTGCATATTCGCTACCGTTTTCTTATTTTTGCATGTTGCTGTTTTTGTTTTTCAGGTGGCACCACTGTGCTGGCCACAGAAAAGCCCACGGTCATAGACAGCACCATACAATCAGGTATCAAATAAAATATGAAATGTGGCAGATTCCATGTACCTCTCTCCTCTCTGCGGCTGCGCTCCTCGCTTTCAGTTTCCCTGAAAGTCCTAGAAGGAGAGATGCCACACAGCATCTGGTCTCCAAGCATGAGCCATAAATATTGCTTTCCTTTCATCCACATGTATATGCAGCAGGGAGTGAGATTTCCTTCTCCATCAGTAATTGCCAAATGGTGACAATCCCAGCTCTCCACTGAAGGAACGGAGTAACATACTTTGTTTAAACGCAGCACATCTAGGACATGGATTGTGTTTGCAAACTACAGGAGAAGGAAATCTCACAGGCAGCACAGCCCGACTATTTATTTTCATCGCAATCCTGCAAAACCCAGACAGGCAAAGTTTGTCAGTTTTGCCTGCCATGGAGTTGGCAGTTTTACAACAGCGTTTCCAGTGGGCGTGCCATGAAACGGGGTTCAGGAAACCGCAGTTTATAATTGTGCATGGAGAGAAGCACACCCTTGGGAACAGCACCTCCTCATCCTTTTATTAATAGAAAAGCGTAACGACTTTTAAAGCCCTTGGTTTGCTGTCGATCAGGGGCCAGTCACGGTTAAACGGTGGCCTTCCTCTCGCTGGCCTTTGTGTTTAGTTAGTATCCTGTAAAATTCTTCCCGGCAGACATACACGAAGGGAAACAGTCAGTATAAGCAATCAGAGGTTTTAAATACTTTAAAGTTAATCATTAGAGTAAGGTGAGCAGGTCAGTTTTCTAGCTTTCTCCCATTTCCTCTATTGAAGCCCTCTCAGCCTTGGCCTCTGCAGTCATTTATTAATGGGGCGTGTGGTGTATATCAATGTTTCCTCAACGCTATGACACTACCCAGCTAGGCAGAAAGTAGAAAGGGCCGCCCTAATTAGTATGCTTTCTTAAAGGACGCTGTCACTGTTGACCTGATTAAACTGCAAAACAAACTTCTCTTCGGTCGAACTTAACCCCCAGCTGCCCTGTAGCATGTTCAGGTTGACAAAATTCCTGCTACCACACAGCCCAGACACCCCCTACAAAACCAAGAGATGAAACAGAAGAGTCACTGCCGAAATTCAGAAAATGGTGTAGTCCTACACACATCTTAAGTTGTAAAATGCGGCTTTCAAAGACTGTGCGGGCACCTCCCATAACTGAAGGTACTCATGAGAACAGCCCTGCCTCTCCTTTTCTTTGTACCTTTCCTGTAAGTTCTCAGCCCTTGGGAAGATTTTCTGTGGATAAAGGGTAATGACCACCAGTTGGTTCTCTATGTCCTTTCTGGGATAGGGAAGAGGGGTGAGGTGAATAAATGAAGTTCTGATCACATAACAAACCTTTTAGCTGTTGTTGCAGTTTCTTCTCTTGCCAGAGAGGTAATTAAAGCCACTATGAAGTTGCCAGCTAATTTATTTCATCTCATCCCTCTTCTCCTTGACTATGAAAGGGGGTAGGGATCGTTAAAAAAAAAAAACAGAAGTGAACAAGAGCTGTGTAGAAAATGGAAAGTTATATCAGATTCCAAATCTAGGTAATCTTCCCTGAATGTTGAAGGTCAATATTGTCAGAGCAGGAGTGGTTTTGTTAACATACTTGATTTGTGCACAATCTCAAGGTCACTTGAGGGATGGCTTCTCAGAGTGGCCAGTCATTCCTGTCACAGAGTCTACTGTGGTCAGAGGGCAGGTGTGCAAATTACAACAGTAGGACCTATTGCTATCACCCTCTGAACAAGTTCAGTTCAAACCACACGGGTCTACTGATCGGGGTGGTCTGACCCGGTTTGAATTTCACAGTCAGTGCAGAGTCCTTTGCAAATTGACTTGCTTTCTTGTTTCTCCATTGTCTAAGTCATGAATCTGGACTCCAAGTCTCTGTTTGTGGCTAATGGACTGTCTGACCTTCCTGGAAGGAGTTCTGTTGATCGTAACCTCCTCGCTAAGTCAATGCCCAGAATATTGCACGGGGACTTGAGCATGCTTCAGCCAGGGGTCAGGTCTGACTCTGAAGAGCTGACCTGGTGGCCCAAGTCTCCTGATACTTTGATCCACAGTGTTCTGCAGGATTCAGATTCTTCAAGTGTCGTCACAAGCAGCAGTCAATGAGACCTCAAAACCTTCATCATAATTCCATTTTGCCATTACAGACTCAACTCAGAGTCTTACGATTTCATCTTACTGATTCTCATCAACATAATAAACTCCATGGGCATGTAATATTTATATACTTTTATGTAATCAGATGCAGAAAAGCTGGTTAACCCTCCACCAGCAAGTGATGGGATCCTTATATTTTTAATCCAGTTCTCTCTGGTGAGAGCTCTAACCCTCTGAGGCTCCTCCAGCATTCCTGCAGCAGCTCGGAGTATATTCTTCACCTATGATTGTATGGGCCTGAGCACCTCTGCTTGTTTAGACTGAAAGACTAGTCTATGAATAAGTGAGTTAATCTGCTCTATAGAAGTTTGGAATATCAGATTTAAAAATTAAATCCTTATGCATGCATGTGGTGCTAATGATCCAACTTCAGGCAAGATGGGTTTGGCAAGCACAGCTGGTACTTGCTCTCAGAGGCTATAAATTTGTTTTAAGTTCAGAATATTGTTTCCTGCTATTTTTAAGAGTCAAGAAGGGATTTAGCTGGATTACCCCCATTGAATTTAATGAGAGTTGTGTGCCCCTCCAGGGCTTGGGTAATATTTTGAAAACGTAAACGTCAGTAGTCCTATATCTTTGTTTCATTCATTCATTTGCTTTTTTTCTTTTCTTTTCTCTCTCCCTTTCTCCTTTCCTCTGTCCTTCTCTCTTTCTTTTTCCTTTCTATAAATGTTTATGGGTAGTTTCTGTGTTTGTCTTTCTAGCCAAGCTGAAAGGTCACTCCATAACCCTCCCCAACAAAAGGCATTGATTTAAAAACATATCCTTTAAATAACCAAATTGCCACAAGTTACGCGATCAAGACAAGAGGATAAAAGGGCAGTAAAATACAAAAAGTTAGAGCAATTCACCTTGTTAAATGTACAGGATGAGGAAGGACACTGGAAGGTAAAGGCAGACTGTCATTCTCTGAAGCGAGAAGAAGTGCCTGAAACATTTTTTCAGGCAAAGGGGTTCCATGTCCTGGTCATTTCAAAAATATCCAAGTTCCTACATTTTATGATAGCATCAGAATATTAATAGCCACAATAATGGATGATGTCGTTTTCCGTTCTATAGATAATAAATGTAATGCATTAACAAGGTAAATATAGGCAGAACTGTGCGTGCTGGGGTGGCTTTCATTTTCCTGAATGTGCATGTTTTATAAAGTGTATTTAAGCAGAAAAATCAATATCACACACACATTAACATGTTCCGATATTAACATTTTCTAACATGAGATTATGCAACAATACATTTTAGGGTCGTGGGCATTGGCATCCAAGGTGGCTCAATCACTCAGTCACCGTTCAGTTGACTGTACTTCATCTACATAATTCAATCTTGCTACAGAAAAGTGTGGTAAATTTTGGAGCGGGTTTCCCATGCCTTAAGAAGTCCTGTTTCATGGCTATGATAGACTAAACCTGAAATATATCTCTCCGATGACACTATAGCTGTGAAAAATATAGCCTTTTTGCACTAAATGTAAGTACTCATGTTAGACACATCACATAGCTTGCTAGTTTACTTTCCCCAGCTGGCTCTGTCTAGCCTTTGGGAGGTCAAGGCATCATTGGGAGAATCCAGACTGCTCCTTTTTGATAGTTCTTATGGCGAATTCCTTCCAAAATTTGACATTAGCCCTAGAAAAGGGTTCCTTACAAACTAAAAAGGCAAAGTAAACCATTCTTATCTATTCCATAAATCTTCCCATTAAAATTCCTCCTGCCATTGGGGGAGGGGCTGTAGAGACCAGGCTCAGAGCAGAAAGCGAGATACTTTGTATTAAACACGAGCAAGTTAAAGAGCTCAAAAGGAGATAAGGTCTTGGCCTGACCCTAATACAGCATCTAATACCAGACTTCCCTTATTGTTCATAGGGATTCTTTTGAGGCTTATTTTTAAGTTCAACGGGCCAGACGCCCCAGGCGCCTCCCTGTTTGTTTCAATGCTGCCATCTCGTGGACTGCCTACACTCAGTGACGAGCCTAGAGGCCCTTCGTCACCGGGGAAAGCAGCTGCGTCTGTGGGCTTCGTTCTTTATAGGGAAGATGAAAGAAGGGGGCAGAAACCTGAGAATTTCGTCTTTAGAATTTTTTTATTGTTAGCTTATGTTTACGAAAACAACAGTCATACTTGGGATAAGTAGCGATGATTTCATTTTTCCCATACTTAAAAGTTCAGCTCCTTTCAAAAAGAGGCTGCGTAAAAGTCAGGCTGTGGGTTTTAAAAACACCATAGTCCAACAGCACCTCGTAGGGCACACACAAGGCAAGTCACTCCCGTGAATTCATTCACGCTGTCTTTTCAGATTCCTAAGGAAACCTTTTGAACATTAAAAAAAAAGAAGAAAAGTAAAGTAAAAAACGGGTAGCTACTGAAATGGGCTTTGGATTTAGATGACCTTGCATTGAGGTTTTAAGCCGGGTGAACAATTTATATGTAAATTTAGAAATTAAAAAAGCAGAAATTTATACTTAAATTAATTGACTTTATAGAAAGCATGGAAGAAAAAAAAATAATCTTAAAATGCTTAAGAGATTCTAACCCTGACATTAAAGACCTGAAGCATGAACTGGTGAGGTGGAAATAGAGAAAACCTCCCGGGTGAGGCATTTCGCCAAGTTACTTTCCACTTTTGAGGCTTCATGGGTCAATCTCTAATTAAGATTCTTTTCATTGGCGGGTATCAACTTATATGATTCATCCTCAAGAACAGAATGGCTTTCATATTAAATACTGTGGAAATGGGGAGAGTGTTGCAAATGTAATATACGTGCTTTAGAAAATAGCCTTCCTGGAAATTTTATGTAAACCCAATTTGACAGGCAGTCCATAATCCTTTTAAAGCTGGATTTTTAAAGAAATTACTAAATGTGATTTTGCAAACATTTTGACATCTCCATGCATCTTTTGGTTTCTTGGTAATCCTGGCTTTCCCAGAATTTTCAAACAGACATAAAGTTGTATAAATCATGCTTTCCATGAATGAATGAAGGGCTTTTGTGACCCTAAATGATCAAATGTGTCTTTCTCTGCCTGTCTCTTGTTTTTACTTCCCACCCACTGAAGAGTTTCCTACATATGGTTTTAACTGTGAATTTGGCTGGGGCTCTCACAAGACCTTCTGCCACTGGGAACATGACAATCACGTGCAGCTCAAGTGGAGTGTGTTGACCAGCAAGACGGGACCCATTCAGGATCACACAGGTAGCACAGAGTTCACTTCGGCTGCATGGCTTTGCAGATTCTCTTTGATTCCGAGGCTGTGTTACTGGGAGGGCTTCTAATGTCTGTGAATTTAGGGGAGTGGGAAATACTACAGGCATTCACATGTGCCCTTATTTTCTGGAATTAACAATGTTTCTTTCCCTAGTACAAAGAAGCATAGGGCAAATCATACTAATGCCCCTTGAAGTTGGCCACTGATTGGCCTCCTTGAAAACAGCAAATTGGGCAAGGATGTATGCATTAGCATTCATCTTATACTTTTTTTTTTTTTTTTTTGAAACGGAGTCTCACTGTTGTCTGGGCTGGAATGCAATGGCACTATCTCCGCCCACTGCAACCTCCGCCTCCCGGGTTCACGCAATTCTCCTGCCTCAGCCTCCCGAGTACCTGGGATTACAGGCACACACCACCACAGCCGGCTAATTTTTTGTATTTTTAGTAGAGACGGGGTTTCACCATGTTGGCCAGGCTGGTCTCGAACTCCTGACCTCATGATCCGCCCGCCTCAGCTTCCCAAAGTGCTGGAATTATAGGTGGGAACCGCTGCGACTGGCCTTATCTTACACTTTTTCTGAACTTCTTACTTTGGGCAATTTCAACCATATTCACAAATGGAAAAGAAATAGTAGAATGAATTCTCTATATGCATGACCCTGCTTCAACAATTATCAGATCATAGGAAACTTAATTTATGTCTGTCATCCCTGACTCTGAATTATTTTCAAACAAGTCCACCAGGCATATATTTATGTCATCTCATTTATTTTACAACTAAAGAAACAATTCACAATGCTTGCTCTCTCCACACCCTTGAAGGGGAGGTGGGGCAAGGTGGCGTGGGATTCTTATTCACTGGGGAAGGATTTAAAGTCTAGTGTATTTCCTTTCAGCAGGTAGAAACCTCACCATGCCCTAGCTCACAACCCTCCCACCACCTCCTGCCTTACTTTCTTCCTAAGATTAATTGGTGGGGGAGGAATGGGTTGGGGGACAGAAAGCTGGTAGCTTCTCCAGTGAGCTCTCTTATCTGCCCCCATCCTGCTACCCACCTAGTTATTTCACTGCCCAACTTGAGGTACAGTATAAAGGACCAGCAGGCAGGACATGGTGGCTCACACCTGTAATCCCAGCACTTTGCGGGGCCAGAGCAGGAGAATCAGTTGAGTTAGAGAGTTAGAGACCAGCCTGGGCAACACAGCAAGACACTGACATTACAAAATAAAAGCTTTTTAAAAATCAACCAAGCATAAGTGTGCACGCTTGTAGTCCCAACTACTCAGAGTCTGTTGTGGGACTTTGAGCCTAGGAGTTCGAGGCTGCAGTGACCTATGATCGCACCATTGCACTCCAGCCTGGGTGACAGAACTGGAACCTGTCTCTAAACAGAAAAAAATAAAAATTAAAAATAAAGAAATAAATAACCAGCCATGTCTGGCCCAACACACACACACACACACACACAAACACACACACGTATACACACTCACAGCAAACACCCAATCCACGAACTTCTGCACCCACTCGGAAATACTTACAGAGCACTGCTTGCTCAGGTAGTGGCTTCCCAAAAGGTAACCCCGGGGGCATTTACTGATGCTAGGAAATCTCATTACATTCTCCCCATCTTGGCTCTTTCGGTGAGTGAGTCAGTGGACTGATGGCTGGGCCAAGGGTACTTCATGCCTTTCCCATTTTGTGGTTCACTTTTCTCCCAGTGAATATAACCATTAAATAGGTTGAATAGGCCTCCTTCTACCACGGTTACCTCCTTGCCTAATGAGAATGACAAGGAAATTGGATAAAATTGGACTCCTTCAAATCTGAGACACTTTCAATTGAATCTTAAGACAGGCAGTTTTAGAAAACTTAAAATACTTTGACTGTAAATGGCACTGTACATATAAATGGCATCAAATTAACTAAATGCAATTAGCCAAAATGAAGGCAGTAATGGTGGAAAAATTGATGCAAAGTGAAGCAAAATGGCTCAGTAGGATCTGACATTCAAAGGAGGTTAAAAGCTATGTTAGCCAGAGACAAAAGCTAAAAGGCTTGCAGAAGTAAAGTGCTAATTGAGAAAATGAAGACAGAGTTCCTGACCCAGAACTGTGATAAAACCCTTGAAAGGGAAAATATCAGTGCTTTATGTGTTAGAGTATCAGAGAAGGAGGGCTTGTCTTAGATTAACAGCTGAGAAGTGTGATTCCTTCAGAAGGGTTGGACTCTTTTGTTCTCTCAGCCACCCAGATTTACTTGGCAGTTGTGCCAGGTCAGCTCCGACTAGAAAGAACCCCTGCAGCTCTAGAAACACAATCATTTGTGCAGAGAGATGGGTGAGCCCAACATCTGAAAGGCAGGAACTACTTGTTAACAGGGAAAAGATCTAGATGAAAAGAGCCCTCCACGAAGCTCCCGCGCGTAGACTGACATTAGAGAGTAGATGGTGCTTTTTTTACAATATTATTTGGTGAAACTTTGCAAACCAGAGATTGGGTTGTTTAAAAAGAAAATGAACACTAGCTAGGTAAAATATCCTGCTGCTTAATTTTGAATATATTGAAAGGCATCCCATTTGCTTGGTTTTCGCATTTGACCTCTAAGAATGGAACTAGGTACCTCCTTTCAGAGGATTCCTGAAGTCTGGCATCTCTCTCTGGTTCACTGAACAAGTGGTATTTGAGAAGCTCTGTTACAGGGCAGACGCTGTCTTGGGCACTGGAAATACACGTGTAAAGGAAGACGTCCCTACGCCTGAGGAACTCACAGTCTGATCATGGTTGGGAAGTGACCACAGTGCAGTTCAGTGAGGACTTCCAATGGCAGAGGCCAGTGACAACGGACCATGTAAAAGATGATGGAAGAGGGGTCAGGGAAAGCAGCCCTGTCCAGACACCAGCTGAGCTAGGCTTATTTTACTGGCTTGTGTTTGGTATGCTTTGCACAGGTTTTTGTATGGGAAGTAGTTAGGTAGAAGTAGAGTATGCATGACTTTGGGAGCTACCTCCTTGCCTAATGAGATTGACAAGGAAATTGATGAAATTGGATTCCTTCCATTTTCACTGAGTAGAGCAGAAGTTTGTGGATTGGATGTTTATTGTGAGTGTGTGTGTGTGCGTGTGTGTGTGTATGTGTGTGTTTTGGGCAGGACACTGCTGGTTCTTTATACCATACCTTAAGTTGGTGATGCAGTGACCAGGAGGAAAACAGGATGGAGGCAGATAAAAGGTCCATTGGAGGGGCTGCCAGCTCCCTCTTTGTGAAGAAGTGTGGATAAGCTTCAGGCAGTGAGCAGCCCCTGAAGAATTCTAAGCAGAGGAGCAACACAAGCACATTTTATTTATTTATTTGTTTGTTTGTTTGTTTGTTTGTTTGTTTATTTAAGACAGGGTCTCTGTTGCCTAGGCTGGAGTGCAGTGGTGTGATCTTGGCTCACTGCAACCTCCACCTCCCAGGTTCTAGCGATTCTCCTGTCTCAGCCTCCCAAGTAGCCGTACTCCCAGCTACTTAGGACTACAGCTATGTAGGAGCTACTACAGATGCCCACCACCATGCGTGGTTAATTTTTGCGTTTTTGGTAAAGACATGGTTTCGTCATGTTGGCCCGGCTGGTCTCGAACTCCTAGCCTCAGGTGATCCAGCCACCTCGGCCTCCCAAAGTACTGGGATTACAGGCGTGGGCCACCACACCCGGCCACACAAGCATATTTAAAGACTACAGTGTGAGAGGGCAGGGACCATAAGAACTTCCTTAGGCAGAGGATTCTTGAAATCTGGCTTCTCTCCCAGTGCACTGAACAGGCATCATTTCAGAAGCCCTGTTACCTGGCAGATGCTGTGTTGGGCACTGGAAATACAGGTATGAAGGAGGGGGTCCCTGTGCTTGAGGAACTCTCTGTCTGGTTGTGGGTAGGAAGTGATCATGGTGCAGTTGAGTGAGGATGTCCAATGGGAGAGCATCCCTCTACCTACGTCCACTTCTCTCCTTCTTTCTAACACCCATTCTCTGACTGGCCTCAATAAACTTCGAGCAGTGAGCTCAATAAGTGGGATTAAGACATGGCAGCAGCATTGCCAATTTCAGTCTTTTTTCCATAAGACTGGGGGGACGGAGGCACAATGGGTGTATTTTTTTCCCATCTTGGTGGATTGATGGATCTTGATGGATCTTGATGGATCACCATCAAGGTGATCACATCTTGATAAATTAGTGGGCAAACAAATCCTAAGCGTGAATGGATCAGCTCAGTCACAGAGGACACCCTGCAAGGTCGGAGAGCGAGAGGGACATTCGTCCTGCAGTATCAAACCTACCAGAGTGGCTAGAGTTGCCACTTGTGAACACCCTTCCCTTATGATTCCACCCACTGGTTTGAAGAAGGGTGGGCTCTCACATAAGCAGCCAGGTAAGGAAAGGAAACTGCCCACGAACACATCCACATCCACCTGGACACTGTTGACACAGGCGAGCAGAGAGGAGTATGTGCCCACGTGTGCACAGTGAGAAAGCACCTTGCAAACACACAAGCCTCTTGGGCAACAAACACAACCTCCTGCTGCCCATTGAGGCCCGAGCAGCAGATTCACACTTAATCAGGTGAGGCGTTAGAGAAGATGATTTCTATTTGCAAAGCCAACAGTGAAACATGGGTTGTGTGTTTAGACCAGGTGGTGGCAGGAGGAAATGTTCCCAGTGGGGGTCATTAAAAGTGAAGCCAAGAGAAAGTCCTCGCAGTTCAGCAAGTGTCTATGTTGCCAAAATGGCACGTTCTAATGAACCTCAACAAGGCAACCTTCCTCTCCTTGGGCCAGAAGCCCACCTCAAATAGGAGCAGGGCTCACAGGAGAGATGCAAGCTCTCAGGTGTGTTTAAGGAATTCAAAAACCGTGAAAACAAACTACGGGAAAAATAATCTGAACGTGAAAAAGTTTTTTTTAAAAGACTACTACATTATTAGGAAGAACTACAGGTTTATGATCATCAAGGAGTCATAGTGACAGAAGTTTCTTTAATCAGAATTCCTGCTGCTCAAATGATAAATAAAAATACATCTCAATGATTTCATTTAATGCATGTGTTCACATGGATGCTGCTGTGCGATCTTAAAGTTGCATGAAAACAGGGTTTCTTAGGCCCAGCGTGGTGAATCATGCCTGTAATCCCAGCATTTTGGGAGGCCAGTGTGGGAGGATTGCTTGAGACCAGGAGTTTGAGACTAGCCTGGGCAACACAGGCAACAAAGACTCTACCTCTTCTTAAAGAAAAAATGAATCTTTTTAAGAACTAGCTGAGCATGGTGACACGGGCCCATAGTCATAGCTACTCAGAATGTTGAGGCAGGATGATCACTCGAACCAAGGAGTTTGAGGCTGCAATGAGCTATGATCGCACCACTGCATCCCAACCTGGGCAACAGGAGTGTCTAAACATAACAAATAAATAAATAAATAAGGTTTCTTCTTAGAGAGCCAGGCGTTTTCAGTCCAGGCTATGCACAGACGTTGCTTTCAGTTTGCTTGTGATGGTGCAAATGCCAGCTTGAGCCATAGCCTGTGTCCATATGAAAATGTATTCCATTATAAGTAGTATCCTAATTAGTGCCACTCAGCCTTCCCCTAATCAAATGTCCATTTTGCAGGAGCTGAGAGCAGGGCCTCAGGTGCCCATGAGGTCCCCAAGTATGCACACTTCTCCCTTTCCACTACATATTTGAGTTCTTGGCACTCAGCGCAGGAAGCTTTTGATTAGTGAGACTTGAAATAAGAGAGATAAAAGTGTGGTAATCCTGGCCACTCTCCCTAACACAGTTCTTTGTCATAGCAGGAGATGGCAACTTCATCTATTCCCAAGCTGATGAAAATCAGAAGGGCAAAGTGGCTCGCCTGGTGAGCCCTGTGGTTTATTCCCAGAACTCTGCCCACTGCATGACCTTCTGGTATCACATGTCTGGGTCCCACGTCGGCACACTCAGGGTCAAACTGCGCTACCAGAAGCCAGAGGAGTACGATCAGCTGGTCTGGATGGCCATTGGACACCAAGGTGACCACTGGAAGGAAGGGCGTGTCTTGCTTCACAAGTCTCTGAAACTTTATCAGGTATGACCTCTTCCCAAGGCTGGAAAGGGCAGTGGCTGCAGGAATACTGAGACGATTTGTTGGAGGTTGTGCAAATGAGATGCGGGAATTATTCTGAAATTATTTCCAGTGTTTCCCAATCCTGAGATATTGCTGCAATGATAACCACCTTCATAGCAGATTTCACAGTCTCCTATATTGTAGGAACAGAACCAATTTGCTGAGAAAGAACACAAAGGACTTCCATGTCATCTATTTCTGGGCTTTCACAATGTATCATTCCTTTTGTTTGCTGCTTTCTCCCATTTTAAAGTTTGTATTATAAAAAGAGAGTGTGAGGAGAAAGTGCATGCCATCACCAGGCAGCTAATGTGGATTGATGAGTGAAGTG
The DNA here is from genome assembly GCF_024542745.1 of Macaca thibetana thibetana. NCBI lineage: Eukaryota > Metazoa > Chordata > Mammalia > Primates > Cercopithecidae > Macaca > Macaca thibetana. The sequence goes on along the minus strand of NC_065586.1, from coordinate 32,936,509 downwards.
TGTGCTTACACTGAATCTGATGAATTTAATTTATGTGTCATAGCGGGAGCTGAACAAGCATTTGTAAACTCTGCCACGTGAGATGAGCATTTCAATACTGTGAAAATGATCTTATTTTGTTAGGTGATTTTCGAGGGCGAAATCGGAAAAGGAAACCTTGGTGGGATTGCTGTGGATGACATTAGTATCAATAACCACATTTCACAAGAAGATTGTGCAAGTAAGTATGAGCTGCTGTAGAAACCAATGGAGTACTTGCCCAGGGCAAGACTCTTGCCAAAGTGGTGGTCTTTGTTTTGCCCATTTCTACTTGGAATTTCCGTGTGGCCTCTCGGCACATCATAGGAAATGCATATTCTGGTGCAACAGGGCATAAAATCAGCCCAATTTACCTGTGGCTGTCCCATTACCTACCCTAGGTCCTTCATAATGTCTGCTTGATACCTACAAAACTCCACAAATAATGCAGAATCCAAAGAGTATAGCTAAGAAGACCCAGCTTACAAGCTGTATATGCCATACGGAAACATTTTGATGAGCAGCGGAAAGTCAGACATTGGATAATTCCAAATATCTGAGTGTATAAACAAAACAGCAAGCCTCTGAAAACTTTGATCAGGACGAGTTTAATTAAGAATACATTGTTAATGAACCATAGAAGCCATAATTCTTTGCTTTATTACAAATAAGTAGATGTTTCTGACTTTTAAAATAGCTGAAATGGCTTAAAAGACTTAAATGAAATTCAGAAACCTGGCCTCGTATTTCAGAGTTGGTCTTTATGGTTCTTGTACTAGGTGGATGTAAGACATAGAAAACCAATTCATATTCCCTAGTTCTTGATATATAATTACAAATAGCATTACTAATGGCAGTGTAATAGCATGGCAATTAGTCTTAAGCTCCATTTGCTACATTGAAACTTTTGTTATACATCATTATATAATACGATGTTAATTATAACAAAATGGGATAAGCCTTTTGGGCAAATTTAAGACAAAGGAGGCCTGTTGGCTGTAATGGGGGTTTTGGTCATTTCAGCAACTTACAAAGCTTTTATTATATAATATATTGGATATATATAATCCCTAAAGTGGCAATAATTTGATAGGATCCATTGAAGAAATTGGGCAAAAAAAAAAAAAAAAAGGAGCAATGAAGAAAGGCTTGCTTCTTCATACATTAAAGGGAATCTGCTTCGTGCCACCCTACTTAGCAAATCTTCACAAGAATGATAAGGCTTAATAGTTTAGCTGCAACTCCTTTACAAGTTACCCACATCCATATCTACACTGCTGTAAAAATGTGTATTTCATGTAGTAACACAATGTCTGTGATATCTTCACTTCTCCATTCCAAAGTGAGAATGATGATGATGATGTTTTGGGATGTGAGGGCAAACTCCACAGACTAAAACAAAGAAACGAAATTCAATTCAGTTCAACAAGTTCTGACCACATACCACATGCAAAGCAGCACGCGGATGCTCCAGTGAAAGTACATGGCTGAGCCAGGCGCAGTGGCTCACGCCTGTCGTCCCAATGCTTTGGGAGGCCGAGGTGGGAGGATCATTTGGGGCCAGGAGTTTAAGACCAGCCTGGCCAACATGGCAAAACCCCATCTCTACTAAAAAAATACAAAAATTAGCTGGGCGTGGTGGCACGCACCTGTAGTAATCCCAGCTACTTGGGAGGCTGAGGCAGGAGAACTGCTTGAACCCAGGAGGCAGAAGTGCAGTGAGCCAAGATCATGCCAGTGCACTCCAGCCTAAGTGACAGAGCAAGACCCCATTTCAAAAAAGGAAGGAAGGAAGGAAGGAAGGAAGGAAGGAAGGAAGGAAGGAAGGAAGGAAGGAAGGAAGGGGAGAAGGAGAAAAGGAAAGAAAGAAAAGAAAGAGAGAGAGAGAAAGCAAGAAAGAAAAAGAAAGGAAGGAAGGAAGGAAGGAAGGAAGGAAGGAAGGAAGGAAGGAAGGAAGGAAGGAAGGAAGGAAGGAAGGAAGAGAAGGAAGGAAGGAAGGAAGGAAAGAAGGAAGGAAGGAAAGACAGGACACAGCTGAGATATCTATGGTACTTTTTCTTTTCTTGTCATTTGTCCATTTAGCTGTAGTTGCTGCCAGGCATTGTAGTGGGAAAGTCACAACTAGAGCTCCATTAAACCACTTTATTTGTTTATGTTGCTACCAATAAAAATATGTGTAAGAAAATTGTACAATGATTCATCAAATATGCATCCTTGAACATCTGAGTGTGGATACTATGAGATTATCAACTATTTATTAATCTTTCATTCATTCATACATACAACAAATATCTATTAAAGCACCTATGATGTGCTAGACACTGTTGTAAATGCTGGAATATAGCAGTGGACAAAGCACTCAGAAATTCCTGCTGTGTACTTAGTACCACAGGGATACCAAAACTTTACTTCTTCGATAGCTATTTTATGTATTTATCTATTTTTGTAATACACAGGACACAGTCTCTTCCCTCAAAGAGTTGACATCCTATTCGAGAAGCAAAACTAACACACACCAAATTTAGGAAGCAGTTTTCTGCAAACTATAGGATGGTCGCCGTATGTACAAATCTGCTTCAGTAGAACCTATGTTCACCGGATTTTTCTTCCACATTTCAGATGCCAAAACCATGTCTCTTCCCCCTTCTCTCCTTTTTTTTAAAAAATTTGTTGTTGTTGTTGTTTTTGCTTTTTTGAGACAGGGTCTCGCTTCCATCACACAGGGTGGAGTGCAGTGGCACCATCATGGCTCACTGTAAACTCCATCTCCTGGGTGCAAGCTCCCCTTCCACCTCAGCCTCCTAAGTAGCTGGGAAGCTAATTTTTTTATTTTCGTAGAGGTCTCACTATGTTGTCCAGGCTGGTCCTAAACTCCTAGCCTAAAGTTCTCCTGCCTTGGCCTCCCTAAGTGCTGGGATTATAGGCATGAGCCAGCACACCCAGCCCACCCTTGTCTCCTAAAACAACAGACTCTGCTAGCAGCAGTGCTGCCTGGATTTAGATATGGCACCTTAAAGGCAGTGTTGTGACGTCACATCACCAATTTCCTGGTCATTTATTGATCTATTTGGTGGGTACTGGTTGAACTAAAAAATCCAAAAGGAGCCCAGTAGAGACGTGTGTGTGTGTGTGTGTGTATGTGTGTGTCTGTGTGTGTGTGTGTCTGTGTGTATGTACCTAAAGGTTTGTGTAGTTTGGTGCATTATATTTTGTTGGCAGTTCAAATATCTCTTTCAATTTTGTTTGACTTGTCAGAACCAGCAGACCTGGATAAAAAGAACCCAGAAATTAAAATTGATGAAACAGGTAAATTTGTCTTGCTGACCAATTTTTTAAAAAAATTTTTACTATGGCTTTCATTGTGTTTATGAAGCAACTTTGTGGAACTCTAATACACCGGAATGTCAAAAGTTCAAATGAAACACATCTATGCCCATGGCCCTGGGTTGGTGCTGTGGGTCGAATTGTGCCCACAGAGTACCCACTTCCGAGCTGCCCGTAAGACTTGGGGAGCCTCGGTGACGGTTCCTGCTTGTACATACTTGGTTAAGCCTGGGAAGTGTGCTCACCCTGGCCCTTCCCTGCCCAGTCTAGAGGTGGAACATAAAGGATAATCAGCTCAAACACACTGAGTTTATCACTACAAAGAAAGAAAACTAGTGAAGACGATTTCCATATATGGTTATTTGAAACCAACCAAAATTATTGTCTCTAGTTGATATCCAGCTAGGATCTTTAAGAGACCAGAGCCCAATTTCTGAGATAATCCATTGTGTTTGATTCATCTTTTCCCATCTTCCTCTACTAGAACCTTGGTTTTGTGATGACGATGATGATGATGATAAGAAGGATTTATTGAAGAGCTAGTATGTTCTGAGCACTTTACATACCTGATCTTTTTCTTTTCTTTTTTTCTTGAGACAGAGTCTGTCTCTGTCACCCAGGCTTGGAGTGCAGTGGTGTGATCTCAGCTCACTGCAGCCTCCACCTGCCAGGTTCAAGCAATTTTCCTACCTCAACCTTCCAAGCAGACTACAGGCCCACACCACCACGCCCAACTTATTTTTGTGTCTTTTGTAAGATGGATTTTGACCATGTTGCCCAGGCTGGTCTCGAATTCCTTAGCTTAAACGATTCCCTGACCTCAGCCTCCCAAAGTGCTGGGATTACAGGCATGAGCCACTGCACCCATCCTACATACCTTAGCTTATTTAATCCTCACAGCAGCTCTAGGGTTTGTATTTATCCCCATTCTACAGATAGTGAGACTGAAACTTAAGTACCATAGCTAATTGGGTGGCAGCCTCACACTTTAGCCTGATGAACTATAAATGTGTGTTTTTGTTGAACGCTGCTTGGTGATCAAATGCAAGACCTTTGATCAGAGTTAGGCCTTTCCTGGTATAACTCTATTCCCAGAAGTTTCCACATCTCCCAGCCAGCACTGTGTGCTGTTGGACACTTGCTCCAGCATCACTGACAGCTGCTGTGGGTAGTGCTGCACCCTGATCATCAATGCATGTCGGCATCTGTTGCCGTTAGAAATGGGATCCTACTTTATGGCCAGTCGTGGACTTCATACAGGTAAATAAATATGGCACCATGCTGTTAGTAATATGAACACATTACCAAGTCCACACAGAGATATAAACTTTATTAGAGGTTGTTTCAAAACAATATTTCATCAAGGGAGAGAATATTAATATGTCCCAAGGCTTGTTTTCTCTTGGTTAGGGACTTGTGTCTCATATTTTTAGTTTTCTTTGATTGGAATCTTTGTTGATCAGAACACCATTAAGTAAACCCCAGGCACATTGTGCGTTAACATTTTCATCCCGTTTCTAGTACCAGGTAATTAGGCTGAAAGCTGCCATGTTAATAATTTCTCCCATTCCACTCTAAAGAAAACAAGTCCCCAGTGACTGAGCTGCAGAGCAGTGCAACTGTCTCCGGTTAAACTACCAGGGCTGCAAAGATGCTGATTATTAGTAAATGTCTTCTATTCGGCATGACAGACACGGTTTTCTCAATTTGAGCCACACTCTGTTTACATGTCAGCAGCAAGCATTCTCTTGTTCTAAAAAAATCACTCCTTCTTTACTGAAACTACTGTAGACTTTGGGCAAAATTTGTTTGACTTGAAGATTTCCCATATGGGAGAACAAACACATGCATAAACCATGCCAGATCCTGGAAGCAGCACCACGTAGAAGGGCGGCCATGAAGGTTTTTCTCGTGCCTGTTTTGGGATTAGGTACACGCACTGGGAATGGTAAAATCCCCTTGCTAGACTAATGTGTGACTAAGCATTTTGCAAAACTTAATGACCACATATCTAGCCAAGGACTGTAAACACAGATTACAATCTAGGACAGATGGGGCAGCATGAAATCTGAATTGGATGAGCATGGAACCTCCCAGTTTATCCAGAACAGGTTGTTTCCACGTGCTAAGCAGTCTGGCAGAAGCCCCAGCGCCCACTCCCCACTACCACTTCCCACTCCCCACTACCACCTCCCACACTTCCATTCCCAACAATGAGTCAGACATGACAGGCAAAACTGGGGTGTGCAATTTGCTCCTGTTTCGTTTCTTTCTATTTTTCTGTCTGCTTTCATCTGGTCCATTGGCAGTGCTCACGGAGACAATATTGTTATTTTCCATAGGGAGCACACCAGGATATGAAGGTGAAGGAGAAGGTGACAAGAACATCTCCAGGAAACCAGGCAATGTGTTGAAGACCTTAGACCCCATCCTCATCACCATCATAGCCATGAGCGCCCTGGGGGTCCTCCTGGGGGCTGTGTGTGGGGTCGTGCTGTACTGTGCCTGTTGGCATAATGGGATGTCAGAAAGAAACTTGTCTGCCCTGGAGAACTATAACTTTGAACTTGTAGATGGTGTGAAGTTGAAAAAAGACAAACTGAATACACAGAGTACTTATTCGGAGGCATGAAGGTGGACAGTGATGAAAAGACAGTCAGAGGACGGAAGTGGAAGGACGGGAGTGAGCTGGGGAGCTGTTGATCTTTCACTATACAGGCTGGGAAGTGTGTTGATGACCACTGAGCCAGGCTTTTCTCAGGAGCTTCAATGAGTATGGCCAACAGACATGGACAAGGAGCTGTGTTCACCATCGGACTCATGTACAGTCAGCTTTTTTCCTGTTGGTTTCATTTGAATAATCAGATGCTGGTGTTGAGACCAAGTATGGTTGACATAATCATTCATTTCGACCCCTCCTGCCCCCCCCGCCTCCTCTCCCTTTTATGGATTCTTTTCGGAAACTGTGCGAAATCCAAGATGCTGGCACCAAGCGTATTCCGTGTGGCCCTTTGGATGGACATGCTACCTGAAACCCAGTGCCCAGAATATACTAGAATCACCGCATATCAGTGGACTCCTGAAGTTGTACTTGTGTATAATTGCCTGCGTCGTGCATAGGCAAAGAAGGATTAGGCTGTTTTCTTTTTAAAGTACTGTAGCCTCAGTACCAGTATAGTGCATCAGCCCTGTTTACGAAGCAATACTGTCCGATTTTCTTGCTGTTTTTCCAGTGTTGTACTAAACCCCGTGCTTGTGAACTCCATACAGAAAACAGTGCCATCCCTGAACACGGCTGGCCACTGGGTGTACTGCTGACAACTGCAACAACAAAAACACAAATCCTTGGCACTGGCTAGTCTATGTCCTCTCAAGTGCCTTTTTGTTTGTACTGGTTCATTGTGTTACATTAACGACCCACTCTCTTTCTTGCTGGTGAAAGCCCTACTCTTTAATCAAACCCTGGTGGCCCACTGACTAAGAAGAAAGTTTATTTTCGTGTGAGACGTCAGCCCCTCCGGGCAGGCAAGGGCTCTGAAGATTTGGCAACGTGGCTTAATTGTTCTGCTTTTTCTGTAGTTCAATTTCATGTCTCTTGACCCTTTTGTATAAAGCTGCAATATTCTCTCTTGTTGTTCTTTCATATGGAATGTATTTTCAAATGTAAACTCTTTTCTCTTTCTCTCTCCTATCTCTCTGTCTTTTTATCTCTCTTAAAATTGGAGGATTTGCCGTTGTCCAGAAAAGAAACTTGCAGCTTTAACCTGCTGGGAATGGCAAACGATTTTACTAGACTTTATGTTTAAAAATAAATAAATAAGGGAAATTCCTAACTTTGCCCTCCAAAGTCTAACTTTGGTTTTCTTGTTAACTGGTTAAAGTGACAGTATCTTTTTTCCTTATCTATTCTGTTCAAAACGACCTCTGATAGAAATGTTGGCATTTAGTAGAAATAGTGGTAAGTTGAGGAAAGAAATAATACAAATTGGCTTTCAAGTGAGACCCAAAGGAAGAACTGGATAAAATCTTCCAAATATCCAAAAGCATGAGATTTTTCTATCCAAATATGCAAAAATGACCCAAGAGAACCTTCTTGTTTTGCTTCTGAGTCAGACAAGGGAATTGGAAGGAATAACAGTTAATTTAAGAATTAAACTATAAATCCTGATGCCTGGGCGTCAAGTATTTTAAGATAAGAGGGGGAAAAACATAAAGTCAAAACAAATGGTTTACAAAATTTATAAAAGCAACCTTGAAAAAATAGACTTAAATGAATGCTTCTAGAAATTTCCAGCGGCTTGCAAAAAATAAGCCTGCCTTAGGGCTGGCAATACCTAAGCCTCTAACAGCACAGGGAAGCAAATATCTTACCAGGCAGCCTATGAATTAACCCAAAGAAGCTTTGGTGGTTTTTGGTGCATTTTTATCATGCCATGTTGGACATGAGATTTTTTAGATCTTCCTCCCTTCCCGCATTGCTAGACGTCTCGCTCAAAGACATTTGTGGGAGTCACATTTGCATCATAGATGAGACAGTCCATTCATCTTAGTTAAATTGGATTGAGAATGCCTTTTGTTTCCAGGAAAGTATTGATCACCATGAAAGAAGAATAGTTTTTTGTCCCCAGAGGCATTCATTTAGTTGATATAATCCTACCAGAAGGAAAGCACTAAGAAAGACTTGTTTTTTGCTTTTAAAGGCAACAGACTTAAAGTTGTCCTCAGCCAAGGAAAAATGATACTGCAACTTTAAAATTTAAAGTATCTTGCACTGATAAATATATTTAAAAATTATATGTTTATAAAGTTATTAATTTGTAAAGGCAGTGTTACAAAATGTTCAGTTTATATTGTTTTAGATTGTTTTGTAATTTTTAAAGGTGTAAAATAACATATTTTTTCTTTATGGAAATCTATAAAACTTTCTGTAGTAAAATGTTTTCATTTTACTGGTATATTATTGCTTCATGTTTTGTACCATCATAAGATTTTGTGCAGATTTTTTTTACAGAAATTATTATTTTCTATGACAATATGACACTTGTAAATTGTTGTTTCAGAATGAACAGCGAAGCCTTAACTTTAAATGACATTTGTATTCTCAGACACTGAGTAGCATAAAAACCACATAGAACTGAACTGTAACTTAAATTCCAAACTATGACTACTACATTCCAAAGAAACAGTTGAATTAAACATTTTCATAAAATATCCCACACCTGATGGCTTTTATTATATTAGCACTGTTCTAGTTAAAGAAGTTGGTGACATGCCACCATCCAATAACTTTCAAGATTTTTTAAAGTTCTCTTTTTTAAAATATTCTGATAAGGAGAGAAGATTAAGAAGACATTTTCCGAAAGTAGAATCTCAACTCAAATTGGACCCTGTCATGATAAGGAGTACAGAATTTGACGTTAGGAATGGAAATGTTTAAATCCTAAATTGTGTGTCAAATGTTCTATATTTCATTTGGTAAAGTTTCTTTTATCATATTCACTCATAACTTGGTAAGTTTTGTTCTTGTAGAAAATAGTAATGAGTCTGGCAGTATTTATTCATGCACTCATGCTACGTTTAGGTAATGGGAAAAGTTGGGTAGGACATTACAACTGGCTGTTTGGTAATTCTTAGGAAAGTTTTTATTCCATCTGGAACCAGAATAATAGGAAAAATAATAACAACAACAAGGACAACAGAAGTGTCCAGTTAAAGGGGCCCTTTTTACAACAAAACTGGCCTAGCTTAATTTCCATTACTCACAGACCAATAAGTCTTTCTCCACTACCATCCTCTGACTGTAGGAAAACTAATTCCTGGAAGCACAGGAACTCCCTGAGGAGTGGGCTGCTTTGGACAGCCAGACTCCATCAATCAATATTTCCTTCACTTCCTGCTTTTCTCTGGATGCTTATGCCTTTTTGCATTTTCCAAGATAAACCGAGAATAGAAAATTTTCCCTAATGCATGGGTTATTAGGTCTCTCTACTCCCAGAAAAGAATCAGAGAGAATCACTTTAGTAAAGTTACATTCTACCTAAATTAATGGATGTTTCCAGAAAAATATGATGACTTCCAAGGAGTCTATTAGAATTAATCCACACATACTTTCTGAAAAATGCTAAGGGCCATGCACTAATATTATCTCTGTTTTATTGTTTGAGAAGAACTTCAACATGAATACTTTTCACTCTTATCCCTAGTTAGAGGCTAAGCTAGGCTTTTCGTACTAGGTTTCACAAGCTAAATCGCTGTATAATACTTCCCAGATTCAGGACTGAAACATTTAACTTAAAGCATAAAAATGATTTACTGTTCTGTCTCCTTTCTTCCCTCATAACTTATTAATTGCCACTTGGGCTGAACTGCACTGTATTTTTATGCAAATCAAATCAGCATTCCATAATGCTTCTGCTTCCCAATGGTAATTATAACTGTTTGTGTTGCATTAAAAAATAGCTTTGCCAAGAATTAGCTCTATTTCCCTAAACTATATCCACTAAGGGATCTTAGCAGAATTTCAACTTGGGGATTGAGAAACCTAGATGAAGGGACTGTCACACTGAGTAGAACTTAGCACCAAGAAGCATGGAAGACAATGATGAGAACTGACTTTTTCTCCACAATGTTCCAAAGAAACATTGAAAGATGATTCAGAGGAGAACATCACATTATCACATGCATGCCAGAAAGGTCCTAGGAGCTGATCCCGTCATTTTAGGAGAGAAAGAGTATGGGGATTGTCTGTGGTGATGGCATCATACTGCTATTTGTTGAAACTCTAGCTGTTTTCACAGCTGCTTTGTGAAAGGTAAGTAAGGTAAGTTTTGTAATTATTCATTCTACTTAAAAATGGGGAATCCAAAGTTCAGAGAGGTTGAGTGATGAGTCCAGGATGTATCTGGTCTCATCTCTCCTCCATTCCTCCCACCGTTCCACAGTTCTGCATTAACATGGGAGAGGTTCACACTGGACCTGGCTGCCCAAAATGTGTCCCAAGAGGCAGCAATAGCAGCAGCATCACTGGAAGCCTATTAGAAATGCAGAGTCTTGGGCTGTGCCCCAGATCTGCTGAGTCATTTTAACAAGATCCCCAGACCACCTGTCATCACAGTCAGGTTTAAGAAGTCCCAACGTGGCCTGCCGCCACCTAAGCCAGGTGTGCGAAAGTTTGCATTGCTCCAGATGGTGGTGTCTGAACACAAAGAGCTTTTCAGAAGCATCTAAACACAATGCAGCCTGTAATAACACCGGTAAATTTAAAATCTCACTTAATCCAGAAGTGCTTTGTGGTTATTCTGCCTGATTACCTGTGAGGGGCCTAAAAGTGGGCTTTTCTGATAGAGAAGAGAGGCTGCTGATGTGGTAATTTGCTGGATTAAAAAGTTTAAAAGTGTGGCAGAAGCATAGCAAATGCTCTTTTCCTTATCACAGTGCAGTCAGTGGAGAAAGGGGAATGCACACCAATATGTGAATACCCAATTCCTTCTACTCAAAAGACGTTGCCTTACATAGCACACACGGCTTAATACCTTCCAAAGATATTAAATTCCTGAATAGTAAAACTAGATGGAGCTCTATTTAATCTTTCTTATTAAAGAAAATATCAGATAATAGAGCTTTGTTGTCAATAGTGGCTCTCAAGAGAGGGTTTTTCTATGCGGAAAGATTGTCTCATCTCCACATCTAAATGGAATTGTGCTGTAATGATGCAGGCGTTCACAAGTGTATAATATTCATAGCCAATAATCTAATTTTATCACTGCCCTGTAAATGGACTTGGAAAGTCGCTTGCTCTGGCAGAATGTTGGGCTGGAAATGGACTCACTGTCCTGGAAGGGGCTTCTGAGTCTTGCCTTTGTGCAGCTTGGACAAGACAATGACTCACTCGGATGGAAAGCAGGTCTCTGTTCCTCATAATGCTCCTTTCAGTGATCTGGGCATCTCTGCCCCGTCATTTCTGACATGAGCCAATTCCACACCCTTTCCTTAAGGCCTCATTATCATTTTTTCAGATAGATGATGCTGGCAGTGCTCATGATCTTGATGTTATCCTGCCAGGAAATCATTCCATCACCTATCAGGATTATCATTGCTCTAATTTTGTCCAACTTCTGAAATTTTTCAATGCTGATTAAATTGCTCCTTAACTTTGTATATGTGATATAGTCAAAGCAGACTCAATTATTATGCTCTCGTCTTTTGCAATTCTGCTGGAATTCAAGCCCTCCAACTATAAGAAACTTATTTTTAGAGTCTTAAACATGATTTCTCTTGGGTCAACTTTTAATTTTATTCATATTTAAGTCACCCAAATTCTCTTTACTTGTAAGAAGAAATACTCTTTTTGTCATGCAAATAACAAATTCTCCCTTCTATTTAATTTCATGTACATATTAGAAAGTTTGGCTGCCTGGAGGGGTCCAAGCAGTGGCAACAGGGTGATCTCTCCCGTGTACCCTAACACACAGAGTTAACTACAGTAGATATTTTTGTTCCAACTACTCAGGAAGCACATTGTCAAATCCACTCTGCATAAATATCTTAACTCCTTAATATCACAACCACTACCATTTCCTAAAGGTTTGCTGTGTACCAGACTTTGCTAGATACCTCAATTAATCCTTCAAGCCACCTTGTGATTTGGGGATATAAAAATAGGTTCAGAGAGGCTAAGAAAAGTAACTAATGTCACACAGCTAGTTGGTAAGGTGCACTTGCAAGATTCAAACCCAGGTCTGTCTAACACGAAGCTTATAATCCTAATAGCTACCCTACGCTGCTTCCACAGTGTAAAGACAAAGTTTTGTCACTGCATGTCAGTTGCTACAGAAATGCTTTGCAGTATGTTAAGCTACAATCTGACTTTACTATTAGGCCTGGTATTAGTCAGCTTAGGTTAGGCTATAAGGTAAGAAATATACTCCCAAATATTAGTGGATTAACCTATACAAGTGTATTTGTTGCTCACACAAATTGTAGCATGAGTCTGGTGGCTCTGCAGGGCAGTTCTCTTCCATGCAGTGATTCAAGGATCCAGGCTGGTTACTTCTTGCTGCCATACTAACCAGAACATGTGGCTTGTAGTCTCTGTGCAGGAGATAACTAGAAAGATGCTTATTGTCTCAGATGCTTCAGCCTGGAGTTGACACAGACCCTATCACATTTCAAGGGCTCTGAGAAAAGAGGGGGAGCACTTGTATATTCAGTGAGCTGTTGGCATCTCTGTCATAGCTTTCTTTTTTTTTTTTTTTAAATGACAATGGGTCTTGCTATGTTGCCCAGCCTGGTCTCAAACTCCTGGGCTTAAGCAATCCCCACTTCTTGGCCTTCCAAAATTCTGGGATTTCAGGTATGACCCACTGTGCCCAGCCTCTGCCACAACTTTCAAGGGCAAAGCCACACTTCTGCCATAGAAGGGTAGATGAGATCATTCACTATGCTTGTCACGTAGGGAAGTGAGGTTCTTCTCCAACTGGAAACCAACCATAATTTAGATGGAGCAGTCAAACAAGATGTCAAATGAGATGAGATGGCTCATGTCAAAGATGAGCCTCCTGAGTGTGGGACTGTGAGCGGCATCCTCCATATGGAAGCAGGTCAGGAGACAGGAAGTGCGGAATCTGCAGTAAGAGTCTTTAGAATTATTTAAGCCCTTTGGGTTCAAAGAAAAAAGCTCTTAGGAGGTACCATGTGAAATGAGACAGGCTCTGAGTCCCGGGACCCAACGTTTACACTTCTCATGTGTGCTCATGTATTTCCACTTGAGTTTCACTTCATATTTAGTCATTTAGTATTCAGTAACTTCAGTAATATGCAGTGATTTTAAAGTCACCATGCATCTCAGCTTTCCAAAGGAGAGGGGAAGGGTTTGTGTTTATATTTGGGCCAAAACCCAAGGAAGGAAGTCAAACAATATCTGGGGCCCAATATCCACAATATTTGTGAATATTCCCATCCACAGGACTTCCTGTCTCCACTCCCTATTTTATTTCTTTCCCTAGAATTTATCACCTGTTAGTACAATATATACTCTACTGACTTATTTTATTATCTATCTACACTGTTAAATACAGATTCCATGAGGGCACTTGATTGTCATCCATTTAGTTTAGTGCAGTGTCTACAACACATGGAATAAACAGTACCTGGTACATGGGAGATGTTAAATCAATATTTGTCGAATAATGGAACCATGGTTTGAAACCAGCCTGGGTAATATAGCAAGACGCCACTCTACAAAAAAATTTTTTAAGTTAGCCAGGTGTGGTAGTGTGTACCTGTAGTCTCAGCTAATTGGAAGACTGAGGTGGGAGGATCACTTAAGCCCAGGAGTTCAAGGCTGCGTGAGCCATGATTACACTACAGCACTCCAACCTGGTGACAGAGCAAAACGCTATCTTAAGGGGAAAAAAAAGAAAGAAAGAAATCAGACATCAGGAGACTTTTAAAGTTGGGTGCAGGAGATTCTCCTTTTTCAGCAAGAACTTGGAGGATTACAGTCTCCAAGTTTTCATTTTTTTCTTAAAAGAAATTTCTTTCACACCCTGCTTGTTCTGGAATTACTCTATACCAGGATGACACCTCCTGCACTACTTATCTCTTCCACAGAGACAAGCAGTCCTCCTGCCTAAATTTCTTCTTTTCTTATCTCCACCCATCCTCACCACACAAAACTTATTGAGTGCAAAATCACTCATGGCTTCATCGCAGCTCCTCTCCCAGCAACTGGGGGAAGACCAACCTTGTGGATATTGTGTTGAACATGGCATAAAAGGTTAGCTCTGTGGGATGCCAGCATTAAGGATAGATTTTAGAAACACAACCAGGCTACCTGCAGGGTCAGTTAGGGAGGCAGACAGCTTCCTGAGTGGCATTATTTGGGGATTACTGAAAGGTCTCCAAACACCTAGCTCTGAGCCTGTTTCTCATTCAAAAAGACAGATTAAGCATAAACTACTACTTTCTCTACCCCCATGATTTTATTTTATATATAAAAACGATACTTTAAATGTAATAAATGTGTAATGAAGCTTAAAAAAATAAGTACAATAGCAGAATGGAAATGAAAAAATACAGGCAGAAAACGAATGAGTAAGATAGACGACGAAACTTTTGAGTTAATAGCTCAAATAGTAAATTAAAACTACATCCTCTACATGCAGGAAAGAAAATTAAGCAGACAGGTCTGGGTGCAGTAGCTTAAGCCTATAATCCCAGCACTTTGGGAGGCCCAGGTGGGCGGATTGCTTGAGTCTAGGAGTTAGAGACCAGCCTAGGCAACATGGTGAGACCCTGTCTTTATTAAAAATACAAAAAAAGGCCGGGCGCGGTGGCTCAGGCCTGTAATCCCAGCACTTTGGGAGGCCAAGGTGGGTGGATCACGACGTCAGGAGATCAAGACCATCCTGGCTAACACGGTGAAAACCCGTCTCTACTAAAAATACAAAAAAAAAAAAAATCAGCCAGGCTTGGTGGCAGGCACCTGTAGTCCCAGTTACTCGGGAGGCTGAGGCAGGAGAATGGCAGGAACCCGGGAGGCGGAGCTTGCAGTGAGCAGAGACCACATGCCACTGCACTCCAGCCTGGGCAACAGAGCGAAACTCCGTCTCAAAAAAAAAAAAAAAAAAAAAAGCCAGGTGTGGTGGTGTGCACCTCTGCTCCCAGCTACCCAGGAGGCCAAAGCAGAAGAATCGCTTGAACCTGGGAGGTAGAGTTTGCAGTGAGCTGAGACAGAGCAAGACTCCATCTCAATAATAATAATAACAATAAAGAAAAGTAAGCAGACAGGGAGATAGAGAATGCTTAAAGACGGGTTATAAATGATAAAAGAGAAAAATATTGAAAAACAGAAATTGGGGCGAAAAAAACCCTGCAACACAAAATTTTCCTCTACTAACTATGAAAATGAGACTAAAATAGCAAAACCCAGCAAAAATAATCACCTAAAGCAATTGAAACAGGTAATGGCTACAATCAATTTCAATGCACTTTCAAGCCTAAAATCCAAGAAACAGAAAACTCTTGAGCAGGCAGGGAAGTGCCACACGGCCTGGCTTCTCACCTGATTCTGTCCCTCTGAGGGACACATAGAGCTGGGTCAAAGAAATCCCGAGTCCGGCCGGGTGCGGTGGCTCAAGCCTGTAATCCCAGCACTTTGGGAGGCCGAGACGGGCAGATCACGAGGTCAGGAGATCGAGACCATCCGGGCTAATATGGTGAAACCCCGTCTCTACTAAAAATACAAAAAAACTAGCCGGGCGAGGTGGCGGCGCCTGTAGTCCCAGCTACTCGGGAGGCTGAGGCAGGAGAATGGCGTAAACCCGGGAGGCGGAGCTTGCAGTGAGCTGAGATCCGGCCACTGCACTCCAGCCTGGGCGACTGAGCGAGACTCCGTCTCAAAAAAAAAAAAAAAAAAAAAAAAAAAAAGAAATCCCCAGTCCTCATTGACAGTCGGCACCAAATCTTGAGTTACTCTGACTGAAAGGATGCCCTTATCCTTATCCTTTTCCTTTCCTGACCCAGGAGAGATGGAAGACTACTGGGAAAAACTGGTGGGACCTCGGGGGAGGCAGGCACCACAAAGCTCTCTCTGAACGGGGGAAGCCCTCTGAAGCCCAGGGGTTTCCTCACCCTGAGAATGAGCTACACCCCACCATTAGGTGAAGGGTAACCTGGTGATGCAGAGCCGTCTGGTTCTCTGATTTCTTCCTTTAATAATTGCATCCCGTGGCTGGGCACAGTGGCTCATGCCTGTAAATCCCAGCACTTCGGGAAGCCAAGGTGAGAGCTCAGGGTTGGGCCAGGAGGTCAAGGCTGCGAGGAGCTATGATCACACCACTGCATGCCAGCCTGGGCGACAGAGCGGGACCTTGTCTCTACAAACAAACAAATAAACTATACACACACACACACATATATATATACACACACACACACACATACACACACATATATATACATACATCCTAAACTTTCACCTGCACAAATGGCTGCCTAGAACAAAGACTACGTTTCCCAATCCCCTAGGTGCTATGTGGCCATGTGATTATGTTTTAACCAATCATGTGGGAGAAATGATGCTTGAACTCCGCGTTCCTGTCTCTAAAAAGTGAGATCATGCCCTTTCCTCCGCCTTTTTCCTTCTGCACTGAATAACTGTGGATGTGTCAGTAGGAGCTGAGCATCATTGTAATGTATAGGAAGTTTAACAGACAACCAAATAGAGGAATTTGAGATTCCTGACACCACAGAACTGCCTGGTACCGCTTCTGTGCTGCCAACCTGGGCTGTTTTATGTTCAGTTACAGAGGAGAAATATAAACTTCTCTGTCATTAAATCATTGTTTTGTCCTTTGTAGCTAAACCAGTATCACATCTAAGACCTGATTAGATATCAAATTTAGGACATTTAATAAAACCTTAGAAGAGAAAACTGAGCCCAGATAGTCTAACAAAGACTGAGCACCAACCACGATGATCTCATCTCCTTCCTTTCTTGTTTTCTCACACAGTAAGTCAGATATGGTGGGATGAGAGTCAAGAATGACCCACTCCTAATCAGAGCAAAGAGAAAGTCCAGGCAGAGTTATTTAAGAGTAAACAAGATTGTTAAAAAAGCATCTTGGCACCAGGCAAACAACAGTAAACACAAAAACATCTTTAAAAAAACAAATAACATAATCTAGTAGAAAACATAAATCAAGAAACAGGAATTTACTGATAATTGCTTGATGCTACATATAGAACATGAATATAATAAACAAAAACTTAGAATCAGATAATAAAATAACAGGATATGACAAAAATAGGGCTCACAAACAAAACAAATATGAGGAACAAAATAGCATTATTAGGTCAGGCGCAGTGGCTTATGCCTATAATCCCAGCACTTTGGGAAGCCGAGGCGGGTGGATCACCTGAGGTCAGGAGTTCGAGACCAGTCTGGTCAACTTGGTGAAACCCCATCTTTACTAAGAATACAAAAAAAAAAAAAAAAAATTAGTTGGGCGTGGTGCTGTGCACCTGTAATCCCAGCTACTTGGGAGACTGAGGCAAGAGAATCACTTGAACCCAGGAGACCGAGGTTGCAGTGAACTGAGATCATGCCATTGCACTCCCCTGTGCAACTAGAGCGAAACTCTGTCTCAAAAAAAAAATAGCATTATTATAGATTTAATAATTAACAGGCAAAATACTGCTTAAAATAGAATTACTGACATAAGAGGAGGGATTTCGAGATAATTATAACTGAAGACAAAAAATATATTAGAGCAATTATATTATTACAAAGGGAAGAAAAAAAGGCAATCTAACATAAAGATACTTTGTGTCCGTAAGTTAAAGAACCTACCTGAGGAAAGACAATATACTGAGAGCTGTGATACAAAAATATTGTAATGAAATAAAGGTGATACTTAATCTGCTGATTGAAAAGAATATTGTGTTTCAGGAAAATATGACATAGTGTATTCAGCACTGAGCTATATGCCAGTTAGGCTGTTGAGCTCTAAGAACATTGAACCAAAGAATGTTTCAGACATCCAAGCAATAAAAACAAATTACTAAGAAAGAAGGGGAAAAAAATCAGTCCATCCTCAGTCTTGCCTAGAGTAACATACAAGAGTCCATCCAAAACAGTGGAGCAAAATCTACCAAATTCCAAAGAAAAGAAAGTATGATACCAAGAAAACTCTGCTAATCTAGGATGTTATTCAACAAGAAAGGTAATAGGCAGACATTCTTTTTAAAAAATGTCAAGGAGTACAGAATTCTTTAGATGCTATTGAAAGAGCTGTTGTCAAATTCAGACGATCCAGATATAAATTAAAAACAAGGAAGGCTGAGGATGCAGAAAGGGGTAAAAGGATGACTATTAAGCTATGTAAGAATCAAATTTACACTACAGAATGTGAATGCTATAAATCTGAATAATGTAAAAATACTAGTGTATTTCAAATAAACATGTATCGGTCAGGATGCGAGAAGAATGAGGCCAAAGGAGGTGAGATTTCTGGCATTCTCTTTCCAATGCCCTCTTCTTTAAGAGCAAGAATTCAGCTTATATTATCTT
The DNA here is from genome assembly GCF_024542745.1 of Macaca thibetana thibetana. Classification (NCBI taxonomy): domain Eukaryota; kingdom Metazoa; phylum Chordata; class Mammalia; order Primates; family Cercopithecidae; genus Macaca; species Macaca thibetana. The sequence continues at coordinate 32,918,094 of NC_065586.1, read as the reverse complement.
AAAGTGAAACAACTGTTTGTTTTTCCAATAACTCTGAGATCTGAAAATGTATCCTAACTCCTTTGTTGAGCATGAAGTGGTCTTTCAGTAAGTAATAATACTAAGAGTAAAGAATCATTTTTGCAGTTCAACATTTCTTTCATTTTAATTTAGTGTTTTGCTATGAACTTTCAGTAAAATTAAATTGGATGATTTTCATTAAAATCACATCTATAGGCCGGGCGCGGTGGTGCTCACCTGTAATCCCTGCACTTTGGGAGGTGAGGCAGGCAGGTCACTTGAGCCCAGGAGTTCGAGACCAGCCTGGGCAACATGGCAAAACCCCCAACTCTATAAAACATACAAAAAAGAAATGAGCCAGGCATGGTGGCATGTGCCTGTAGTCCTGACCACCCAGGAGGCTGAGGTGGGAGAATCACCTAAGCCCAGGAGTTCCAGGTTGCAGGGAGCTATGATCGCATCACTGCATTACAGCATAGGCATCAGAGTGACACCCTGTCTCAAAAAATAAAAAATAAATAAAAAACCAGGTATCTATAATAAAATCCCATTTATATAAATGTATCCAGCCAGGGGCGGTGGCTCAGGCCTGTAATCCCAGCACTTTGGGAAGCCGAGGTGGGCAGATCACGAGGTCAGGAGTTCAAGACCAACCTGGCCAACATAGTGGAACCCCATCTCTACTAAAAATACAAAAAATTAGCTGGGTGTGATGGCAGGCACTTGTAATCCCAGCTACTCAGGAGACTGAGGCAGGAGAAAGGTTTGAACCCGGGAGGTGGAGGTTGCAGTGAGACGAGGTTGTGCCATTGAACTCCAGCCTGGGCGACAGAGCGAGACTCCATCTCAATAAATAAATAAATAAATAAATAAATAAATAACTATCCATGCACTCATCCATTTATCAATTTAAATTATACCTTTAAATTACTGCTTTAATAGTAGGAATATTGATGAATGTTGATTTTTATCTTTTTCTGTACTTTTAAAAATTTACAGTAACATAAGAAAGAAACTGGTATCAGACTGATTAAAAAAAAAAAAAAAACAGAGGTGCCAAGGCAATTTATTGAAGAGTATTGTGTACCTGCTTTATTATATAATTTTCCTTTTCCCCTTATTTTAAGCAGGCAGCCAGCTTTGTAATTCCTTGCCTCTAGCATTTTTGCTAGATGATAAGCAGCTGAAGTCAACTTTGTAAAAACATAACTCCATTGAAAAATTAATGTTAAGTATCTCACAGTGAGTGAGGAGAGAAGAATGATTTGGGAGGCAGAGAACAACGGGACTGAAATTCACTCAGAATGAAAATGGAAGGAAGGTCTCTGGTTTCCGTATGTCCCCATGGCAGCACCTAAGAACAGGAGTGAGCTCCACTGATGTACGCCTCCCCATCCACCTCAAACTCCTCATGCCCTGGGGGTGGAAAAATAAGAGAATTTTAACACAAAATTCAAAGTTATATTTCTTACTTTCTAAATAAATAAACTTTATTTTAAAAATAACTAAAATCACTTTCCTACATTTCATTTCCATGTGTCAGCTATCCTATTAAGGCATTTGCATTACAAAGAAGGAACTGCATTCACTGAGCAAAACATTGGCAGGAACAGGTTTATCTCATTATCCTTTCCCACTCATTACCACTGAAAGAGAGTGTGGCTGTTAGAGGAGGAAATGTCATGCCAGGAAGACACGCCGGAAAGGGAGGAGCCCAGGAGCAGGCTGTGGTATGTTATCCCAGCCAGGAAGAGAAATCAGCTCTGGAGTTAAGGAAACCTGGAAACCTAGAGAAAGTATCAAGAAAAGAAGGAGGCTTCACAAAACGAAAGGAGACATGAAAACCAAAAACAAATTGCCTGTTTACTCACTCCTGAAACAGGTCCCACTAGGAAGATGAATTTTTTTGAACCAATAAGTTGTCAATCCACAATCAGATTACACAGCGAGGCAAGTGTCGGAATGGCCTGGCCGAAAGTAGAGGCTCAATGAGTCAAGGAATTGATGAGGGGTGAGTGATTGGAAAATGGCACACTCTAGAGAGTATAAGGCACCAGGAAGTGGGGTCTAGATGGTTATTTTTGGCTGACCAACACTATGGATCCGTGTCTGTCACAAGAAAGCAACAACTGCTCATAAACAAACCCAAATGTGAGGAGCACTTGAGGACAGGAGTTTGAGACCAGCCTGGGCAACATGGTGAGAGCCTATCTCTGCAAAAAGTTTTTTAATTAGCCAGAGCCTGTTGCAGAGGCTCCCACGTGTAATCCCAGTACTTTGGGAAGCTGAGGCAAGAGGGTCACTTGAGCCTAGGATTGCAAGACTAGCCTGGGCAACATGGGAAAACTGATTCTCTACAAAAAATATGAAAATTAGCCTGGTGTGGTGGCACACACCAGTAGTCCCAGCTACATGGAAGGCTGAGGCAGGAGGATGGCTTGAACCCAGGAATTCCAGGCTGCAGTAAGCTATGATCTCACCACTGCACTCCAGCCTGAGTAACAGAGCAAGACCCTGTCTCAAAAAAAGGAAAAAGAAAAACCAAAAAACAACACCCAAATGCTAAGAGCCTCAATAACATCTCTGTTTTAGAAACTCCCCTCAAAGCAACTCACTCTAGAAAAGAAATATTTGCATCAGTAAGTCAGGCTCAAGCCTATCTTTCTCTATTGAGGGTCCAGAAATGTCACACTTACTCTCTCTTGGTATATACCTGATAGCCTCTGGCTGGCTGACCCTTTAGGTTCTCTTGCAAGTCAAAAGAGGGTATTACTCAGTCAGCCTCACTGCATGATCTCAGCATCATTGTCAAATCCCTGGCAGCATTTTGGGCTTTCAAGGTCATCTTGATAGTGGCATTATTTGTACCATCACCTGACAATGGTACCCCATGAAGTCATTTTAGTCTATAACCCCTGCTTGTAAGCTCCTACATTTACATGCATTTTTGCTTAAGGGAATATATGATAGGCAAAGCACTTCTCAGTGAAGCACCTTAGAAAAGGAGTTTTTCAAAAAGAAATATTCTTATTAAGTCCAATTTTCCCATCATGCTCTGAGTTCCCTTTGAAGTCAGCGGAAGCCCTCCTTGGTAGTGGCACAGCCCGAGCAGTGATGCGTCAACGTGAAACTTGTCTGCTTATCTCCAGAGCCATTCCTCGGTCCCCGGGGTACAGGGAGATGCAGCGAACATTTTAAAAATGCGGATCCACAAATTGACATCTGCAAGTGCAAAGTATTCTTGTTACGAAATCGCAAGGTAAAGTGCAACTCCTAATGCACAACAGCCAATTTTTCAGGCTGTGTTACAGTCACTTGAGGCTGTTGCTCTGAGCTCCAGGGAGCACACTCCACAAAGCACATGTCACACGTTACCATTAAGCCCCTCTAACCCAATCTTGGCAGGAAGCTGGACGGAAACGGTAAGTGAAAAAAAGCTCCAAACACAATGATCTATTATTTAAATGAACTAGAGTGCTATAGATCATGAAAGACAAGCTATTCCATTTCCCTTCTGAATTAAATGATCTCTAGATGAAGTAAAACAATGCAAAATGTTAATATTTGTATAGTGACACTTCAGTCGATTCAGCCACTTCTCACATCTAGTTAGTCATGGGGATCTTGAATGATCTGCATTGTACAAACCTTATTTCTAAGTCCATTCACTTCTTTTTGAGCAGTGTAGATAAACGTCTTTATTAAACTTTGCATTAACTCTTCATAACTCACGCTAACTTGCAAGCCAACCCTCACTATTCTTAATATATTCATATTCATATTTCCTCATACAAAAGGAGGATGGAAACCAGAAATGTATCAAGATAATTTACTGTGGGCCCATTCTTTGCGTTTGTTCTGATCAATAATATTCAAGATATCATTTGTTAGAGCGGAAAGAACAATGACTTTGGCCTCTGGAGGCCTTGGTATTTATCTAATTCCTCTTTTCTCTCCTTTCTTTCTTCCTTCTTTCCTTCTTTCTTTTTTCCTTCTATTCTTCTTCCATTCCCCCATATATATTCATTAAATACCTATCTGCACAAGATGTTACATGACATAAAAAGGGATGTGAGATCTAGATTAGGCCCTCAAGTAATTTGTAGATTTGTGTGGGAAATATGAGTGACAGGAAGAAGAAGCTATAACATGGGCTTTGAAACTTAGCAGCCCTTTGTGTAAATAACCAATTTAATTGTTCACTCTTCATGTCATTTTGTTCAAGTTACTTAATTTTGCTGAGTTTTGGTGAATGCATCTATAAAAATGAAGTTACTACCATGGGAACCAAAAACTGATTGTGAAAACTAAATTGACAATATGTCTAAAACACTCAGAAAGGTACACAATAAATTTTTCTTTAAAAATTATAGATGTGGCTGGGTGCAGCAGGTCATGCCTGTAATCCCAGTGCTTTGGGAGACCAAGGCAGGCGGATCACCTGAAGTCAGGAGTTCAAGACCAGCCTGGCCAACATGGCGAAACCCTGTCTCTACTAAAAATACAAAAATTTGCCGATCGTGGTGGCATATGCCTGTAATCCAAGCTACTCAGGAGGCTGAGGCAAGAGAATCTCTTGAACCCAGGAGATGGAGGTTATGGTGAGCCGAGACTGCACCATTGCACTCCAGCCTGGGTGACAGAGTGAGACTCAGTCTCAAAAAAAAAAAATAAAAATAAATAAAAATCTAGACTTGAAGTCAGAAGAGCTGGGTTCCAGTCAGGCACAGTGGCTCACACCTGTAATCTCAATGATTTAGGATGTCAAAGAAGAAGGATCTCTTGAGGCCAAGAGTTCAAGACCAGCCTGGGGACATAGTGAGACCTTGTCTCGCAAAAATGTAAAAAGATTAGCCAGGGGTGATGGTGTGTGTCTATGGTCCCAGCTACTCAGGAGTAGTTCACGGTGCAGTGAGCTATGATGGTGCTGCTGCACTCAAGCCTGGGCAACAGAGCAAGACTCTGTCAAAATAAATAAATAAATAAATAAATAATAAAAAAGCCGGGTACAAATTCTGACTCTGCTACAGGTGCAGCATTGGAGGAGTCATGTAACTTCTGCAGGTCCTAAAATCTCCCTCAAATAAAGGCAGCATTGAATTAGCCTATCATGAACACCTCCTTCATGCCTAAAAAGTACTTTCATCTGTTCCAATGGAGATACAGTGGAGATGTTGGCAGAGGAATTACTTGGATTGATTAGAAAGATTACATTGGTAGTAGTTTGACAGGGGTACGTGTAGAGTTAGGAGAAAAAGACAAGGATGTCTATTAGGAAAACGTTTGGAAACTCTGATTGGTGACCATGAGAAACAAAAGAGTAGATGCAGGGGAATCTGCAAGTGCAAAGTATTCTTGTTACAAAATCACAAGGTAAAGTCCACCTCCTAACGCACAACAGCCAATTTGTCAGGCTATGTTACAATCACTTGAGGCTGTTATTCTGAGCTCCAGGGAGCACACATGGAGGAGAAACATGAAGACATTAGAAGGCAATGGAGGCAAGAAGACTTCAAGATGATGCTTGCTTCTCAGTTTGGTTGACCAGAAGTATGGCAGCATCAGCCATTTCAAAAAGAACAACAAAAGCAGTAGCTAGCTGGGTGCAGTGGCTCACTTCTGTAATTCCAGCCACTCAGGAGGCTGAGATGGGAGGATCACTTGAGGCCAGGAGTTCGAGGTTAACCTGGCCAACGTAGTGAGACCCTGTCTTTAAAAAAATTTTTTAAAGAGAAAAGCTAATGTGGGGGGAAAGAAAACAAGGGCAATTTTAGGCATACTGAATGCGGTATAGCAATAAAATATTCTCTCATTTCACTTTTTACTTTCCAAAATGTAAATTGTATCATCATCCCTCTGCTTTAAAATATTCAGATTTCCCATTGCTTTTAGAATAAAACCTGGTCACTGTACCCTGGTCTAGTGGTCCCCAGTGAGCCATACTTCCTGGTCTCTGTGCCCTTGTGTGTTCTCTTCCCACCTTGACTCTGGGCTTGGCCAATGGACACCAAGTGGCTGCTTAATAAGCACTTTACACATGGGCACTGTCCTTAGGATGGCAGTCACCATGCTGTAAAGAAGCTCCAGCAAGGCCAGGCATGGTGGTTCACACCTATAATCCCAGCAGTTTGGGAGGCCAAGGCAGATGGATCACTTGAGCTCAGGAGTTCAAGATCAGCCTGGCCAACATAGTGAAACCCCATCTCCACTAAAACTACAAAAATGTGTCAAGTGTGATGGCGCACCCCTGTCATCCCAGCCACTCAGGAGGCTGAGGCAGAAGAATCACTTGAATCTAGGTGGCGGAGGTTGCAGTGAGCCGAGATTGCACCACTGCCCTCATGCCTGGGCGACACAGTGAGATTCTGTCTCAAAAAAAAAAAAAAAAAAGAAGCTCCAGCAAGATGAATGGACAGTGAGAGATCATGCAGCCAGGGACCCTAGAAGATAAGAGACCAGCTTGAACCTTATAGCCCCAAGGGAGATCTCAGATAAACGAAGCCACATGAGTGATGTCAGCTACCCTACATGGAGCAGAACTGGGTGCAGTCAACCTATTCAATTGCTAGAAACAATACATCATTCCTGTGTTAATCCACTAAGTTTGGAGATGGTTTGTTACACAGCCATAGGTAACTGAAACCTGTGGTCTACAAGTTCTGTGCGATCTGAGGCCTTATAGATACTACAATAGACCTACATTAATAAATAATGACAGGGCTCTGTATCTGTTTCATTTCACCTCAGGCCATTTTATACCATGCTTGCTGAGGTCCAGATACACTGATCTTTCAATACCTTAAAAGAATCAAAAGCACTGCCTATGCTTTCCTTTCTTAGTTAGCTCTCCCGTGTGTCCCATTCACCCAGTTTTCCCCTGTTAATTATTCGGGTTGCAATTTAAATATCCTTTCCTCTTAGAGGTCTTCACTGACTTACCCCTCAACTTAAACTTGGTCCCCTGTTACTCTCTTTAAAAGGCCCTGTTCTTGAGGCCGGGTACAGTGGCTCACGCCTGTAATCCCAGCACTTTGGGAGGCCGAGGCAGACGGATCACTTGAGGTCAGGAGTTCGAGACCAGCCTGGCCAACATGGTGAAGCCCCATCTCTACTAAAAATTCAAAAATTAACTGAGCGTGGTGGTGGGTGCCTGTAATCGCAGCTACTCGGGAGGCTGAAGCAGGAGAATCTCTTGAATCCAGGAGGTGGAGGCTGCAGTAAGTTGAGATCGCACCACTGCCCTCCAGCCTGTGCAACAGAGGGAGACTCCAGCTCAAAAAAAAACACGGCCCTGTTCTTGTGCTACGCTGTACTGATTAAGATATTAATGGTATGCTGATTTAAGTAACTGTTTGCGTCTGTCTCCTGCCGAGCTGTGAGAGCCGGGCAGGCAGCGAGAATGTGGGGAATGTGGGTCTTGAGCTCCAGTGGAGGTTGATGTGGAGAAACAGGACAAGCACGGAGGCATTTCTGGGTGGAACTGACAGACAAGTGTAGTACTGGTAGCAGATGGGCCATGAGACTGGGGTCCGAGAGTAGGCAGGATTTGAAGGAGCAAGTTGACTAAGAGGCAAGAATGTCCGTGAAGTATGGCAGCCGCCAATGAGAGGACCTAGCCTCACAGCTGGGCTAAGAACTAGGAACACAGTTCCCAGGAAGAAGCTAGAACCTGTGTCAACCAAATCCCCACTTTTAAAGAATCTCCCCTCCTTGAGGCTCTCATTAGAAGTTCCAAGAGCCCCCATCCCGCATACAGTGAAATTCTCAGCATCCTCCACGCCCAAGTCTCTCCTGAGTTTCTCTAGGATGCCTCTCTTTGTGATGTTGCTTCCTCTGAATTCTCCATGTCTCTGGAGCCTCATGTCCAGTACCTGATCTCTTCTTACCCCATCACAACTAAACAGGCAACACCGCCCAGACAGAGAACACAGCACCTTTTATTTAATCCCCCCAAGTAGCCATGCACACAGGTCATTTTTTATAGCAGAGTTTTACTTAAAGTCCATAAGTAAAAATGCGTGTGTTGTGGAATAGGACAGTAGGGAGTTGACAGAGGAGTTATTAAAAGCCACACCATTATCAAATAACTGAAAGCAGAACTGCATGATCCATCCCCTACACCTTATGCCGCTATTTCCAACATGGGGGACGTGTTCATGGGCTTCTCAAGAAAGCCCTGGAACCACAGGACACTTCATGCTACTCTGCTAAGGCGCTTAGAACATTTTCTCTTCTTTCTTGCATTTTTCCACCCTTCACTCCTTCCCACTCCAACCCCTGGAGTCCGAGAGCAGGCAGGATATTTATTTAGTATTGATAATATTATATCTAGCCCTAAAATAGCTGATATTTATCTAGTATTGATAATAGAATTGCTATTTAAGACCTTGCCATGTGCCTGGTACTATTTTAAGCACTTCACATGCATGTATTATTTCATCCTTACGACAAGCCCACTGGCTAGAGATAATCGTCATTATCACCACTTGCAAAGTATGAAATGGAGGCACAAGGAGGTTAAGGAATATGAAGGAGATGGCCCAGTCTGCATGTGGCAGACGCAGGATTGAAGAATTGACAGTATGACTCTAGGTTCATGCTCTCTGTCTCCCCTAACCAGCTATACCAGGGATTCTTACTCTCTCCTTTTCTGACCTTCCAGGCCCCAAACTAAAAACTCCTCCCATTTTTTGGTACCCAGCAATTCACCTCTTTTTTAAGGAGTATTTTTATGTATTTATTTGTTTGTTTGTTTGCTTCTTTAATTTCCTTTGGTTTCAGGGAGAACAGGTGTTTGGTTACATGAGTAAGTTCTTTAGTGGTGATTTCTCATTTTGGTGCACCCATCACCTGAGCAGTGTACACTTACCCAATGTGTAGTCTTTTATCCCTCACCCCCTCCCACCCTCCCCCCCAAGTCCTCAAAGTCCACTGTATCATTCTTATGCCTTTGTGTCCTCATAGCTTAGCTCCCACTTACGAGTGAGAACGTACTGTGCTTGGTTTTCCATTCTGGGTTACTTCACTTAGAATAATAGTCTCCAGTCCCATCCAGGTTGTTGTGAAGGCCATCATTTCATTCCTCTTTATGACTGAGTAGTATTCAATGGTATATCTATTTATATATCTATATCTATCTATCTACCACATTTTTCTATATCCACTCATTCATTGATGGGCATTAATGACTTCTTTTCCTCTGGGTAGATACCCAGTAGTGGGATCAGCTTCCTTTTTTTTTTTTTTCTTATCTTGTCCTAAGCCTAACCCATAGGCTTGTTTAAGGCAAAGAAAGACTACAGATCTTTGATATTCTTCATTGATCTCTTCTCTGTGGCTTTTCATTGGAAGAATCATTTTGAGCTGATCCTTACTGTCCCTCGGCAGGACAGGAACTTGACTAAGGCTGACTCTCAGCCATGCTGTCCATTCATTTCCACTTGAATATATACCATCCCCTGAAGTTTATTATTAAAAAATTGACCCGTACCAGGTCTTTCACTATCAGAGAAAGAATAAATGTAGTCACTTTGAAATAAAATTTTAAAAAATTACGAATGTCTGTGGCAGTCATTTTTCACTATTTTGTGGCCTAACATTTTTGTGGCTTTTGCTCATTTTATTGTGCTGCTTGGGTGCCATGATCTCTTTTTGACAGAGAAAACACAAAGGTGGTAACCACCTAACCAAGTTCACCCAAATAAACACATAATGGCCAAGGCAGGAATGAAACCTGGCTCCTTCCAGAGAAACCTGACTCCTGAAATTCACTGCCACTTGTTTCAACTCTTTTTTGTACTCAGCCTTGTCTCAAAGACGAATGGCCTCTATTTCTGTGCAGCTCCAGGAGGAGCTGTTAGTGAGACACAGAGTGGAGGGAAGAATAGGATTTCAGAGGGGACAAGAAGGAAAATGCAGGAATCTTGTAATATTAAATCATGGAAATGGAGATGGGAACATATAAGTTGCTGTAGTCTTAGAGGTTCACATATCATTAGCTCTTCAGGAAATAGTATCAAAATATGATGCAATCCCAGTGGGACTGAAAATGTGTCATTTCCTGTTGAGGAGCAATGACTTTTATGTATTTGGTGCCAATGTGTCTGCATGCTGTTCTAATAGGAAAGAGAAAAAGACATTGCGGGGGAGATGATTGCTGTCAGAGAAGACTTGGGAGTATATGGTCCTTCCTAGCACACTCAAGAGTAGGGTCTCTGGATGATACTACAGGGCATTTTCACCTCCTCTCGCATGAAGATTTTCAGAAAACCAGCTGGTGACCATCTCACTTCACACATGAAGGAAGTGTGGGCAAGATGGTGTAGAGGAAACCCAGCAATGGACTGGACTGATTGAAGAAAAGAATCAGGAAAGAAAAGTCCTTCCTCAAGAGCCTCCTAAGGAATCTTGGTTATTTAAGATATTTCAATAGAGATGATGAAATAGACTAATGTTGATGGAAAATGCCATATACAACTACATCCCTCTTGAAGAATCTCAGTGTATCTCACCACGCTAAAGCCATTTTGATATGCTAAAGTACACTTTAATCCAGAATTCCCCAAATTTACTTACCCATGGAAAAAATTTGCATATTCAATACTTTAATAATGTCCCCATTCTAAGAAATGGTTGAATAGCAATAGACTAAGAAATATATTTGTTTGTACAAATGAATATCAGGGCACATTACGGTTAGAAACTTTACCCCAAGATGTAAAGAAGTGATTCTTGAGACATTTGGTCTTATCGAGCAAATAAAGGACCAAAAAAAAAAAAAAAAAAAAAGCCTTAGAACAGTCTCGATACGCAAGACTGTGATGTACAGGAATCTCTTAGGGAGGAATTCTTTGCTACAATTTACAACTTGCTCCCTATCCGTTTCTATCAACAAATACTTTATGCTGATGAGTCTGGCATTATCACTCATCATCATTTCCCTGTTAATCACCCTGATTGCCTCAGTTGTGTGTTTATAACACTAAGTTAAACAATGCAGATAATCCTTTCTTCTTCTCTGACTGTGACAATGTATCATAATTGAGTCATTTCTGCCTCCCTGGTCACCTTGGTATTCTTGGAAGTGCATTCTCTGTATATTAATCCTCTAGTTAAATATTGATAGCAAGCCTCTGCTTTCATATTTACTTTGTTGCTCCATTATTGCTACATACAGGGTGATTATTTGTTTCTGTCTTTTCAGTCTGTTTAATCAGGACTGAGTCAACGTTCTCTATGTTTAACCTTCTTGTCCAATCATTGTTGGAGAGTGTTTTGGAGAATACTCTGAAATCAGCTCAGAAAGAATTCTCTCTGCTTGGTGTATGCTCCATCATAGCCAGTAGGGGTCAGAAGGGCATTTCTCTCTGGGGTCAGGTGGTTGGTGGTGAGAAAGCAAAGTCCTGGAGGCATTGTCTTGGGTTGAACATCTCTCCTTGAACATTGTCTCCGAAAAGTAGACGAGAGAGAGAGAAAGAAAGAAAAAGAAAGAGAGAGAGAGAGAGAAATGTCACAGGGCCAACAGCTCTTGTGTTTTTGACGGAGTGTTGGCCCTGGAACTCTTACAGGGTATGAATTTGCAACAAGAGTGGCTATCCCAACAAGGGCTATGGAGTGGCAGAAAATGTCCCTGCCAAAAATAGAGACCTGGGCACAATCCCTGGTTTGATGATCTCCAATCCCTCCCGTCTATTGGAGATTTCTGGGCAAGTAACTGAACTCTTTCCATTTGTGCCAGCTGATCACGGGGCCTTGCGAGAGCATTAAGTGACACATGAACAAGGAGCATCTTTGCAAATACACCATTCTCTGCTACTACAGAAAGATGCACGAAAGCATAGAAATTGAAATATCATCTTTGAAGGCAAGCAAGTCATTCTGCTTGAATGAGAATGGTGTGTGTGGTGGTGTCTTCAACTCCAAACTGAAAGCTGTGAACCCTCCCCAGAGCAGAAAGGCCACCATTGCTTCCCATATGTGTGTATTTTAGGAAGGGGTGATGATTAAGTCTTAGACACCATTTGTGTCACTACCAAAAGAAAAAGACTAAACAGATGTTCTCTGGGCCCTTTCCAAGCCCTGGCTGCAGTTTGTTCATCAGTGTCTTAGGAACTGTCTTCCTGACCCTTCACTCTTGCAGAAGAGAGGTAAGTAAGAAGTGAATCTTCCAGAAGATGACAATCTGGTTTCCAACAATAGAGTGTCTTGCAGTTTAAAGACTTTAAATAACATAAGTGTCATATGTAAATACATTGTTCAAAGTTTCCCCAGAGATTGCTAATAAGGTAAATAACCCTTTGCATTGATAGAGAAGGAGGACAGAGGCCTAAGTTTTCCGGTGATTTTCAGGTGATCCCTTCCATTCTCCAAGTCCAGGGGAATTTGAGGCTTCTGTGGCATGAGTGATGCCGGCAGGCATAAAAACTGAAATCTGAATATCTAAGCTCTGAGTAGTCTGCTTGTTTTGTGTTTAACCCATTATTCAATGATTGGTGAATATTTGCCATTCCTCTAAAACTTCATATTTTGTCACATTGCCATACTTCTGGCAAATGTCTGGAATACTCCCTCCCCACCCCCCTGGGATTTTCTACTCATTCTTGGAGATGCAGCTCAAATTTTCCATTCAAGGAGAGCTTTCTTTGTCCCCACAAGTAAGACAGAGAGACAGCCACCATCTGTGTCACCAGAGGGCCTTGTACAGGCGCTATTTATAGCAGCATCATATTACATTTATAACTATTTATTTGTTTTTTGTATTTTTCAGGCTATGGTCAATAAAATAAAGCCCTTCTTTCAGCAGGAGGAATTTAATGCAATAAGCCAGTTACAAAGGTGTTAAGAGAGTGAATAAACCAAAGAAGAGATAAGGGGGCATCTCAGATTTTAGTTACACTAGGAAGCTGCTAACAGTCACAGGGCTAGAAGAACAAAGGTAAAGCATAAGCTGTTACCAGAGCCCAGCAGTCAAGGCTCCCTGGCTGGATCTGGTCCAGCAGAACTAGGATCACCGGAATACCATCTGAAGCAAAGAGAGGTGGGGATGATTCTCTGGCCATCTACCCAATACCCATCCTCCAATCTCAAGCCAGTGTCCCCACAGCCTTAAACAGGGACCAATGCCTGTTGTTAAGGCTATCTGGGAAATGCAGATTTCAGAGAAAGGCCAATGACTGGACGTGACAGCAAAGAAGTGAGTAACTGCCTCCTATACCCATCTCCCTCAGTAGACAGAGAGTTTCATTCTGATTTCTCCAGCACAAGAAAGATACTACACGAGTTTACTGAGTAAAGTGCTGAACTGAAAGTAAGATCCATTTCCTTTGTATTCTTGTCAAAGGAACTTACGCCTCTTTAGAAAAATAATACCAACCTTCTTAGCCTAGCTTAAACCATTTTCCCCACCCCTGCAATTATGGTGTTTCCATCTTTGTCTGTTGGCTTTGTACAGTTTACACAATCTCAGACTTCCAAGAGGATGAGAAGCCACTGGTAATCTTGTTTGAAATTTGCATTGAATTTAGTTTTCTGCTCCCAAGGGCCCTCTCTGTGGGCCAGTCAGGCTAAGAAAGGAGCTGCTTTGCTTTCAGAAACTTTTTAAGTCTTTTCGTTACCAATTTGTCAGCGTGAGCACATAATGAGGTCTTGAAGTAGCAGATAGGGAATTCATTTCTCAGCCAAGTGGCTGAACTTGTAGCTGCCAGATCAGGGACTGTTATCTATAATTACTTCACGGATATCCCACAAAGATAATTTTCTTTGTATGATTTAAAAAAACAAAAAAAAAACAGGTATTTCTGAAGGCTTTCATTAAGCCTGGGCCAAAGCAAGATGAGCCCATGTTGATACCTAAGAGGGGTGTGTATCTCTTCTCTAGGATGAAACCATGAGGCTTCAGTCCCAGCCGTGAAACCACCTTCCAAAAGGCAACCAATGGTAACTATATGAATAGGCGTCTGCTAGTCTCTGAATCTCTGGGCTGTTTCCCATTCATCAATTTTTACATGCAGGATCTATGTCAGTGATTCCTATTTGTCATGACATTCCTCAGAACCTTCTTATACATCAGCTTAGCGCCAGATTCCTTGCTCAAATTCAGGGGGATACAAGATCATAAGCTACTCTCTGAAGAAACAAATGGAAAACTCAATGAGAAAAAGAAGTTCTTGTTTGAGAAAAGTGGGTAAGGTGGGGAGGAAAGTGGGTAAGTGGTTTGCTGGATGCAACTTGTAAAGACCCCCAAAAGCTGATTGAGTGCATCTCTTCCCAACTCTGTGTTCAAAATGGCATCATGCTGATAGCTTGAAATTGACCAGAATGTTGAGTAGTTACACCACAAAGGCTGGCAAACACGGCAACTCGGGGCTTGTTACTATTAATTTTTCTCAGAGATCTGGTTGCAAAACATATACCTCTGGAAGGAGAAGAGTCCTATCTTTGCCAACCACTCCTTTGATAAAGTCCATCAAATGAGGATTACTAAGAATGTACTTGTGGCCAAAAAAAAAAAAAAAATAGGTTTGTTAACCTGCTACGACAAGGGTGATGGAACACCACGGGAATTGTGAGGCATGTCATTAAGACAGGGTTGCAGGGGTTATGGGTTTGGGGCTGGTGCAGAATGATTTTTAAGAGGGGCTAGGGAAGATGGAACAGCTCTATATTGGATGCTGCCATGAAGAATAGGCAGTTTAGAAACTAGGCACACAGCAATCATTATTCAGGAGGAAGAAGAGTGAAGTGGGGCTGAGGGAGTCATTGGGAAAGAAGTTTGCCATTAGGTAGGAAAGCAATAATTGCTCAAAAGGAAGAGGTTGCCCATCCTTCTGCAGCTGTGGGATGGCCTAGGAGGCACGCTGTAAATTTATGTGGCCTTGGCCACGTCCCATCACAAACTTTTTTTTTCCTTTTTAGATTCTATTGGGAACATCACAGTCTAATAACCAGCAGGTCTAAGACTTGGACTCAGGGTCATGTTTCCTTGGAAATAGCAAAGATAAGAGAACTGTGGAATGTTGTGTGCAAACTTCTTATCGCCTGGTTTGGAAACCAAGGCTGCTTCCCTATGTCAAAGTGACCCATGAGGCTCGGCCCCTCCCATTCCCATCGAAGCAAACCAAACAGCAAAGTTTCTCAAAGCATAGGATCTTAGAAAACATGGGTTCTCCACACAGTTTCACTGAGGTCGGTTAAGAAAAGCAGTTTTTTCTGGTTCACACCTTCTACTACTTCCACTCACCATTGCTGACTTCATGCTCACTGGTCTTGCTACTGGATTCACAGGGAACATGGTTGCATTTTTGCCCAAAGAAAGTACAGATGCGGTAAAAGATTTTAAAAACCTTTATATCTCTTTCTTATTTTTTATTTTTTAGAGACAGGATCTCATTATGTTGCCCAGGCTGGCCTCGAACTCCTAGGCTCAAGTGATCCTCCAGGCTTAGCTTCCCAAGTAGCTGGAACTAGAGGTGTGCACCATCCTGCCTGGCTCAAGACTTCTATTTCTGAAACACCTGTTGTCTCCAGAACTGAACACAGTGCCTGGCACAAAGTAAGTGCCTGTGGGATGAAATGCTATAGGATGAGAGATATTTGGGAGTGAAATAAGACTTCGGCACATCTCAGCCCACACTGTGTGGATAGCTCACCCTGTGGATTGACAAGTCGTTTGTTGCAATAGTGGTCAAGTTCCTTTTTCAGTAGCAAGTTCTCTCCAATATCATGTGGATAGGAAGACAAATGCGGTATCTGCAGCTGTGTCCTGTAGGTGTGGCCCTTGCTGGGAGTAAACATCAAACATGGTTTTTTCTACAACTCACATCCCTAAGGCAACACGCCACAAATGACCAGCACTCTCAGCATTGTTTCTCTTAATGTGGTCCCCACACCACCTGCACCAGACTCACCTGAGATGTTGTTTTAAAAAATGCAAATTCTCCTCTCCACCCCAGATCGACGGAATTGGAAACTTGAACACTGGAAACCAAGGCCTGCAGTTTTCACAATCTTCCCCACGCAATGCTTGTGCATGCTCAAGTTTGAGAACAACTGATCCACATGCTGTGACTTTTTTTTTTCCTTAGGGTCTCCTCATCTAACAAATCAACAGGAATGTATTGATGCTGGACAGTCATTCACTTGTCCACTCAAGCAACATTGACTGAGTGTCAGGTACAGAGGTAACTGCACTGAAGAAAATACTCAAAGTGCCTACAGTTGCCTAGGAAATCCATCTGTCAAGGTTGTTTGCCCTGAAGAGAGAGAGGTCTTGTTTGACTTTGTTTAGATGAAAAAGATAAAAATGGCATCGTGCTTCCTGACCAACAATCAGAGATGTTAATATTTCTGAGCTAAGCTGTTGAACATGGTTACTTCTCAGAGGGTGGGTTTGTTTGGGAGGGGGAAGTGAAATAAACTTGATCACACCACCCCAGTTTTTGTTGAGCCCTCTCTCCTGTCCACTCTCCATCCCTGAGGCTCTCAGCCGGGGGCTCAGTGCAGAGCCTGGTACCCTGGCTGTTGCTTCTTCTCCAGCAGACTCAGCTTCTCTCCTGGCACCTACCATGGTGGGAGCTGAAGCATGAAGAACTGTAGATCCCATGCCCTGGCCCCACATGACCAGATCCCTTGGAGGGTCTGCTTCTGCCTTCCCTCCCAGACTTCAGTGATATTCAAGGATCTCGCTTGCTCAAAGCCTACAGGCTCTGGGATGCCCGCATGGGGCAAACTGGCCAATAAAGAACAAGACAGGTATGGCTGTCATTCTTGGGCTCCTCTGTTTTGGGATCCTATGTTTCTTAATTTACTGTCAAATTTAATTATAGACTAAATACATTTATTGATGTGTAGGTACTCATATTTTCCATTTCTCTACAGCTGTTGGAGGATATGATCTTGCCAAATGAGAGATTAAACCAAGAAACAAGAAGTCACAGGATCTTGAACACACAGGCTCAAAAATAAGACAATGGCAAAAGGAAGTCGAGACAGTTCTCTGAATTCCTTCTCTGCTACTACACGACCTCTCTTAAGTACTGAATGAAAGGACAGATGAATTAAAAATGTTTTGAAAAAGTGTTTGCTAGCAAACATCCTTACACTGACTGACTGGCCTGCAAAGCACAGCCTTAAAGAACAAATAATCTTACATTAATTTAGTGCTGACTGCAACAAGATTACCAGCATTTCCTTATCAGTCTTTCAGCTAAGCATAGAATTTTAGTTTGGGGCCAGGCACAGTGGCTCACGCCTATAATCCTAGCACTTTGGGAGGCCGAGGTGGGCAGATCACCTGAGGTCACAAGTTCGAGACCAGACTGACCAACATGGAGAAACCCTGTCTCTACTAAAAATACAAAATCAGCCAGGCGTGGTGTTGCGTGCCTCTAATCCCAGCTACTCGGGAAGCTGAGGCAGAAGAATCGCTTGAACCCAGGAGGTGGAGGTGGTGGTGAGCCGAGATCACACCATTGCTCTCCAGGGTGGGCAACAAGAGTGAAACTCCGTCTCAAAAAATAATAATAATAATTTTAGGTTGGAAATTATTTTCCCTTTGCATATGGAAGGCTTTGTTCCATTGCCTTGTGGCTCATGGTGTTGCTATTGGAAAATCCAGTACCATTCTTATTCCTAATCCTTCGTATATAAGGCTGATTTCTGGAATCTTTTAAGGTCATTCCATTATCACAGGTTCCATGATGCCATGTCTCTATGTAGGAGTATTTTCCGTCTTTGATATGTTCTCAGCACATTATGGGCCATTTCAATCTAGACACTTGTGTCCGTCAGCTCTGGGAAGTTTTGTTGTATTAATCTTTTAATAATTCTGTACACTCTATTTTCTCATTTCCTGTTTCTGGAATTCTTGTCCATCAGATCTTGGACTTCTTCATTCGACTTCTGATTTTCCAGTTTTTCATTTTCTATTTTCCATTTCTCTTTTTTAAAAAAAATCCATTTCCTTATCTTCTCTTCTAACCTTTGTAATAAAATGCTGTAAGAGGAGATATTCTAGTTTTGGGGTTTTTGTTTGTTTGTTTGTTTGTGACAGAACCTCACTCTATTGCCCAGGCTGGAGTGGAGTGATACAATCTTGGCTCACTGCAACCTCCACCTCCTGGGTTCAAGGGATTCTCTTGCCTCAACCTCCCAAGTAGCTGGGATTACAGGTGCACACCACCATGCCCAGTTAATTTTTTTGTATTTTTAGTACAGACAGGGTTTCACCATGTTGGCCAGGCTGGTTTCAGACTCCTGATCTCAAGTGATCTGCCTGTCTTGGCCTCCCAAAGTGCTGGGATTACAGGAGTGAGCCACCATGCTAGTTTTAATCTCCATTACTTCATTCTTATTCTCTAATTACTCCTTTTTCTTTTCTTTTTTTTTTTTAATTATGGAAAAACACGCAGCACACAAACTTTGCCACTTTAAACATTTTTAAGTGCACGATTTAATGACATTAAGTACATTCACAATGTTGTACAACCACTTCACAAGCCAGTCGATAACTTTTTCATCCAATATGGAAACTTTACCCATTAAACAACTTTCCATTCCTCCGTCGCCCCAGTGCCTATAAATCACCTTTCTACTTTCTGTCTATGAATTTGACCACTCTAGGTACCTCATATAAGTGGAATCACATGATATTTATCCTTTTGTGTCTGCTATATTTAGATAAGCATGTTTTTGAGGTCCATCCATGTTGCAACATGTATCAGAATTTCATTCCTTTGTAAGACTGAAAAATATTCTACTGTACATATATACCATCTTGTATTTATTCATTCATTCATCAATGAACATTTGAGTTATTTCTAACTTTTGACATTGTGAATAATTTAGCTATAAACATGGGTGTACACTATCTGCTCAAGTCCCTGCTTTTAATTTTTTTTCTTTGTGATTTCTGTGGTTCAGCATTTCCCAAAGGATGTTTTGAGGAATGGCGGTTACAAGGGTGTTAATAAAGATGTGTAAAGAAAGGATTCCATGGCCAAATAAAACAAGGGAAGTGTTAGGCCACAAGCATCTTCTGGCAATGGCAATATCTTTTGAACAAATTGAGCAGCACTCTTCAAGAAATGCCTTCTGAGCCAACTTAAAATCCACATAAACTTACTGACATTAATGATATAATTCATTGCATTGTGACACGTTTCTTATTATTACAAACACACACATATGGAAAACACACACACAGTGTTGGTCCTTTTTGCATTGCTATAAAAGAATACCTGAGACTGAGCAGCTTATAAGGAAAAGAGGTTTATTTGGCTCATGGTTCTGCAGGCTGTATAAGCACGACACCAGCATCTGCTCAGCTTCTGCTGAGGCCTCAAAAAGCTTTTACTCATGGCAGAAGGTGAAGGGGGAGCAGGCATGTCACATGGCAAGAAAGGGAGTAAGAGACAGGGGAGGAGATGCCAGGATATTTTAAACAACCAGCTCTCGAGTGAACTAACAGAGCCAGAACTCACTCATTAGTCCAGGGAAGGCACCATGTGAGGGATCTGCCCCCACAACCAAAGCACCTCCCACCAGGCCCCATCTCCAACTCTGAGGATCACATTTCAACACAAGGTTTGGAGGGGACAAATATCCAAATGATCACACACCTATATTAGATTCAGCTTGCATATCTATCCTAGTCCTCAGATGTGGTTCTAAATTATTTTAGAGCTAAAATACTAAAATAAAAATAAAAATAAAAAGCCTTCATGTCTATGGAGAAATTCCAAGCAATGCTTTGGGAAATGAAAGTCAAGGTAAGCCTAGAACTGTCCAAGATAAGTCCTTCAAAAGGGACAGCATACAGTTGAACACAGAAGCCTTGCGTATGAATAATTTTTTAGTCTTTTAGTTCTGTGGCCCCAACTTTTACACTTAATTGTAGGATGGCTTCCAACTTCCTGAAAAACAAGGATTCATCTACCCAAAATGGCCAATGAAGTCTTCTGCCTTGACAGGCATCAAAACCATCAAGGGTCTGGGCTTCTGTTTTCTTTATTCTTTCTGTTGAGCTCTTCCTATGAAGTTGTCCCACATTTGATGTGTCCTTTGTTTAAATACCACTCATTCCCTGCCAATTTAGAAAAACATGCTTTCGTTCTACTGCTATAGCTGAAAGGAAGGATAAAAGACAGTCTGGGATTTTTTTTTCAAGGGTAGATGGGGAGAAGTATTTTCCAAAAGCACCCAGCAATTTTCTCCATTCCCAATTGTGACATTTCTTTCATGGTTCGTCTCTTTTTTGAAGAAAGACGATTCTTGTATGCCAAAATGCCACATGTTACAAATGCAGTTGGCATCCCTGAAACACTCATAGGGTAACTTTGTGATCTGCTGAAGTGTCTGGGTGACACAGTGTGCAGCTCAGCTGCCAGGACCCTAAATGAATGCCGATTACAATTAAATGCAAATTAGTTGCGGCAGTACATACATAATTTCTTCAGCTGCCTGCGTATTCCAAGGCACAAATGCTATTCCAGACTGTTATAATTAATTGCCCCAGATAAGTATATGAAGAATGTCTCCATCATTTCATCTTTCATCATTGATGATTTATCCATCTGACACAAGGAGCATGAGTTTACCAGTTAGGCAGTTTAATTAGGTTAATTGCTGCAGCCACCAGTATACTGTGGAAGTCACTAGACTGTCTGTTGCCTAGCCACCTTGTCTTTATGCATTACAGCATACCCCGTGCCGAACTGCAGGTGAACCAGGCACAGCTCCTGCGGCATGGTAACACTGTCCTTCTGGTCGAATTCACAGTGTCTCTCTAGTGCCCAGCACTGTGCCTGGCACATAGTAAGTGCTCATTAAATTTGTTAACTAAATGGATAAACGAATGTTCTAGAGTGTTATACTTTTATCACTGAAACGCTTTACTTCCACAGGAAGTCAGAGAAGCTCTATAAATGAGAGGATCAGAGGATGTGACCAGAAAATGGCTGGTGAGGACAGAGCCCATGACAGAGTGTCTGTCTGCCTTGCTACATTTCTGCGGCTGTCAAGCTGAGCCTAAGGTCGGCCTGGCCTGGTCCACTTCCACTGGGATGTGTTAAAAGAGTGTCGGAACATCAGAACACTGTCTGGGAACCATGTGGTCACACTTTCCCTTCAAACAGAGACTCAAGAGCTCACAGCGTGGTGCTGGTATCTCTGCCAACACCCTACAAAGTGTCTTTGCAGATGTCTCCATTTGACCAGTGAGCATTACAATGGACCCATTCATGAAGTGAAAAAACTCCTTATTGCATGAGTCAGAGGTCACGCGCTACAACCAAAATAGGCTTTCCTGCCATCACTGCCACTCTGAAGGGGCTGCCCAGCTACGGCTATATGGTCTAGCTCATCTTGCATCTGGGTGGCCTCATATGACTAGTTCTCACCAAAGGAATTGTGGCAGATTCCCTATAGTGGACCACACCAGTAATTCCCACTTCATATTGTTTTATAACATGATGTTGCACTCCTGTAATAAGCCATGGGCTCTATGTTCTCTCCCCTTCAATCTGGGTAAGCTTGTGAGGCTTATCAGGCCAAGTCACAAAAGGTGATACAGCTTCCATCCAGGCCTGTTGGGATACTCTTGGAACCCAGCCACCAAGGTGTGAGGCAGCCCAGCAGCCACATGGAAAGTCTAACTGTGGGTGTTCTGGCTATGGCCACAGTTGACGCACATGGAGACACCAGCCTTTGAGGTGAAGGGGAGGTGGTGGTAAGTTGTCCAATACCTCCACCCCCAGCCTTCAAGCAATCCTAGGAGACACCAAGTGGAACAGAAGCAAGCAGTCCCCACCAAGCCCTGCCCAAATTGCAAATTCATGGGGAAAACAAATGTTGTCATGCTGTAACACACCAAGTTGGGGGTGATTTGTTAAACATCAATAAAGAACTGGAATGGGAATGGGAGTGGAAATGGTCTATGCCACTTCTAGTCCAGGCATTCAGGAACTGGGGATGCCTTCTCCACACCCTCTCCTTCTCCAAGGCCCTCAGACCACAAGATGAAAAGAACCAAGTATCTCAGCCAGGTGTGGTGGCTCACGCCTATAACCCCAGCACTTTGGGAGGCCAAGGCAGGCAGATCACAAGGTCAGGAGATGGAGACCAGCCATCTGGCATGGGGCTAACACAGTGAAACTCCATCTCTACTAAAAACGCAAAAAATTAGCTGGGCGTGGTGGTACACACCTGTAGTCCCAGCTACTCAGGAGGCTGAAGCAGGAGAATCGCTTGAACCTGGGAGGAGGAGGCTCCAGTGAGCCAAGATCACGCTACTGCACTCCAGCCTGGACAACAGAGCAAGACTCCTTCTCAAAAAAAAAAACAAAAAACAAACTAGTGTCCCGATTGCTACACTGTGATAAGTCTTGGGTCAACCAAAAATACTTGCATCAAACTGCTCAAGAGCTAGAAATAAATTTCTATTGTGTGAAGCCATTAAAATTTAACAGTTTCTATTTTTATAGCATCTAAAATTACCCTAACTAATTCAATTCATTTTTTCTACTCTGTCCCAAACCTTACACTTTTACCAGCATTTTCTTCTCTGTTCATTTCCCAATTTTCTGAGTAATACCAACCATTGTGTTTCTGTTCAATTAGCCTTGCACCAAGAGATTAACAATTGTGTATTCCCAGAGGGACAACACTCACAAACTTTGAACCCCATTGGGTGATGGTTAGTCTGAGGGCAAAGGAAGAGTAGGAACTCCCCTTTGCCTTTTTTTTTTTTTTTTGAGGTGGAGTTTCACTCTTGTCGCCTAGGCTGGAGTGCAGTGGTGCAATCTTGGCTGGCTGCAACTTCCACCTCCCGGGTTCAAGACATTCTCCTTCTTCAGCCCCTCTCCCCAGTAGCTGGGATTACAGGCGCCCACCACCACGCCTGGCTACTTTTTGTACCTTTTAATAGAGACGGGGTTTCACCATGTTGGCCAGGCTGGTCTCAAACTCCTGACCTCAAGTGATCCGCCTGCCTCGGCCTCCCAAAGTGCTGGGATTACAGGCATGAGCCACCGCGCCCGGCCAGGAATTCCCCCTTCTTATCCTTCCTCAACATCTCAGTGAGGAGGGCAGCACTCGTGAAAGACAAGAGGGAAGGAGGAAACATAAGTCAGCAGCCGGGATCTCTGCGCTTTACTCCAGAGGAGTTCTCATACAGTGAAGCTGGAGCATCATCAAGTGAACTTCTTGGGGTAGATCATGTTGATGTCCTGGCCATTTCATAACCAATTTAGAGGGAACAGACAGATATCTGACCCCCGGGGGCTCCAGTGCCAGATGAAGGTCTAAGAAAATGTGAGTTTCAGGGAAGCTCCTGCTCTTGGCCTCCTGTTTCCCAGTGCCCAGTCCCTTCCCCACAGCCCTGAGGGATCTAGGTCCAGAACTTGTCTCTTGAGCTCTCCACTGATCAGAATCTTCCCACCTGCCTGGTTCTGACGGGCCCCATGCCATCAAATCCTCCTGGGTAATAATGCCACATCTTACAGCGTCATTTCTGACACTTGAGAACATGAAAGCAGAGCACACTTGCTCGTGTTAACATGTAAATATGAGTCACTGCTGCAGGGGGTGGATGATGAACTTCTGTGGGTGCCTTTTCAGCATTTCAGGGTTCTGAGAGACCCCTAAAAGGCCTTGCCCTCTGCCTAGTATTAAAATTCACTTTCTAACCAAAAACATATTTGGAAAAAAATTGAGACATTCTTCTGGGGAGCTCAGATTATATTCATAACGCCCTGGTTGGGGAACCTTGGGTGAACCGTGGTGGTCCAGGGAGTGATTTTTAGAATATTCAGCATAACGTATGAGTGCCCCCAACCCAGTCCTTGACCCACGCATCCCTAACAGCACAGAACCTGCCCCACATCCACCCACAACTTCCTTTCTGATGGTATTACTTATACTCCACTACTTAGAGTTGCCTCAAGGTTTTTTTGCTTTTTTTTTTTTTTTTTTTTCCTGCAAGGCTGGATGGCAGCTTCCCAGTGAAAAATTAGGATCCAATTCAAGATGAAAAGACTTTACCAGTAAAGGAAAAAGTATGATAAAAAAATACCCGTGGTTCGTGTTTACTTTCTGAATTCTAATAAGAACTCATTTTATCATGGATTTCAAATCTCACAACTCGGGTGCAATCACAGACAATTGCAGGTCTGTGGGGTCTGCTGTGTAGCCAGCCCTGGAGCAGTAGAGAGTGGGTTCATGTGCCATTTCCCCCAAATGGGCTGTGGAAGAATTTTCTGGCTTTTTATGCTTCATCAGAGACCCCAGAGTAGAATTCAGCATTTCACAGTTCATTCCTGAGTTGAACAAGCCCCTTTCCTATGGGGAACTCAAGAATGTTAGCGAGCTCCTCATCTTCACATGGTTTGGAGCGTGGTCTAATCCCTTATCTCTTCACGAGCTGTTTGGCTCATGCTGTTTTGATTTCACCGGAACGGCTGAGCCTTTGAGATCCCTGGCTCTGGCCTTGTCTCTTCGATGGGTCCCTTTGGGCCTCTGGGCTTAATGTCTTCAATCTTGTGGGATATGGGATAATGTTTCCAAATTTGTTTTCCAGAGCCTCAGCCCCTGGGAGAGGCCTAGCCCAGGTTTTGTCAGTGTCCCCCAGCCCCTCCTTCCTCTCCTCTTTCTCCCCCTCCCGTCCCTCTCCCTCCTCCATCAGCAGCTCCCTCCCTGTCGGCTTCATCACTCAAGGCTGACCTGGGAGAAACCATAAGTGTGTTTGGTGGCTGGGCTCAGCTGGAGAGACTCAGAGGTGCCAAAAGCCAATTTCTAGTTTCCAGCCTCTCCATCTTTCACTAGTTCTCAACAGATTTGGGGATTTTAAAGGCTTTCGTCAATGCATAAAACCTCTTTTCACTCATCCTTGTCCCTGGAGATCTTCATTAAAGGGACAGCCACTCTCCACCCTGTGACGAGATTCTTTTTTTTTTTTTTTTCTAAGAGAGTCGCTCTGTCACCCAGGCTAGAGTGCAATGGCGCTATATCGGCTATCGGCTCACTGCAACCTCTGCCTCCTGGGTTCAAGCAATCCTCTCACCTCTGCCTCCCAAGTAATTGGGATTACAGGAGGCTGCCACCATGCCCAGCTAATTTTTGTATTTTTTTTAGTAGAGATGGGGTTTCCCCATGTTGATCAGGCTGGTCTTGAAATCCTGACCTCAAGTGATCCGCCCAGCGTCCCAAATTGCTGGGATTACAGGCATGAGCCACCATGCCTGGACAAGATTTTTTTTCTTCTTATTAAGGGAACCAGGACTGATGTACTTTTGTGGTGCATGGAGATACTGAGTGCACAGTGGACTCAACAAACCCCCAGGACTAGGTGAAACCATCACCCCCGTTGACTTGAAAAATCAGTGGGAATGGGAGGAGCTGTCTTCCTAGGTAGCCCGCCCTCCAGTGCTGGGCCCCTCATCTCCTACAGACCCAGGCTCTGTAACCACTGCTGGATTGCTGAGAAAATAAGAGCATCTGCCTGAGGAAAATAAGCTGAGATCCTAAACAAATCCAGATTCTCCGGCAAATCAGATGAAGAGGAATGTAAATGCAGGGTGAATTGCATTACACTTTAGGCCAATACCACTCAGGGCCCAGGCACACAAGCTGTGTGATTAGATGAGGCCTTCAAGTTGCAATCAGGTTTCAAATCTGATGCTCCAGTCTTCACATATAGGAGCTGATGGAGTCCTAGGGTCACAAAGGAAACAAAAGACAGCGCGTTCTAACGACATATTTCATGGATGCAGACACTTACACCCAGAGTGTAAGACATGCCCAAAACCACCCTGGACTCATTACGCCCTCGATCCAGGAAGCATTTCTGGAATGGGTGCTGGGAGCCAGGAAGTGAGAACTCCCAGAGGCGCAGTCCCTGTCTTCAAGGAATTCCCAGTCGAATCAGAGACACGAGCTTGTAAACCTGGCTTCTCCCACACCTGGCCCTCCGTCCAGATCTGAGTGAGAACCTCTGGGGCTGGACCTCAAGGCACACTTATTTAGACACTGCAGATGGTCCTGATGTGGGCTCTGCGCTGGGGACTCCTGTAGACACACAGAATGGGGTGTGAGAACCAGAAGCAGCTCATCCATGCAGAGGGAAGAAGAGAAGAGTGGGGAGAACCCAGGGAGGCAAGTAGTAAGTGTATGCATTCACTCCACACTTTTTTTTTTTTTTTGAGACAGAGTCCAGGCCAGGCTAGAGTGCAGTGGTGCAATCTAGGCTCACTGCAATCTCCGCCTCCCTAGTTCGAGGGATTCTCCTGCCTCAGCCTCCCAAATAGCTGGGATTACAGGCACGCACCACCACACCTGTCTAATTTTTGTATTTTTGGTAGAGATGAGGTTTCACCATATTGGCCAGGCTGGTCTCAAACACCCAACCACAGGTGATCTGCCCACTTCAGTCTCCCAAAGTGCTGGGATTACAGGCATGAGCCACCGCACCCAGCCAGCCCACAGATGCTTACTGAGAGCCTCGAATGTCTCCTGGGTGCTGGGACTATGGCAGTGAGCAAAACAGATTTAAAAATCCCCATTCTTGTGGAGATGATGGGCCTTGATCTCGCTGTATATCATCACAATTGGCAGAGAGGTGAGGGAAGGAAAGTGCTGTGATTTGAGTGTCTGTCCTGTCTGAACCCCATGTGGAAATTTGATCCCCAATGTGGCAGAGTTGAGAGGAAGGGCCTTTAAGAGGTAACTGGGTCATGAGTACTCTGCCCTCATCAGTGGATTAATCCATTCATGGATTAATAGGTGGATGGGTTAATAAGTTATCACTGGAATAGGGCTGCTGGCTTTACAAGAAGAGGAAAAGGCTGAGCGTGGTGGCTCACGCCTATAATCCCAGCACTTTGGGAGGCTAAGGCAGGCAGATGATGAGGTCAGGAGATCAAGATCATCCTGGCCAACATGGTGAAACCCCGTCTCTACTAAAATAGAAAAAAAAGTTAGCCAGGCATGGTGTCGGGCACCTATAATCCCAGCTACTCAGGAGGCTGAGGCAGGCGAATTGCTTGAACCCAGGAAGCAGAGGTTGCAGTGAGCCGAGATGGCACCACGGCACTCCAGCCTGGCTACAGAGCGAGACTCCATCTCCAAAAAAAAAAGGAAAAGAGACTTGACCTGAGCCAGGACACTCAGCCTCCCACCATGTAACACCCCGTGCCACCTGTCCCCACCAGTTATGACCCGTCAATCTTGGACTTTTCAGACTCCATAAGTGTAAAAAATACATTTCTTTTCTTTACATATTACCCAGGTTCCGGTATTCTGTAATAAGCAATAGAAATCGGACTAAGACAAGAAAGGGTAACTAAGGGCAAGGAACAGCAGTGGAGTAAAATGAGAGAGGGAGAAGAGGTGGATGGAGAATGGCTTCACCGAACACGGATGGAGGGGAGAAGATGCGTGAGGCGAGCATGAGGAAGCTGGAGACGGAAGCTCGTGCTGAAGGTGCTGGAGGGAATATTGCCAAGAAGAGGAGGAAGAGCTGAAGGGACAGGGAGTTTAAGATGTGGGCTCCAAAACACAGTGTAGATGATGACAAGTTCCAGGTTGTGATTGTGGGATGCTGCCTTGGAGTGGAGGCTCAAGCTCTGAGGTGGGGGATGCGAGCAGCAGCAGCCTTTCGAGAGCAAGAGTCCATGACTTGCCCATCCAATGAAAAGGAAGTAACTGCCCCCTGCACAGCCTTGTTTTTGCACCTTCTACCTATGAAAGGACAAATTGTTGCCAGCTGTGAAAAAAAAAACTCACCGTTGTTACCACTTCAAGCATTTGGGGTTTGTTTTGTTTCTTTTTGAACGGAAGTAACCATGGGTACCTGGTAACCATAGATAGATAAGTGTGTATCTCAGTTTCCCTCTGAAAACCAAGCTGTTGACAGATTTCCTTGACAAAGTGTTTTCTTTCCTGTAACTGATATCAAATCAAAAAAAAAAAAAAGAAATTGCTGGAAAAGTACTCATTTATGCCATGCTTTATTCCTCTAGTTAACTGATAGGGTGATTTTTTTTAAATTTTTTTTTTTTGAGACAGAGTTTCGCTCGTTTCCCAGGCTGCAGTGCAATGGTGCAATCTCAGCTCACCGCAACCTCCACCTCCCGGGTTCAAGCAATGCTCCTGACTCAGTGTCCTGAGAAGCTGGGATTACAGGCATGCACCACCATGCCTAGATAATTTTGTATTTTAGCAGAGACTGGGTTTCTCCATGTTGGTCAGGCTGGTCTCAAACTCCCAACCTTAGGTGATCTGCCTTTCTCAGCCTCCCAAGGATTACAAGTGTGAGCCACCACGCCTGGCGGTGATTTTTTTTAATACAGGAATTTCAGGCTTAGTCTGGGGTAAATGTAGAAACAAAAATTCCCTGAAATATGCAAGTTTACTATTATGATTTGCCCCGAAAATAATACGCTGGTCAACTCTATGCTTTTTTCCTCATATATTTGTTAAATTCTGGTTCTTAATTACAGCTTTGCATCACAAACAATGGTTACATAAGTGTTTTGTTATGTTTTGCTTTGCTTTGCCTTATCTTACAAATTTGATTGTGGTTTCTGAAATGCCTTGAATTATTTCAAAGAGTTATGTTATTCGTGTAGATGAATATCTCTATCCAATAGGCCTGGAAGTTGATCCTAAAACTGATGACCAAAAGACACATGCATTTGTGACCCTTGTCTCCCCAGAAACTACTGGAAGGACCAAATTTATGATCATAACAACCTTTGGTGCCAGCCTTTGTGCAATTTCCTTGCTAGGGCTGTGTGGCCTCTCTCACAGGGACCCAGCTAAGCGGGGTGGGGGAGTCCCTATGTGTGTGGGCACCAGCACAGCAGAATTGAGAGACCTGAGTTTGCATCTTTGGGCTGCCACTTTGTAAGTAGAAAGGCTTTCGTTTCCTCAATTTCACAAGGAGATTAGAATACCCTTTTCCTCCCTCACTTCTCCAATAATCCGGATGCTATGCAAAGAGATCAAGTCCCATCACCTCCATCATAACAGGGACTTTTTATTTAAATCTGTGCTGTTCCCTACCATAGTCCCAGCACCCAGGAGAGTGATGGACACGGGACAGGCTCTCCTAAACAGCTGCTGAATGAATGCATGCATTCATTACTTCACTCCTCTGGTTATCTCCACTCTTCTCTCCTTCCCTCCGCATGAGTAAGTGGCTCCTCTATTTCTCCCACCTATACCGGTGGACTTCCAGGACCTCCAATCCTGAGTGAGCATCAGGATGACCTCAGGGTTGGGCTGGGTGCTGGGTATGGGAGGAGTCAGGTTTACAAGCTCACGTCCCTGATTAGACTGGGAATTCCTTGAGGACAGGGACTGAGTCTGTGGGAGTTCTCACCTCCTAGCTCCCAGCCCCTGTTCTGTAAATGCAGTGTCGCCCAGAGAGAGTATACACTCAGTATCGATGGGTCTACTCTCAGACTGTCTGGCTCTGAGACATGTTAGATCGTGCGGTCCACAGAAGTGCTTTACCCAGGTTCCTTCAAAAACATCTCCTATCAAGGAGTTTCACCCAGGTTTCTGAGGACCTGGCTTGAGAGAAGGCAGGGGGAGTTCCTGACTTCAGCATTCCTCACTGCTCTAGACGTAAAGGTTCACTTGTGGGGGCACAGGCACGCCCAGCCTCCCCTCTGCCGATGCAGAAAGTGGAGCCATATTTCACATTTTGTTCAGACCCCTCACCCCCAAGGGCTCACAGTCTGGCAATCAATCCCAAAGCCCCTTGCACTGCTCCTCCTAGATGGCCCTAGGACCTCAAGTTTAGAGGGAACAAACGTTCTGGACCAGTACCCTAGAGAACCCGAGTCAATATGGTAGCATGTATGTGGGCCCAACTGATCCTGGGAGACAAAGTTTGTCCCTATGATGCACATAATTTTCAGAAGGAAGATAGTATATTTTGTAGGAAAGAGCATGGGATTTGGAGGCCTGGGACTGTGGTTTATGATCTTACGATCTGTCTCCTCTTGCTAGCTTTGTGACCTATGGTGACTCACTTAGCTTCTCTCACTTGTAGATCCGACATATGCAAAGGAGCATATTAGGCATAGCTACCTCCAGAGTTTTTGTTAGATGAATCAGAGCACAGATCCGTCTCCTTGACTGGTTGCTAATTAATCTGTGTTGCTGATTAACCATCTCTCCCCTGCAATCCATGCCCCAAGCCCTTGGTCATATTACTGCATTGTCCAACAGAAAGGAAGTGTTAAGAAATACGCATTCTTCTTTTAAAACCCTGATAAATTACTTAATGGAAGGTGGAGGAGGTTAGGTCTGTTTTGGGTTGAAATGGGTTTTCATGAGTGAGTTGCAGATCACTTAGTACCCCATCCCACCCTCATTTTCCCCAGAGAGGTTGCACTCGAAGCATATACCTGTCTTCCATCATGTGGAACCCAAGTCAGCTCTTCATTTCACGTTAGCAGGCTTTCTCTTCACAACACCCCCACTTTGCTACCTCATGACCCCCTCTTGTGCAGAGGAGTTTGCCACAAACTACTCATCAACATGGATCTGTGCACATAATTGCTTAATCTCCCAGGCTTGGCACATCTATGTAAATAGCTTTGATTAGTTTCAGTCTCACTTAATAGTAACAGTTGTGTCGGCCAAGGGAGGTTAGGCTTGATCTTAGACTAAACCAATTAGCAGCAAGGCTCCCACTCCCCCATCTTTCTGCCCCACCCCTGCATCATTGCCTGCATTTGTAGCTATGAACAGTCTCTAAGGAGGCTGTGCCAAGTTCTAAGCCGGGACTTTCAAAGATTTGCCTGGGTGCTGCTGCCTCTGGACATAAACTTTGAGAGCACTGTGCAGTCTGGACTGAGCTTAGCTACCTCTGCTATAAGTCACCTTTAATGTAAGTTGCTCTTGTGGGGGCTTCCGTAGTTTAAATATGTTGAAAGTTGGCCTCTAATGTGAGCTTCACCCAGTAGGGCCAAGTTGCATGGTTTATAAAAAATGTTATTTCAGTTATGTAATATCCTTTAAACTCAGAAATGCACTGAAAATGGGCCAAGCACAGTGGCTTACGCCTGTAATCCCAGCACTTTGGGAGGCCGAGGCGGACGGATCACTTGAGGTCAGGAGTTTGAGACCAGCCTGACCAACATGGCAAAACCCCACCTCTACTAAAATACAAAAATTAGCCAGGCATGGTGGCAGGTGCCTGTAATCCCAGCTACTTGGGAGGCTGAGGCAGGAGAATCACTTGAACCCTGGAGGCGGAGGTTGCGGTGAGTCAAGATCATGTCACTGCACTCCAGCCTGGGTGACAGAGTGAGACTCCATATCAAAAAAGAAAGGAAAAGAAAAGAAAGGAAAAAAGAAACACACCAAATATGTAAAAGCTCCCAATTTTAGCTCAGTGCTGAAAAGTTGCACTCTTACCACACAATAGGTAGGATTGGTTACTTGGTAGATATCACCCCAATGACCACAACCAAGCAGGATTTATTTATTTATTTGTCATTTTAGATATAGGAGGTACATATGTTTGTTTGTTACTTGGGTATAGTACATACTGGTGGGGATTGGGCTTCCAGTGTACTCAATATGCAAATAGTGAACATCGTACCCAATAGGTAAGTTTTCAACCCTTGTCCTTCTTCCATCCTCTCTGCTTTTGGAGTCCCCATTGTCTATTATTTCCATCTTTATGACCATTCGTACCCATTGTTTAGCTCCCACTTATAAGTGAGAACACGCGGTATTTGGTTTTCTGTTTCTCAGTTAGTTCACTCAGGATTATGGCCTCCAGCTCCATCCACATTACTGCAAGAATGGTATATATAAACCATGGAATACTACACAATCATAAAAAGAATGAAATCATTATTTTCATTAGTATTCCATGGTGTATATAGACCACATTTTCTTTATCCAGTCAACCACTGAAGGGCACTTAGGTTGGTTCCATGACTTTGCTATTGTGAATAGTACTACAATAAACGGGTCTTTTTTTATGTGATTTCTTTTCCTTTGTGGGTAGATACCCACTCATGCACTCAGAATTGCTGGGTTGAGTGGTAGTTCTAATTTTAGTTCTTTGAAAAATCTCCATACTGTTTCTCACAGAGTTGAGCTAAATTACATCCTCACCAACAATGCATAAGTGTTCCCTTCTCTCCACATCCACGCCAACATCTGCACAACCAAGGAGGATTTAGCAAGAGGATTTTATTCCTTGCAATTAGCAACGAGAATACTTGGGATAACTTCCAAAGCAGTGCCTCCTCAAGCTGGGCGCTAGGTCTGGTTTTGTAAGCGTAGGGTAATGAGGTGTGATCTGATTGGATCTCACAATGAAGTGACACCAAAAGCCATGATCTGACTGGATCCTGCCATGAGGTGATGCCAGGGCCTGATCTGATTGGATCCTGATCCTAGCATGCAATGTTCGCTTCTTATTTCAGTTCCCACTCCTCAGTCCAAGCACTAAGTTTCCCCTATGGTTGCATGCCTCGTCTCATTAGGGCATGCTCATGATCTTCAACCTAGGAGTCCAGGGCAACTGAAAAACAAATCACAACTTTGTTACATAAAATTTGAACCAGACTGGTCTGGTACAGCTACAGCACTGGCAATAGTGGAGCCATGGGCTGTGTGTCAGCCGACAGATGAGCTGGCAGATGATCTGAAAATTAAGGTGGCTGTTTTGCCACCCATCTCTTTGAGCTTGTGGAGCCTCTGAGCTGGGACTCTGAGCAGAATCTAGAAATGACTGGTTATCTCCTGTTCACTGATGCTCATTGACTGGAAAATATTACTGGGTACTGAACTGGCACAACTCTGCCTTGAAATGACTCAACCTGCATGAGTGGGGTGAGTCATCCCACTCTGCCACCTTACAGCACAGGCCCCACGTGTCGGTTTTTATTACCCTGCATAAGGTCCAGGCCTCATTCAAGTAGGACTCCAAGGTTGCCTGTCCCCACTTTCTCCATCAGGAAGGAGGTGACGAAGGTGGATAACAATTTTGCCACCTGGGGATGTGGATTTCTGCCTCCTATTCATCACATTCCTGACATAGGTTTGGCGAGTCTATGGGTGCCTTTGCTTCTTGCTCACAGCCAGAACTGAGAATCCTAACAGCCGGAGAGGTTATTCTTTTTCTTATGTTGTCACTAGATTCCAGCTCTGAAATTGCAGGTAATTGTCTCTCAATGACAAGCATGCCATCTTTCTCCTCTCTATTTTACACCCAAGCAGGCAGGATGGTTGCTGTATGGTGCATTTTTATTTAATTAGCTAAAAGGCTTGGATCTGCTTCTGTTACCCATAAATTAATGCCCATTGCAGTGTGCCATGTTTATTAGTCATGGTGTGGGATTAGCATGTCAAGAACGAGAGCTTCATCTTCATCACTGGGCATTGTCCTGTCCAAAGAAAGCAAATGATTGAATAGACCAAAAACAATCTGGGAATCCTGTAAGTAGCATCACATAAGCAAAGCAAAGTAGGCTTTGGCAAAGGGACCACATTCAGTCCCCTGCTAAGAAGAGCCACAGCTGAGCTGAAGGCCCCCATAGCTCTGTTTAAAGTGAGTTAAGGATCTAGAACCAGAAATACCACTTGACCCAGCAATCCTATTCTAGGTATATACCCAAAGGATTATAAATCATTCTGCTATAAAGAGACATGCACACATGTGTTTACTGCAGCACTGTTCACAATAGCAAAGATTATTTTTTGTAGAGATGAGATCTCTACAAACCAACCTAAATACCCATCAATCATAGACTGGAGAAATAAAATGTGGCACATATACACCACGGAATACTAGAAAGCCATAAAAAAGAATGAGTTCATGTCCTTTGCAGGGACATGGATGAAGCTGGAAAACATCATTCTCAGCAAACTAACACAAGAACAGAAAACTAAACACCACTTCTCTCTCATAAGTAGAAGTTGAACAATGAGAACACATGGACACGGGGGTGGGGGGAACATCACACACCAGGACCTGTCGGGGGGTGGGAGGCTTGGGGAGGGACAGCATTAGGAGAAATGCCTAATGTAGATGACGGGTTGATGGGTCCAGCAAACCACCATGGCACGTATATACCTATGTAACAAACCTGCACGTTCTGCACATGTATCCCAGAACTTAAAGTATTAAAAAAAGAAAGTGAATTAGGGCACTGTGGGAACTGGGCAGGACACCCAGCCCAGCCTGGTGGAGTGAAACATGAAGGTGATTCTTGAGTTGAAGCCCAAGGTTTAGTAGGAGTTGGCCAGGTGGAGGGTGTGAGCCTAACATTCAGAGGGAGCAGACACATGAACAGAGGAGAGAGAATCTGCAGGTGGTGCAGTAGACCTGCAGAGGGGAGAATGGCGCCCTGGGTTCTAGAGGGCAAGGCAGCATTGGATCAGGAAGGTCTTGCACGATCTGCATGAAGGATTTTAAGCAGCAGAGCAGCATGATCAGAAGTGCAGTTTCTAAAGCTTATGCTGGTGGAAGAGGGGAAGAAGGCAAGAGTGGAAGTAGAGAACTCAGTAGGGAAACCAGGAAAGAAATGCGAACAATGGCCGAGCTCTGTGTCTCATGCCTATAATCTCAGCGCTTTGGGAGGTGGAGGCAGGACGATTGATTGAGCCCAGGAGTTTGAGACCATCCTGGGCAACATACCAAGATCTCATCTCTACAAAAAATAAAATAAAATAAATAGCTGAACTGGTGGCACATGCCTGTGGTCCTAGCTATGAGGGAGGCTGAGGTGGGAGGATTGCTTTGAGGCTGCAGTGAGCTGTGATCGCACCACTGCACTTCATCCTAGGCAACAGAGTGAGATGCTTGCTTAAATGCAAAAAAAAAAAAGAAGAAATGTGGATAGTTAGAAACCTAGGCGGTGGTGGTAACAATGGAAAGAGACAGAGCAGACAGATGTGGGGGACAGTGTAGGGCAGGGGATGTATTGGTCTTTGAGGCTGGTCATCTAAGAGAACATCAGAGTCACTCACTACAACCAGGCACCCAGGAAGGGGAGCAGGTCTGCAGAAGAGGGCACAGGAAAGAAAGATGAACTGATGGCATGTTTCATTTAACCCAGGTTGAACTTGAAGCCTTCCTGTCATATGTGGTGTGCATCCATGTGGACTAGTTGCACATGTTCAGGTAACTGTAACACTCTGTGCCCCACGCGACCCTTTCCGCCACCCCTACTGGGGACACAGGAGAAACTGTAGTTAAGTGCAGTGTGGGACTGGGGAAACTGATCAGCTGTGATCTAAAGCAGGGGTCCTCAACCCTCCAGGCCATGACGGGTACCAGTCTGTAACCTGTTAGGAACTGGACCAAACAGCAGAAGATGAGGGATGGGCAAGCAAGGGAGCCTGAGCTCCGCCTCCTGTCAGATCAGCGGCGACATTAGATTCTCATAGGCACGCAAATCCTATTGTGAACTGTGCACATGAGGGATCTAGGTTGCATGGCTCCTTATGAAGATGTAATGATAGACTGGGCACAGTGGGGCACGCCTATAATCCCAGCATTTTGGGAGGTTGAGGCAGGCAGATCACAAGGTAAAGAGATCGAGACCATCCTGGCCAACATGGTGAGACCCCGTCTCTACTAAAAATACAAAAATTAGCTGAGCGAGGTGGCGTGCACATGTAGTCCTAGCTACTTAGGAAGCCGAGGCAGGAGAATCGCTTGAACCTGGGAGGCGAAGGTTGCAGAGATCGCGCTACTGCACTCCAGTCTGGTGACAGAGCGAGACTCCATCTCAAAAAAAAAAAAAAAGGAAAAAGAAAGAAGGAAAATGTAATGATAAATGAAATGTGCTTGAATCATCCCAATACCCTTCCCTGTCCCTTTCTGTGGAAAAATTGTCTTCCACAAAACTGGTCCCTGGTGCCCAAAAGTTTGGGGACTGCTGATCTAAAGCATTCTCTGAATTCTCATCAACACACACAAAATGCACACACAAAATATAGAAATGCTATATGGTTCATGAGAAGAAAAAGATAACAATCTTTTAACTCCAATTTAAAGAACCATAATCAATTTTTTAAAGGTCCATGAAGGAAAAACTATAGCCCCATTATAAATTCTGAAAAGAGCCAACTGGTCATGATCAATTTTGCTACCTGAGTAAAAATATCAAGATTCAGATAATTAGGCAATAATAATGAAGAGTGCCTACTCTGTGAAAAGGCAGCAGGAGATACAGAGATGTCTATGATGGCTCGCCTCCTCAAGGTATTTGTCATTTTAAAGGGCATTCATGAACAGCAATAGCTATAAGTAAAGGTATCTATTTTATAAGTAGTGTTAGCTAACTATCAGCAAAATGCCAGGGTGAGGAAGATTAATTCTTAATTATTTATAAAAAGATAGGATCTCGCTATGTTGCCCAGACTGGTCTTGAACGCTTGACCTCAAGCAATCCTCCAGCCTCAGCCTCCCAAAATGCTGAGAGTAAAGGCGTGGGCTGCCACATCTGGCCTGGGGAGATTAGTTTTGATTGGGTTGTGAGAAACCATGAGTGGCTTCATGGGTCTAAAGTCATCTTAGCCTAGGATGCTCTATGAATCCCCCAAGACTGGGCCTTGGAGGCCAAGTAGGATTTCATCTAAATTCCACATGAGGTTGTCTTGCCATCATGAAATAAAAAGGTCACAGTCAAATCTCAAGCATATACAGCATGTCAAACCATAAGAAACAGCCATTTTTATGGGTAAAAGTTGGTTGAATATTGAACAATTTCATAGAGTTCAATCTAATAATCCAGCTTTATCTGAATTTAGAATTCCTAACATGAGCAGGGGGTCCCACAGCCTCCTGCAGAGGCTCGGCTTGTGGTCACCATAAGCATCTTCACATCAGCTGCTGAAGGAGCAGCATTCCACAAAGCCCACTCTTTTCCCAGACCAAATTTACATGGTCTGAAAACTAGACATTTTGCACAATGCATTGACGCTGTCTGCCTCATTCCCGGGGGCTCCCAGTCTGTGAACATTAAAAGAAAATCAATAGGATT
This sequence comes from Macaca thibetana thibetana, assembly GCF_024542745.1. NCBI lineage: Eukaryota > Metazoa > Chordata > Mammalia > Primates > Cercopithecidae > Macaca > Macaca thibetana. The sequence goes on along the minus strand of NC_065586.1, from coordinate 32,881,075 downwards.
AGGTCATGTTTTTGATGGCACGTGCACCTGACAGGCCTCGCATGTTAAATTCTCACTAAAATAAAAGCTCTGTGCTCTGCAGCTTCTGGGGGATCCATGTTAACTTCTCATTCAACCTTTCCTGGAGTAGATTAATCACAAGAGCCATACCATTGTCCCAGCCCTACTTTACTGAAACTCGCCCAGTGTTGAAAAACTCAGTTTGAACCCAGCCCCGCACCCCACAGGAGAATCCTCTAAGGCTGGACTGAGTCAGTCTTTTTGAAGCACACATGCTCTTTGGAGCTGACTGATTGCTGGCACTGTCAAGTGATGAGAATGTCATGATTCCCCGAAGCTGGGGTGATGAACCCAGAGCATATTTTAAAAATGAATTAGAGAACCATTTCAACATCCATGTGGACATGAGGAGAAAAATTTGTTGATAAATAATTTAAATGGTTCATGTTGGCCCTGCCCCAGGACTGTGGACACAACCAAAGCTTGAGGGTAGGATTATTGTGCAGAGTATATTAAAATTCACCCCACAAATGGCTTTCTATTTTTAAGGAAGAGCCTTATTCTAGAGTTAGAAAGAAGAGTGCTTTGGAAACCCAAAGACCCAAGCATTTTCAGATGTTACTTCATTGACCTCTGCAGCCCCCTGGATGGCTGTAGTTCGGAGAGGTTTGAAAGCTCCGGCAGAGAGTGGAGGTGGCTGAGGCCTCACCCCTGCATTGGCAGAGACATGGCTTGCAGAGGATGACACACACTCCATGACCACTTCAGAGAAAGACTACCTCAGTAGCTTGGCACTGGATCACCAGCTTCTTTCCTTCTGTCCCCACACTGCCAAATGTGGGCAGTAGAGAAAAAGAAAAGTACTTATTACAGCCAACTCGGCAATCAGAGAGTTTGGTGGAGTGGAACCGCTGAGAAGTCCCTGGGACCCCATCAAAAAGAAACCACCCTGGGTGGGCTGTCTAGAGCATTAGGAGGGAATTCCAAGCCCTTGGTCATCATTTCAACTAGATCAGCCCCGACCACATCTTCCTAAACTGTAGTCCAACTTCCTTCTTCTCCTCAACAGGAAAGAGAGCCCCAAGGGGGTGAAGGGACTCTTCTAAGGGCACAAAGAGAAGCAGTAGAAAGGCAGATCTCTGGGTTCCAAAAATCTGGGGAGGGAAAATTGAGCTAGCAGGAGAAAGGAGAGAACCAGAAAAAAAAAAGGAAGATGAAAGAAAAAAGGGCAGAACGTGAAAATAAGGAGTTACAAGTGTAGGATACTTTTGTGTCCCCACCCTCATGCACTTCTATGTGGCCTGACTGGCCACCAGGTAGGGACCTGCATCTTGGAAAGTGCCTCAAGGAGAAGCCTCAAGTTTGGTCACTGCTCTTGTAGAAAGGGAAATCTCAGGAACTGAGGACCACACGTGCCCCAGGCACTGTGCACACATGGTCTTATTCAAGAAAACTCAGGCCACACGGTAGCTTACACCTGTAATCCCAGCAATTTGGGAGGCCGAGACAGGTGGATCACTTGAAGTCAGGAGTTTGAGACCAGCCTGGCCAACATGGTGAAACCCCATCTCTACTAAAAATACAAAAATTAACTGGGCATGGTGGTGCATGCCTGTAATCCCAACTACTTGGGAGGCTGAGGCACCAAAATTGCTTGAACCTGGGAGGCAGAAGCTACAGTGAATGGAGGTCATGTGATTGCACTCCAGCCTGGGCAACAGCACGAGAATCTGTCAGAAGGAAAGGAAAGGAGAGGAAAGAAAGGGAAGAGGGGGGAGGGAAGGGAAGGGGAAGGGGAGAGGAAGGGGGGGGAGGGGAGAGGAAGGGGGGAGGGGAGAGGAAGGGGGGGGGGGGGGGAGGGGAAGGGGGAAGGGGGAAGGGGAAGGGAAGGGAAGGGAAGGGAAGGGAAGGGAAGGGAAAGGAAGGGAAAGGAAGGGAATCAGTCCCTATTTTGTAAATGACTGAACTGCTGCTGCTATGTCCTGGGTTTTTGAGGCAGAGACCCCCTCCCTTCCCAACACTCATGCTCCCCTGCATTGTAAGCGGCCTAGATTCCTGCCCGGGAGTGCAGGGAGCACAGTGGAAGGGTTGTGGAGTAAAGCAGAGGATGCCTGCATCCAGGTCCGCATGGTGTTATTATTTCTTTTTGTGATTCTAAGCAAGAATCTTCCATTTAGCTTAAAGCAACAAAATACGGCAGCTGAGAGGGAGGTAACATTATCTTTTTCAGTATCTTAACCCTAAATGTCCATTTATTTCCCTGGAATGGAGTGTGGATTTTTGGAATTGTTTTTGGCAGGGAAGGGGAAAACATGGGGGTAACATTGTTTTGTTTTCTCTCTCTCTCTCTGTCTTATCTTTAATTTTTATTTTGAGATGGAGTCTCGCTCTTTCACCCAGACTGGAGTGGTGCAGCGGCGTGATCTCAGCTCTGTCTCCCAGGTTCAAGCAATTCTCCCACTTCATCCTCCTGAGTAGCTGGGTTTACAGGCACCATGTCCTGCTAATTTTCTTTGTATTTTAAGCAGAGATTAGGTTTCACCATGTTGGTCAGGCTGGTCTCGAACTCCTTACCTCAAGTGATCTGCCCACCCCAGCCTCCCAAAGTGCTGGAATTACCGCACCTGGCCACGTTTTTTTGTTTGTTTGTTTGTTTGTTTTCAATTGAGCTGTGGATGGTAAAGATTTCCTGGACTTACTGAACTTGAAGGAATGTGCAGCACTGCCTAAAAGCCTGTGCCTGATTCAGAGGCACTAATGGAGGCTGCGGGTGATGGGGTGGCATCAGCCATTGGGGCAGGGTGGCAGAGGGCATATGGCACCAGTCCCCAACAAAGCCTCCCATATCTTCCTGCTGCCTGCCTCCTCTGGGGCCACAGACAGTATTTCTCCTGCGAGTAGGCAAGTAAAATGTATGGTTTAGAAATGAGAATTAATAGCAAAGAGTAAGTCCTTGAGCCTCTAGCTGAGGGTGGCTGCCAGGGGTGAGGGTGTGGGAGATGGGCATCGTGGTTAAGAGGAACGCTGAAAGAAAACATCCTGTCTTGCTTTGCTTGCTAATTATTTATCCTCTGTGACTCCCAAACTAGTATGCTGTCCCTGAGGTCAAGAGTCATTCGACTGACGTTTGAGCCCAGGAGTTTGAGGCTGCGATGAGCTGTGATTGCACCACCACCACTGCACTGCAGCCTGGATAACAGAGCTGAGATCTCATCTCTAATAAATAAGTAAATATTTTTTTAAAAAATTCTTTTAAAGAGTCATCTGATTGACAGTCCTCTTTTCTGGAGCTGCAAAGGGCAGGCCCAGGCAGCCCATCTTCCCCGAGAGTGAGCATGAGTTTACAGAGATCGGGGTGTAGCTTAAGAGCCCACAGAGCAAGAGACAGAGCTTGAAAGTCTTTAAGTCCCTGGCAGGCAGGAAATGTGAGCTTATCTTCTATTCCTCATGCGGCCTGGGCAGAACAGACACACAGGATGTGACCAACACAGATCTATGCACTCATTCTTGGGAACAGCTGAGCAGAAGGGCCGTGTTTCCCGGAAGCCTACTTTCAGCCCAGAGAAAACTCCAGAAGGGTCAGCTACACCCTACTGTCCTCCCGCTTGAGAAAAACTGGCTGACCCACCTCTTGCCCCCACTGTAAATTCTGAACTGACTTCCTAAGAATATCTCAGATCTCAAGAGCGAAGTAGGGCACAGGCGAAGTCGGAAGCACAACCACATTCTCCTTTCATAGAAATGAGCAGGAAACGGAGGCAGGGACACAGCTTCTGGAAACAGGTCAAGCAGAGGGAATGGCTTGGAAAATCACCTTCCATTTGCCTTCAGAGGCTATTAAACATGAAAGGAAATTCCCAAAGCAAGAAGTGAGATATCTGTGCCTGTCAATCTCAACAAATACCCTAGATACTCAGCACTCTGTAGTGATTCCAGGGGTGATGGGCCCTAGCTGAGGGCAGGGGAAGAGAGAAACCACCCCTCACAATTCCTCCATTCACAGCATTGCAAGCTTAAGGTCTGATTTCGTTGTTAAAGCCACACTCACAAGGACACACACTCTATTTGAGCATTATTATTCATATCATACAAGTAACTTAAAAGGCATTCCCTGAACCTTCCTGGTGCTTTAAAAACAATGCCCACTAGTTTACAGACTTTCCAGGAATGTATAAAGGAAGACACGTCTGCTGATCAGCCAACCTCATGGCCTGTGGCGTTCAGCATGAAGCACCCCTCTCTGGCCCTGGACAGGGCTTTCATTTTTGTGCCTCCCAAATTTGGCCATTCCTTTCTGGCGTTGTCTTCAAGCTCTGATTACTGGGCAGTGCGCCTATTAATCTTGAATGAAATGAAGTCTCCGCCACTTCCATTTGAAAAAGAAATAGCTTTGCCTTTTCCATTTGATTCGACAGTATAAAATATTTATGATTCCTCTGGCACCTCCAACGCCCCCTCTCTCCCATCGATTCTCTCAGTCGGCACTAAGTGCTCACTTGGTGGCAAGTACTTGTTATCCATCAGGGACAGCCAGGGGATGACAACAGCCAAGAAGCCCAGCTGCTCCAGGACCATCGGGTCACCAGAAAATCTTCTGCTTTTCCCCTGGGGGGCTCTTGTGAGTTTCCAAGCCCCCACAGCCACCTTGCGGAGGATTTCGCTGCTGTAGGCTCTGAGGTCCAGCTTTTCCACCTTACTTTCTTCCATTGGTGTGTTCCTTCTATAATCACACACAAGCACAACTGACACCTTTGGATCTCCTATGACATCTAGGGCCAAGCCAGGGCAATTGGGAGCAGGATTGGGCTGTGGGGTCTATAGTTGCACCCCAGAGAGCTCTGACCTCTAGGCTGCTTGATTAACCCACATGCAGCAGTTAGATTTCCCAGAGGGGAAAGCACCCCGTTGGTGTTTCTGAGGCTAACGAGAGGTTTTTCTCTTGCCTCTCAAAAGTGACTCCTAGGCTGGCTGAGGTGGCTCATGCCTGCAATCTCAACGTTTTGGGAGGCCGAGGCAGGAGAATCACTTGAGACCAGGAGTTTAAGACCAGCCAGGGCGACATAGCGAGATGCCATTTCTACCAAAAAAAAAAAAAAAATTTTAATTAGCTGGACATGGTGGCACACACAGATAGTCCCAGCTACTTGGGAGGCTGAGACTGGAAGATCACTTGAGCCCAGGAGTTTGAGGCTGCAGTGAGCTATCATTTCATCAGCAAACTCCAGTCTGTGCAACAGAGCAAAACCCCGTCTCTTTAAAAGAAAAAAAATGACTTCTGTTCACCCCTCGCTGGTCCCCATACCATATCCCTGACCTCCTGATAGCAGTAATCCCTCCAGACTCGCTCCCTGTTGTGGAAGTAGAAAATAGTGCTGGGAGTAATGGAAAACAGAATGATCTCAATTTAACAAAAGAAAGATACAGAGCTCTGTACATCTCTAAAACCTTCCATTCCTCAGTTCCCAGGCTGTGTAATGAGGATAGGGATGATAGCCACCATCCCGAGTTATTAGGAAGGTTATGTGTTACAAAGCCTAAAACAGTGCCTGGCATTTAGAAAGTGCTTAGTGAAAGCTGGGCGTGGGGCTCATGCCTGTAATCCCAGCACTTTGGGAGGCCGAGGTCAAGGTGGGCCAAGGTGGTCAGGAATTCAAGACCAGCCTGACCAACATGGTGAAACCCCATCTCTACTAAAAACACAAAAATTATCTGGGCATGGTGGTGGGCACATGTAATCCCAGCTACTCAGGAGGCTGAGGTCAGAGAATCACTTGAACCCAGGAGGTAGAGGTTGCAGTGAGCCAAGATCAGGCCACTGCACTCCAGCCTGAATGACAGAGGGAGACTCCATTTAAAAAAAAAAAAAAAAGTGCTTAGTAAATACGAGCTAGCATTGTTGGTGTAATGGTCGTCAGTTTCATTTGGCCAGGCAGTATCGGTTCCAGCCATCAGTGGCAGGACTGGCTCTGGCCAATGGCAGGTAAATGCAGTGGGCAGAAAGCCAGGAAATAAGGCAACTTCAATATGAGGATAACTGCTGCCTCAGCCTGGAAGGTCCTTCTAGACTTCTTGCCATTAGCCCAAAGACGAACCCCATGCTCCTAGACTTTGTATAATTCTCTATACACAGTAGGTGTTCAGTAAATGCTGAATGTATAGATTTATGTGTCTCACTCCCTAAGTTCCTATTTTCACATCTTCTCAGTGTCCTAAGTGTTTTCCACAAGAAAGACCTCTTTCTCTCCCCTCACAGAACCTACCATCAAAACATAATTGTCAGGTCCGGGCACAGTGGCTCATGACTGTAAACCTAACACTCTGGGAGGCCGAGGTAGGTGGATCATTTGAGATCAGGAATTCGAGACCAGTTTGTGCAACATGGTAAAACTCCATCTTTACTAAAAATACAAAAATTAGCCAGACATGGTGTCAGGAACCTGTAGTCCCAGCTACTCAGGAGGCTGAGGCAGGAGAATCACTTGAACATGGGAGGCAGAAGTTGCAGTGAGCTGATATCATGCCACTGCACTCCAGCATGGGTGACAGAGCAAGACTCCGTGAAAGGAAGAAAGAAAGAAAGAGAGAGAGAGAGAGAGAGAGAGAGAGAGACAGAGAGACAGAGAGAGAGAGAGAGAGACAGAAAGAAAGAAAAAAAGAAAGAAAGAAAAGAAAGAAAGAAAGAAAGAAAGAAAGAAAGAAAGAAAGAAAGAAAGAAAGAAAGAAAGAAAGAAAGGAAGGAAGGAAGGAAGGAAGGAAGGAAGGAAGGAAGGAAGGAAGGAAGGAAGGAAGGAAGGAAGGAGGGGGGAGAGAGGGAGAAGGGGAGGGAGGAAGGGAGAGAGGGAGAGAGGGAGAGAGGGAGGGGAATTAATTGTCAGGTATCCCAAATTCCCAGAGTCCTGCAATTTGCCAACTGTATAACTGTACAGTGTTTTAACACAAGAACTTTGGAGTAAGATACACTTGGGTTCAAATTCTGACTCTGATCCAGCTTTGCTGTATACCTGGGGCAAGCTATTTAGCCTCCAGAAGCCTCAGTTTCCCTATCTATGAAATGAGGAGAATAAGAGTGAGTGACTGGTAAAGTTGTAACTCATAAAGTAGGGCTTTTAGAAGACATTGCAAGAAAAGAGATCAGCAAAGTGGGTGGTGCACACTAATTAATTGCCCAATAAATATTATTATAGTCATTATTATTCATTAGTTAAGACACTAAAGCATTAAGTAGTAGAACATTCAAGTTTTACTGAACCTTCTAGAGACAATCAAAATTGCAACTGGTGCTGAGCATTTTGTTCAGGCCACAAGGGGACGTATGCTTGGAGAAGTGATTTTCTGGGCACCTTCTCCAGTGCCCATGATGGGGTGCTACCTCCTCTAGCCCTGACCAAGAAAAGCAAAGGAAAGAAAACTTTGCTACTGGTCTGGAGGGTAGATTGAGCTCATTTGGCCCTTCATGGTGCCAAGGGAGGCGGGATGGGAGAGGCAGAACAAATAGAAGACTGGTTCTGAGTGAAATGTGGTCACCCTGGCAGTGGGGACCGTTTCACTCATGAAGTTATTTTAGGTGGTAGCAGCAGGAGGTTGGTTTAAAGTAACTTAATTGTATTGTCTGCCCTGAGAAAAATTCAAAACCTGGAGAACATAAAAGAAATGATTAAAAGTCACTGTTAGTCACTGCTAACCTGGTACATCCCCCTTGAAAGCTCATAAACAAACAGGCTGCTCTTCCAACGTCTACTGAACTGAAATGGTGCCGCCCAGCCTCTCCTGGGTGGACCCCGAGAGAGGCATTCGCTGTGCATTTCCCTGATGTGAAACTTCTGGGCCCTCCTGGAAAGGGTTGAGCAAACACAGTTGTTTAATGCGGCTGCATTTGCCCACAGTGTCAGCATGCTTCTGCATTAGAATGTATTACACTCGGCCACGCTGGCGCTTTCTCCATCTGTTTACATTTAGAATGGGACTCGCTGCCAAAGATTAGGAATCCCAGCGCCCACAATCCAGAAAGCACAAGCCAAGGGGTAGAAATAAAAACAAATTGAAAAACCACTTGTTGCTAGCTGGTTTTGTTGAATTCAAAGGACTAGGAATTTTTCCCTGGTGTGTTCAGTTCCAGAGAGGAGGACCTCAGTGGCCGAAAATCTGAATGGGCTTCACAGGGTCTCTCTCCAGGTATATGACCGTGACTCTGGGCTACATTCTCTGCAATAGCAGACCATGAACTTTTCAAGGCAGGCAGGGGTATGCTCAATTTTTCTTCATTTTCCCAGTGTAGAGCCTGGTTCCTGTATTTAATAAATGCTGGTTGGTGGAACGAATAAATGAGTTATACTCAGTTCTTTGTGTAGTTTATTTAATGTGGCTGCAAATTCTTTTGATTTGCACTGAGAAGTACGATCAGCATCCCTTCCCTTTGAATCTGGAAACGGTTGTGGCTGCTTCCCTCATCTTAGCTGAGCAGAAGTGGCTCCATGTAATTCCAAAGCAAAGCTATCAAAGCCCACGCAGCCAACACCTGTTATCTTTTGCTTTTTGATGCTAGCCATCCTAATGGGCATGAGGTGATAACTCATGGTAGTTTTGATTTGCATTTCTCTAATAATTAATGATATTGAACATCTTTTCATATGCCTGTTGGCCATTTGTATGTATGTGGAAAAACTGGAGCTGGTACACTGTTGGTGGGAATGTGAAATGGCATAGCCACTGTGGAAAACAGTATAAAGCTTCCTCAAAACATTAAAAATAGAACTGCCAAATGATCCAGCATTTCCACTGTTTGGTATATACCCCAAAGAATGGAAATCAGTATATCAAAGAGATAGCTACACTTCTATGTTGACTGTAGTATTATTCAAAGTAGCCAGGATAATAGAAACAGCCCAAGGGCCCAATGACAGAGAAATGGATACAGAAAATGTGTTATATATGTACAGTGGAATAGGATTGAGTCTTTGAAAAGGAAGGAATTCTGCCATTTGTGAAAACATGGTTGAACCTAGAGGACAATGAGTATGCTAAGTGAAATAAGCCAGTGACAGAAGGATGAATACTGCATGATTCCACTTACATGAGGTATCTGTGTGATACCATAGAAATAGTGAAACCTGTAGAAACAGAGAATATAATTGTAGTTGCCAGAGGATAGAGGGTGCGGAAATGGGGAGTTGTTCAACGAGTATAAAGTTGCAGTTATGCTAAATGAATAAGTTCTAGAGATCTGCTGTACAACATAGTATCTGTAGTTCACAATACGGTATTACACATTTCAAGATTCATTAAGAGGCTAATCTCATGTTAAGTGTTCTTACCACACACACACACACACAAAAGAAACAAAGAAACAAAGTGGTGGAACAAAAGAAAACTTTGGAAAGTGTTAAACATATCTGTTTTCTTGCTTATGGTGATGGTACCAAGGGCATTTGCATATGTTCAAACTCCTCAAACTGTACACATTAAATATGTGCAGTTCTTTGTATATCAATGATACCTCAATAAAACTCTTTAAAAAATAAGATAAAACAAAGTAGCCTTATTTTTTTTGAAAATGATTTTTTTTTTTAAGAAAAAGGCCATGTGGCTTTCACGTTTGCTCTTGAGGTCTGAACCAGCATGCACCATGTCCAGCTACTCTGAGTTGCCCTGTTTAAGAAACCACGTGCAGTGAGGTCTTGACACTCCATAGAGAGAGGTGTCCGATATGACCCCAGGTGTTTGACACGTGAGCAAAGAAACCTACAGATGACTCTGGCCTCGTTGTATAAGTTACCCCTAGCCTTTTTAGTTTCCCAGCTGAGGTCTCACAGTCACTGTACAGCAGAGACAATCCATTTCTGCCATATCCTCTCTGAACTCCTGACCCACAGAATCCAAGAGCAGAAGAAAATGGTACTTGCTTTACAGCAAGAAGCTCTGGGGTGGTCTGTACATGACAACAGGCAAATTAACTTTCTTCAAGACTCTAGGCAGAAGAACCATCGCAACGTTAGCCCCTTGTAGTTGGTAATAATTCCCACAGTCAGGAATTTGATCTTAAATTCCCTCTTCAATTGAAGCCCATAACATCTTTCTTTATATCTGGAGAGTTGGGTAACAGCTGATTCCCACTCTATGTTTTTCATAGACCTTCACACATTCGAAGATGTCGAGTAAGTAGCTTTTCAGCTTCTTCTTCTTTGGGTCATGTACTCTGAAATCTTTGTAGATCCTTTTATTTTCCTTTTACTTTGTATTTGTCACCCTCTAAAAACAGATGTCAACAGCTTTTGGAGAGACAGAAGATATAGTCATGAAATGAGAGCCTTAGATCAAAATAACAACTATTTTGACATCTAGGGCACTTTACAGTATGCAAAACATTTTCACCTGCCTTATTTCTGAATCCCCACAACTACCCAACAGCATGAATGAGACAAACGTTTATTCCTATTTATTAAAGTTAAGTTCCTTTCTCAGGATCATAGTTATTAATGGCTGAGCTAAAACTAGAAAACAAACCTCCTTGAATTGCCAGTATATGGACAAGGACAAAAAGAAAATTGAAAAGAATAAAATCAGCTGATGTGTCTGAATAGCAGATTATTTTCTCTCCAATGTTCCTTGATTGTAATTTTTGCCTTTTCAGTAAACAAAATCAGAACTATTTTTTAAAGCTGAGTCTTTATAAAGTGTTTGGGCAGGGCTGGAATATTTTGAAGTATGTAATTTAAAAATAAATAACTCAGATTGTGGGCACAACAGAAAACTACACAGTGAATGTTCTTCTCGCTACTTTCATTGACTTTGATTTTTCTGGTTCTAGAAAAATGGTAGAAAATTTGTTGTAGTCAGAATTAGAAATAAAAATATATTGAGTACCATTGTGTTGAGGTAAAATATTTGCATGCATTTATACTTAAATGCCAAATACAAGTGTGTCATATTGCATGAATAATGGAAGTGTTAGACCCTAAAGGTGCAGCAAGATTTTATAAATACCATGGAGTATTCTCATGGACCAGCCACTAGAATGAAAGTTCCACCTTTGTGCAGTTCTATGGTAGCAACAGAACATAGCAAGTTAAGGCATAATGGCCTCTGCTCTCTATAATAGGTATGGGCTCATGTTTAGTTGTATGTCAGCCTTCTAGTGGGTATAATAAAGGTAGACACAATCTTTATTTCCATGTGCTGAATAGAGACAAGGGAGAAGTAGTGACCCAGAGTGATGGGGGTGGAGTAGACGGTGAATCAGGTTTACAGTGATTCCTACTTAGTGAAGTTCAGTCACATTCTCAGGAGTGCATCTGTCCACGGCTGAGCTGAAGCTAGAAGGCAAACAGTGAACAGAACAAGGATCGGAGGCTGTGCCACGGACACAGCAAACAGTCCCATTTGTCCCCACAGTGTTTCACAAAGAATGAACCTCAAAAACTGAATCCAAATCTTTGGTGGAGGCCGGGGGTCCAAAAATCTGCACACTTAACCAGTATCCCTGGCAACTGGGGGCACACTAAAATATCTGTGTTCCTTCATGCCACCTGCTCAACAACTCAGAAAGTTACCAAAAGTAATCCAAGACTTAGGGAGGTTCTGTCGAACAATGCCTGGGAGAACCAAACCTGAGCCCTTCTGACAACAGAAATAGATTCTGTTCTTCATTGCGCATTGCCACAACCTGGTGGCAAGTCTTTACACTTCTCTGAGCCTTGGCGTCCTCTTGTGTAAAGTGAGAGTTTAGGATTTCATTTGTGTTTGGTATTTGATGATGACCTGAGATGAAACAGTTGTCTGCATCCAAGACAGCTGGATATCAAGGTGCCATTTTGGATCAGAGAAACTTGCACAACTCTGGGCCAAATGGTTTTATAGCGGTCTCTGACTCTCCCAGACTAATTTAACATGTATCCCAGAACGATTAGCCTATGGCCCATTTAAATCAAGATCCAGCTGAGTTCTAATTGGCACGAGCAACCGCTAGCAAGGTACACACAAGTGCTTGCAAAGGTGATTGCCAACAGCCACCCAGCTGCAGCGGAGAGGATGTGGGCACAAACCCTTCAGTCTAGGGTGTGTCACTTGAGACCAGGCCAGAGCCATCAAAGCACCCTGTTTTCCTCCACCCTTTCCGACTGCCCCAAGACTGGCACAGGGTTTAGTAAGAGCGAAAGTAACACTTGCCCATCTGGGGGCCAACAGTCTTTTCTAGGTTGAGTTTTCTAACTTGAGTGAGGTGCCAGACAGCAAGATGCCACCAGAGAGATTGGGCTGCCCTGATGTGCCATGCAGCAGAGCCTGGCCCTTATGGCCTGCCAGACAGCATTACAACAAGTGACAAGCGCACACTTACTGTCACGGCCTGACCGAAAATCCTTGTCATCTTAATTTGTCATTCCAAAAATATACGAAAACAGCTACTTAGGCCACGAAGCCTTATTTTTTGCCTAATGGTGTTCTAGAAATAAACTGGCGATGAAGGATACTGCACTGTTACGGGGATGTTGTCGGTTGGTTTCGTTTATCAATTTATCAATGCCATTTTGCAAGAAATAGTCTCTGCTTTAGAGATGACACTTCATACATAACAGGGAGGGTGTGAGTTTTCCTTAACTGCCAGAACATTACATAATATAACATGTCACCAGGCCTCAAATGCAGCAGCAAAGACTCTGTATATAGGTGGCTCCAGAGCCAACATGCACTCAGCCAAAAAAAATGATTTAATGCCTTCAGAATGTGAGATGCAAAATGAGATTCTTCAAGAGTCAGGGATCAGTGGTGGGAGAGTGTAAGAGACAGATCTGACAGCTCCCAAGTTCTGGGCAATCTGTTCTCAGTTAACTAATAGTCGAGAGGGAACACTGAAGGATACAACATTGATACCCCAAAGCACTCCAATCGGTTTCACTATTTCGCCTGATTTTATGTGTCTGTTGCCCATCCCTCCCTAACTCCTTCTTGGGCTGCAGAATGGGCCTCATTTGCAGGTTTGGTTATCAGTTATCAACTTCCACTGGGAAAAACGACAATTAGGAGGTGGTGGGGACAGGAATCCTACCTGTGAAGTCCCAGTTAATCACCAAGCCATACAACCTCCCCTAAAGAATCAAGAGCAGGTGCAGGCTGTTGATGTTTTTCATTCAAAGCTAGCAATGCACCATTCTGAAAACTCCTCAGCATAGAATGCAGGAACCCTGAGTTTTCTATCTCTGTCTAGTTCTGGATTGAATGGGCTCAAGTCATCTAGTTAACCTCTCTGGATCTCAGTCTTCTGAAAAGCGAACCTAAGAGATCTAGCATTCTGCAGAAAAGTACTGGAGATGACTCAGGAGTGAAAATGATCATGAAGCCCTTTGCAAATATCAAAGTGGTGATGAAGCAGTCATGAGCTTTGACCAGAAACCGTGTTTTGTGGGATTGCCGCTTGAATCGCTCCTGTTCATCATTAGCATTGTTACCAGAGTGTGGAAGGAGGTGAGTGCTTTGGTGGTCTTGCTAGGCTGCGGAGCGTGGGCTTTTGCAGATATGCAACAGTGCCCTCTATTGTCATCCAGCATATTTTAAGCCACTGAAGCTGATCAGTCCATTTTCCTCTGCCTTGTGTCTTTGTACTTCTCAGCGGAGGCCCAGCGAGCTTGTGTGTAAGGGGCTGTGACCGGACTGCTCAGCGAGGGCTTTTGCTTCGCAGAGTGTTGCGCGTACATTAGAAAGCTGCTGAGTGGAAATCTTATTCCCTGGGATTTTAAACAGCCACATTTCCTGGCATTTGACTTCAATGGGACATTTAGCAAATGGAGTGCCAGATGGAGCTCCTGGCTCTATTTTCTGTAAGACACTTGAGAGTCAGAACCCTCCCGATGTTTGCATTTGATAGGCTTGCCCACCATAGGGCCGGCCACGGCTCAGTGGATGTGGGGCATTCTGCGGGCTGGCAATGTGGGGAGAGTGGGGACACACAGGACAGCACGTGGCAGCTCAGCCTGCATTGCTACACACAAAAGAGTTTCAAATTCCAGCATCCTTGGTAATTCACTTTAACACTCAGTCACCCACTTCTCTTACGTTACTTGTGACTTCCTCACAAGCCACATGCAAGGAAACAAATAGTAATTGACTCACACTTTCACAAGCACTGTCTCTCCTGAACTTCTCAAGGCATAGTAAGTTAGGGCAAACCTTGGTGCCACCGTTTTGGAGATCAAGAAATGGAAGCTTAGAATGCTGAGGGACATGCTCACAGTTCCATGGTATCACCTTGTAACTTATAGAAAAAGCAATGAAATCTCAGATTCGTGTCTAATATCTAAGCAGTGCTCTCTTCCCCACCCCACCCCACCCCCCCCTTTTTTTTTTTTTTTTTTTTTTTTTTTTTTTTGAGATCGAGTCTCACTCTGTCACCCAGGCTGGAGTACAATGGCATGGTCTCGGCTCGCTGCAACCTCCATCTCCCAGGTTCAAGTGATTCTCCCACCTCTGCCTCCCTAGTAGCTGGGACTACAGGCACATGCCACCACACCCAGCTAATTTTTGTATTTTTAGTAGAGACATGGTTTCACTATGTTGGCCAAGCTGGTCTCAAACTCCTGACCTCGTGATCCACCTTCTTCAGCTTCCCAAAGTGCTGTTGTTACAGGTGTGAGCCACCGCTCCCGGCCGCTCTTCCCCCTATGTGAACACATGTACTTTTATTAAATCATTTTGATTATTTTCTGTTAATAATTCGCATTTATATGAATCACAGAATTCAAGATTACTATATAGTTCCTAGAAATTGCTTTATTACTCACTATATTTATGAAGGCTCCTAGTAAATCACCATGGTGATATTTGGAGAGTCTCTGATATATTCAAAGTTGTCCTGTTTATATACTGAAGGCAGCTGGCACTGATCAAGTCAATGAAATCATGATTCTCTGAGAATGAATATTTGGATTTTTTTTTTCTTTTCATAAAGTTGCTGTGTCTTTAGTGTTCAGGCAGGTAGGTGCCACATTGCTTTATTAAATTGGTGTAATGGAGCAGGGATTTTTTTATATTGTCATATGCAATGATATTCTAAAATTCTAGAGCTATGATTCATCTCTTAGGATGTTTCACTCATATTGCACAATAACCAGAAAGTATTTAGACCTCAAACATCGGGTTAACTAGGCTTGGCCCTGTCCTTGTAAACTTTGCATGCTGTTATTTTTACCGACGTTCTCCTCAGTTCCCACCTTAATTCAGGTCAGGGGAGTTAATGGGAAATGAAACTGCATCTCCTCTACTTCCCTCCTTCCTGCATGGTTGACTTGAATTATAAGCCAACAGCTATGCTCTGCCTGTTGATAACTGAGTTGTTTACCACCTCAACCAGGAGATGCAATGATTAGCTGTTTTTTTTTCTGGCTTTAGAAAAAGGTTACCTCGTAAATAGACAAGGAGACAATCTGCACATCTGCCCCATCTTACCTTTGACTTAGATACCTACTTCCCTACTGAAACAATAAACCAGTCTCGGGCTGTTGCTGCAGAAGAATCTGCTACAGAAATATCTGTCACACTTTAAAATTGTTTCCCACACACGAAACAAGCTCAACCGTTCTTCTCTTGTTCCAAAACAAAACCCTTATCCTGTAGGACTCTTTCAACAAAAACCGATGAAAAACATCTTTACTTTTTAAAGTAAAACTAATAATAAGGATCACAAAATGAAAACTTTGTCTTTATATTTATTCAACTTCCTCTGCTCCCCCCTACATTAAACCAAGTGTTTGAGAAGAGTTTCATGAAATCTTAACTTCAGAAGGAATTTTAGAAACTTCCTATTGCAATCTCCAACTAACATAGAAATCCATTCTCTTGATAAATACTTCCACTAACAAAGAGGCCTCTCTTAAAAAGATTGTCCATTCCTTTTCTGGAGAGTTCTAAAAGAGGATAATCAAAAGGAAAGACCCTTCTTTCACTGGAATTTATGTCTTAGTAAGTGTTCATTTCAGATATATTTATAAGTAAAAAGAGTAAACTCTAAGACTCAAAAGTGGGCCATTTCTATGAAATAAGGACACAATAAACCAAAGCTGAAAGATTTGATCAAACTTATCAATTGTTAAAAGACAAGTCTTATGGAAGGAGGCTTCGCCAACTCCAAAACTGACTCTTTTCCAATGCGTAGTGATCATCTGGATACACTTGTGGAATGTGACATTTTGGTCTAACACAAGCACAGAATAACGTGTAGCATATACCCAAATGAAGTGAATCACTAGCAAACAGGTCCTTAAAGTCTACAAAAACCAACCACAGGACTGTAACGAAAGAAAGTGATGACAGACAAGTTATAACATACAGCCAGCCAAATTCTGAACACGGTATTTTGGCTGACTAGTCTTGGACATGGGAAGAATTATGCTGTTCAATTTGCAAGTATTAAAGAGGGAAAGAAGTCATCGATACAGATAGCTGGTTCTATATCAAAGAAGACTAGGAGAGGTGATATTACAGAGCTTCTATGGAGCAAACTGTCAAGCAGTACTTAACTCACTTTCCCCCATAACTAACCATTAGAAAAGAATGAATTTTCAAAAAGTTAAAAAAAAAAAATTGCAGTGTTCTTAGTAAGCCATGGCTTTACTCACATATCTGCAAAAGCCTGGACATGCTGATAGAGTCAGCTTCATTCCTTAGGCAAGGCAATAATTACTTTTTCACATGGTGCATGCTCTCTGCAAGCAGTTGCTCACATGTGGAATGGAATGCCTTTGTTAGGGGGTGGGGAGAGTTTACCATAATGTTTTATGCTAGTAGATTAAATCTGCCCCTAAATATAACATAAAAACTACTTTTGATTTACCAGAAGAAACATATGGTACTTTAAGTACAGTCTATGAATATTTTGAACAGTAAGCCTCAAATAGGTAACAGAAGTGTTAAGCATGAGACCAAAAGAGTCAGCTGGGCCTAAATGGACTTTGAAGTTGGTTTTGTTACACCATAAATGAAGTAATGTTCACTGTTGCTTTCAGTTGCTGTCGTAGAAGAACCAGAAGTCTTGCGTTGTGGTTCCTGTTTTGCTCTCAATCATGTGTGCCTGATTTTGGATAACCTTTCAGAGGCCTAAGCTGGCTTGTCTATAGAAAGAAGAAAGCTGGATTAAAGTATCTCCAAGATTCATTCAGTCCTTATATTCTATGATTTTTATCTTCTTGAATGGATAACATCACCACCCAGCAGTGGGGAAGAAAAGACATCAGGAACTCTCCTAAGCCTTTGTCCATGGAGATCTCCTGAATAATATATTTCAGAAGAGAAATAGGATGTTAGTCCCCTGACACCCACGTGGGTGTGAATTAATCATCCCACCACTGAGCCATTTGTGACCTTAGAAAAGACTCTTAAATTCCTTTCACTTTCATCCATTTGTAAGTGGCAATAACCCGTCCAACCAACCCGCAGCCCAACCAGACCTCATTTATAAAAATTAATTAGATAACATCTTAGGTTTCCTAGTCCATAGAAGTAAATATTGTAAAAATGTAACTATTAGGTTGGTGCAAAAGTAAATGCAGTGTTTGCAATTTAAAAGTAATGGGGAATTATCCTCAGCAAACTAACGCAGGAAAAGAAAACCAAACACCACACGTTCTCCTTTATAAGTGAGAGCTGAACAATGAGAATACATGGACACAGGGAGGGGAACAACACTTACTGGGGCCTGTTGGAGGAGGGCGGAGGTGGGAGAGCATTAGGGAAAAGAGCTCATGCATGTGGGGCTTAATACCTAGGTGACGGATTGACAGGTGCAGCAAACCACCATGACACACGTTTACCTATGTAACATACCTGCACATCCTGCACACGTACCCCAGAACTTTAAAAATGTATATAAATAAATAAATAAAAGTAATAGCAAAAACTGCGATTACTTTTGCACCAACCTAATGTTTATTTTTTAAAACAATCCATGTAACTAGCAACCTCTTGTGCTGTCATATATAAGCTTTTAAAAAGAATATTTTGAGTGCACTTTGACTCAAGATTTAATTACCGCTTTTCTTTACAACCGTGAAGCTTCTCACTTTAGTTCTGAATGTAGAAGCTGTTCATCAGAATAAGATGCCAGCTTGGGCCACTTCCTTTTCTCTACAGAAGGATTTCACATGGCAAGTTGGAATTTCCTTTATTTAAGATGCTTGAAAAATCTGGAATGGTCTCATTGATTTATTTCTGGAGTGGGAGTGTCCAACCTAAAGGGTCTGCTCAGCATGTCTGTAATTTCTATTTCACACAGGAAAAGTTCATGCCAAGCAGTTGCTCAGCACATGCTAATCAAAATTTCATAGATGTAAAGCCCCGAGTTAGGAACATCCAGATGTATTTAAAAACTGGGTAAAGTGCCCCAGCACATCTCCAGGGTAGCTATGTATATGGTGGGTGGCCACTGGGCTTTAACTGGTGAGTAATGACTAGCATGAAGGATTCTATGGAAGATTCCATTGAACTTTGCAAGACTCTAGCAAACCATGTGGTTTCCTTCCTTCTGTTTCAGTTGATTAATCAATCCATAAGGAGTACCCATTTATGTAGAATTTTAATATTTCAGAGTAACAAATTATGCCCCTCATATTAACATAGCCAGGACAAGATATGAAGCCATTGCTGATTTTTTTATTCAATATTAATTCTACCACAGCTATTTTTCACCTTTAAAAATCCAACCATAACACAGACCCAAAAATAGATGATTCAGGCCTCTTGTTTTTAATACATTCTGTGGGGGAATTTTTGGTTAATTTCCCAGAGGTACACAAAACTAAAAAATCCTTCCCCATACTAGTTTTAGGTGGAGCCAGCCCAAAAATTTCCTCATGACCCTGAGTTAACTGAGCTATTTCTGGATGTGAAAAATAAATCTGAACATTGTAGTAGAGGGAACCCTAGGGAGATCTTCCCATTAAGACTTTGGAGTTCTTTTCAGAAGTAAAGAGGAAGAAGTAGACGGCATAGGGGGCCAGGATTGAGAGGCAAGTCACAAACGAGTTAGCACTAACACTCAAAAGGAGAAGTTAAAGAAAGTAAATTTCTGTTTTCGCTCTGGAACAGGGAAGAGTGAGGAGTCATTGACTCTGAGTCTTCAAGTTTAGGAAGGACCCTGACACAGGGCGATCGGAAGGAGATGGACTGCACTTCCCTGAGGACATGTCAGCAGGAAGGAGACACAAAATTGCAGTACTGGGGGCTTGCATTAGGCACCGAGAAGCGTTTCCTGACAGTGAGGGCTGTTAAACACTGGAATGAGGTACCAAGGGACCGTGGGCAATCTCCATTCTTGGCAGGTTGAGAAATTAGATCCTTATCTGCTGGAATCAAAGCTCTGGGGAGAGAACTGGGCAACCTCAAGAGACCCCTTTCAAGCCTAAGAATCTCTACTCCGCCACAGTAGGAGGAAAGTAGATAATTTAAAAATGAAGAGGGCTCGCCACTGACTTGCTTATACATTTCCTTTTTCTGTCAAAACGAGAAATTTTTTTTTCTTTTTTGAGAGGATGTATATCCTGAGGAAATTATTATTTTTTATTTGCTTTTGATAAAAATAGTGCCAACCACTTCTGGGTTTTTTGCAGAACTCACAGGTGGGGGTGAAGAAAACCTTTGACAGTGCCGGCAACAATAGCCCAATATGAGTCCCCCAAGAGGTCTTCATTAAGGGAGGCCTGAGAGGGCAGAGCCACTCAGTGCTACAGTTTGCAAAAATCCTTAGGATGTTGGTCTGTGTGGCTAGAGACAAGAAAAGAAAGAAAGAAAGAAAGAAAGAAAGAAAGAAAGAAAGAAAGAAAGAAAGAAAGAAAGAAAGAAAGAAAGAAAGAAAGAAAGAAAGAAAGAAAGAAAGAAAGAAAGAAAGAAAGAAAGAGAGAGAGAAAGACAGAAAGAAAGACAGAAAGAAAGACAGAAAGAAAGAAAGAAAGAAAGAAAGAAAGAAAGAAAGAAAGAAAGAAAGAAAGAAAGAAAGAAAGAAAGAAAGAAAGAAAGAAAGAAAGAAAGGAAGGAAGGAAGGAAGGAAGGAAGGAAGGAAGGAAGGAAGGAAGGAAGGAAGGAAGGAAGGAAGGAAGAAAGGAAGGAAGAAAGGAAGAAAGGAAGAAAGGAAGAAAGGAAGAAGCTGCAGGGGTAATTTGTTTTGACAGGGCAGCTACTTCAGGGGTTTGGTCACTGTTGCTGAGCCACAGCATTCTGAGTACTGGGGAAAGGATACACTTACATTCAACATGAATGCTTCTAAGAAAATCGCACGTTTCTTATAAGCTTCCGGATAAGAATTGTGTAGAGTTGTATCGCATCAAAACATGTGGTTTTCACATGCATGGCTGTGCAGATCACAGGATTCTTGCACTTGACAAGAACATCTTGGGAGGAGACCGAGAAAGAAATCTGAACCCCTCTGCAGACGTCTCTTCCCATTAAGGTGATTCACAGCTCAGATGTGATCCGCCCCCTTTCACTGTTCCCATACCTTTAGACCAGTCGTGCTAGATTTTGTTAAGTAAAAATGGAGACTCTGACTGCAGAAAGCGATACAGCCATTCCAGCAAGGAAGGATATGAATCCATTTTGTCTCTTTTAAAATACAGAGTTAATAGGAACTTCAAGATGGTTTCTGCAGCCCTTTCTGAGAGAAGCTGAAGCAAGTGCCCTTAGGGAGTGATTATTATCTGTTCTCTCTTGGTTGTTGTTTTGGGTACAATATGTAGTTTTCCCCTGGCAGCTGGAAAATTATGTTGTGGCAGGAAGGACATCATTCTGCCTGTCTTGAAATGCTTTTCCCAAGAGATCTCAAGCTGAGGCTGTGTTGATAAAACATACACACAGAGAAAAGAAAATATCTTCCTTACTTACTGCTTCTCTCTTTCTCATCATTACACACCTTTGGAAGGGAATAAACTAAATATAGAAATAAAGGACAAGAAAATTGAATGAATGCCTAACTTGAGATAGGCAGCTTCTGTCCATGCAGTGAGTGGGCTAAATTATCGCAGTTTCTATAAAACTCTTTCAGCACCACATGGAAATTGGCCCATCTGCAGATTGGGGCAGCTTTCTGCAACTGACCCAATTGAACTTTTTCAAAATTGTACATATACGCACATCTGAAAGCTCAGTACAACGGACTGTGTGGTAGCTAAGGACTGGTGAAATCCCCAAGGGAACCAGTTATACTGCCTTTCTAGGTCTTTCTAACTCTCAAAAGTTGTGTTTTAAACTCTTTCTCACATCTTCCTACGCATGACTTCACTATTTTATTTGTTGTGCTTACTAGTAACCAAAAATTATTTCAAGGTTCTATCCCAAAGTCCCCCACATTTCTGGTGGTTTTGAAGTTACTCTAATGATTCTCTGTTCAGAAAGGTGGCTCCCACTTATCTGCGATTAGAGCATTTTGTGAACAAACGAGGCTGCAGAAATGAGTGCAGTGACATAAATTCCTACTCACATTTGGACAAATGAGTTTATCTGATGTAAATTGTTCTCCTTTCTCCTCTGAGACCCTGGAATAGGCAGAGGAAAGGGTCTAGGCATTGAACTCCAGTGCACCTGTGATTAAACTTCAACTTACTATGTCTGAGCTGTGTAACTTTAAGGAAATTGCTTACCCTCTCTGAGCGTTAGGTTCCTCCTCTGTCAAATGAAGGTTCAAGTCTCATCCTTACAAGGTTATTGAAGATTAACTGAGATGATGCATATGATGCATGTGGTGTAGAACAGGTACCTGGTGCTACTGATGTCATCCTTTGGTCCATTAGTAAGAACATGTCCCAAACCCAAGTTTCTATCAAGTCCCTTAGAAGAAATTGAAAAGAAGACTCACAAGAATACAAACAGAAGGATAGATACTGATATTAACAAAATAGGCTCGAAAAAATCCTAAAAAGTGACCTCCTTATTTTTCTATCTACCTTCCTGGTCTCTTTCTTTACCTCCTGAATAGTTTGCATGGGTTCCCAGATGCGGACACTGGTTTAACCTCTGCAAGTTGTAACTCTCATTAAAGTGTTTCAACTGTTCTGCTCTTTGCTTCCGGAATAATTAAGAATAGCAATGTCCAGATGCTCTCCTAACCAGTTCCCACATTAGCATCTTCCCTGTTTGCTAAAAAAAAAAAAAAAAAATAGGTGACCTTTTGACCTGATTCATTGGGAAGGCTGTTGTGAACTTCCTGGGTCAGTTGCCTGGGTCAGTTACATTAATAGCCATCCCACCTCTAAACCTTCCTGGGAATTGTAAAAACCTCCCAGATCCTCAGTAATAATGAGCTTGAAGGGTCCTTCTTCTCATTTCCAAAGGATTGAGGAATTTGGGCTTTACCCAGTAAGCCTGCATTGCACTTTGTCTTCTTACTCCATTAATTCATCACGCAGCATTGGATAATCCAAGAGTTTGTTAAATTCTCTATCTGTACAAAATATTTCCCATTGAATAAATTGCTCATTGAAACCAAGTCTGTCTTCAGAAAGAGTTCTACCGAGATTATATTGATCAGTCTCCAGAGTAATTAGTACATCTATTGAGCACATGCTTCATAGCTGACAAGGTTCTAACAACATTCGCTCAATTCACTCTCCTAACCTTCTATGAAACAAGTGCTTGTGATACAGATAAGGAAAACTGAGGACTTGAAAGTCACAGAGTCACTGAACGGTGGGATGGGGAACAAACTCAGGCTGTCTGAACTCACTCTGATATCCTGCAAAGCAGTTACTAGCACTAACTCTTTCATTCAATTGCTTATGATGGACTCTGCACTGATGTTTTAGAGAAACTGAAATGAAACATGAAAAATACGGTTTTGGTTGATGTTTTTCCTAAGGAATGAGGATGAGGTTACTTCACTTTAATATTACATCTACATTTAATTAGAATGAATGCAAAACTAATGAAAATTCTAGATTTTTCAGAAAGAAGCCTTTTTATTTTCCTGTTTGAGCCAAATCACTACAATGTCTATTTCCAAAAGCCAATAGTGAAAGAGCTGTCCCCAAAATGAAGAGATCCTATGGGAATTTAAAACCATAATTAAAAACAAACCATAGTGATCATTTCCGTTTGCTGTGACAGCTATTCAACTGCGGTACCTAGATTTCATCTCCACCTAGAAAAAGTGAGTTCTAGTATCTTACTACTTTGAGAAAACTAGTGAGATGGGAGAGTTCCCTGACCCCTTTGTGGGATGTGCGACAGTGGAGTGGGAGGCAGCTCCATTTTGCTCGGCAGAGCTTAAACCCCTTGTGGGAGGGGGAGCATGCAGGTGAGCAGGTGAAGGAGCCGGGATGAGTGTCTTTAGGTGCCAGCAGGAACGAACCCTGTACTGGCCCACAGCAGCCTCTAGGGGTTGCCCCGACCTCTGGAGCCCCAGAGGGCATGTGTTACAAACAATTCTCTTTTAGTATTTGCCATCCACGGATGGCTAAGTGTTAACCGGCTCAGTGGAGAATCCCGGTGGCATACACCCTGCCCTCTTGGTACCCTGATTCTTGTCCAGCATCCAGGAAGAATCAGGTCACATGGACTTGAAGGATGGCGAATGCAGAGGTTTTATTGAGTGATGGAGGCGGCTCTTAGCGGGAGTGGCGGGGAGCTGGAAAGAAGATGGTGCAGAAAGAAGGTCATCTTTCCCTGAAGCCCGGCTGGAGTCATGCCTTCTGAAGTTAAGCCACATCTATCCATAGTCTCTGACACTCAGTTACTCCTTCTTCTCTCCATGTTCAGCTGCTTGACTATCTGCCAGCTGAGTCTGGGGTTTATATGGGCACAAGATACAGGGGGGATGGACAAGGAAAGCCAAAAGGTAACATTTGGGCAGAAAAACAAGGATAACTGTTCTCATTTAGGGCCGTAGTTTCCAGGACTGAGGGTGGGGCCTTTGCCAGGGAACCACCCTCTTCTACCCAGTATTTCCCCGTCTCCTGTCCATATTGCTAGTATGGGAATCATACGGAAAATTTTAAGCCTCTATTAAGTTGGCAAAGCGATTTAAAAATCAAGTCCTAAGCACTGAATTTTCCCAGGCTTTGTTTCATTCTGACTGACTGACTAGCTGTGATCTAACAACCGTCCTTGTGAGGCATAGAAGCTCTCTATAACATTTTCGGTGCAGGCGCCTGAACCTCAGATGGATAACCAGTACAACTAAAGCTTTAAGGGCATTTCTTTTTTGTCTGTTTGTTTGTTTGTTTGTCTTGAGACAGAGTCTCACTTTGTTACCTAGCCTACAGTGAAGTGGTGTGATCTTGGCTCACTGCAAACTCTGCCTCCCAGATTCAAGCGATTCTCCTGCCTCAGCATCCAGAGTAGCTGGGATTACAGGCGTGTGCCACTACACCTGGCTAATTTTTGTAATTTTAAGAGACACGGGGTTTTACCATATTGGCCAGCCTGATCTCGAAGTCCTGGCCTTACGTGATCACCTGCCTCAGCCTCCCAAAGGGCTGGAATTATGGGCGCTTCAAGGACATTTGTGATGTGCTGAATACTTCTGTGGAATAAGGCATTCCTGGATCCTAATAAATAATGAATATTTATTTTAAATGAATTACGCATCTGTGGTGTTGAACTTGAGCTTGAACAGTGCTAGCTATCAGTTTGTCTTCAGTAGGTTAAAAATCTCCCTCAAAATGTCCTAGTATCTTCAAGTGTGGCTATACCAGATCCGTGCTTAAGGTCTGACCTCTGTGTGCAGTGTAAGAGTGCATTGTTTTTTCTCCTCTGCTTTTAAAAGTCATGTACATTCACTGTAGAAACTATGTCATATAACAAATATTGCAGCCATAAATTATATATTCGATATTTGACCCATGCTGGTAAATATAAATTTAGTATTTTTCACATATATCTTGTACCATATAGTACCAGTTGTTTAATAACAATTTGATATTGTTAAATAACAATTTATTGTGAATATTTTGTCATGTTATTATTCTTCTATTTCATCATTTTAATGACTGACCTATATCCTATCACATGAACATGCCATAATTTTATTTCACAAACCCACTATAAGTGAATGTATTTGTTATTTATTGTGTATAATAAATTAGCCCAAACTTAACAGCTTAAAGCAGCAAACATTTATTATCTCACAGTTTCTGTAGGTCAGAAATCCAAGAACAGCTTAGCTGGGTCCTCCAGCTCAGGGTACCTCACAAGGCTGCGATGCAGGTGCTGGCTGGGGCTGTTTTCATCTGAAGGCTCAAACCGGGAAGGATCTGCTTCTGGGTTCACTCACGTTCTATTGGCAACCTTCAAGTCTTCACTGGCTTTTGGCTGGAGATATCAAATCCTTGTCATGTGGGCCACCCCATAAGGCAGTTTATGACATAGGGCGTGCCTTTCCCCAGATGAGGATTCCAGGAGACAGAATGTGAGAGAAGATACCCCTAATGGAAGGTGCAGTCTTTTCATATCTTCATCTTGGAAATGGCATACCATGATTTTTGCCATATTCTAACTGGTAGATATTAGTACCTAAGGTTTGTCCACACTCAAGTGGAGAGGACCACATACCAATGCATAAATATTGGAGACAGGGATCACAGAGGACTATCTTAAAAACAGACCACCACAGTGGGCATTGAGGTAACACACACATGCATGCATAGTTCAGACACTAATAACAGGGAAATATTTTTCTAAGTAGCTTAGAGGAAGTGACCAGTTGAAGTTTTCAACACGTGATGTTTCAGCCATTGAATGAAAACAGCAGAAAACCCGTGATGACATTTTTTCAAGTCAGCTTGGAACCTGAGCCAGAAAAATCACCTGTCAATGGACTACTTTGTGGACATTTTCCAGTGTGGTGGTGGATTTAAAGAAGTAAGTTCTGTACCACTTCACTTGTGTCTTCCCCCTAAACAAATCATTCATCACCAGCCTGGGGGCTCATGTCTTCATCGGGCCATTTTGGCAATGAGAGAACAGCCTGTGTAGCCTAGCACTGAGCTTTCCCATGGCCCAAATGCAGGCCATTTTTCCAGTCTTCTCACTACACAATCTGTCTGGTCCATGCCAATGATAGAAGCAGGAGGCAGATAACTCTCCTAGGCAGACAGGGGAAGGTCCCTGGAGAACCTCCAAACTGCCAAAGTCATTGTGCACAGGGAGCTTGCCTAAACATGCCTGTGGTGAAAAATTCCATCCCTTAACACATGCACAGTAAGGGAAATAAATCAATATGAAGTGGCTCAGACTAAGGTCCCACACGTGCACTAAAAGGACAGGGTGGAGCCTCCAGGAATTCATGCCTTATACACATAGGGAACCCAGCCCTATCACCAGATATGCCCTTGTAGTCAACTGTGAAGGGGCTGCCAGGAACCTTCTTTCAGGACCCTCTCTTCGCTGAGAGCTTTCCTTTCACTTAATAATTCTATTCCACTCATTCTCCAGTGTCCACGTGCCTGATTCTTCCTGGTCGTGAGACAAGAACCCTGACCTAGCTGAGCTAAGGAGCAGAAAAACTGCATCACCAACACTAAAAACAATGCCTTTGTATTCTCTTTCTCTCCACCTATTTGTATCTTATCCATCCTCTGAGTTCATCCCAAATTAGCAAAAACCTCCATTCTACTTTCTGTCTGTCACAACCCCTAAAATTGTTCTAGAAATCACTCAAGTATGTCCTATGGTTAGAGGACTCCAGAACTCAGAAGACTGAAAGAGTAAGACTTCAGACAGGGAACAGAGTAATAGAAAGAGAAACAGTAATATCCATATACACAAGAGTGGCTTATGTAGCAATGGCAGCATGCCCAGTACCACCTGGGAGAGGGATTGAGCTGATAAAGCGCTTGAGAAGAGCTCATGTTAAAACAACACGAAACGCTCAGTGAAGCTCAGGAATGTGGAAAGCAAAATACCCGAGAACAAAATATTAATGGTCAAGATGAAGCTCTAGACCTGGACTGAATCATTGATCACTAAGAGGAGCTGGCCCTGGTCACAATGGAGAAATATTGAAATATTAGATACAAAAGAACACATATCTGAATGTAACATACGTAATCAGCCACATGTGTCTATGTTCTTTAATCAGATAAATGTTTGGCTCTTCTCAGAGTCAAACACTTATTTTTCTAAACTGCTAAAGTAAAAAATCCCTGTTGAATCCAAAACACTAACTCTGTTAGGACTCATCTTCTAGGAGTCCAGGCACAGAGAAGTGAGTTACATAACTGGCCCCAGAACACCTCCATCAAGCTGTGACTCTCACTCTCCATCCATATGGAGGCACAAATGACTGTACATAACTGGGGAGAAGCAAATAAAGTAGATTCTCGGTCCCTCTATTGCTTAGAAGAATAGCAACAGCTCAAGAGCTGATTGAGTGCAACCACTGCAAGCAATCACAGAAGTGTGTTGACTTCTCTTCAGTCCCTGGACATATAAGACCATCCAGATTTGCCTGAGGACTGCAGAATTTCTGGAGATGGCCCCCACATCTGGAAGGTCTTTTTCCTGAAGGCCTTTCAGAAACCCCCAAAGCTATGGGACAGAGTTCTCCATCCTGCGTGTATTTCTTGTCTACCTTCTATTTTTAATAACAATATGTTGGGTACCATGAGAAAAGAAAAAAAGAATCAACTAGAGTTCTTATCCTCACAGTTCTTACCATCCCGCTGGTAAAACAAAGCACGATAACCTTCAAACTGAAGTGGCCCAGACTGAGCAACATGATGAAACCCCATCTCTACCAAAAAAAAATACAAAAATTAGCTGAGTATGGAGGTGTATGCCTGTAGTCCTAGCTACTTGGGAGGCTGAGGTAGGAGAATTGCTTGAGCCTGGGAGACAGAGGTTGTAGTGAGCTGAAATCGCACCACTGCACTCCAGCCGGGATGACAGAGTAAGACTCCACATTGAAAAAAAAAAAAAGATGACGTGGCATAGGCTGCAGTGTACAGTTAAGTACCGAAAGAGTAGGTGATCCATCAACGGGGTGCCATGTTGTTAACCTGCACTCTGGTCTGCTGGCCAACGCAGTGCACAATGACATGAGTCAGAATGCAGATACACTAGATCTAAAATCAACCTGAGGCACTTATATGTGTATAATCAACTGAGAAAAGCAGCTAAGAGAAATTGAAGGGGAGGCCAGGAATGAAGGGAAGCACCCTACCCCCTTCTATCTCCAACCTATAGGATGCTAGTGCCTTGATTTCCCCTCAGTGCAGGCCTTTGTTGGGTAGGACCCTCTCATCTCTTTTCATCCCCCATCTTGTTACAGGAAAGAGTGGTATTTAAGTTCTTTTAATTTTTTTCTCAGTGCATTTCAGTTCTGCTTCTTTCCTTGTTCTAGCTCAAACTCATCAAACATAATTTAAAATATTTTACCTTACCTCTTTATTCATTTAGTTCTTCAAAGTTTCCCTTCCCTCCTTGTGTTTTATTATCACCTCTGCATTCTAATCATGTTTCCAGCTGCAAATATCATCACACAACCTTGTTTTAGCGATAGGTTTCCTTTTCTTTTATCCTCTAATTGGAATTTACCTTCAAAATCTTCCAAGATTCCTTCCTGCAGGACCCTAGTTTTATCACTAGCCAGCCTTCCCTCGGATTCACACCCTCTCATGTTAAATCTTTCTCCCTTCAGGAAGCCAAGGCTTTTCCTTAAGGGCTTTGCCTTTAAGCTTCTCTCTCTGTTCCATTACTCATTTCTTAAAAAGACCTGTTTTAGAACCTGAGGTTTACTGTAAAATGCACAGCTAAGTTGTGATGAAAACCAGCTTGTTCCTATAGGATGAAATAATACAGAGTTCACCTTGACTCAACCATATAGTTAGATATCTAGGAAAGAGGGTTGAAAGCAAAAAGAACAAAGTTGCTGTTAAAAAAAAAACAAAGAGAGAGAAAGAAAGAAAGAAAGAAAAAGAAAGAAAGAAAGAAAGAAAGAAAGAAAGAAAGAAAGAAAGAAAGAAAAAGAAAGAAAGAAAGAAGAAAGAAAGAAACTTACATTTTATTATAATGGTGCCGTATGTTGTTTTTTTCTAAATAAGAAATTAAAAATAGAAATGTGTTTGTTCCATGATTCTTTAGTGAGCAGTAGCTGGTTGGCAAGGAACAATCAGCTATTGAACTCTCCACATAAGGAAAGCCAAGCGTGATCATGTCAGCCCCAGACTCAAGGAAAGGCCATAAATGACTGTCTCCTGTGAGAGACCATCTTGGGAACAATGAGGAACTTGTCTTGGTCTGGACCAGCTAAGTGCCTTCCAGTAGTAGTGACTGCCAGGACAAGCTACAGGAGCAACAGAGAGTCAATCTTCTCAGTTATTCTGTCGGAATTTCCTTATGCTGAGAAAATGAGCCAGGAATCTATCCTGAGGAGGCAACTTTGCTGCAGTTAGAATTAAATATTCAGAAAAGTAGAGAGGGGAGGACCAGTCTATGACATGAATTCTAAGAAATTCCTGAGCATGGGGAATGAGTGGACCTAAGCGCTAACTGATTTTGCAATTGCACTTACCCGGAACCAGATATATTCTCACCATTTGAGATTTCAGAGTCTGAAAACTTGACACAAAATAATCATCGGGTATTTACTTATTTATTTATATTCATTTAGAGATACAGTCTGGCTCTGTGGCCCAGGGTAGAGTGCAGTGGCATATTCCTAGCTCACTGCAGCCTCAAACTTCTGAGCTCCAACAATGCTCCCGCCTCAGCCTTCCAAGTAGCTGGGACTATAAGTGCATGCTACTATGCTTGGCTGATCTTCAAATTTTTGCAGAGATGAGGGTCTTGCTATGTTGCCCAGGCTGATCTTGAACACCCGGGATGAAGTGATCCTCTCAGCTTAGCCTCCCAAAGCATTGGGATTCCAGGTTCAATCCACCACTCTTAACCCGATATTCTTTAACCATTATAAACAATCTCCCCTTAATAATTGTGTGAACTCAGAAGGAAAATAGAGTGCTGAAAGGCTCATAAGTCATAGAAAGAAATATATCGGTAGTATTAACGGAGGTGCAAAAGCCCCAGATTAGTGGAAAATAGTGTGAGCTACTGAACTGTGATGCCAACCATCATAGAAAATTTTCTGAACTAAGTGGCAGGGCGTCTATATCTAAGGGCATCACTTGGATCCTTTCTAACCACACTAACTCAGACTCTGTTTCTGCATGGAATTAGCATGCAGTGGTGATCTTATGAAAACCATAGTCACCTTGTTTAGATTCTCTTTCTTGACCATTAGAATCACAGAAAAGACTCTTACACACAGTGACTGTTTGATAAATAAGTATGAATCACTGGATTTTTCAGCAGCACCATAAACTAGCCAGCGTTTTGTTTTGTGCCCGGTGGCTGTATTTTGTTAGATTGTACTAACAGTTCAAAAGAATGCAATGATTCCACCGAAGGCTGTGATTCTGTGAAGTGAAACTCCAAGAATGCATCACTCATTCCAGCATTCAACCAGGCATCATTTCTGTTCTTACAGATGCTCGCAGGGTGTCAGGGGTTTGACCACCTAGAAATAGAAGTCCTCTGTGCTAAGACTGCAAGAAGATACAGTCTAGGAAGCAGAGGAGATGGACAAAGAGCTCAGCAATGTGTGATGCGCCAGGCAAGCAGTTGGCAATGAGATTCAAGACAAAGAGGGGAGGCCAGGCACAGTGGCTCATGCCTATAATTCTAGCACTTTGGGAGGCTGGGGCTGGGAGTTCGAGACCAGCCTGGGCAATATAGCAAGGCACCATCTCTACAAACAAAACAATAAAATAAAATTAACAGGGGATGTTGGTACACACCTGTAGTCTTGGATACTTGGGAGGCTGAGGCCAGAGGATCACTTGAGCCCAGAGTTCAAGGATGCAGTGAGCTGTGACTGCACCACCACACTCCAGCTTGGGGGACAGGGACAGAGAAAGACCCTATCACTTAAAAATAAAAAAAAATAAAAAAAAAGGGCAAAGAAGGAAGTGCCCCAAGAGTGAAAAACCTCAGGGTGGAAATTTCTATGCATTACTGTCACAAAAATAAAAAGGCAAGCCACAGACTGGGAGAAAATATTTGCAAAAAGTATCAAATAAAAGACATACCTAGAAAATAGAAACAATTCTCATTATTCAATAATGAGACCAAAGACTGAATTTTTTTAAATAAGCAAAAGATTTGAACAGATACTTTACCAAAGGGGATATACAGATGGCATTTTAGGTACATGAATACATAGTCTTTAGTCATCGGGGAAATGCAAATTAAAACCACAATGAGATACCACACCACCCCCACCCACTGGAATGGCCAAAATTAAAAAGACTGATCTATGAAGTAATAGCAAAAATGTGGAGAAACTGAAATTGTCACATACTGCTAATGGGAATGTACAATGGTAAAACAACTTTGGAAAACAGTTCAACAGTTTCTTACACAGTTAAAGATACACCCACTGAATGATGAGGCCTAACGGTTAGAATCTTGAGTGGAGAAATGTGATTGTACAACCACACGAAGATTTGTTGACCAACGTTCATGGTAGCTTTATTTGTACTAGCCAAAACTAGAAACAATCCAACGTTCAGCAGTAGGTCAATGGATAAGCAATTGCAGAATATTCCTACAGTGGCATGCTATCCAATGAGAAAAAGAAATGGACTATGGACATACGTGACAAAATGAATCAGTCTCAAAATAATTATATCAATGAAAGAAATCAGGCAAAATAAAGAGTACATCTTGTATGATTCGTTTATACAAAATTTTAGAAAATGCAAATTTACCTACAATGATAAAAAGTATCAGGTTGGTGTGAAACTAAATGCAGTTTTTGCCTTTTTTTTTGGCAAAAACCGCAGTTACTTTTGCACCAACCTAATAGATCAGTGGTTCCCTCGAGGGAGAGGTAAGGGGAGAGAAAGGGAGAGATCATAGGGACACCAGGAAACTTGGGGAGGATGAAAATGTTCTTTATCTTGGTTGTGCTGATGCTTTCATGAGTATATACATATAAGGTCAAAATTTATCCAATTTTATACTTTACACATGTGCAGTTTTTTGTACTTCAATTGTACATCAATGTAGTATTTATTTAAAAAAAGAAATGGAACATGTCTTCAGATTCTCCATTATTAAACCATAAAATCTAAAGTTGCTTTAATTCAAAAGTTCCAGTGTTAACGCACATGAAATATGAAATCATTATTGAGATCTCAAAAAAATAGTTAAATTAATCTACTATGCCACAGAAGATAGGAGCTATCTGAGTCAATTTATATTTACATGATGAATTAGATGAAAGGAGTGTTTGGATAGAGCAGGAGACAACAAATTAAAAATTGGTTCACAACAGTCAACCAGGCAAATGACCTAACCTGTGAAGACCTGAGACTCCAGCACCACTGATTGGTTGCAAGCCAAGGGAGGTTTACCAATTATTTCAACTTCTGTGGGGTCAAAGAATTTTAATATAACTATAATATAATCTAAAAATGTCTACAACATAAGTGGTACTGAGGCTCAAACGAGAAAATATATGTCAAAGTTTTTATAAAACTTTAAAGCAACTGGATGGCTCACGCCTATAATCCCAGCACTTTGGGAGGCCAAGGTGGTTGGATTACTTGAGTTCAGGAGTACAAGACCAGCCTGGGCTACATAGGCAGAGACCTCATTTCTACCAAAAATACAAAAAATTAGCCAGATATGGTGGTGTGCACCTGTAGTCCCAGCTACTTGGGAGGCTAAGGCCAAGGGATCACTTTAGCCAGGCAGGCAGAGGCTGCAGTGGGCCAAGATCATGGCACTGCATGCCAGCCTGGGCAACAGAGTGAGAACCCATCTCAAAATTGAAAAAGAAGAAGAGGAAAAGGAAAGAAGAAAGAAGAAAGAAGGAAGAAGGAGAGAAAAGAAAATAAAGAAAAGAAAAGAAAAAAGACTTTAAAGCATATAAGAATGTAAACCAAAAAATTCTAAGCCCCCCAGCCAACCGAATGGATCTCTCTCTTGGCAAAAAGGATTCCAAAGAAACCTGAAAAACTAGTTTAGACCATGATAGGAAGTGGGGGCGGTTGGGCATGGCTCATCATACTCTCCCACTTTCAAAGATCTGAATAGCAAGCATTTGCCATCTATTGTATCTAACGGCTGCAATCTATGAGACTTCATCTACATAATAAAAACCCTGGTCTCCACAACCCCTTATGTTAACCCAGGCACTCTTTTCTATTGATTCCCCATCTTTAAATAATAACTTAACTCTTTAAACCAATTGCTAATCAGAAAATCTTTGAATCTACCTATGACCTGGAAGCCCTTTTCCTCACCACCTCCCCCCCAGCTTCACATTGTGTTGCCTTTCCAGACCAAACCAATATGTACCTCACATGTATTGATTGATGTCTTATGTCTCCCTAAAACATATAAAACCAAGCCATAACCCAACCACCTTGGGCACATGTTTTCAGGACCTCTTGAGGCTGTGTCATGGATCATCGTCCTTACAGTTAGCTCAGAATAAATCTCTTCAAATGTTTTATGAAGTTTGGCTATTTTCATCAACAAGAATTAACAACCATGTTCTGACTATAATAATTACTGTATGCCTGACAGCATCCTGAGAGCTTTTCCTCATGCAATCTTTCCAACATCCTTCTTGAAAAAATTCCATGACTTCTCCTCCACTGTGGACCAGCACACAAGGGCTTCTGAGAGGTTTGGTAATTTGCTCACGGGCACAAATCTAATGCCTTCTGGAGCTGTGACTTTCTGAGACCCAGGTCTTGCATACTTCACAGGCCATAATTGTGAGCATTACATGAGCGTCTTCTCCTCTGATTTATGTATGAAGGGACTCCAAATATATAAGTAGATGCTTCCACACCCTAGGAGATTGGATTCTCCACTGCGCTGGCTTTCTCAAGCTCTGTGGAATGTGTTGTTGGCTGGAACTTATCATGAAGAGCTTTGCTGTAAAATATATCTGGGGTAAAGTGGGTCTTAAAAATCCTTTCTCTATACATACATGTAGGTAGAGACCATCTCCATTAACAAAAGAGGGAATTATGTCATTCTTATAAAGAAGCTGTACTGTGGGAACATTTATTCCTAAATCGATAGTAGCCATTTTAACTATGAAAAGAATCTGCCCAGATGAAAGAGGGGTTGCCTGCGGAGCACAGCTGGATGGGGGAAGCAAGGTTTTCTTCCGGGACACCTGGCTTTGTTTATCAGGTGCTTTATTGAGACTTCTCTGTTTCATCACCCCATTCATTTCCTACCCATTCTTCTATATCTCTGCTTTTCTTTTGCAAACGTTTTTCACCTCTCCTCTTCTGAGTCTTACTGTCACAATGATCACTCACTGATAATTTAATCAAATGCATCTAACATCTTGAACTGACAAGTGAAATAGTCTCACAAAAATAAAATGGGGAAATGAAAATGAATAGTAGCTTAAAATGATATCTAGCCGACTTTCAATTTCCCCATTACACTGACAGAAACAGAGAACACAGTAGCAGGAAGATACTCCAAAGAAATTACTTAAAATATCACTTTACCTCTCTTCCTAATCACCTGTTTAGCAAGTGATAATACTGAATTATTAAACTGTTATTTAATGAGTTTCAAAATAATTAATATGAGGTAAAGGGAGAAATTAAGCAAAAGGAGAAATAAGACCATTTATATGCTACACTATGCTATATATATATACACTATGTGTATTATGTGTAATTATACATGTTTAATATATAATTTTCATTATATATCACAAATAATTACATTTCATGTATTGTTCACTAATATGTGACATATATTATGCTATAGAATAATTACATTATGTATCAAATATGTGTGTGATATTTATTTACGTATTTTTAGTCTGAAGAGTAAAACTGCATCATAAAGATTCTTACTGAATTTTGTTGATTTGGTAAAAGCATATATCCAAGTGCATATGTTCCAAAGTGCTGTTCTGTTGATATAATAGAAAAAAAAACCCCTATTATCACAAAGGAATTGTGCTGTGTGTACAGTTAACTCCAAATCATTATTTCACCCTATATAGCATTATTTTTGAGATTTGACACAATTTTCTGGAGGAAAAATTTTAAATGCAAGAATTAGATCTTACCCTTTAGGACAGCCTGCTTGCTGTCTCCCAGACAGTGTATCTTATTTCACATGTGCCCTGTATATTATGGAATTGCCTCCCTTGGGAAAACAACCAGAAGTCCCCAGAAGCATGAGGTAGAGGTAGTCAGGTTCATCTCCAAGTAACAAAGGAAGCTGAGACTTGGGTTAATAAAACAAGCCCAATTTAGTCTGCTCTTGTTTGGAAATTTCACCTTCAAAGGTGTTTTCTGGCTTGAGTTAGATTTAAGTTTCTGGGTATAAGTAGTGGAAGTTGTTTAGATATCCAGCATTTAGTAGACTCCTTTGTGTATTTGAGGAATTCCCTAATTAGGTCTTTGTATTAGTCTATTTTCATGCAGCTAATAAAGACAATTTACAAAAGAAAGAGAGGTTTAATCGACTTACAGTTCCACGTGGCTGAGGTAGCCTCACAATCTTGGCAGAAGGCAAGGAGGAGCAAGTCACATCTTACATGGATAGCAGCAGGCAAACAGAGAGAGCTTGTGCAGGGGAAATTCTCTTTTTAAAACCATCAGACCTCATGAGACTTATTCACTATCACGTGAACACTGTAGAAAGACCCACTCCCATAATTCAATCACCTCCCACCAGGTTCCTCCCACGACTCATGGGAATTGTGGGAGTTACAATTCAAGATGAGATTTGGGTGGGGACACAGCCAAACCATAACAGTCTTGGTGGGAGATGAGCCTTGCTCCCACTACTGAAGCTAGAAGATGCAGATTACCCCATTTCTCCACCTCCCAGTCATAAAGTAGGTATGTGTGACCTGGGCTCGGCCAGTTAGGTTTTAAAACTGAAGTTGGTGATCAGAGTGGAGCACGGGGAACCAACTCTGGCAGCTGCAAAGCCCACTGCCTGGCCTCAAGGGAAGCAGTGCTGAGGTCAGCAGCACCCAGCTGCAGCCTACTTAGCATGTGCTGGGCCTGGCCTTGACTATGATTTCAGTTATCCAGCTTCTCTTGTTTTCTACTTGTTCAGTTCCTACATCTTTGCTCATCAGTATCATCCATTCAATTTCACTCTGGCTTAAGTTAAAGGGAGTTGGTTTCTCTTACTTAAAACCAAGAGCCCTGAAGGAATACCATAGATGCATCTTTTTCTCAAACTTGTGTTTTGTCCCAATGCAACATTTGTTTCCATAGTCTTATTTATTCTATGTAGAGATAATCATAACTCAAACAGATTGTGGTCTGGGAGTAATATCTGAACTAATAAAAATACTGAATTATGCATTTTTTCTAAATGCAGTATTACTCCTTTCAAATGTATGAAATGATTGGAATGAGCTTATTCTAATTCCTGGAGGAAAATTATGTTAAAAAATTCATTAAAATGAGCTCTGTTTAGCAAATAAATGACTTGTTAACAAAAAGAGGCTCCTATGGTTTTAAGAGTGTGTTGAAAGTTTGGTATCTCAGGAAATTATAAATATCCAGTGGCCTATATTGTTTTTGATACTAATTGAGTAAATGGAAGCTCAGAGGCTGGGATTTGCCTTCAAGGAAATCAATGGGAAAGAAATCAAGATCGTCCCCATTTTCAAACTCTTCTTCTGGGTTAAGACTTTGGTTCCTTTGCTAAGGATGCGGAGATGTAGGAGAAGTAGGGGGATTCTTGTTTAAAATAAAGATATTCCTGGATAATTGATGTATGAGTAAAGTGTTAGGGAATTAGGTTGCTATTCATTATGAAAGTAAGTTAGAGGAAATGGGATATAAGAGAACCATGTTTTGAAAGTAGAGTGCTGGGTAATAGCCAAGAGATAGTCCCAGCCTGGGGCCACGAAGGGGCAGCGTGAAGACCCTGGACATAAAGGAGAGATGGGGAAGCTGGTAGGGCAAGAAGACCTTCAAAAGGGGTATGGAGGGGGAACAAAGGCTAACTATGACTTTCACTATTTTGTCCAGTTCAGTTCAGTTCCATTGATGCCAGAATTCCTACCCATTCTGAAGCAATGGAACTCTAGTTAACAATAATTTGTTATGATGTAAAAAAAAAAAAAAAAGGCCACATTCTGCATTTTAAGACAAGTTAATAAGGCTGGGTGCAATGATTCACATCTGTAATTCCATCACTTTGGGAAGCTGAGGTGGGAGGATCACTTGAGCCCAGGAGTTTAAGACCAGCCTGAGCAACATTGCCACACCCTATCTCTGCAAAAAATAAAAAATTAATTGGGTGTGGTGGTGCTTACCTCTAGTCCTAGCTACTCAGGAGGCTCAGGCAGGAGGATATCCCTTGAGCCCAGGAGTTAGAGGCTGCAGGGAGCCATGACCACGCCACTGCTTTCCTGGTACACAGAGCAAGACCCTGTCTCTCTTTTAAAAAATAAAATTAAATAAATAAAATTTTTTAAAAAAACAGTTTATAAGAAGGTTGGTCTATCCCCTCAGCTTTTTAAGGTAATCTTTTTTTAATGTTCAACCTAAATATCCTTTTATTATCAATTTTTTTACCATTTAGGTCTCTAAATTGTGATTCAAATATGCTGGCATTTTGCCTCAGAAAAGAAAACATTTAGTCCCTGGGCTGGCCAAGAAATACATAGTTGAGTCTAGCTTGTTTCTGTTTATTGCTGCTATTGTTGCTGCTGCTATTTTTACATTTTCGCCTCCTGAATCTATCCTTCCAGATCACTGATTATTTCTGAGACTCTTTCTGAAATCTGCCACAATTTGTCAGTATCTCCCCAGCCCTTAACAAACATCTCTCATTTTTTTTTCCCTTGACTCACCTGTTTTGTAAGAAATGAAGGAAGCTTGAACATGAGTGCCTGTCAAGCACAGAGATGCAGCAAGACTCTAGATGCTAGAAACATAACAAGCCAGATTCTCTCAGGGACTAACCGTGCTCCCTGAAGTGAAGCTCATGTCGCCTTACCCGAGAACGCGTAGACTCTCTGGTGGGTCAATGTCAGGTCAACACTGGTAGGATGATGTGAGGCTCTGTACGGAGTCCCAGGAGGAAGGGGAGGTGGAACGACTCAACAGCGTCCATGGTTCTTGGAAACTGCAACTTTAAGCAAAACAACAAATAATGAAAGCAGGTTGACCATAGGCTAATTGATAAAACAAGAATTAAGAGCCTATGGCCTATTTCTGATCACAAAAACATGACCAAACTTCCAAAAAGACCCAAAACACTTCTAATATTAAACATTGAAATAAATGTGAGCCGTACTTAACATTTATGAAAGATGAATAAAAACAAGTAACACAAGGAGCTCCCCATTTATTCCAGTTCAGGATCACGGGCAGTGCAGACTGGAAGACGGGGGCCTAGACTTCAGTTCCTCTTGCCTTGGCCTTTGCTGGGAATGAGACTATCAAACTTTCAGTGTTCTTATCCACCTCAGAGGGTGGCTGCAAAGATGCAAAAGATTATTTCAATATCTCTCTAAGCAAATATGGCCCAGTGGAAAGTGTAAGGGCTATAGCACCAGCAGACTTGAGTTTGAATCCCAGGCATTCTGTAGCTAAATGGCTTCAGTCAAGATCTAAGCCTCTACTTCTTTGTCTGTAGAATAGGAATAATACCAGCATCATAGGGTTTTTGTGAATATTAAATAACAATGTGTAAGTTGCCTGGCACATATGAGGTACAAAATAAACGCTAACTCTTTTCTAAATATAATTTCAACTTGTATTTTAGATTCGGAGGGTACATGTGCAGGTTTGTTACTTGGGTATATTGTGTGATGCTGAGGTTTGGGATTCAATTGATCCTGTCAACCAGGTACTAAGCATAGTACCCAACAGTTAGTTTGTTAACCCTTGTCCCCTTCTCCCTCCCTGCCAAGTCGTCCCCAGTGCCTATTGTTGCCATTTTTAGGTCCATGAGTATCCAATGTTTAGCTCCCACTTATGACAGAGAATATGTGGCATTTTTTTTCTGTTCCTGCTTTAATTCACTTAGGATAATGGCCTCCAGCTGTATCTATGTTGCCCCAAAGGACATTACTTCATTCTGTTTTATGGCTTTGTAGTATCCCAGGGTGTATATGTACCACGTTTTCTTTATCCAGTCCACTGTTGATGGGCACCTAGGTCCATCCCATGTCTTTGTTATTGTGAATAGTAATGCTAGTTCTTTAATCCTTCTATTCTCTCCCAAGGTGAAGTATTAAGAATTAATCTTGAGAATTAATGTTGCAGTTATTAAATGTTGTAATAAAGTATTAAAATAATGCTTCAAAAAATGTTCTGTATGCTATAAAGAACAATATAAACATAAAACATTTTGAAAGCTAATGCACTAGTCGGGCACAGTGGCTCACACCTGTTATCCCAGCACTTTGGGAGGTTGAGGTAGGATGATCACTTGAGGCCAGGAGTTCAAGACCAGCCTGGGCAACACAGTGAGATCCCATCTCTACAAAATCCTCCCCCCAAAAAATTAAACTAAAACAAAAACAATTGTATCCTTTTCCGTCTACCATTCTATTTCCTAGCCTCCCTTCCACAGAAAACCCAAGGAACTGTCAACACTTACTGCCTACTTCTTTACTTCCTATTTGGTCCTCAAGTAGCGGCCACTTTCACTACTCCCTGGACACCATTCTCACCTGTTTCCACCAATGACTTCCTAATTGCTAAGTGCACTGGGCCTTTGACTTTATTTTAAGCCCTCTGCACTGTTGATCAATATCGGCAACCCTTCCTTTTTAAAGTATAATATTTTCTTTAGATAGACTATATTTTCTACATTTTTCTCCTATCTCCTTTGACCCCTTAAACATTCCCCTGCTCTCCATTTCAATCTTATTTGAAGGTTCCTCTTCCCTTTCCCGTTCCTTCAATGTTGATTCTGACATTACTCTACCCTAGGCTCATTTCTCTTCACTCTTCACCTCTGTATCCCAGTAAGTATCCCATCTACTCACTAAGTTGCCCCGAGAAGCAGTGCCCATGTCTGTCTCGGGCACTGTTGCATCCGTAGACCCTTGAACTTCTGTTTGGTGAAGGTCCCAAGGGTGACTAGCTGGTAAAGGTAAAGAGAACTATGGGTCCAGGTGAGCAAAGGGCTGATGCTCAACTCAGGAATGATCTGTGCTTCTGCAGCAGCAGGCACCTAGTAGGTTGGCTACTAAATGAACCAAACAGAAAGAATTACAATCTGGGGAGCCCAAGTTCAGGGAGGCTTGCTGCAGCTTTGAGAAAAACGGGCTCATGATGCTGGAAGGTCATGGGCCCCCTCTATATTAGTCCATTCTCACGCTGCTAATAAAGACACACCTGAGACTGGGTAATTTATAAAGGAAAGAGGTTTAACTGACTCACAGTTAGCTGCACTGTGGGGAGGCCTAAGGAAACTTATAATCATGGTGGAAAGGGAAGCAAATACGTCCTTCTTCACTTGGTGCTAGGGAGAAGAAGAATGAGCAAAAGTGGAGAAAATCCCCTTATAAAACCATCAGATCTCTTGAGAACTCACTTACTATCATAAGAACAGCATGAGGGTAAATATCCCATGATTAAATGACCTCCCACTGGGTCACTCCCACAACACATGGGGATTATGGTAACTACAATTCAAGATGAGATTTGAGTGAGGACACAGCCAAACCATATCAACCTCTATAGAGATCTGGGCCACCAAGACATCATTGCAGGATGGACCAGCATCACCTGTCAGTCTGCAGAGGACAGGCTTTCAACGGCAAGTCTCTGTGGCAATGAGATTTCAAGGCAGTCTGTCCAAACCTCCCCAGAGATTTTGTACAAGTTAGCCGCTGGAGGGTAAAACTCAAGAGGAAGGTACTAGTTTTCCTATTCATAAAGCACGTGAGCAATTATGTCATTCGCTGAAAAACACAAAAGAGAGGAGATCATATTTATACTTTAGTTATGACGCCCAGTGTAACTGGTATCATAGCAGTCACCCCGGCTAAAATACCCTGATATTATAGTTGTTTCTCAATAAATATAATACTTATTAGGTTTATTTCTCTGCACCCAGAAGCCTCAGCAGAAAAGGGAGCTAACAGAATATGCATTCTCTGTGACAGCCTTTAAAATGAGTAGCAAATTTACAACTTGCTTGTATTTCTCATCGAGGTGCTGTGGCAAATATGTGCTCCCTTGAGATCCCTGAAGGCAGCAAACACTTTGACATGCTCAGTAAATAATGAGGAAGCCCCTTACAGGATGTCATGCCATGTGATGGCTCCAGACATGCTACTTGCTATGACGTGATGGAAACAACTTGCTGAAAGACCAGAGGCATTCAGTGCTGCTTCTATGGAGCTCCTGGCATCAATGTCACTCCTGAGCCTGGTTGAGACTGGAGCTAAAAGTGAAAGCAGACATCGTTCCTTCAAGAAATTGATAGAGTGTAGATGCATCCAATAGTTGGTGTTCACATAGTAATGTGTCTCTCAGGTAGAAGGTTCCCTAGTCTGTCTCAGGGGGCCACATCTTCTTGCCTTCCTATTCCACTCAAAAGGCAACCTTATCATCAGTCACCATCTTTGGGACCCCAACAAAATGGGCAACTCTTGCCTTTCCCTTTTCCATCTCTCCTCCTTTTCTCACATTGCCCCTTCTCAACCAAATAATTTGGAGGAGCCATTGCTTAGCCCCTCACCAACAAAGCCTATGTCTAGACTTGCCCTGACATTCACATCCCACCCCCCACCCCACCTGTCTACACCAAATGTCATTGTCCACGTAAGTCAGTTTTCTCAGGGAATGAGTGCTTTGCTGTGCTGACTGGTTAATATGTGTATTTTTATTTTTTAAAACATCTTTCATAGGCCAGATGCAGTGGCTCACACTTGTAATCTCAGTATTTTGGGAGGCCAAGGTGGAAGAATTGCTTGAGGCCAGGAGTTTGAGACCAGCCTGGGCAACATAGCAAGATCCCATCTCTAAAAGTAGAAAAACAAAAATAGCCAAGCCCAGTGGTGAACACCTGTAGTCCTAACTACTCAGGAGGCTGAGGTGGGAGGATTGCTTGAACCCAGAAGTCCAAGACTATGGGGAGCTATGATGGTACCACTGGACTCCAGCCTGGGTGACAGAGCAAGACTCTGTCTCAAACAAACAAACAAAAAAACTTTCGTAGACATGTTTAAACTAAAGTTTTGAGATATAAATCAGTGACCTACAAATGAGGGCTGAGTAGGTAGGGGGTAGAATAGAGTGACTGTAGGCCTCCTCAAGATGAACTGTGGTACTACAAAGACGGCGTCCTCTTTCCTCCACTGCTAAAACTCTCAAAAATCATATTAAC
This sequence comes from Macaca thibetana thibetana, assembly GCF_024542745.1. Lineage (NCBI taxonomy): Eukaryota > Metazoa > Chordata > Mammalia > Primates > Cercopithecidae > Macaca > Macaca thibetana. Next base: position 32,838,730 of record NC_065586.1, on the reverse strand, counting down.
TCACAAGTTAAAGTAATAATGCCTCGTTAGAATTTGTTAAACATTAAACACAGACAGCCAACTAACTGCCTCCCACATTATTCACAGGCAGTTCCAACTCAATACATTCTTATTTAAATTCATTTTCTATGTACCACCTTCCTCACCACACACATATAGACATGCACACTGTTACTAAAGTAACAATCTACTTCTCCTTCCCTTCAGACCTTCTCCCCACTCCTAAACGCCATTTGAAGAAAGATGAGAGAGAAAGAGAAACAACTCAAGATGAGGAAATGCCCCTCTGAGTAAACCTGTACTTTGAAACTCGAAATATTTATTGTATAAAGATTATTTTTACTACAAGAGGCTGGGTTACCTTTAAATGACTTGCACATTTTTTTTTTTTTTCCAATCAGGAATGGAGGGTCCAAAACAGAAAAGGTCAATTATAAGAAACTTTCAATTTTTCCCTTCTGTTACATGTTAATTTTCTACCTTATTTCAGAAAGAGTTTTTTAAATGTAAAAATACAGGGTAACAGACATTAAAAGTGGGGAGAAGAGAAGAAAGAAAACACAGAGAGTAACACAAATAGACGCAGTGCTGATGACAATGTGCATTCCATAATGAATTCTTCACTTATAACTCCTGAGCTACAAGGTAGGTTTATGATTCCCAGCAGCTAATGACAAAAGCGTCCATGACATGCAAAACAAACCACTGCTTAGGAGAAGGGCGGCTTTCTCTTCAGGAAGTGGGAGGGTTCCTTCTAAGTAGGACAACATTCTTATAACAGACTCATAACAATTTACATAGGACCATGTCTTACAGTAGTCTACTTCTTCTAGTACCCTCCTTTGCATCAAAACACCCTTTCGAAGAAGCAATCTTTTCGGAGACCTCTACAGTATAATGCAAGCCTTCAGGCTCCAACTTTAGGCTCCCTTGTTCCAGGAGGTGAACTTTAGGATATCCTATGAAATGTATGGTCTTGGCATACATTGATCAACTCAGTTGATCAATACTGTTCAATACCCCAAACGAACACTGAATAATAGTAAATACCACTTGGCAAGTGGCAAGAGTGTAGCAGTTATACACCCATCTTCCATTGCAGATGAGCTGAGAGTTTCACTGGTACCTTTTTGTGGATCACCAAAAATGAGACACCATGCTCCCAAAGTTCTGGTAAAACAGTATGAACACAGATCGATTTTTAAATAAGTGGAACCAGATGACCACTTCAGGAAACCAATCACAACAAAAGAATGTTTCATTCTGAGAAGGGCTGCTTCCTCCTGTGCCCTCCAAAGTAAACGACTTGGAAATATGTCCCAAGGGAAAAAATGAGGATATGTCTTTGCAAGGATGCTATCTATGAACCAGATTTTAAAAAGGGATAATGCTCATCAAATAGAATAGCTTTAGTTTTGCATTTTTCTGATAATATCTAACTAATAGTTCCTTTGCTGTGGTAATCACTGCTATTCCATTTTTCCTCCTTCTGGGCAAATAACAGGATTACACTTTACTGTCCCCTTGGAAGTTAGGCATAGTTGTGTGACTTACTTGGGTCACTGAAATGAGAGGCAAAACAATATGTCACCCCCAGATGGAAGATTTAAAAGCCAGTATACAATTCTACACAATCCCTTTTCCTCCCTTGGCAATCATTAAGATACAGAGGTGGAGCTTTCTTTTATCAGGTCTATGCAGGGAAGGCTTTCAACAGCTACCCTATTCTGCCTCTCTATTTCACCTGCACTGGGCTACGTATTCACATACTGCTTCCTACTTGGCAGCCTTTGTATCTGTTACACTGTCAGCCTGGAATGCCCTTTCTTCTATCCCTTCAAAATCTGCATAGATAACTCCTTCTTCTAAGACACAACTCCAGCCACCTCTTCCAGAAGGCATTCCTGAATCCTCATCCCATCCTTGTCCGGCATTTGAGACATTTTTTTTTTTTTAAACCTTAACTCCTTTTTGTATTTCGTATTTCATTTTTAATTTCCTGGAATGGGGGGGTACACAGTAGGTGTATATATTTGTAGGGTACATGGCTGCACGTTGATTTAGCCTTGCTTATCAACTTGAAATGATCTTCTCTCCCTCACTGAGTTTGGAGCTCTCTGAAGAAGAGACTGGCCTATTCAGAATCTTGGAATTCTCAGCTCTCAACTCAATACCTAGCATGTAATATGTGCTCAATAAATGTCTATTGGGTGAATAAATGACTGCCTTAATGAATGAGTCAATGAAAATGACGATGTATTTTGGGAAAGGAGAGAAGTCTTGTCTCTAAGGGCCATGTAAGTATGAATATTGGATGTAAGTCTTTTTTTTCTTCTTATGTCCAAGTTTACCACCCTTTTCAGAAAAGAAACTTCACTGTGGGAAATTCATTGTTTAGGCTTTCCAAGTTTTGCATATTAACCTGAGTAAATTCTAGTGACAGCGCTGGTCCCTGTTTCAGTGTGGTGACATTAGGCAAACCCACTGAACACTATTTCTTCATCTGTTCAGTAGGAAAACAGATCCATGTATCTCTCTGCCTCTAAGTGCCTCCCTCTACCGAAAAACAACCCCAAATAACATTTTGAATTACAGGTACAAAGTAGTTGGTCAAGTAGCCTTTGAAATGGAGCCAAAGAACAAAATCCCAGAATAAATATCTGAAGTAGCAATGATGTGTATTTCATGCCTCCAACCTACTGATAAAAAATAGGCTGGCGTTTCTCATAAAACAACTAGTATACCAGCATTCTCCCCTCTGCTTGCAAAGGTCAAGGTTCAGGGTGTGAACAGTGTCTCTCCCATTATATTTATGTGTTCAGACATTGAAATGGCATTTCGGGCTGGTTTATAAAGAAATAAAAAAAGGTCAAGAATTCGTTATCTTCATTATTTCCCCGTTTACACAATAAATAACCATGGGCGCTCTTCCCTATTCATGTTGCTTAGTGACAAGAGCATCACCTTCTCTCTTCTCAACAAAATATATTAAAAAGCAAACTTTTTAGGTCAAACTTTCTCAGTGTCTCAGGAAATGAGAAACCACCCACAAAACAATTGAAGATCTTTCTAAGGGTAACATGAACTTTACTTTTGCTGATAGATCTTTTGTGAGGGAGGATGGGGGCTATTGCACATTTCATATTCTTAGAATAAATGTAAGTGTGCGAATAAGCTCTGGTCATAGAAACCTGCTTGGCTGTAGTCATCCTTTCGAGGCTAAGTAAAGGACAAAAAATGTTGGACTTTCTCTCAAGATGAAATGCTGCATTCTGAATTAGCCCAGTGGAGAAATCCAGCTGGAAGGAGTACCACAGGGTTACAGGTACTGGGGACGATGCATCACTATCAGGAAACAAATGCCAATATAGACCATATCCTTGCAAGAATGAGTTCATTGTCACACTGGGGTGCCCTCCAAGAGAGCAAGATTGAAACCTTCCAGGCACCATTCTTCTCCAGCAAGATGTTAAGAAGAAGAATAATGCTACCTGGCAAGGAGGGAGAACATGACGCTTATTCATGATGACAAGAGACTCAGCTAGCAGTTCACAATTTTTCTGAATCATTATTTTATAGATGAGCTCACAGAGATCCTATGCAGTCCCAGAATCTGACACAGCAGGACTGGAGTCTGATTCATGGGCTCTCCTAGCCATGCATACATTCAGAGGGACAATCAGACCCTACAGCCTAGAAAAGCCAGGAGCAACTGTGTGAGTCCTTGCCCACCCCTTTTTAAAATTTTTACTTTTTGAGACAGGGACTTGCACTGTCACCTAGGCTGGAGTATGGTGGCACAATCATGGCTCACTGAAGCCTTGAACTCCTTGGACTCAAGTGATCCTCTTGCCTCAGCCTCCTGAATAGCTGGGACTACAGGTGTGCCCTAACATACCTGGCTAATATTTTAATTTTTGGCAGAGTTGGGGTTTTGCTCTGCTGTCCTGGCTGATCTCAAACTCCTGGCCTCAAGCAATCCTCCAGCTTCGGCCTCCCAAAGGGCTGGGATTACAAGTATGAGCCACCATGTCTGGCCCTCACCCCTTCTGATAGTGGTTCAGTAATGTGAAGAAGCAAATTGCCAGATGCCTTTGAAGAAAGGAAAGAACATGCGGTTTCCAGAACATGCACTTTCAGAATATTTCACTTGATACCTTAGTTTATGGTATCCCATGTTGAGAGGCTGAGATTCAAAATATGACTAATAGCAGAGAAAAACAAGAGCAGTGAGATGGGGGAGACTGTGGGCTTCAATGTTATTCAGATATCTACTTGTTGTCTTAACTCCTCCCAGCAAAGTCTGCGTCCAGAGGTGGGTTCTCGCCTAGAGACTCCCGGCACTGAGGAAATAGTTTGCACTGAGCTGGTCGTGGTGTAGATAACTTGGGTTTCATTAGGACCCAGGAGTGAATGAGGATCGGTAACTGCCTGTTTAGTTCACAAACTACACCTCTCCCGCCTCTCTCAGCAGCACCAGCTGCCCCATAGCAATCATTTAAAAGCCAATCAGAATCTACCCTGCAGCTACCTTTTCTCCCCTTGGCTGTAATTCCCCACCCTGTCTCCAGCAAATAACCTCAGCTCACCAGTGTCTCCTAGGTGCATAGCGAGTAGCATTCAGTGTCGAACATCCACATAGGAAAGCTTATGAAAACACACACAACAATGTGCACATCCGTAACTGATGGATAGTGGACCATGGTCCATTACATAGAATTCCCACGTAGGTTTTCCATGTTAAAGTCTTGGGGAAGCCTGGCCGGTGGCTCACACTTATAATCCCAGCACTTTGGGAGGCTGAGATGGGAGGATCGCTTGAAACTAGGAGTTCAAGACCAGCCTGTGCAAGGTAATGAGACCTTGTCTCTGCAAAAAATAAAAAATCAGCTGGTCATGGTAGAGTGTGCCTGCAGTCCCAGCCACTCACAGGCTGAGGCAGAGGATTACCATTGCACTCCAGCCTGCATGACCCTCTCTCAAAAAAGAAAAAACACAAAGTCTTGGGGAGATAGTGGAGGTGCAAAAGTCATTTGCAAAAGAACATTTCTTTCATTCAGAATCTCTGAAGCCTATCAGAATTTGCCTGCTTTTGCAAGAAAAAGATCTGTTTTGCACAGATTCATCTCATTGTTAAATAAATCTTCTCTTTTCTTTCTTTCTTATTCCAAAGTGGCCCCAATCTCCTCTTTCTCCCTGATCTGTTTTTAAGAAGTAGATCATCAGCCTAACAGCCACATTTGAAATGCATCCATAAGGCATGAAGAAAGCATTCAGGAGTATAAATTCTCTAAATAAAAGTGTCAAGCTCCTAGTAAAATAAGATGGATTTATTTTTCTTTTGTATATATACAGCATAATTTGTTTCCACCATTTGAAGTCTCGTTCAGAATACCAGATTCACGGTTTCTTCCTAGCAGAAAACATTAGCCTAATTCCTCCACTTAAAATGATTTAACTTCCCTGCAGATGTCCTAAGCAGGCTTGGGGTATGTTCAGAGGCTCTCAGCAAATTAGCTATCATACTGTCCTGAGATGAGTAGACCCTTTGAATGCTTAAAGCAGATTATTTAAAAGAAAGGAAGGAAGCAGACCAGCACTAGAATAATAATTTTTAAAAACCTCTCCAGTCATTTGTAATGCAGCAAAATTTTCATTTAAAGAATGGCTTATTGTTTCCCAGATACAGATACACCAAAGGTCATACCGTGTCTCCCGAAACAACTGTCTGCAGTAAAGGCTAAATGTAATGCACTTTGGCCATGAGGTATAAGTTAATGCCATCTCTCAGATTCTGTTCAAAAGAGATCCCATTACTTATTCAAATTCAATAGCAGGGCCTGGTGCCTTGGGCCTCCATTCACAAGCTGGAAGGAATATGGGTCCTTCCATTTGTCTTCTTTTAAGTTATCAGAAGATGATCATACTATATAATCAACAAGCTATTGAAAGGAGCCACGCATTTCTGTAAACTAGGTTTAATGCTGTAATCAAATCAAACTTACAGTGGTATTTTAGGGTACAAACTTCATGATTGTATATCATAGTAATTAAGAATAAAACTGATGAGTTTATGCAAATGAATTTAATTAGTATCACGTTTATGTAAGAATTGGGTTTGGCTGCTAGTGACAAAGAATCCAAAACAAAAGAGATATAAAAAGGATAGATATTTATTTCTCTCACACATAAAAGGATTCTGGTGAGAAGATTTAATTCTCCTCCCAGGCACAGAGAAATGGTGGTTTCTAAGTTTCCAAGGTCAATCCACATCTGTTAAGAGGAAAATTTGAACACAGCACGGGACTCACTGAGTAGAGTGACCAACTCACCTGGTTTGCCTGGGACTGTCCCATTTTAGCACTGAGAGGCTGCATCCAGGGAAAATCCTCAGACTGTGGGACTGCACCCCACCACCAAGGGCCTCCCCACAGTCAAGGGAACAAGACACATCTGGCAGGGTGTCTTCGCTAAATTCCCCCGTCCTGGTCCGCACCTGGTATTAGCTCTTGTCAACTCAGCTAGTCCCTGCATCTAGTCCTGCCTCCTCCATCACTGACTCAACAAATACTTGTTAAGCACCCGTTTTATCCAGGTCCAGGTCCACCTCACACCGCACCCTCTTCCTAATAGAATTTGGTTCACCAGGGACACCAGATGCCATCTCCTACTCCTCCTCTTTCCTCCATGGAATTCAGGTCACCATGAACTGAAAAGGAGAAAGAGACCATGAGAACTCTGTCTGAACAAGAGAAGGCAAAACCCAAAGTCCTCAACTGTCAAAATATTTGAAAAATACTGTGGATGAATATGAAGTGACTTCAAAAGGTTTCCACAATATATTGTTAAGTGGGAAAAAAAATCAATTTATAGAATAACTTGAACAGTATGATCCCAGTCTACAAAAATATGTATGTATGTATGTATGTATTTTAAAAGCATATTGATAGAAAGGCAGACTGTTGCCTCTGAGTTTTGGACCAAGGGAGGAGGTGCTGTGATGGGGAGAAGTCCCATTCAAAAGCCACTGTGGTAAGATGCCACCTAACCCCCATCACAATGGCCATTACTTAAAAGTCAAAAAATAATAGATGTTGGCACAGATTTGATGAAAAGGGGAAGTGTATACAATGTTAGTGGGAATGTAAATTAGTACAACTTCTGTGGAAAACAGTCTAGAGATTTCTCAAAGAGCAAAAAGTATATCTACTATTCAATCCAGCAATCCCATTATTGGACATCTACTCAAAGAAAGATATATATATAAAAGACACCTGCATGCAAATGTCTATTGCAGCACAATTCACAGTTGCAAAGATGTGGAATCAACCTAAGTGCCCATAAACTGATGAGTGCATAAAGAAATTGTGGTGAGTACACACACACACACACACACACACACACATACACACACTGTATTAGTCTGCTCTCATGCTGCTAATAAAGACATACCTGAGACTGGGTAATTTATAAAGGAAAGAAGTTTAATTGACTCACAGTTCCACATGGCTGGGGAGGCCTCACAATCATGGCAGAAGGCAAAGGAGAAGCAAAGTCACATCTTGCATGGTGGCAGGCAAGAAGACATGTGCAAGAGAACTCCCCTTCATAAAACCATCAGATCTTGTGAGACTTATTCACAACCACGAGAACAGCATGGGAAAGACCCACCCCCATGATTCAATTACCTCCCACTGGGTCCTTCTCATGGCACGTGGGAATTATGGGAGCTACAATTCAAGATGATATTTGGGTGGGGACACAGCCAAACCATATCTCACTCTCACACACACACACACACGCATGCATGCCATGGAATACTACTCAGTCATTAAAAAAAAAAAAAAGAGGAAAATAATGTATTTTGCAGAAACTTGGATGGACCTGAAGGCCATCATCCTAAGTGAGGCAACTCAGGAATGGAAAACCAAATACCACATGCTCTCACTTATACATGGGAGCTGAGCTATGGGTACACAGGGGCATACAGTGATATAATGGGCATTGGAGACTCAGAAGGGTGAAGTGTGGGAGGGGGATGAGGGATGAAAAATTATGATGCACAATGTTCACTATTCGAGTGATGGGTACACTGAAAGCCCAGACTCCACCACCATACAATGCATTCATGTAATCAAAAACTACCTTTACTCCTAAAGCTATTGAAATAAAGCAAAAAAACACTTTTTTTTTTTTAACAAATTCAATTTTGATAAGATTAAAAAGCAAAACATAAAACTGCTGCGAACGCAGAATGGAAAGACTTGGTGAATTTGATGTACAGAATAAGGAAGAAGGAACAGTCAGACATTGGGCAGCCTGGGTGGATGGAGAACAGAGGGACAGTTAAGAAGAACAAGGATTGAGAGGGAGGAGGAAGGGGGCAGGAAAGCGATAGCTTTCCTTTGAAACGTGGGACTTTAGAAGGCTGTGAGCCCTTTGGGTCAAGATCTCCAATGTACAATTAGGAACACAGAACTGGAGCTCAGAGGAGAGGGAGTTCCGGAAATGCAGATTTTAAAATCATTCACCTGGCTGGGTGCTGTGGCTCACGCCTGTAATCCCAACACTTTGGGAAGTCAAGGTGGGTGGATCACCTGAGGTCAGGAGTTCAAGGACAGCCTGATCAACATGGCGAAACCCTGTCTCTACTAAAAATAAAAAATTAGCCTGGCATGGTGGCACACACCTGTAATTCCAGCTACTTGGGAGGCTGAGGCAGAAGAATCGCATGAACCCGGGAAGCAAAGGTTGGAATAAGCCAAGATCACACCACTGCGCTCTAGCCTGGGTGACACAGAGAGACTCCATATCAAAAATAAATAAATAAAAACAAAATGACGCACCTCAATCTAAGAGTCAAAGCCCCAGCAACACATGAAAAACACCAGCCAAACAGGCACGGTGGTTCACACCTGCAATCCCAGCACTTAGGGAGGCTGAGGCAGGAGGATCACTTGAGCCCAGGAGTTTGAGACCAACCTGGGCAATGTAGTGAGACCTTGTCTTTACAAAGAAAAAAATTAAAAATCAACCAAGCATGGTGGCATGAGCCTGTAGTCCCAGCTACTTGGGAGGTAGAGGTGAGAGGATTGCTTGAGGACAGAAGTTCAAGATTAGCCTGGGCTACATAGGGATAACTCATCTCCAAAAGCAAACAAGCAAACACAACAAACAGCAGCTAAACTATCAAAAAGAGGAGAAGAAAGTCAAAGGCAGAATGTTGAGAAACACCTACCCCTGAGGCATCCCTCAGAGGAAGAAGAGGAGACAGAAATTGGAAACATTTAAGGCAGGAGCACAGAGGCACTCCAGCAGATGGGGCCAAATAAATGAAAAATGGACAAGGAGAGAACGAGAAGGAAACTCCACTTGATTGAGTCTGTCTTGGGCTGGCCTCTCACTCTCTGGGCTCTGAGGGTTTACAGTGACTCATGAGGGATCTCATGGGATCTCTAGAGATACCCTATGTGGGTGATGTTTTACCTTCAGTAAAGACAAGCCTGGGACATTCCCTTCCTTGTCCTCTCTTCTCTACTCTAATCTCACAGAGATAGAAAACCAGAGTATCAGGGGATGTGGCTGGCAAATCAAAGCTCAAGTTGGAGAAATCAAAGTCAACCACTGCCCTCCCTCCCAGCACCTACAGTGGTAGGGAAAAGGGTATAGCTGTAACCTTGAATGAAGTGGCAACTTTTGGCGATACCTCTGAATGAGACATTAATTACTGATTAGAAGACTTTTCATTCCCTGAAGGTGACCATAAAAGTCATGGTGATCCAGGAGCAAGAGACTAATTAGCTCCACAGAACAAAGGAGTGATAGGAGACAAAAATAAAATGGCTTAATAATTACACCCTGAAGCCATACTTGTTCAACATCGTGGTTATAAAAGAATAAAGATATTGGGACCACTGCTTTTCCCATGGGTAGCAGGATGTTGAACAGGACTTCTTCTGTTGTCTCGGAGTTGTGGCCAAAAACCCAAGGTTGAAAACAGTAATACTAATGGCCCCTAAAGATAATTGACTTGGATGGAAGCCAGAGACTTCTCCAAGGCTGTTTGACCTTGCTACAATCAATCCATCATTTGCCCTCAGTTCATATTTGCAAAAAACTATTTGGAATTGGGAGTTGTTGACTTAGATGAAAGGTGCTGGGGCCTCTTCTCTCTCTTCCCCACTAGCAGGTGAAGGGGCAATGTATTCTTCAGTTTCTATTGCTTTCTAACAATTGCCACCAACTTAGTGGCTTAAAACAACATGAATTCACTAGCTCACAGCTCGGTAGGTAAGAAGTACAGGCACCATGTAGCTGGGTTCTCGTTTAGGGTGTCACAAGGCTGTAACCAAGCTGTTGATTGGCTGGGTTCACATCTGATGTTCCAAGTCCTCTTCCAACTTCATGTGGTTGTTGGCAGGACTCAGTTCCTTGCAGCTGTAGGACTGATGTTTCCACTTCCTTGCTATCAGTCAGGGGCTGCTCTTAGAGGGCACCCACATTCCTCACAACATGACCCCTCCGTCTTCAAAGCCAGCAAAGCTCCCATGTTGAATGCTTCTCATGTTTCAAATCCCTTTCCATGAAAAGCCCAGCCGCTTTTTAGCACTTTCCTGATTAGATCAGACCCACCCTCCATAATATCCCTTTCTTTCTTTTTTTTTTTTTCTTTTATTTTTGAGATGGAGTATCACTCTTTCGCCAGGCTGGAGTGCAATGGTGTGATCTCGGCTCACCGCAATCTCCACCTCCTGGGTTCAAGCGATTCTCCTGCCTCAGCCTCCCTAGTAGCTAGGACTATAGGTGTGTGCCACCATGCCCAGCTAATTTTTGTATTTTTAGTAGAGACGGGGTTTCAGCATGTTGGCCAGGATGGTCTCGATCTCTTGACCCTGTGATCCACCCACCTCGGCCTTCCAAAGTGCTGAGATTATAGGCATGAGTCACCATGCCCAACCCATAATGTCCCTTTATTAAAGTTCACAGTGCCATATGTCAAGGACCTATTGCAGGAGCTGAGTCCATCATAGTCGTAAGCTTGGGGATTGTGCAAGGTGTCCACATCAAGGGCAGGCATCTTGGGGCTGGCTTACAATTCTGCCTGACATGGCTATGCCCTCCCAAAAGCCACGTACCAGGGGCTCCAAAGGATCATTTGTGAAGAATAGGGGAGAAGGCAAGAAGACTCACTGGCAGGCGGTCTTCAGGTGGACAGCCTCTGGTGCAGCAGACCTGATCCTCTGCGCTTCATGGAGAACAGAGGGCAGCAATAACAAGGTCTATACCCCACTCCATGGCATGACCAGGAGGTGAGAGCTGCCCTGGACATTGCAGAATGGGGAATGTTCTGACCACGCTTCCCAGGACAATACCCAAGCCATACTTGCTGTGAGCGTGCCGGGGGCATGGGGGCTGAGGGGTGCAGCCAGAAACATCAAGCCAGGTGAGCTCCCCACATCAGCAAACTATACATGGGGAGGCAAGCACGTCACCCTCCAAAGCATCCACCTGTGACCCACCTGGAGAGTCAGGCTTCTGATGCCTCCATCTATGGACATCAACAGCCAGGAGAGGTTGGGAGCACTGGCTCATGCCTGTAATCCCAGCACTTTGAGAGGCCTAGGTGAGTGCAACACTTGAGGTCAGGAGTTCATGACCAACCTGGCCAACATGGCAAATCCCCATCTCTACTAAAAATACAATAATTAGCAGGGCATGGTGGCGGGTGCCTGTAGTCCCAGCTATTTGGGAAGCTGAGGCAGGAGAATCGATTCAACCCAGGAGGCAGAGGTTGCAGTGAACCGAGATTGTGCCACTGCACTACAGCCTGGGCGACAAAGTGAGACTCCATCTAAAAAAAACAGCCAACAGAGAGCTCCAGCAGCAGCAGCTAAATAAAAGCATTTGTCCCTTTTCTCTAATCACTTTGCTTCATGTCAGCTACACAGGGGCTGTAAGCAGAAGGTGAAAGAAATATTTAAAAAGCCAACCACTCCTCTCTCCTCCAGACAAGACTCTCAGTGCCTGGCAGCTCTTGGAGAAGGCCATGAGCACTAAATCTGGCAAGAAATGTAAGTTTTGATCTGGACTGCTTTTTTTTTTTTTTTTTTTTTTTTTAAACAGTCTCCCTCTGTCACCCAGGTTGGAGTACAGTGGTGCAATCATAGCTCACTGCAGCCTCAAACTCCTGGGCTCAAGCAATCCTCCTACCTCAGCCTCCTGAGTAGCTGGGACTACAGGCATGAGCCACTGCGCCTGGTCCCCAACTGCATTATAACCAAGAAGCTGTGGGACATATCATTAAGATAAATGAAATGGAGATTCAGCAGAATATATGGTAAGGTTGCATTTGGAGGAAAAAATCCCAAATAACTACTTCTTGTGTTTCTCACTAAATTCATACCATTTAATAAACGAAACACATTTACAAATGTGCTGAACTCTCAGCAGAGTGGTCTGAACTCTTGGGAGCAGACATAGTTCCAACTACCAAGAAGAGTGGAAAAAAAATTCAGAGTGGCCTTTCAACCAGAGCCCAGACACTGGAGCCTCAAAAATGTGTGCAAATATACCGGGCACAGTGGCTCATGCCTATAATCCCAGCATTTTGGGTGGCCAAGGCAGGCAGATCACTTGAGGTCAGGAGTTCAAGACCAGCCTGGCCAACATGGTGAAATCCCGTCTCTACTAAAAATACAAAAATTAGTTGGGCGTGATGGCTCGAGCCTATAATCCCAGTTACTTGGGAGGCCAATACAGGAGAATCACTGGAACCTGAGAGATGGAGGTTGCAGTGAGCTGAGATCACGCCACTGCACTCCAGCCTGGGCAACAGAGCAAGACTCCATCTCAAAAAAAAAAAAAAAATTGTGCAAAAGTGTGTGTGTGCACATCCATGAGTGTGTGTGAGACAGGGTGTGTTTGCATGTCAGCATGTGTGTGCAGAGTGAGTATCAGGGTATCCACATGAGTGTTTGTGTGTGTATGAGGAACACACGAGATTGAATGTGTGTGACCGTATGTCTCCAATGACAGCACAGAGGAAGATGGTCCAAGGCCAAAGAGGAAAGAAATGGCCTAAGATGGGACAATGTTGTATGATCTCCAAAGAAAAATAAGAAAGAAAAATAAGAAACAAATTTAAAAGAAGAGGGATAAGGAGATAAGTAAAGTAAGTTTAGCCGCAATTTGTATTCTCATTTAGGAACCAGGGTCTTAATCTCGGGAGAAGAAACTCAACACGATGTACTGTAATGGGGGTTTCCAGACTTGCTAACTTTATTCTCTCCCAAGCCATTTGTCTCTCTGTTAGTTTAATAATTTTCCACAGCTGCTATGTAATATAACTACTGATATACTACTGAGCCAATTTCTCCCAGCCAGTCCTGCTGCCAGAGAAACTAATGGGAAGAGACAGCGCCAGGGTCTACCCTGCAAACCTGCAAGGGCTGGCAAATTGGGTCACAGTTTGCTTGTTGCTGAAGGGAACAGCACGCACAGGCTGCCATCTCCATTTAATTTTTTTCTTTGTCTTGCAAACAGCAATATCTTTCTTTCGGAATTCTGAAGAAATCGATTGCTTTCATATTTCCCTGGCTCTTTAAGGAACAAAAAGTCCTGAAAAGTAAAGACATTTCTTTTAGGTCCATCTCGCACAAATTGTGGTGCAACAGCAGCGTTCGATTCCAGAAAGAGCAGAGATTCTATTTCTGTCAGTCTATGTCTCCCTGAAACCATTTTACGATTATTTTGTGTGCTCTGTTTTCCCAATTGGATGACTTAAACACCACCCCGAGAGGCAGCTGTTTCCAGAATATTGCACAATTTATTGAGTTCATGCGAATTGTGATCGTTGGCAGCACCGACCTTTACGGAGGGAATCACAGGCACTTTAATTCCAATTTGTTGACTTATGGAGGAAGCAATTTCTCCCAGTGGTGTCCCTTCATCCAGGAACAAGAGCCATCAAAGTGTCACCGACTTAGAGCCGGAAGGGCTCTCCGCTAGTGTTTCTGCCACTCTTCTTGGTTTTACACATGAGGAAACCGAGACCCAGGGAAGTTAAGTTACTTGTTAACTAGTCACCCAGTAGCAGATGTGCAAGGATCTCTTCGCAATCCTGAATCCAGGTCTAATGCTCTTGCATTAGCTCTGTGCTGCCTCCTAGATGCGAGTCTTCTTAATATTGATAGCGCATTTGCTCAAATGTTTGCTAATATGGTTTGGCTGTGTCCTCACCCAAATCTCATCTTGAATTGTAGTTCCCATAATCCCCACGTGTCGTGGCAGGGACCCAGTGGGAGGTAATTTAATCATGGGGGTGGTTACCCTCATGCTATTCTCGTGATAGTGAGTGAAGTCTCAGGAGATCTGATGGTTTTATAAACAGGAGTTCTCCTGCACAAGCTCTCTTCCCTGCTGCCATGTAAGAAGTCCTTTTACTCTTCCTTCATCTTCTGCCATGATTGTGAGGCCTCCCCAGCCATATGGAGCCATGAGTTCATTAAACCTCTTTTCTTTATAAATTACGCAGTCTCCAGTATGTCTTTATTAGTAGCGTGAGAACAGACTATTATACTTGCCCTGCAAAACTTCCTTATTCTTAAGCAAAGTGATTTCCAAATTGTCTTTGTTAGACACGTAATTTAGAACTACAATTAACTAAACACTAACTGGGTATCAATTACTGTGCTATTTCCTGCACATGGACACATTTAGGGTTAAAGTACTGTACCAAGTGTCATTTTCCTAGAAGCTATAAAATGTAGGGTATCAGTGAATGGAAAAAATAGAATATTAATTAATAAAAGAAATCCACTACAGAGAATCTCTTCCCCCTCAATATAACCATGGAGACTAGGCTGGTCATTATTTGCAGTTCACAAAAGAATTAAAGAGCCTACAGAAATATTCACAGCTATTGAATGAGGTGGCTGGCAGGTGAATTTGGTGTAGGTGCATAAATTTGTGTGCTGGGGGTGTGTTATAAAAGAATGAAGTCTGGGTTCAGCTGGGTAATGGCAGGAAAAACAGGATCCCAGAGGAGGCTGGAAGGGTTGGGAACAGATGGAATGAATGGCCTACATGTCAAGTCTCTTCACCTGCCTACCTGACCACAGAAAAGGCAAAACTCTATAAATGGATCATCTCGTTCTTACTGTAACACATGACAAGCAGTGAGCAACACAAACTCACCTGTGTCGATGGAAAGAGTTAAACTCTGTGACATATTTAGGAAGGTTTATTCTGAGTCAGATATGAGTGACCAAGGCCCGTGACACAGCCCCGAGAGGTCCTGAGAACATGTTCCCAAGGTGGTTGGGTTACTGCTTAATTTTATATATTTTAGAAAGACAGAAGAAGTTGCAGGCAGACATCAATTAATCCTTGTAAGGTGTACATTGTTTGGGTCTGGAAGCAGTTGTGGGGGTCAGGCTAGGAGGGTGGGGCACGGCTTCCAGGTCATAGTGGATTCAAAAATTTTCTGATTGCCAATCAGTTGAAAGAGTTAAGTTACTATCCAAAGACCTGGAATCAACAGAAAGGAACGTCTTCTAGGTTAAGATAAGGGGTTATGGAGACCAAGGATTTCATTATGCAAATGAAGCCTCCAGGCTGTAGAGAGAATAGAGAACAAATGTCTCTTATCAAACCTAAAAACCTGCCAAACCCTTAGTCAGATATCTCCCAGATGAGGTAAAGACCTAGAAAGGGAAAAGGATTCTCTACAGAATGTACATTTCCTCACAAAAGACAGCCTTTCAGGGCCATTTAAAAAGATGTCAAAGAAATCTATTTTGGGGTAAAATACTTCAGTGTCTTTCAGGGCCTGCCATCTGTCCTGTGATGCCATACTAGAGTCAGGTTGGAATTTGGTGTCTTATCACTACAGAGTCTGCTTTGTCAGTCCTAAGATCTGTTTTAATGTTAACGCTGGTCAGTTGAGCCTGAATTCCAAAGGTAGGAGGGCATAAGGAGGTCTGCCCAAGTCTCTCTTCCCATCACAGCTTGAACTAGTTTTTCAGGTTTACTTTGGAATGCCCTTGGCCAAGAGGGAGATCCATTTAGTCATTCTGGAGGCTTAAAATTTTATTTTTGGTTTACACCTGCTATTTACCCTTTTTCTGCTACACTGGCAAAATAACCCCGTCTGCCCCTGAAAAAGGCTTCCTGGTAATCTCTCTCTCAGGAATCAGGGTAATTTCTCTAGTTGTTGGCAAGTCTGACAGATTGCAGGGGAAATGCTACTTCACAATCCTGCTCCAGATGTGTTCTGACCCTAGAAGTGAACACCGAGAGCATTCTGATTCAACCCTACAGGAGACCAGGGAAGGAGCACTGCCCAGAGAGAGTTCTGTACCTAAGTGCACCTTCATTTGGTATTTAAAAAAAAAAAAAGCACAGCAAAGATGAAAGAATGTTGACAGGGCTGTATGACATCAAACTAAGCAGCAAGATCCCCCTCCAGGAAGTGTCTAAGTTCAAGGAATGAAAGTATTCCAATCAAACACAGAGCTTGAGAGGAGTATAAAGGACTTGGCAGAGAATCACTGAAGTAGGAAATTAATAAGGTTCAAACCGAGTGTTAAACAAGCCTTCTGAATTCCAAAATCCAACAAGGCATCTTTGGTTGTGTTCTAAAGTTAAGGAAACTATAGTCCAGGGTAACAAGAGGCAAGGGCCCCAGCTACAGGGGGCGGGGTGGGCCTCGGCTTGCTCAGTCCCCATTAACCCGATATTGGGGCAGGCAAACACAGGATGAGATGAGAGAGGCTCCACCGTGCAAGCGTGGGAGCAGATCCTGCCTTTCTTTATGATGTTAATATTTTGTTCGTCATGGATTTTTTTCCATTGACTTTTACATTTAAAAACATTTCACAGCTGGGTGCAGGGGCTCATGCCTGTCATCCCAACACTTTGTGAAGCCAAGGTGGGTGAATTGATCGAGGCCTGCAACACAGAGAGACCCCATCTATACAAAAAATATATATAAATTAGCCAGGCATATGTATGCCTGTAGTCCCAGCTACTCTGGACACTGAGGCTCTGGAGGATCCCTTGAGTCCGGTAGATGAAGGCATGAAGGCTGCAGTGAGCCCTGATTGTACCACTCCACTCCAGCCTGAGCAACAAAGTGAGGCTCTGCTTCAAAAATAAAAATAAAAAAAATTTAAAACACTAAAAAACTGACCAAATAAAGGCACAATATATTTTTTTTAAAACCCACTTCATTTAAAATATAATTTATCTTGACTGCTGAGCTACTTTATGTCCCCTTAAATTTATTGTTCCCCATGAGTTCTCATTTGTTTCACTCTAGTCTCAGCCCCAGGAAAGAGCTTAATAGATGCAAGTGACAGATGTGAAGGATGGCGACGAAAAGTCACCATCTCTTAAGGGTCCCCCAAGAAGATGTGGAGGTCTTAACCCCCAGTACCTTGGAATGTGACCTTATTTGGAAATAAGGTTATTGCAGATGTAATTAGTTAAGATAAAATCACACATGAGTAGGATGTGCCCCTAATCCCATATGATTGGTGTCCTTATCAAAGGAAATTTGGACACAGACATCCACCCAGGGAGAAGGACATGTGAATATGAGGGCAGAGACTGGGGTGATGCTTCTATAAGACAAGGAATCCCAAAGATTGCCAGCAAAGTGCCAGAAGCCAAGAAATTAGCAGGGAATAGATTCTTCCTCCCAGCCCACAATCCTGTAACACCTTGATCTTGGATTTGGAGCCTCCAGAACTTTCAGACAATGAGTGTCTGTTGTTGAAGCTGCTCAGTTTGTGGTACTTTGTTATGGCAGTCCTAGGAAACTAACACACCATCACTGGTCTTAAGGACAGACTGAGCACCTCTGTATCAACCAGCCCTACTTCAGCCCTATAGCCAGGGAAGACCAAATCAGCTCTCAGCCCAGAGATGTGCAAATCCAGAGGCTATGAGGGCAGGGTGGGAGGGAAAAGCT
Source organism: Macaca thibetana thibetana (assembly GCF_024542745.1). NCBI lineage: Eukaryota > Metazoa > Chordata > Mammalia > Primates > Cercopithecidae > Macaca > Macaca thibetana. The sequence continues at coordinate 32,820,756 of NC_065586.1, read as the reverse complement.
GGTTCATTATGGGGAGGATGAGCCAGAGTTAGAACCAGGACCATGATCACCATCAGAATGCAACAACCTTGTAAAAATGCCAGAGCCAGGCAGGTCAGGTGGACAGACATCTCTGAGGATGGGTGGATGATCAAAGCAAGTGGGAGCAAGAGAGAAAGTATGCATAGGACAGAAGAAATTTAGCATTGAGTAATCCTCTCAGACAACAGGTACTTCAACTTGAGACAGCCTGTATGCATTTGACTGACTCTGCTTTTATAAGGCTCGTACTATGTGCTCAGCTCAGTAACAGTTGCTGTTATCAGAGTGTGTAAGAGCCAGGCATGGTGACTTATGCCTGTAATCCCAATGCTTTGGGAGGCTGAAGCAGGAGGATCACTTGAGGCCAGGGTTCAAGACCAGCCTGGGCAACATAGCAAGGTCCTATCAAGAAAGAAAGAGAAAGAGAGAGATAAAGAGAAAGAGAGAGATGAAGAGAAAGACTGTGAGAGAAAGAAAAACAGAAAGAGAGAGAGGAGGGAAAGAGCGACGGAGGGAGGGAGGGAGAGAGGGAGGAAGGAAGGAAGGAAGGAAAGAAGGAAGGGAGAGAGGGTAGAGAAACACTGTGTGAGTATCAAAATGAGGGGGTAACACTGAACCCAAGCTAGATGGGGGTCATATCAGAACAAGAAGAAAAGGAGAGGTGTGAACAATGCTACTTCCTCGAGCTTGTCTTAAGGTTGGTCTATATGAAAAATGTGTCTCTGGTCTTTAAAAGGAAAAAAACAGAAGAGGTGGAGGAAGGAAGGAAAAAGAAGGAGAAAGGGAGAAAAGGAGTAAAAGCAAGGAGAAAGAGTTGAAGGTCAGGTTCTTATTCCCCTGCATCTGATTTCAGACTTGGTCTCTATAGGAGCCAACTCCTGTTCACATTTCATTTTATTTTGTTTATTTTTGAGACAGGGTCTCACTCTGTTGCCTAGGCTGGAGTACAGTGGTGTGATCTTGGCCCACTGCGACCTCCACCTCCTTGGTTCAGGCAATTCTCGTGCCTGAGCCTCCCAAGTAGTTGGGATTACAGGCATCTGTACATACAACAATCTGTACATACAACAATCACCATGCCTGGCTAATTGTTGTATTTTTTGTAGAGACTGGGTTTCACTATGTTGGCCAGGCTGGTCTTGAACTGTTGGACTCAATTGATCTGCCTGACTCAGCCTCCCAAAGTGCTAGGATTACAGGTGTGAGCCACCACGCCCAGCCCAGCCCTGTCCACATTTTAGATTCTTTTTCTGCCCTCTTGCTTGTACCAACCCTGAGGAGTAAGCAAATCTCCATTGTGAAAACCTAAGCCTCATCTGCCAGGGTTGCTGTGTTAAAGATCAGTTCCCTTGCAAAGCATGAATTTTATCTTCTCTTGTGCACTCTGGATCCCAACTGCCCATGCAACAGGAAGAACAGGACTGGTTTCCGCCTCGGGACAGGAGGCCAGGCCTCTCCTCTCTGGTGTCAAGGGGTCTGGCTGGCCCAGACTCGGCCCAAGTGACTGCCCTCACCATGGGCAAAGGAGCCTTGACTGGTGGGTGCTGGTCATTGATACCAGGCAAGAATGAGATTAAATATCACATGCTAAAGTGAATTCATTAGAGTCACTTATTTAACTTTCAAAAACTCTTTTTCTCATCATTTTAAGGTTCCTCGTTAACTACTTGAGACTTGTTGCCTTTCGTTCCAATTTTTATGTTTACAACCCAAAATGGTCCCTCTCTGCCCTGCTTCCTTTCCTAGGTCACTGGAGGGTGTAACCAATAGACTTTGCCTGGTACTACAGTAGCAGGGCCCTGCCTCTCATTTATTTTGGAGGGAAGGACAAGAGATAAAATAGGCAGAAATCCAGAGAGGAGGAAATGAAAGGTCAAACATTAACTCCAGCCTAAAGCACATGGTGCAATCCAGCTTCTGGAGAATTCTGTGCTGGGAAAGAAGGTATTGGCAGGCAATTAACAAAGTCCCACTTTGTTCCTCACTTGGCATAGATGCCATGAATTAGGACCTGGGCTGAGTGACAAAATAAACTACTCATGCTGGCATGATTCCTCACTCACAATTGACAGCTATTGCTTAAATGAACATAGAAACATTTTTAAACGCTTCTGAAAAGTTAGTCTAAGACAGTATTTTTTAAAATTGGATCCATGGCATCAGAATTTCCTGGGATAATTGTTTAAAATGTACATTTCGGCCCATCCCATCCCCCAACTCCTGCCACCAGATCGACTGAACCAGAATCTCTGGAGGTGGGTTAAACACAGTTGAACAAGAGGTCCAAGTGATTTTAATGCATCCTGAAGTTCGAGGTCTAGAATATCATGTAGCACACTGTAAAATGAATAGGCATTTTCTTGCCCATGAATACAAGATTCCAGTAAGTCCTTTTTTTTACTATTTCTCAGTGAGCTTCTCTTCCTCCTGCCCCTACTTTTTGCCTCCTAAATTAAACAGCTTCTCTTCTCTCTGCCTCAAAGTCTCCCCTGATCCATAGCCTAGATCTGATATTTTAGAATAGATTCTAGTGTTCATAGGAATATTTGTGTGAAATAATTACCTAGAGCTCCTCAGAGTTTAAAAGCTTCACATCTAGAAATATAGACTCAATACCCAAGCAGTTAAATTTAGTCAAATAGTATTGCTTTGTAAAACCAAGAGAGGTCTATCATTATAAAGGAGAAATTCCCTTTGAACCAAAATGTTGGTGACCATTAAAAACATGGTGGGACAAAAGATAGAGATCCCATCCACCTGTAAGCGATTCTCAACTGCAGGCAGTTTTGTCCCCCCAGGGATATTTGGTAATGTCTGGAGGCGTTTTAGGTCATCACAACAGGGGGATGCTACTGGAATCCACTGGGCCAAAGGCAGGGATGCGACTCAACATTCTACATTGCCCAAGACAGCTCCTAAAACAAAGAATTTCATGTCAAGCACCAGAGTTGAGAAACCCTATCATAAATCATAGGGCTGTTTTTTTTAAAAGGTCAACCGGGGCCGGGCGCGGTGGCTCAAGCCTGTAATCCCAGCACTTTGGGAGGCCAAGACGGGCGGATCACAAGGTCAGGAGATCGAGACCATCCTGGCTAACATGGTGAAACCCTGTCTCTACTAAAAATACAAAAAACTAGCCGGGCGAGGTGGCGGGCGCCTGTAGTCCCAGCTACTTGGGAGGCTGAGGCAGGAGAATGGCGTAAACCCGGGAGGCGGAGCTTGCAGTGAGCTGAGATCCAGCCACTGCACTCCAGCCTGGGCGACAGAGCGAGACTCTGTCTCAAAAAAAAAAAAAAAAAAAAAAAAAAAAGATTTAAAAGGTCAACCGGACTTGCTAAGATTAGATGAGAACTGGATGACATTAAAGATAAGAAGCAACAACAGAGACACTCAAGAAAGCCAGGAGCAGAAACCAGAGGGCACTCCAGTGAAGGAACAAGAACTGTGGATTTCTGGGGTAGTCTGACACTTGGAAAAGGGAAAGGGAGCTCATGCTGAGGACAAATGTGACAGACACTGTTGGTTTGTACCAGAATTAATTCTTCCCACCTTCCAAAGTGATATGATTAGAGCTGGGCTTATCACTGCCCAAGGCCACACTGCATATCCTGGCTACTGCGCAGCTGGTATGACAATGTGACTAAGTTCTGACGAATGAAGCGTGAGCTGATGTCATGTATGCAACTTCCACCCTGAAAGGAAATTGTTGCCCTTCTTCCTAGTGAACTGAAACATGGACAAACCCATAACAAAGCCTTGGCCAGCAAACTCTTTACTAAAGATGCAGATAGTGGCCAGGCACGGTGGCTCACGCCTGTAATCCCAGCACTTTGGGAGGCCAAGATGGGCGGATCACCTGTGGTTGGGTGTTTGAGACCAGCCTGGCCAACATGGTGAAACCCCATCTCTACTAAAAACACAACAATTAGCCAGATGTGGTGACACGTACCTATAGTCCCAACTACCTGGGAGGCTGAGGTGGGAGAATCGCTTGAACCTGGGAGGCAGAGGTTGCAGTGAGCAGAGATCATGCCACTGCACTCCAGCCTGAACAACAGAGCAAGACCCTGTCTCAAACAAATGAAAAAAATAAATAAATAAAAGTTACAGATAGTAAATACTTTTGGCTTTGTGGTCCATTTGGTTTTTGTTGCAACTACTCAGCTCTACCTGTTAAAGCAACTGTAGACAGTATGTTAACAAATGAGTGTGGCTGGGTGCCAATAAAACTTTATTTGCAAAAACAATCTGGGAACCATCATTTGTATACCTCTTCCCTAGGAAACGACAGAAGAACAAGATGAAAGGATCATAGGTCCCTGATAAACTTAATAAAGTGAGATACCCCACCAACTCAAATCATTGTTAAGAGCTATTAACATGAGACAAAAATGAACATCTCTATTTTTTTTTTGGTTTGTTTGTTTTGAGATGGAGTTTCGCTCTTCTTGCCCAGGCTGGAGTGCAATGGCACGATCTCAGGTCACTGCAACCTCTGCCTCCCGGGTTCAAGCGATTCTTCTGCCTTAGCCTCCCAAGTAGCTGGGATTACAGGCATGAGCCATCATGCCCCGCTAATTTTTGTATTTTTAGTAGAGACAGGGTTTCACCATTTTGGATAGGCTAGTCTCAAACTCCTGACCTCAGGTGATCCACCTCCTTCGGCCTCCCAAAGTACTGGGATTACAGACGTGAGCCACCACGTCTGGCCCTCTATTTCTTAAATGTTGTAGCTTTGGGAGTCTTTGTTATAGCTACTTAATCATTACCCTAAACAGACTATCATTTTCGGACTGAGTTAGGCACCTTACATATTTTTTCATTTTAATCTTTATAAAAACATTGTTAAAAGAAAAACCTTAGACAAATTAATTTAACAGGAGTTTAATTGAGCAAAATCAATTCATGAACCAGGCAACTCCAAACCAGAGTGGGCTCAGAGAGGCTCCAAAGCAGCCATGTGGTGGAAGAAGATTTATGTATAGAAAAAGGAAAGTGAAGTACAGAAAATGTAAGTGAGGTACAGAACCAGCCAGATTGGTTACAACTTGACAGTTGCCTTATTTGGACATAGTTTGAACAGTTGCCTATATTTGATTGACCAAAACCAAAACACGAATAGGTTACAGAATGTTTACACATCCAGTTAGGTTACAGTTCACTATGTACAGAGAAACCTTGAGGCCAGACTTAAAATATGTAAAGAGGCAGTTTTAGGCTAAATGTAATTTAACAAGATATTGAAATCAGTATTACCCTATTTTATAAATGGAGAATCTGAGGCTCAGGGACATTTACTGCCCTGTCCGCAGTGGTAGGAAATAGCAGAGTTGGGACTTGTGGTTTGAATTCTGGCGTATCTTACTTCAAGATTATGTATCTTAAAAAAAAAAAAAAAAAACAGTCATATACAAAGACATGCATAGCACAACTATTTATGGTTTTAGGGGTAAAAGATTGATTCTGGGCTTGTTTTGCAACACTGTGCTATGTACCAGTAAACAATAATATGCAAAGCACATGCAGAAAAAAGCACTCAGAATTCTCCCGTTATCAGCCCAAGTTATCTCCTAGTTATCTGGTTTGTGCTTTCAAAATCCAGCCCAATGGCTACTTCTTCCACAGAAGCTTTCCTGAGCCCTCTGTCCTCAACTCAACTCTTACAGGCCTGATAGTTTGTAAACTTTAATGGGTATTTTGGTTTCAAAATGTATGATTATCTTTCCAGGGATGGGCAGCCCCCCACAACTCCAAATGGGTTGCAGACTCCTCCAGAGCAGAGCTGGCCTCTTAACCTCATCAACCCCATAGTGCCAAGTACTACGCCTTACACACAAAACGCTATTGCAGGTTACAGGTGGGCCACTGGTCTGTGACTCTAACAAGCCCTGGTGTAGTAGTTCATTTTCAGGCTGCTGATAAAGACATACCAGAGACTGAGTAATTTATAAAGGAAAAGAGGTTCAATGGACTCACAGTTCCACATGGCTGAGGAGGCCTCACAGTCATGGCAGAAGATGAATGGCACATCTTACCAAGCAAAAGGGGTTTCTCCTTATAAAGCCATCAGATCTCATGAGACTTATTCACTACCATGAGAACAGTATGGGGGAAACCACCTCCATGATTCAATGATCTCCCACCGGGTCCCTCTCACAACACATGGGAATTCTGGGAGCTACAATTCAAGATGAGATTTGGGTGGGGACACACCCAAACCATATCACCTGGCAAGGGAAGGAGGTCAATGAAGGACTGAGCTGTTTCATATCTCAGTGTTCTCATTAATACTGGGCATTCACTTCATGGGAAGATTGCTCATGTGACATGCCCAAAGAGTTTATGTACTCTTACATATAGGAATGAGGTTAGGTCAGATTGCTCCATCCTCATGTGCTTCAGAAAAGCAAAACCTGGGGAATTTCAAGCATCTCCTTTGCTCCGTTGCTGACAGAGGTCTGCCTTGTTTTCCCTTGTGACATGTTTGCATTTCACTCTCAAAGTGTGCTTACCTCAGTTTTTCATTTATAGTTGGATTTTCTACTGTTCTCATTTAATTCCTTCTCAGATTCTCCAACTGCGTGTTGCCCATGAGCTACATGGTACCCAATAGTAATACGATACCATGTAAAGGCCACCAGGAACCATTCTCCTAGACTCAAGTGACCAGGTTCTGCTAACTTTACAATCCCAAGCACCTGCCAGCAACCAGAAAACAACCTCAGGTCAGCTTCCTTCTCCAATCCTAAAATCTGTTTTGTGACCTTGCTGTGCACAGAGAACTCCTAGAAGCCTCCTTCCTAAGTCACTATTAGCTTTCTCATCAGCCATATTTCCAAACCAAAATAACTCATCAGTGAGAAAATAATGCAAAAACTTGAGAAATATTACCAGAATCATAACTTCTATTCTCCCTTTTGAGATTGAGGATCCTCCAGGGCAGGGTCTGAGTCCCGTTCGTCTATTTACCAATTTTTAAAATATATATTTGTGGGTACATAATAGGTGTATATATTTGTGAGTTACATGAGATATTTTGACGCAGGCATTGAATGTGTAATAATCACATCAGGGTAAATGGAGCATCCATCACCTCAAGCGTTTATCATTTCTTTGTATTACAAACATTCCAATTATACTCTTTTAGTTTTTATTTTATTTATTTATTTATTTATTTATTTATTTATTTATTTATTGTTGAGACATAGTCTCACTTCGTCACCCATGATGGAGTACAGTGGCACAATCTTAGCTCACTGCAACCTCCGCCTTCTGGGTTCAAGCAATTTTCCTGCCTCAGCCTCCTGAGTAGCTGGGATTGCAGGTGCCCGCCACTACACGAGGCTAATTTTTTTGCCTTTTGTTTTTTTAATAAAGACAGGGGTTTTTACCATGTTGGCTAGGCTGGTCTCGAACTCTTGACCTCAGGTGATCCACCCACCTCAACCTCCCAAAGTGCTGGAATTACAGGCATGAGCCTGGTTATAACCATGCCTGGTTATTTTAAAATGTATAATTAAATTATTTTAGTTATATTAAAATGTATAATTAAATGATTATTGACTATAATCAACTTATGGTGCTCTCAAATAGTAAATCTTCTTCATTCTATTTTTTGTATCCATTAACCACCCCCACTCCCACTCCCAGTTCCCCACCACCCTTCCCAGCCTCTGGTAACCATCCTTCTACTCTCCATCTCCATGAGTTCAATTGCTTTAATTTTTAGCTCCCACAAATAAGTCAGAATATATGAAGCTGGTCTTTCTCTGCCTGACTTATTTCACTTAACATAATGTCCTCCAGTTCCATCCATGTTGTTACAAATGACAAGACTTCCTTCTTTTTATGGCTAAATAATATTCCATTGTGTGTATGTATCATATTTTCTTTATCCATTTGTCTGTTGATGGACACTTAGGTTATTTCCAAATCTTGGCTATTGTGAATAGTCCTGTGGTAAACATGGGAGTGCAAATATCTCTTTGCTATATTGAATTCCTTTCTTTGGGGTATAGATCTAGCCCTATTCAGCTTTATACCCCTAATGTCCAGCCTTTCTACATTTAGTAGTTGATCAAGAAATGTTTGTTGATCTAAAATGATTCGCAGCATCCCTTGCATCAAAGGAAGACAGCTGTGCCAAGTGGGAGTGAATTCTCACTGTGAAGCCCACAGGGGACTGGTCTTCCAAAATCAGGCACTGTCACCCCCTCCACCCCCACCCACTGGAAGCACCGGCCTGTTACCCTTTATCACAGTAAGAACAAATACTCAGTTGGTTATGACGAAAGATGCAAAGAGGCCATCACATGCCTTCTAATTAATTAAGGTGGATTAAATCACAGACATTAAAGATTTTGAGTGTTCTGTTATTTTAGCTTTATATTTAAAGACTCGGTGATGACCTGTTCCTCTGTGTGCCATGAATCATGTGGTGAATAAGTGATTTAAGGTAACTACTACATTATACCCAGGAGGGCCTGTCGATATGGCTTGCTATCAACTGCCACTTTATATCAAGGCTAATGGAATGAAATGTAATAGGAAATCCTGGTTTGGAGGAAAATAAAAGAGTGGTTGTTCATTGATTAAATTTACCTGAAAGTCTGACATATCCATCGACTAAATGTTGTATTTCTGAATGAGTCATGTGCTTTTAAGAGCCTGCCAGTAAAATGCTGGTTGCATTTTTGACTGATCACCAAAACCATTTGTTCACTAGGTGAATGTCTATGATCCTAGGGACCGGGAGCTTCAGAAGCTCCAAACATGCCCAGTCAGTACTGTGGGGCTTGATTGATCCTATCTGCTGCTGAAGACCCAACCCAGTGGGCCAAGAACACAGATCAGAAAGGCCCTGTGAATAAACTGGCCCAAAGCTCACATTCCGCAGATGAGGAAACCTTTCTGCTACACTGATCAGTTTCCTATTGCTGCTGTAATAAATTACCCCCAACCTAGTGACTTTAAGCGACACAGATATACTCTCTTCTGGTTCTGAAGGTCAGAAGTCTAAAATGGAGGCCTGGCATGGTGGCTCATGCATGTAATCCCAGTACTTTGGGAGGCCACAGCAGGAAGATCACTGGAGGCCTTTGGAGACCAGCCTGGGCAAAATGGTGAGACCTCATCTCTGCAAAATTAAAACAAAAAGAAAAATTAGCCTGATGTGGTGGCATACACTGATGTCCCAACTACTCGAGAGGCTAAGGCGGGCGGGATGGGAGAATCATCTGAGGTCAGGAGTTTGAGGCTGCAGTGAGCTATGATCATACCAGTGCACTCTAGCCTGGGCAACAGAGTGAGACCCCATCTCAAAAAAAAAGTCTAAAATGGATCTGCAAGGCTGGGTTCCTTTTGGAGTTTCCATGAGAGTATTTCTCTCCTTTCCTTTTCCGGCTCCTAGTGACCACCTGCATCTTTCAGCTCTTGCCTGCTTTTCTTCATCTGTAAAGCCAATAGGGCAGAGTCTTCTTTCCCATATGACCTCCTGTCTCTCTCTTATAAGAGTCCCTGTGACTATATGGGCCTACCCAGGTAATCCAGAATCGTCTCCCCAACTCAAGACCCTAAAATGAATCCCATCTACAAAGTGCCTCTGCCACATAAGGTAACATATTCACAGTTTCCAGGGAGTAGAATGTTGACATCTCTGGAGGACCATTACTCAGCCAGCCTTGCTGTCAAAAGAGGAAATTTTGTCAACAAACCACTGAAAATATTTCTCTACAGCCTCAATTGACAGAAGTTCAGGTATCTTGTCATTCTCTGGCAGATGCAGTGGTGAGAGCACAGACTATGAGCGTAAGAATCAGGCGGGCTAAGTCTGAGCCTGGCTCTGCCATTCACAAGCTCTGCAGGCTTGGACCAAGCCATTTATGAATGGTTGATGCCACAAAAGCCTCGAAACCTTGAAGGAAGTGGTAGGAAATGAGGCAAGTAGACAGAGGGTGAGAGACTTGAAGTGCCCTGATGAGCTGCATGCAGAAATATGAGTTCCATGAAAGCAGAGATCTCCTTTGCTTTGTCTACCCCTACATCCTCAGTGCCTAGAATAGTGCTACCATAGGAAATGTTTGATCAATGAGTGTTCAATGTCATGAACAGGTTCATATTAAAACTGACCCTGGTGAACACTTTTACATGACTGGCAGGAATGTAAACTGGTATAACCATTATAGAAAACAGTATGGAGATTCCTTGAAGAACTAAAAGTAGAACTACCAATAGATCCAGCAATCCTACTGGGTATCTACTCAAAAAAAAAAAAAGAAGCCATTATATGGAAAAGATAAATGCACATGCATGTTTATTGCAGCACAATTCACAATTGCAAAGATATGGAACCAATCTAAGTGCCCATCAACCAAATGGATAAGGAAACTGTAGTATATATACCCCATGGAACACTGCTCAGCCATTAAAAGGAAGAAAATAATGTATTTTGCAGCAACTTGGATGGAGCTGGAAGCCATTATTCTAAGTAAAGTAACTCAGGAATGGAAAACCAAATATTGTATGTTCTCACTTATAAGTGGGAGCTAAGCTATGAAGATGCAATGGCATAAGAATGATGTAATGAACTTTGGGGAATCATGTGGAAAGATGGGAGAAGGCTGAAAGATAAAAGGCTACATATTGGGCACAGTGTACACTGTTTGGGTGATGGGTACACCCAAATCTTAGAAATCCGCACCAAAGAACTTATTCACATAACCAAAAACCACCTGTACCCCCAAAAACTATTGAAATAAAAATTAAAAGTAAAATAAAATTGACCCTGGCATAGAGTTGGGTTCAATAAATACTTGTGAGTGAATAATATAATACATGAATTTTAGTGGAGATGTGATTTAGTGGCTTTTATTATTTCCTCCTCAAAAAGGGTTGCAAACTCCAATGCATAAGGTGCCAGGAGGCTGAGGGAGAGAAAGTGTAGCTGGTCTAAAATGCACAAAGACCAGTCAGCCCCTGATTATTGTTACCACTGAGAATTTGGGCTCAGCGCAGCCAGATTTTCTGATATTTTTATTTAAAGAGACACCCCAAATCCAGGTTTTCATAGGAGATCATTGGTTTTTAAACATTGTCTCAAATTATTTTAAGCATCGTTCGTTAGGGCCAGCTAACTATCTGCCAGCCAAATTCAGACCAAGACCCTTACTTTGCTATGTCTCCTCTTCCACCTTCCTTAACTTCCAGGGCAGTGCAAGTTTGATAATGAGATAACCTTGAATGGCTTATTGATCAGAATTTAAAAAGGAAAGAAGAGAAGGGTTTCCCTCACACATAAAAAAGCTCAGCCTAACAAGATTCCTATGTGGGCCCCCTCCTAAAAAATAAATCGAGATCAGAGAGATGACAACTTGCTGCCAATCAGACCACAGCAACTAGAAACACAGCCTTCTCTTTGTGAGGCTTGAGGTGTCGCTGATAAATTAAGCAGAGCCCAAGGACAGTCCTAGATCCTAGAACTCCACTCAAGTCCTCAGATTGCAATTACAAGGTAAGAAACACCACTTAGACCCCGTTGCAGAGTACCATCTTCATAACTAAGATGCACATACTTGTCTACTGATGTCTTTTATTTAAACACGGATTATCTACTTCCTCAGATTTTTTTAATGACAAACCATCACTGATCCCCCCGTCTGGGAAGCACCGTTTCTTATCCAGCATCAGTGGGCAGGCTCTCAGATGTGCAGGCTCAGGCTCAGCATGTAGCAGCTGCTCTAACAGGTACAGGCTGAAGGGGATGGGAGTTCAGACATGCCTCAGGATGGAAAGATGAGAAGTTCCAGGTGGAGTTTTATCTGTTCTGGCAATTATCCAGTGACCGTGGAAGAGTCAGCGACCCTTTCTGGGCCTCAGTTTCCAAATCTGTAGACTAAGGGAGCTGCCAGGTAATTGTTGTTACCAGAAAGGTGTCCTGATCCAGACCCCAAGAGAAGGTTCTTGGATCTTGCACAAGAAATAATCTGGGGCGAGTCCATAAAGTGAAATTTTATTAAGAAAGTAAATGGATAGCTCTCTCTCCCCCTGTCGCCCAAGATGCCGAAAGGAAAGAAGGCTCAGGGGAAGAAGGTGGCTCCGGCCCCTGCTGGCGTGAAGAAACAGGAGGCCAAGAAAGTGGTGAATCCCCTGTTTGAGGAAAGGCCTAAGAATTTTGCCATTGGACAGGACATCCAGCCCAAAAGAGACCTCACTCACTTTGTGAAATGGCCCCGCTATATCAGGTTGCAGTGGCAGAAAGCCATCCTCTATAAACGGCTGTCCTGCAATTAATCAGCTCCCCCAGGCCCCAGACCACCAAACAGCTACTCAGCTGCTTAAGCTGGCCCACAAGTACAGACCAGAGACAAAGCAAGAGAAGAAGCAGAGGCCATTGGCCCGGGCCGAGAAGAAAGCTGCTGGCAAAGGGGACGTCCCCACTAAGAGGCCACCTGTCCTTCGAGCAGGAGTTAACACTGTCACCACCTTGGTGGAGAACAAGAAAGCTCAGCTAGTGGTAATAGTACACGACGTGGATCCCATTGGGCTGGCTGTCTCCTTGCCTGCCATGTGTCATAAAATGGGGGTCCCTTACTGCATTATCAAGCGGAAGGCAAGACTGGGCCGTCTAGTCCACAGGAAGACCTGCTCCACTGTCGCCTTCACACAGGTGAACTCGGAAGACAAAGGTGCTTTAGCTAAGCTGGTGGAAGCTATCAGGACCAATTACAGTGACAGATACAATGAGATCTGCCGTCACTGGGGCGGCAATGTCCTGGGTCCCAAGTCTGTGGCTTGCATTGTGAAGCTCGAAAAGGCAAAAGCTAAAGAACTTGCCACTAAACTGGGTTAAATGTACACTGTTGAGTTTTCTGTACATAAAAATAATTAAAATAATACAAATTTATAAAAGAAAAAAGAAAGTAAAAGGATAAAGAATAGTTACTCCATTGGGCAGAGCAGTGGTGTGGGCCACTCAGCTGCTTGTGCTTATAGTTACTTCTTGATCGTATGCTAAACAAGAGGTGGATTATTCATGAGTTTTCTGGGAAAGAGGTGGGCAATTCCTGGAACTGAGGGTTCCTCTCCCATTTAGATCATATAAGGTAACTTCCCGATGTTGCCATGGCATCTGTAAACTGCCATGGTGCTGGTGGGAGTGTCTCTTAGCATGCTAATGCATTATAATTAGCATATAACATGCAGTGAAGACGACCAGAGGTCATTCTCATTGCCATCTTGGTTTTGGTGGGTTCTGGCCGCTTCTTTACCACAACCTATTTTATCAGCAAGGTCTTTATAACCCGTATCTCGTGTTGACCTCCTACCTCATCCTGTGACTTAGAATGCCTTAACCTCCTAGGAATGCAGCCCAGTAGGTCTCAGCCTTATTTCAACCAGCCCCTATTCATGATGGAGTCGCTCTGGTTTGAATGCCTCTGACATGGTGACTCAAGCCTATACTCCCAGCTACTTGGGAGGCTCAGGTAGGAGAATCACCTGAGCTCAGGGGTTTGAGGCTGCAATGAGCCATGATACACCACTGCACTTCAGCCTGGGTGACAGAACGAGGCTTCCACTAAAAAGAAAAGAAGAAGAAAGGAAAAAGAAGGAAGAATTTTTTAAAAAGGAAGAGGAGGAAGGAAGAAGAGAGCTGGTAGTGAAATGACTTGCAGGTCCTCCCTGATGTGGCAGTCTCTGATTTTGTGACTCCACCTCCCTTGGTGATACCATCCACTTCCTCTAGTGTCACGTAGAACTTCAGTGATGCCCACCAGCATCTGCCAGGCATGGAAGCAACGGAGCATGCAAAAACCCAAGAGAGGGAATAATAGAACCTGCTTCCTCCACATTTCCCTTGACCAGATCAAACTGATCGACAGCAACTTGGGTAGCAAACCCCCTAGCCAGTTGCCCACCTATTTGTACCATGACTTAAAGGAAGCCAAACAATTTCACCCTAAAATATATTTCCTTGACGTATTTCAAGATGGCTATTCAGAAGGGCTGGAAATAGAAGAGTAGCTAAGAAGCTGTCTTTTGCAGAGAAATTTGCATCTGTAGAGAAAGCCTGTGTCCCTGCAGCCAGGCTTTCCGAGGTCCTCCCTGGTCCAGATCTAGGAAAGATGAACTGAGAGTCTGACATCTCTCAAGATCTGAAAGGAACATTTCCCACCTTTTCTCTCCAAGGGCTGCTACCCGTGAGGTTTCACCTGCATAACAAGACCACCTTTGCTAGCCAGGCATCCTCTTCTCTCCTTTCCATAACCTGTTTTGCCCATTCTCACCTGATTTACCACCATAACCTGTTTTGGGCTGGGTTCTGGGCCCCCATTCTTTGTGCCCTCTCAAGATGGTATAAAAGCATCAACCATCTGGCCATTTCTTTGAGATCTTATATTATGTCAGACTCCTGTGCATATCAATAAATTTATATACTTTTTCTCCTATTAATTTGCCTTTTGTCAGTTCATTTCTCAGAGAACTTTCAGAGGGTGGAAGAGAAGTATTCCTACAACCTCTGTCCATTTGAAGAAAATTGTTCTGAACAATTCTGGGAAGAAAGCTGAGGAAGAGATTGTTTTTGACCACAGACCAACTCAAATATCTTTCTTCTTAATCCTTTGAATAAATGATTCATGGAATGCATGCATTTTAAGGAACTGAATGCTTTTCAGTTGTTTTCCTGGAACTTTCCATTTCTGAAAAGTAATAAATATACCCAACCATACAGCTGAGTGACTATCAGAATGTCCCATGTGTTTGTTACATTTGCTCCAGAAAAATTCATTAATAAATAAACATATTCCATAAATATGTCAGATAAAACAAAGGTAATGAGATTCACTTCTAACAAGTCAATATTGAGAATAACAAATGATGACATTTTAGGGGATTTTCCTGTAAGTTTCCTGAAAGCCCCATAAATCTTTTCCTTCACCTGCTTCTATCCATGACTATTTTCTCCTGATTAAAAATTTACCATGCCACAATTAAAAATCTGGTCAATTACAAGAAAATGATGAGAATGTGGAAAACGGCAAAGAAACATGGGAGTGAGTCTTCTGATTGCTCAAATTCTCTTAATGCCCCAAATGACCCGAGGCTGCTACCCAATGTATTTTCTCAGGGGGATTGGAATGTAGGTGGGATTGGCAGCCACGGGTCAAGTGTGATTCGAGTATTATTATTATTATTATTATTGAGACAGAGTCTCACTCTGTCACCCAGGCTGGAATGCAGTGACATATCATAGCTCACTGTAGCCTTGAACTTTTGGGCTCAAGGGATGCTCCTGTCTCAGGCACCCCAGTAACTAGGACTACAGGCACATACCACAATGCCCAGCTAGTTTTTTTATTTTTAATTTTTGTAGAGACAGTGTCTCACTATGTTGCCCAGGCTGATCTCAAACTCCTGACCTCAAGCAATCCTCCCACCTCAACCTCCCAAAGCACTAAGATTATAGATGTGAGCCCCTGCACATGGCCCAATTTGAAGAGTATTAAAAGTGTGCTGTGCTGAAATGGCTTTCCCCACTGGCACTGGGTTCTATGACTTCCATTCCAATGGTGTCTTGCACATAGTAAGGACTCAAATGAATGAATTAGTTAAGACTTGATTGGCCAAGGTACAGAGTCACATTTATTTTGTACGATAATATTTGCAAAAGGCCAAGGTGGAGAAGAGTATCCTACTAGGCATTCACAGCTTAATGAAAATACTCCCTAAGCTTAAAATGGTATTATGGAAAGAAGAGGAGATTTGGAATCTTATAGACCTGGTTGAAGCCAAGCCCCACACTTGCAAACCAGTTTCATGGTCTTGAACAAGATATTTAATATCCCTGAGTCTCAGTTTTACATTCATCTTCAAGTAGCTGTAATAAGGGCTAATTCACAGGATGGTTGAGGGGTAGAATAAAATATCCTATCTAAATTATTTAGAGCAGCAATGAAGATAGCAGATGATCAATAAATATTTAGACTTTTCTCCCAACCCGTCCCTACCCACCAATCCCTTGGCTTTAATTACTTTTATTTTAATTCAGCTTTTACAAGTAACCAAAGTAGGAAAAAATGTCAAAATATTTTTTCTCATTATTAAGTACATTGCATACTGATTTATCAATCAAACTTGTATTATTATTTGTTTTTGGAACTTAATGATTAGAATCTGAAAAAAATAAGAGCCATTCTTTTTTTTTTTTTTTTTTTTTTTTTGAGACGGAGTCTTGCTCTGTTGCCCCAGCTGGAATGCAGTGGTGCGATCTCGGTCCACTGCAAGCTCCACCTCCCGGGTTCAAGCCGTTCTCCTGCCTCAGCCTCCCAAGCAGCTGGGACTACAGGCACCTGCCACTACACCAGGCCGATTTTTTGTGTTTTTAGTAGAGACGCGGTTTCACTGTGTTAGTCAGGATGGTCCGGATCTCCTGACCTTGTGATCCGCCCACCTCGGCCTCCCAAAGTGCTGGGATTACTGGCATGAGCCACCACGCCTGGCCAAAACGAAGAACCATTCTAAGCCACAAAGAGTTTTGCTCTATAAAGAGTTTGAAAGTCTGCATTCACCATTTTTGCAGACTAAACTCTGTTTTAAGAAAATCCTTTGATTGTACGGATTGGAAAGAAAACACTGCGAGATGGACCCTGTTGCTTTGGTCCCTGCTGCTTTGGGGTGACCATTGACCTGAATGCAATATTTTACATTGAGGAGAAATTTAGTTGAAGAATAAGAGCATTTCTAGACTTAACTGAGCTAAAGCCATTTAAGAATGTCTTGCCTTTTGATGGTGGTGGGGGTGATAGTCTCCAGGGAGCATACTGGAATGTTTCTTAGCTCTGTGTGACTCTAGAGGGCCTTCTGCACACTGGTGATTCTGCTCTGGAAATTGTTGGTGGAAAATCTGGATTGGAGAGATGGCAGGAGATAGAAAGGACCTGCATTTCTTTCCAGAAGATTCTTCACATCAGAGCAGAGATGGTGGAAAATACTGGCTTGAGCTTGGCATGAACCAACATAGACTAGCGTATCAATTCTCCTAAGTGATGTTATCAATGAATAAATGACTCAGAAAACACGGATATCAAACCATTATGTTCCAAAGACATTATCCTGCTGGAGACATAGAGCAAGGTCATTACTCTGTGTGTAGGAGAGGGCTCCTCTGGAGGGAAGTAGATAATTCCATTGTTAATTCTTGAAGGAAACGGTAGATTATGGAACAGGGACCAAGGACAGGTTGGGTGTGGTGAGCTTCAGGCAAAACGTTTCTTCTCTTTCTCTGGTTCATGACATCCTGGCATCAACTGTCCCGTGATCCATCCATGGAAGAAGGGCTCTTCTGAAGCCACAGTGCAGGTAGCATAGGTGAATGCGGTGAAGAATCACTGTGCCCGGGGCAGCTGTCAGTAGTAACAGAGCAGGCGGGACAATGGCTCAGAGAGGAGGCAGTGCCTACAAACATGAGGACCTAGTGGAGAGCACACCACAGACATGTCGCACAAGGGGGCTGCTTTGGGAGGGGCAAATATTCTTCCTTGTTAAGGGGAGGTTCAAGCCAAGGTCAGATAATAAGGGAAATCTAACCACGTCGTGTATTCAAAGCCTTCTTAGGTTTTAATATTTTGTTTACAGATGAATCATTTCCTTAACCCTGCTTGTCTCAATTGACCTGGTTAAAATTGTTTCCAAATCCAGCAATTCAAAAGAGCAGAACCTGATCAGAACGGAAACTTTCCGGACTTGCTCACTAAACCTGAGACCCTCATCTCAGCCCACCCACTGAGCATACCTGCAGTTTTTGTTACGTCTTTCAAAAGACTCCCCCCCACCCCATTCTGCCTTTTAATACAAAGAAAGGAAAAAAATGTGTGTTGGATTCAGCCCTGCCATACTGGTATTTATGCACCAGAGACAAATTATGTCTTCATTATAAATTCAGTTCTGAATTATGCTTAACTAGCAAAACGCTCTGTGTTATAGTCATAGAAGAAGCCTGTGTGATCTCCCCACCTCAGCTCAGATGGAAAGAAGAACACTTCCGTGTGGCTGCTCACCCTAGCCTGATGACATTTCCAGACACCACCCCAGCAAATTAAGCGGATGCTAAAATCACTTAGAAGCGTGTCTAATGCACAGGATAAACATGAGCTACTGGAAAGAGGTATAGGATCAGTAATACGGAAGAAAAAGGGGGAGAAAGCATAGCCCATTTGGAACAGAAGGAAGAAATCACACACCACTCGACAGGGGAAATTACTGCATTTCACCAAGGCAGGTGCACCGGGCATGTTTGTATATTAAATCATTACCAGGAATTAAAGAGCCCATGTAAGAAGGCAATGTTACAAATTGATTCATACGCTATTTATAATTCTTTAACAATGTTTGATGTTCTGCAGTCAGAAAAATAGATTATGGGAACAGTTTGCTGAAAAAAAAATTAAACACACGGTATTTATTTCTCTCTACTGAATGAAGTGCTGTAACCACCATTTATATTTTTTCCAATGCTATAAAAATGTCTTTGTTGTTATGCATAACACTATATAAAGCATGGTGCAAAGAGGATTCTTGCTTACTCAGGGATGAGAGTAGAGGAAACAGCCAAAGGAATGGAAATCAGGGCTCCTAGAAACCACATTCTCAGGCCCCATCTAAGAGGCTGAAAGGGAGGACCAAGGTAGTAAGCCTAACGACCTTCGACCTCACCCTGAAACTGGGAGCAGTTTCCCTTGAAACTGGGAAAGAAAGGAAAGTTCCAGTTGTCCTTAGACTTCATTTCCAGACAGCCAGGCCTGAGTCTTGCAAATGGAAGCGAGAAGGGCAGTGAAAGAAATCAAAATATGTCACCACAAAATACGGTTCCCTGGCATTATGAGTATTTTACACTACAAATCCATAAAGACAATCAAGTGCTGGAAGAGACTTTTTCTTATCTACATAAAGATAGGACTGGCAGGTGGGGTGGCTCATGCCTGTAATTACACACTTTGGGAGGACAAGGCAAGAGAATCACTTGAGCCCAGGAGTTCAAGACCAGCCTGGGCAACATGACAAGGAATAAAAAGAGAAAGATAGCATGTCCTGAATTGGTTCCTTCCAGTGAGTTGTTGGTCTCCCTGACTTCAAGAATGAAGCTGTGGAGCCTCAGCGTGAGTGTTACAGTTCTTAAAGATGGAGTGCCCCAAGTTTGCTCCTTCAGTTGTTCAGATGTGTCTAGAGTTTCTTCCTTCTGGTGGGTTCGTGGTCTTGTTGACTTCAGGAGTGAAGCTGCAGACCTTCATGATGAGTGTCACAGCTCATAAAGGTAATGTGGACCCAAAGAGTAAGCAGCAGCAAGATTTATTGCAGCCAAAGAGCAAAGCTTCAACAGCATGGAGGAGTGACCCCAGCTGTTTGCTGCTGCTGATTGGGGGGGGTGGCCACCTTTTATTCCCTTATTTGGCCCTGCCCACATCCTGCTGATTGGTCCATTTTACAGAGTGCTGATTGGTCCGTTTTTATAGAGTGCTGATTGGTGCATTTACAAACCTTTAGCTAGACACGGAGCACTGATTGGTGCGTTTTTACAGAGTACTGATTGGTGTGTTTACAAACCTTTACCTAGACACAGAGTGCTGATTGGTGTGTCTTTCAGAGTGCTGATTGGTGCGTTTACAAACCTTTAGCTAGACATTGAGCACTGATTGGTGCATTTACAATCTTTTAGCTAGACAGAAAAGTTCTCCAAGTCCCACCCCCCACCCAGAAGCCCAGCCAGCTTCACCTCTCAATAGGACTGAACCACCAACAAGAACAATTGTTCTTGTTCTGCTCCTTGTTAATGCATTATCCATTACAGGAAAGAAGACCATTTTTCAAGACAATGACTGTCTCAAATTATCATTTAAATTCCAAAAAGAACATTTGCAAGTTAATATCTGTTTCTCCGCACTTCCAATAGCCAAAGCAATCTTAAGCAAAAAGAACAAAGCCAGAGGCATAAGGCTATAGTAACCAAAACAGCATGGTACTGATATAAAAGTAGACACCCAGAACAATGAAACACAATAAAGAACCCAGAATTAGAGCCAAATACCTGGAAGCCACCGATCTTCAACAAAGCAGATGAAAACATACACTGGGGAAAGGACACACTATTCAATAAATGGTGCTGGGAAAATTGGATAACCACAGGTAGAACAATGAAACTGGATCCCTCTCCCTTACCATATATAAAAATTAACTTGAGATGAATTAAAGACTTAAATCTAAGACCTGAAACCACAAAAATCCTAGAAGATAAAATAGGGAAAACTCTTCTGGACATTGTCCTAGGCTAAAAATGTATGACTAAGACCCTGAAAGCAAATGCAACAAAAATAAAAGTAAATTAGTGGGACCTAATTAAATTAAGCTTCTGCGCAGTGAAAGAAACAATCGGCAGAGTAAATAGACAATCTACAGAATGGGAGAAAATATTTACAAACTATACATGCAACAAAGCACTAATACTCAGAATCTACAAGGAACTCAAATAAATCAGCAAGAAAAATACAAATAATCCCATTAAAAATGGCCAAATGACATGAACAGACATTTCTCAAAAGAAGACACACAAATGGCAAAAAAACATATGAAAAGATGTTCAACATCACTAATCATCAGGGAAATGCAAATTAAAACCACAGTGAAATACCACCTTAATCCAGCCAGAATGGCCATTACTAAAAAGTCAAAAAACATTAGATGTTGGTGCGGATGCAGGGGAAAGGGAACACTTAGACACCGTTGGGGTTACTACAACCTTTATGGCAAACAGTTTGGAGATTTCTCAAAGAACTCAAAATAGATCTACCATTCGATCCAGCAATCCACTACTGGGTATCTACCCAAAAGAAAATAAGTCATAATACGAAAAAGACACCTGAATGCATGTTTATCACAGCACAATTCACAATTGCAAAGATATGGAGTCAACCTAAGTGCCCATCAACAGATGAGTGGATAAAGAGTATGTGAGAGAGATATTTATATATATATACACACACACACACACATATATCTCACATATATATACGCACACACATACATACACGCACACACACACCATGGAATACTACTCAGCCATTAAAAAAAAAAAATGAAATAATGCTTTTTGCAGCAACTTAAATGGAACCAGAGGCCACTATCCTAAGTAAAGTAACTCAGGAATGGAAAACCAAATACTGCATGTTCTCACTTGTAAGTGGAAGCTAAACTACGGGTACACAAATGATACAGGAGGTGGGGCAGAGGAGTGTTGGGAGAAGAAGGGTGGGGTCCCTGATGAGGGCTCCACCCCCAGGCCTGTGCGCACAGACCTAGGTGAGGATAGGCATTTCTGTTTTCATGTCAAAATGTTGCATTTCCCAAGACCACCCTGGCCCGCCACACCTCCATCCTGTGCCTATAAAAACCCCGAGTCCCCGTTGGGAAGAATACACAAGCAGCTGGACATCGAGAGGAACACAGCAGCAGAACAGCACACCGACAGGCACCAGCAGACTCCCACAGAACAATATGGAGTTTGGCCTGTGGTCAGAGAAGAGACTGGCTGCCGAGCCGCCTACTCCAGGGGAAAACCAGCTTCCCACTCCATCCCCGTTCTGACTCCATGATCTGCTGAGAGCTACTTCCACTCAATAAAACTTTGCACTCCTTCTCCAAGCCCACGTGTGATCATATTCTTCCGGTACACCAAGGCAAGAAACCCCGGGGTACAGAAAGCCCTCTGTCCTTGAGATAAGGTAAGGGGTCTAATTGAGCTGACTAACACAAGCTGCCTACAGATGGCTAAACCAAAAGATCACCCTGCAACACCCATCCACTGGGGCTTCAGCTGTAAACATTCACCCCAAGATACTGCCATGGAGTCAGAGCCCCACAACCTGCCCATCTGTTTGCTCCCCTAGAGGTTTGAGCAGCAGGGCACTGAAGAAGCAAGCTACTCCCCCACCGCATCCCCTGCAAGAAGGAGAAGGGGATACGTTTCACAAAGCTATACAGAGCAGTATAATGGGCATTGGCAACTCAGGGAGGGGGAGAGATGAAAAATTACCTGTTGGGTAAAATGTACTCTATTCAGGAGACAGGTATGCTGAAAGCCTAGACTTCATCACTACACAATGAATCCATGTAACCAAAAACCACTTGTACCTCTAAAGCTATTGAAATAAATTTTTTTTTTTTTTTTTTTTTTTTTTTTTTTTTTGAGACGGAGTCTAGCTCTGTAGCCCAGGCTGGAGTGCAGTGGCCGGATCTCAGCTCACTGCAAGCTCCGCCTCCCGGGTTCACGCCATTCTCCGGCCTCAGCCTCCCGAGTAGCTGGGACTACAGGCGCCTGCCACCTCGCCCGGCTAGTTTTTTGTATTTCTTAGTAGAGACGGGGTTTCACCGTGTTAGCCAGGATGGTCTCGATCTCCTGACCTCGTGATCCGCCCGTCTCGGCCTCCCAAAGTGCTGGGATTACAGGCTTGAGCCACCGCGCCCGGCCTGAAATAAATTTTTTAAGATTAATTTCTGTTCCCCCATCCAATCATTCTCTCTAGTAATCACGTATGGTCCCTCAATAGAATCCCTCTTCTCTCTCCCGCCTCTCATAACCTGTTTTACCAGGATCCAAGCCTGCATTCTTTCTGTAACCTCAAGGTGGAATATCTTGAAGCTTCTGTACCTCATTGAAAAGTTGGTTCTTTATTCTGTACCCATGTATACATGTTAAATTAATTTGTCTGTCTTTTCTTCTATTAATCCATCTGCCTCATGTCAGTGATTTTCAGTGAATTTCCAAGGGGCCAAGGCTCACAAAAGGATGGACGTGCCATTCCTGTGTGTCTGCATACCCCTCCCCACCACTCAGGAAACTGGAAGCTGAACCACTGGCTCTGGCTCTCATCTCCTTTGGACGACCCCGCAGAAATTCCCGTCCTTCAGCCAGGGTTCACCTGAGATAGATGTCTCTATAATGTCACAGACAAAACATCTTCATTTTCTTCCCACAGCTTTGGAGGGCCTGTTGGAGCTCTACACCATGAAGCAACAGCTAAGTTTTCTTACCACTTACGGAGAGAGTGAAAGAATCGGTAAATCATCCCCAGCTTGAGGAAAGGTACAGATACTGAAGGAAACTGAAATATTTCACTCCAAAACCTACTTCTTTGACATATTTCAAGATGGCAATTCAGAAGGGCTGGAAATAGAAGAGTAGCTAAGAAGCTGTCTTTTGCGGGGAGCTTTGCCTCTATAGAGAAAATCTGATTCATGCAGCCATGCATTCTCTGAAGCTCTCCCTTGTCCAGATCTAGGAAAGATGAAGTGAGAGTCTGACATCTCTAAAGGTCTAAAAGAAACATATACCATCTTGTCTCTGAGGGCTGCTATCCCATGAGGTTTCATCTACATAACAAGGTCACCTTTGCTAGCCAGCCACCCTCTTCTCTCTCTTCCATAACTTGTCTTGCCACTGTCATGTGATTTACGACAATAACCTATTTGCACCGCTCTGAGCCCCCATTCTTTGCGTAACCTCATAGCTAATGGATGCGGGGCTTAGTACCCAGACGATGGGTTGATAGGTGCAGCAAACCACCATGGCACACGTTTACGTATGTAACAAAACTGCATTCCTGCACATGTATCCCAGAACTTAAAATTAAATTTAATTAAAAAAAAGAGAGAAGCTTCTTAGCCTCACTGAGGGGGTGGGGTCATCTGTGTTGTCCCCCATGCATATTATTAATAATACATTTGCATGCCTTCTCTCTTATTAACCTGCCTTTTTTCTGTTGGTTTTTCAGTAAAACTTCCAGAGGGCAAAGAGAAAATTTTCCCTTGGCCTCTATAACACCAGCTAACCAGAAGTAGGCTGTGGGGAAGGCGTGTGCTCTGAGTCACCCGGAGCCATCAGTGACATTTTCATTACCCTTACCCATGCCTCTGCAGCATGTAACACTGGGTAGCTACCACAGCCACGCAGTTTCCTCAATGTTGGGTGAACCTGGGGAAAGTAGACTTAACCTCTGCCTTCCAGGAGCACACAGATCTTTATTTTTTTTTTTTAATTTATTTATTTATTTTGAGATGGAGTCTTGCGGTCACCCAGGCTGCAGTGCAGTGGCACAGTCTTGGGTCACCCTTTTTCTTTTTCTTGTTTTTCTTCTTTCTTTCCCTTTTTTTCTTTTTTCTTTTTTTTTTTTTTTTTTTTTTTTTTTTGAGATGGAGTCCCACTCTGTCGCCCAGGCTGGAGTGCAGTGGCATGATCTCAGCTCACTGTAGCCACTGCTTCCTGGGTTCAAACAATTCTCCTGCCTCAGCCTCCCGAGTAGCTGGGACTACAGACCCATGCCACCATGCCTGGCTAATTTTTCTTTTTTTGTATTTTTAGTAGAGACGGGGTTTCACCATGTTGGCCAAGCTGATCGTGATCTCCTGACCTCGTGATCCACCTGCCTCAGTCTCCCAAAGTGCTGGGATTATAGGCGTGAGTCACGACGCCCAACTGGGTTTTGCCATTTTGCCTAGCTGGTCTCGAACTCCTGACCTCAAGTGATCTACCCGCCTCGACCTCTCAAAGTGTTGGGATTACAGGCATGAGCCACTGTGCCTGACCCAGGAGATTACAGATTGCAAAATAAGTGGAAAGCATTGTGAAATTAAGTAATCTGAACTTAAAGCTGTTGGACGTTAAAATTTTTTTTATTTTTTTATTTTTTTAGACAGGGTCTCACTGTATCACCCAGACTGGAGTGCAGTGGTGCCATCTCTGCCTCCTGGGTTCAAGCAATTCTCCCACCTCAGCCTCCCAAGTACCTAGGATTACAGGTATGCATCATCACGCCTGGCCAATTTTTTGTATTTTTAGTAGAGACGTGGTTTTGCCATGTTGGTCGTTTCACTATGTTGGTCTCGAACTCCTGGCCTCAAGTGATCCATCTGCCTCAGCCTCTCAAAGTGCCAGGATTACAGACGTGAACCACCATGCCCAGCCAAGGTGTTGGTACTGTAGAGTATTCTGAGCCTTGAATGGAATGTGACTATTCACCCTGAGCCACACAGCACGTAGCGAACTTCTGCCTTTTTTTTTTTCTTTCTGTATATAATTAAGATTTATTGGTAAGAATACCAAGTGGCTCCAGAGATAAGACCCACTCAGATCTTTACTTCCAGTCAGGTAGCAATAGAGTAATTTTCCTTGGAATGTAGTAATCTGTAACCAATCAAATCGCTGTAACCTGTGCACTACTCTTGGGTAGAAAATGCTGTAATCCTGCTAACACTTCTCTGTGTCTGCCTATATAAGTGAAACTTGAACTGCTTCGCTTTGGAACATTGGCCCCATTTATTTGGAATCTGTGTTTTCCAGGTGGCTATCCTTAAGCTTTATGCTCAAATAAATTTTATATTTAATCATATTTTAAAATCTCATTATTTAAAGTTAACAGCATAATGCGAGTATTATCAGTGACTAATATGGGGAAAAACTGATAATATGGGAAATTATCAGTGGCTAATAGAGGAAGAATCCCAAACCAGGAAGAGGGTGTAGCAAGTCAGGACTTCTCAAGGACAGGGGTAGTACTCTAACGCCTATCACAGTGCCCTGCATAGAGCAGGAACCTACTAGGCTGGGCATGGGGGCCCACGCCTATATAATCCCAGCACTTTGGGAGGCTGAGGCTGGGGAATTACTTGAGGTCAGGAGCTCGAGACCAGCCTGCCCAACATGGTGAAACTCCATCTCCCCTAAAAATACAAAAATTAGCTGGGTATGGTGGTGCAAGCCTGTAATCCCAGCTACTCAGGAGGCTGAGGCAGGAGAATCGCTTGAACCCAGGAGGCGGAGGTTGCAGTTGGGCCAAGATAGGGCAACTGCACTCCAGCCCGGGTGACTGAGCGAGACTCTGTCTCAAAAAAAAAAAAAAAAAAAAATAGGCACCTACTGTTTGCACCAAACTGCACTGAATATGCACTAAACTGACAGGGAATTTTCCCTCTGCCCAGTGAAAACCTCCTTTTTGCCCACACTACCCACCTCCCCTCTATACCCTGTCTTCCAGAAAATCCCCTAACAATACAAAAGGCCTGTTTTGCAGAAGGTATTAATATTACTGGAATGTGGGTTTAGATTATCTAGGTGTACATTCTGTCTCAATCACTACCTTCCCTTGTGAACTCAGACGGCAATTTATCTTTTCTCATCAGCAAAACAAGAGGACTATTCTAGGATCTCTGAGGTTTCTTCCAACTTTGAAACTCTATGCTTCTAAGTTTCAATGTAAAAAATAATCACTTCCAGGACTGCTAAGAAGAATTTTTAAAAAGCAATGAATACGCCTATGCTTTATTAATCATTATCCAACTGCTATGGATGCATAGTCCACGACGTAACAGAAAGGATAGGAAGGGTGATCGGTTCTCCTTTGAGTATTCTGCCAGGTGTTCTACATTTAAGAACCTCTAGTCAATTTTATTTGCGTTCAATCACATATTTCTTAAGTTCCAGGTATGTCTGCATACATTATAATTTTCACAAACATACATAGTTAGGAACTTTGCATTAGGTACTTGGCAGGATTTTCCTCCAAATTCTCTTTCATGCCATAAATTAATTCTCCAGGGCATCCTCAATAATTGCCTTCAAGATGAGTCTACCTTTGGAGGTTTCAGAGGCTAAACTGAAAGGGCTCTGGTGTGTTCTGACTTCCAAGCCTTAACAAACACTGCATAAACAGGTCTGCAGGTATGCCCATTTCTCATATTTCTTTATCAGAATTATAACATAATTCATAAAGATATTTGGAAATAGCTGGATGTTTAACTTTATGTAGACAATCATTGTTAGCTGAATTTTTCACAGTACTTTTGCAAATGTCTACCAACCTCTTTCAGACTAAGCCCCACAGAAACAATACGCACCATTTCCAGGCCAAAACTTTTAAGAAGTAGTCCCTGAACAGTTGATTTTTTTTTTTCCCCTAATGGTTAATTCTGAGATATGATTAGTGTTGCTATTACAAATAGTATCTTATTTCCTACTACAAGCTTGTTGGGTTTTGCTGGTATAGTACAATACTACACACACAGCTTCTCTTCAGAACCTGGTTGAATTCTCTTCTAGTTAAAGTTTACTCCTTGATTAATTGAGTAGAAAGTGAATAGCTCAGAGTCCAAATACTGGAGCTAGACTTCCTGGCTTCTAATCCCAGTTCCAACATTGTAGTTTTGGAAAATACTTGTTGATACGCCTTCAAATATTTCACCCCCTCCGTTTGTTTTTTCACTATTTTGGGGTCTCTTTTTACATGGATGTCAATGCTTCTGTTTCTGCCTCCCTGTAGCTTGGTCTCTCAATCTTTCTTTGTATGCCTTCCTAATGTTTTCTTTAAAAAAAAAACAAAAAACAACAACAAAAAAAAAAACAGAGAAGGGATCTCACTATGTTGCCCAGGCTGGTCTCGAATTCCTGGGACCAAACGATCCACCCACCTTGACTTCCCAAAATGCTGAGATTACAGAAATGCACCACTGCACCACTGTGCCAAGCCACTTTTGTAATTTCCTAACCCAGTTTTTCATCTTATTTATTCTTCGGCTTTATCAATTTCATCAAATTTCGTTAGCAATCATCCATTAAATAAAAAATATTTCATTTCAATAATTATATTTTGAAAGTTAATGTTTCAAATTGCTTCTTTGTACCTGTTTGTTTCTGTGGCATTTTTTAATAGTCTCTTTTCTTTCTCTGGTGATATTAATTGTTATTTATTTTGCCTTCTCTACCTGTTTTACTTTTGCTTTTACTTCCTCTAGGAGAGTTCTGCCCATTTGCTGCCTTTCATTATATTTACACTCCTCAGATGCCTAGGAATTTCCCTTATGTCTTTGCTGGGCTTTGTTTGTTTGTTTGTTTGTTTTGAGACAGGATCTTGCTCTGTTGCTTAGTCTGGAGTGCAGTGGCAGAATCACACTCACTGTAGCCTTAACCTTCTAGGCTCAAGCAATACTCCTGCCTCAGTCTCCTGACTAGCTGGGACTACAGGCACACAACATCACAGCTGGATAATTTTCTAATTGTTTTCTTTTCCAGGCTGATCTCTGTTGGCCTACCAAAGTGCTAAGATGATAGGCATAAGCCATTGCACCCAGCCATCTTTGCTTTTTATTCTTGAAGGACTAACAGGTGCTTTTGCTAGTAATGTCTACCTAAAGAGGTGGATGAAAACCTAAGATCTAGTTTCTGTCCCATAGGTATTAATAGGTCCAGGTTAGAGAGGCCCTAGAATTGTAATCTGGGCTCAAACATTCCCTGTTCTTCCAGCCATCCCTCTCCCCAGGGAACCTCAGAATTAATCAGGGACTGCTGTGAACTGCACTGATTTGTAGTATGCCATCTTCTGTCCCTGTGGTAATGGCTTTGTCCTTGGGGGAAGTGTGAAGTTTCCAGGCCTGCCAATCCCCTCTCATCTATTGACTTCCCATACCAGCTGGGCTCCCGAGCTGCCCTGGGGCAGCCTAACCTTGCAGCTTCAGGCTGGCTTTCTGGACCTGGCAGCAATCAGATTGACAATGGCCTCTTTAGAGAAGGGAAGAGAATACAACTCTGCCACTATTTTCAGCCCCTCCCCCTTTCATGCCACCTGGCCCTCTCCCACTCCAGGCAACCTTCGCACAACTGCTGCTCTTCCCAAACTAGCCCTCTCCCCCGCCATCCCCAACATTTGACTCTCCACGTTTCAGGAAGGTTTGGTCACTTTCTGACTGCCACTGTCTGATAGTCACAGCTGTTTAATTCACTTAGTTTTCTTTCTTTTACATGGCATATCCAGGATTCGAGGAAGGAGTCAGCAATCTGTGGCAATTCTCCATCTTACCCTTGAAGTAGAGAGTGCAAAGCAAAATTTGTGCTGAGAGACTTTGGATACAATTAAGTCTCTAGCTTCATTAACTGGAACCATACCAAAAAAAAAAAAGTCCTGAATTTTGGCCACACCTCCTGTTGGGCTTCCTTGCCTCTGGTGGCAAGCTCCAATTACCTCCCTTTTCATGCCTGATGCCACCAATTCAGCCATTCTGACATGTCACCTTCAGCTGGGCATCTGCCCCTCAAAACTTGCTGGTGAAAAAACAATTGCTGGTGGCATTTTGTCATGAACCCCAGGTTTTTCAGCCTGTCATTTCGGTCCCTCCACAAATGGGTTCATCCTAACATTCCAGATTTTATTTTAGGTAGGAACCTTCTCTCCTGTCCCTCAAAACAAACTCACATAATTTCCCTTCTATTGTGGATTTCTTTCTCAGGGCTATCCTTTATTTCTGCCTCTTATCCGCATGCCACCCAACCTAGTTCAATGCTACCCAAAAATGGTCGTCCAAGCCTCCTCAGTTGAAATCCCTGTTTCCCTCCCTTGAGTTCCTAAAGCAAAGATTCAAACACCATTGATTTGGGCCAGCTCACTGACTGCTCTCAAATATTTCCAGATATTCTCTATTAGCTTATAGATTCCTTGAGAGTAGGAGTTTTTTTCTTATATATATTATAGCCTTGAACATGATTTACAAAGAATCAATAGCTACTTGTTCTTTATTGGTTGATCAAAGCCTGCAACTAATTCCACAAGTCACATTGTTTAAACGCACCTAGGCCAGACAGAGGTCAGCTCTCTCATTTTCTTTCTGCTCTCAGAACTATGCCTAGCATCGAGATATTTGAAGCACTGCGTCATTCTATCCTTGGCATCAAAACAGCTTCATTTCTACACCAAATCTATGAATAGGTAGCATCTTATAATGAAAATCTTAACTAATAACAACTTAGTTGTTTTGCCCCCATGTGAAAGAAAGCAATGCCCTTCTAGAAAGTGTATGTGTTTTAAAGAAACTAGGCTGAATGTAGTGACCTTGACTTATCCAAATTAGCAGCCAGAAAGCAAATGAGATTCATTCCAGATGGGACTAAGCTTGCAATTGTTCCTCAGTACTAGATAAGCTCATGAACAAATCTAATTACCTGATATCTAATCTGCCAGCCTCAGTAGGTCACCCTTCCTTACTTGGGAGCATCTTACATTTACAAGACAATTGGAAATGCTGAAGTCCTGAACATCATGATCACTCACAAAATACTTTATTACAGGAAGTTTACTCCTGGGCAACTTTCTTGTCTATTTTTCAGCTCTGAATTTTGCCGTTTCAAAGCAGAAATAGAACATTTGTAATTATAGAGGCCTCCAATGCCGGTACCTCAAAATCATACACATGAAAGTTAAAAATACTGTTACTTGAAAAACCATAAACACAGTTGCATTAGCCCTTCCTTCCTTCCTTCTTCCTTCTTTCCTTTCATTCTTTCTTTCTTGTTTTATGTTGTTCGTTTTTTTTTGTTGGTTTTTTGGGTTTTTTTTGAGATAGGGTCTCACTCTGTTACCCAGGCTGGAGTGCAGTGGTGCGATATTGGCTCACTGCAGCCTCAACCTCCTGGGCTCAAGCCATCCTCCTGCCTCAGCCTCCCAAGTAGCTGGGACCACGGGTGCACGCCACCACGCCCAGCTAATTTTTGTATTTTTTGTAGAGATGGAATTTTGCCATATTGCCCAGGCTAGTCTCAAACCACTAGACTCAATCCATCCAACTGCCTCGGCCTCCCAACATGCTGAGATTACAGGTGTGAGCCACCGCACCTGGTCATGAATGAGCCGTTTCTATCTTTGACCTCTGTTATATTCAGCTTTCTCAAATACAAAAGAGGAAAAGTTGGGAAATCTTCATCAATGAATGTAATAGAAAAGAAAGAAACTTAAAGCTAAAGAGCCCAGGTTAAAATCTTGTTCTGACAGTTTTCTAGCTGTGTAACCGGGGACACAAACTCTCAAAGACTCATTTATCTCATCTGTAAAATGCTAATAATAGAACCTACCTCACGGGATACCTATGAGAGTTAAATCAGTTAATACATGTGGAGATGATTAAATAGAGCACATTGTCAACTAGAAATTATCGCACGTATGTTGGCCATGATCGTCGCTTTCTTCATTTAAAAAGTCATAATGCCGATGTATTCATGGCCCTAAATTAGGTACCCTAATAGATCAGAAAAGGGTCTCATTTAAAAACATTGTATTTTAATTAGCATATTTTAT
Source organism: Macaca thibetana thibetana (assembly GCF_024542745.1). Classification (NCBI taxonomy): domain Eukaryota; kingdom Metazoa; phylum Chordata; class Mammalia; order Primates; family Cercopithecidae; genus Macaca; species Macaca thibetana. Next base: position 32,789,581 of record NC_065586.1, on the reverse strand, counting down.
AATTCACTGGAGCACTATCTCTAAAACTCAGGGGCACGAGTTCTACATTGACTAATACAGCTCAAACATTCAAAGCACTTAGCTTCCAAGGATACTGTCTAGAAATCCTGACATGGTCACCTAAGAATAATTAAATGAAAGAGCTGTAGCAGCAGTGGCAAGAGGCTTCCTCATGTTGCCAAGAGGTAGGCATTTGTTGTGTAAATTTACCTTGGGCTTTCCTTGTTTGTTTCATTGATACCTACAGAAAGACCTCCTGCTCTATGCAGAAACCACTTCACAATTATCTCCAAATGAGAAGGGTATACATATTTTTCAAGGATATAAATTTTGCATTTTCATTGATTATGTATATCAGAACTAAGCAATCCAAGGCTTCTAAAGAATCTGCTTTGTAAAACTTCTTTAAGAAAGAAATTCCTATCATAGAATAAAAAGAAATTATATTTCCAAGAAGGAGATTAAAGGGAGAAAAGCTATGTATCCGATGTTTAAAACAAGCTTTATTTCTTCCTTTCTTTGTTTGAGGCAGGATCTCACTCTATCACCCAGGTTGGAATGCAGCGGCACAATCACAGCTCACTGCATCTCAAATTCCTGGGCTCAAGTGATCCTTCCACCTCAGCCTGCTAGCTGAGACTACATGCACATGCCACCACACCCAGCTAATTTTTTAAAAATTTTTTATGGAGATGAAGTGTTGCTAGGTTGCCCAAGCTGGTCTCAAACTCCTGGCCTCAAGTGATCCTCCTGCCTCAGCCTCCCAAAGTGCTAAGATTATAGGCATGAGCCACTCTGCCTGGCCTAGAATAATTTTAAACATCTTTAAACAACTTTAAATGCAGAAATCTAGGAATGATTTTGTTACCTTCGTGTATTTTGGTTATTTTGACTTCTCTAATAAGCTATTATGATGTCTTTCTAAAATTACCATTTGACATGGAGAAGTTTTTAAAGCATATATTCTACTATCTCATTTGATGGCAAAAGAGAAAGAAAGCAAAGCAAAGACAGATGGTAAATTATGGATTAAGGTTAAGTATCTCTAATGGTATGATGGATTGTTCCAATGCATATTTTACGTATACTGTCTGTTATTATTATTGGGCTGTTAAAGTCAGCACTGTTCTTTATATGTTTACTATTACAATTCAAGTAATAGTAATTAATAAGAGTTACCAGCCATCCTTTACAATAGATCAGGCACTATGTTAACATCTTTACATATATTATGTCCTTAAATCCCCGAAACAACCATTGAAGTAGACGCCATCTGCATTCGTACTTTCTAGTATGGAAAACTAGCTGATTTGCACAAGGTTACACATCCAATAGGCAGAAGATTCCATACCATGTTGGCAGTGTCACAGGATCCTTTAGGTGTTGCTTTGCCATCCTGAAACTTCTGTGGCTGGCAGTGCCTCTGCTTGGGTTTTGTTTGCATCCCCTGGGCTCCTTCTGCCTACTCGGCCCAGCAGGCTCTGCTTGGCTGATGCTGCCGGCCCGGATCCCACGCTTGCCAAGGGCGAGTCAGGTGCAGAGCAGCAAAGGGTGTGACAGCGAGTGAACTGGGGGTCCAGCCACTGCATACAGCCTAGTGTGCTGGCTAAGGCTGGCTGGGCAGCTCAAGGTGCCAGCTCTGTGCAGGGCTGCAGCTGGACCAGACATACAACAAGCAGCTTCTACTGCAGGCACCATTGTGTGGACAAGGCTAACATGATGGTGCCCAAAAGCTCAGAGATACCAGGAAACACAGAGCCCCACAGAGGGTGTTTCAGCAGGTCACATCCCTGGCTTAAGGAGGTCTAGGCTCCCAGAAGGGCCACAATTCTTCTCTCCTTATCATCCACAACATGAGGAGCAGGGAGGCATGTTTCAGCCCTGTTTGTGTTACAGCTCTTTCACTCTGCCATTTGGTGGGTTCCAAGCTCTTGTCTCAGGTCTAGGAAGAATGAGGTTGGCAGACAACTGGAGGGTGAGCAAGGTGGAGAGGAGCTTTGCTGAGCAACAGAACAGCTCTCAAGAGACCTACAGTGGGTAGCCACTTTCCACAGGCAGGTCCTACCAAGGACTGTATGAGTCTGGCTGAGTCTGAGATTTATATGCGCTCAGAAGGGAGGAAGAGCATGTTGATTGGTCCACGGGTGGTCACGGTTGGGCCTGGAAAAAGCACCTTGAGTTCTCACTCCTGGTCTTGGACTCCACCTGGAACCAGCATCCCAGCCCCCAGGCTTTAGGCCGTCCCTGGCTTGAAGGTGAGGCTTCACCAGGGACCCTCTCCTTCACACCTAGGAACCTGCCTGCCTCCTGCCACCATCAACATGCCATCCACGACACCCAGGTTGTTCATGCTGAGCTTCCCATAGCCCTCGCGGGCCTCCCTCTCTGAGTTTCTCAGTGCCCGAAGTTTCAGAGGGGGCTGAGAAGCCCAGGGAGATGGTGTGTCAGTGCGGCCCTGAGTGTGTGCACAGCCGACTAGGTCACAACAGCGCCCAGGCTCGGCTTCAACTTTGCTTCAAGATCAGAGTGGGCACCGGAAGCGGGGAGAGACAAGAGAGAGGGAGCAGGCACTTCAGAACCTGCCAGGGCAGGGAGGCTTCCTGGGTCCCCAAGAGTTCAGGGATGCCTGGGTCTGGAGGCATGGCTAGGCAGCTGCTTCCAGGAGCACAGGATTCCCGCCCCACCAACTTGGTAGGGGGCAGGGTTTCCAGGCCCCGCTGGCTCAGTTTCCAGGCCCCGCTGGCTCCACTGATCACACATCCCTGGCCACGCCTTCCTTACTGCAACTGACATCCCTGCAGCGGCTGCTCCAGTTGGGCCGCCACTGCCATCCGTAGTGATACAAACGACCTACTAACATAAGGCTGCTACCATGCTTATAGAAAGTGCCATCGGCCAGGCTCGGTGGTTCATGCATGTAACTCCAGCACTTTGGGAGACTGAGGCAGGCAGATCACTTGAGTCCAGGAGTTCAAGACTAGCCTGGGCAGCATGGCAAAACACCGTCTCTACCAAAAATACAAAAATTAGCCAGGCATGGTGGTTGCACACCTGTAGTCCCAGCTACTCAGGAGGCTGAGGTAGGTGGATCGCTTGAGCCCAGGAGGCGGAGGTTGCAGTGAGCCAAGATCCTGCCACTGCACTCCGGGCTGGGCAACAGAGAGAGAGACCCTGTCTCCAAAAAAAAAAAAAAAAAAGTGCTTATCAGATATTATTAATTATAGTTTTGATAGAATACTATGAAAGTACACTTATTTATAAAAAGTCATCTGCAACAACTGTATTTTTGCAGACTTGGTTTAAAAACTTGCTGATGTTTGGACTATATTGCTTGTATGTTATTTGATTAAACAATTTCAGATAGGTAAACTATACCTAGACTAGGAAAATTGCACCTTACACCTAATTCTAATAGGTAATGTATTTTCCAACATCATTTTGCTTTTGAACAGCTAAATTATGTAGACCGCTAGTATCTGGGACAAGGTACTAAAGAGAATCTCACCTATATTTAATACCCAATGATTAAATAGTGAAATAACCCTAACCTTGAATTCTCTCACAAGTTTAGGTTATGCCCTGAACATTACATTTATGCTATAATTTTGTTTCATTTTGGTTTAAAGAAAGAAATTCTAATGGACAATGCCTTATTGAGCAGCTGTGGTCAAATATTTATTAAAAAGAACATATTGATTTGCAGATTAAAACTGACCACATATGAACTCTTCTTTTCCAGTGACATTCTTATTTAAGGTATTGATTAAAGACTTTTTATGCAGAAAGCATTTTTCTTGTCAGCTCAGTTATGCTGGCTTTTGTAATAAGCTAATTTGATTTCCTTTTTTAACCTTTGTTTGATTAGGGGAACAGACATTTGCATTAAAATTCAAGAGAGATGAAGTCTATCATCGATCTTGACTTCCTCATGGACCTCTTGTACTCAACGAAAGATGATTTAGAGAATGTCAAGAATCTTGGAACAACCATAATGAGAGAGAAAAAAAAAAAATCACTTCAGACTTACATACCAGGAAGGGCTTATTTGACAGAAAGGGCAATTGCATTTGGTGGATATGTTTTAGAGAAATCAAATCCAGGAAGTTTAATTTTGTTCTTAGGCCAAATCATTAAAAGATCTATGGGATAAGCTTCCATTAATAAAGTACTTGCTAGTTAAACCAAAACATTTCAAAACATCCAAAGAGTTTAAACAAAACATATACATTATTACTTGTCACAAAGGGAGGGTAAAAGTAAATTCTAGTATTTCGTTATAAACGTGTTCCTAGTAAAACACTAACCTCAGACATGTTTGGAATTTAATCCTCTATTGTTTTCTCTGAGAATTGTGGGGGTAAAACACTAATAGATCAGCACAAGACTTTCACGAGTGTACCCAGGATTAATCCTCTTTCACAATATGACTCAAAGCTATTTGCAAATTTTTTTAATTAAAAAAAATTTTTTTCTAATTTGTTTTTAATTTAATTAAATTTAATTTAATTTAAAAATTTTTTTTAATTAAAAAAAATTTGTAGGCCGAGTATAGTGGCTCATGCCTTAATCCCAGCACTTTGCAAGGCCAAGGTGGATGGATCATGAGGTCAGGAGTTTGAGACCAGCCTGGCCAACATGGTGAAACCTCATCTCTACTAAAAATACAAAAATCGGCTGGGCATGGTGGCATGCATCTCTAATCCCAGCTACTCGGGAGGCTGAGGCAGGAGAATTGCTTGAACCTGGGAGGCGGAGGTTGCAGTGAGCCAAGATTGGGCCACTGCACTCCAGCCTGGGTGACAAGAGCAAGGACTCCATCTCAGAAGAAAAAAAAAAAATTGAGACAGGGTCTTGCTCTGTTGCCCAGGCTGGAGTGCAGTGGCATGAACAGAAGGCTCACTGCAGCCTCGACTTCCTGGGCTCAAGCAATCCTCCTGCCTCATCTTCCCAAGTAACTGGGACCACAAATGTGCACCACCACACCCAGCTAATTTTTTTTAAATGTTTTGTAAAGATGGGGGTCTCACCATGTTGCCCAGGCTGTATTTGCAAATCCTTATAGTTGACTTGGCCCCTGTAGCCTCTTCCTAGACAGAGACTAATGTATTTCTGTGACCTCAATAGCTTAGTTCCATTGCTCATTCTTGTAATCTTTATTTGGGTCTTTTCTGGAAGTGGAGGCTCCTTCCATTTTCCGAGGAGTTCCATTGGAACTGGAATTTTCAGTTCAAGAGGAACTGAGAATCTACAATGAACCTCGTGATGTATTAAATATTTAAGAGGACCCATGGAAAGTGTATCAGATAGGTCCACCCACCTCTTCTGTTATAACTACTCAGAACATTTTTCAGGTGATATGACACAGTAGTTACAAAAACCAAATTTTCTGGAAAAGTCATTGAATATATTTACTGGAAGTAATTTTCCATTATCCACTGTCCTAACAGCGATGGCTTAACCTTAGACCCACGTTTCTAGATCTCACAAGTTAGAGTTGTGGTTTGACCATCTTTTATAGTAATTATTTTAATTTATGTAAATTAATGTACTTATTTAAGTTAACAGAAGCTAAGATTCTGGAAAACTCACTTTTAAAAAATTTAATTAGGCCGGGCACAGTGGCTCACACCTGTAATCCCAGCACTTTGGGAGACCAAGGTCAGGAGTTTGAGACCAGTCTAGCCAACATAGTGAAACCCTGTCTCTACTAAAAGTACAAAAAATTAGCTGGGTGTGCTGGTGTGCGCCTGTAATCCCAGCTACTCAGGAGGCCGAGGCAGGAGAATCAGGCTGGTCTCAAACTCCTGACCTCAGGTGACCTGCCTGCCTTGGGAAAATGTTTTTAAATTAAGAAAAATAATACAACAGAAAATACTTTGAAATTCCATGAAGTGAGGTTCTTTTACAGGAAAGATGGCACTATTTTATTTCACGTCTAACTAATAATTGAGGGAAAATATTCCATTTACAGTAACAAGTTTCCATATGCTTAGTGGTACAGAAGTAGAATATCTATAAAACACGGCTGAGGAATTTAAGAGAAGTATTTTCCTTTGTCCCATATGGGCAAAACATTAACTATTCTTTCATGTCATGAATCCAAAAGTATCTATATGTTTTATATTGTGTTAAAATCTATATAATGTAATACAAAATTCATCCAGAGGGTAATATATATATGTATTCCTCAGGCAATTTTAGTTGAGATATTCACTTGGACTTTAATTTTAAAAATCATGCTAAGCTTCCATCTGCCTTGTTCCTCCAGTTTCAGGGCAGAGAAAATAGTTCTAGCACCTGGGAAATCCATCAGACTCATCCCAGTGGAGACTTTGAGAGCGGACACATCATTTTTTCAGACTTCAGTTGCCCTTCAAATCCAGTAAACAGAATTCCTTATCTCATAACACAAGGATTTTACTCGAGTATTTTACGTGTAATTTATCAGAATAGCTGCCAAGACGTTCACATTTGTTTTAAAAAGACAGGAGCTTTGTAGCCGACAGGCTTGGGGTTTAAAAACCAGATTTTGCATGCTCTTCATTTTCCCTGCGGTCTCTGAAGTTTAGTTTATTGGTCATTTCCACGTTACGAGTCTTGTCTCATCAGGTTCCTCATCGCTCAAAGCCAGTAATAATTGCTAACTATGACTAATATCACGTGGACGATCACAAAGTTCACTGCTAACCTTTGTTCCAGCTCAAAATGTTTTCAAGGTTAATAGATTGATTTTGAGCTGAGATAGGATGCATTTATAAAATGAAAGAAAATGAAAAATTTGGCATCACCAATAGGCAGATCATTTTAAATGATTCATTCGTTACATTTGGATTGTAGCCATGAAATTCACTTGATATATATCACATCATTATAGTCTAACCTAGATGCTGGAAAATAAATTAATGATACATTTTAACATCAGACAATTTTACATACACACACTCACATATACTCCAGGATGAGAATTAGGGCATTATCGCTTATTGATCACTTTAGCCCAGGAATACGACACATGTAAAATAGAGCGTAGCCTCTTTCAAAGACTGAGACTTCTCTAAAATACAGTTAAGCTAAAACTACAGTTCTAAGAGCCTGGCTGCTAAGTGCATCCTTGAATCTCCTTGCTTGAAACAGAGACGCATAAAATGCCAGACCTTGTCTGAGCTCTGTGCTTGCGAGACTTTGGGGAGCCCTGGTTCCAGTCTACAGAGGTCTTCTGTTTTGCTCACACCCTTGGTTGGACTTGAGGAGGGCTCTAGCATCCCAGAGAGATCTTTACTACCAGCCTTTCTGATCTTGCCCAACACCTGTGTTCGGGTTCATTTTTGCAATGAGTCTCTGAGCTTGACTTTGCATTTCAGTTTAGTGACTGGGGAAGTCCCTGGCCTCCGGTGCTGACCTGGACTCACAGTTTGGCCCAGCATTGCCATAACCCGGCCAACCAGATGAAAGGCAGCATTTGCTTGGAGAGTCTTCTGGTGTCAAAAGATGTGTGGTTCTCATTAAGGACAAGTCAGCTGGGCATGGTGGCTCACAGCTGCAATCCCAACACTTTGGGAGGCAGAGGCGGAAGAATCACTTGAGGTCCAGAGTTTGAGACCAGTGTGGGCAACAGAGTGAGACCCTGTGTCTATAAAAAATTTTTTTAAATTAGCCAGGCATGATGGTGCTTTCCTGTAGTCCCAGCTACTCAGGAGGCTGAGGCAGGAGGATTGCTTGAGCCCAGGAGGTTGAGGCTGCAGGGAACTGTGTTTGGGCCACTACACTCCAGCCTGGGTGCCAGAGCAAGACTCTGCCTCTAAGAGAGAAAAAAGCACAAGTCACCATGGCCTGTCGTTTCTTCCTTTCAAATGTTCAATTCACCATTCCTTCATAGTCCATGATATCTACGTTACTAATTTTATGTTCTTGCTAGATTGCTTTTATTTTCACGCTCTTCCTTCCCATTTCGGAATTAATCAGCCCAACCACAATAAATATATTAACCTTCCTCCAAAAAACATCCCCAGTGACTTTCCCTTATCTACAGAACTGCGCACAAGCCTCTGGGAATGGCTCCCAAGGTTTCCTGCCTGTTCTGTGGCATCCCTGTTCCTTGTCTTGCATTGTCCCCTCTGTTCTCAGGGAGCAGACAGATCTGCCATCTGCCTTTCACTCAGCTCTCCCATCCTAACGGCATGGGCATGGGCCATCGTTTCATCTGAATCTCTGATCTTCACCTCTGTATAAAGGTAGAAATAAAACCTTCGTTGTTGTGAGGATTAGCCACACATGGTAGAAAGGTCCTAAGACAGTTTATGGCACATGGCAAGGGCTCAATGTGCTTGTAAGAGGTCTTTGTTTCTGGCCCACAGTTTTTAATGCTTTTGGAAGACCCTCTACCTTCCCAAATCCCACCCACTCTTTAAGACCTTGTGAGATGCCACTTCCTTCTCAAAGACTGCTGTGATTAGGCCAAACAAAATCTAAAAAGCAATTTAGTGTTTGATCACGTCCTATATTTTATTATTTTCAAGTTTTTCAGGGGTGATGGTCTTGCCTTCTCAGCCAGATTATAAACTCCAGAAGGACAAACTAAAACCTTAACTTCTGTCATGAAAATTTTGGTGCTTCATGGCCTCACCTGCTCCCTGCCTTCAGTCCTTGCCCTGAATATTTCTGGGGGGCTTCAGAATGTGTCTACAGGGTTCATTCATATTTTCCCTTTGGGCCAGGAATGGTAGCTCATTGCCTATAATCCCAGCAGTTTGGGAGACCGAGGCAGAAGGATCACTTGAGGCCAAGAGATCGAGACCAGCCTGGGCAACATGGTGAGACTCCCATCTCTACAAAAAAATACAAAAATTAGCCGGGCGTGGTGGTGCATGCCTGTAGTCCCAGCTACTTGGGAGGCTGAGGCAGGAGAATCCCTTGAGCCCAGGAGTTAGAGGCTGCAGTGAGCTATGATCATGCCACTGCTCTCCAGCCTGGGGCACAGAGTGAGACCCTGTCTCTAGAATATATATATATATTTCCCTTTTGCAGTATCAGCCACTGCTATGCCTGCTGGAAACAGCCTCACCTACAGTTCCCGCATGCTGCATGAGTTGTTTCAACTTGGCACTGTCTCCCACATCAAGTCTGCTCAGTGCACCTGCTGCTCTGCCTGAAGGCTGTCATGACCACTGCTCGTCATCTCATTGGATGAGGCCCTCGAGTCCTCTTTCTTGTGTCTCCAACATCTTATGAGAGCTTTTAGGAAAACAGTCATTATTTAGGGAAACATTGTTCCTAAAATAGGACTTCACTGGAAGACAGCCAGGAAAAGAATCAGAGGGTTACTAAAACAAAATAAATTTTTAAAAAATTTTAAAAAGTGAGAATCAGAGAGACAGATGTCAAATTACCTCATTCAACTTGTAGGCAAGGTCTGATTGCTGGGTTAAGTCTACAAACCTGGTTGCCTCTTTCTTTTGGCTGGGTTTGCTTCCAGGCACCTCACTGCCTCACACAAGTAGACATCTAATGAGCTTCAGACCAGTGCAGCGGCCACACCTCTTTTCCAGTGCCAGCATCCGCTTAGCTGCAAGCTGGACCTCAGCTTCACATTCTTCAACCCATCATGGTGTCTGGCTCTCTGCTGGGCTCACACATAAAAAACTAGCCAAAGACCAACAGACCAACAATCTTAGTCCAATAGCAGATATCAAGGTAATTCTGGGCATTAGGTTCAGTTTGGGCCATGGAGTTTTATTTTTAAAATTCCTGTTCTGGGTCAGGCACGGTAGCTCACGCCTATAATCTCAGCACTTTGGGAGACTGAGGTGGGCAGATCGCTTGAGCTCGGGAGATCAAGATCAACCAGCACAACATGATGAAACCCAATCTCTACAAAAAAATACAAAAACTAGCCGGGCATAGTGGTGTGTGCCTGTAGTTCCCCAGCAACTCAGGTGGCTGAGGCAGCAGGATTGCTGGAGGCTGGGAAATTGAGGCTGCAGTAAGCCATGATTGTGCCACTGTACTCCAGCCTGGATGACAGAGTGAGACACTGTGTCCAAAAAAACAAAAAGAAAAATTGAAGCAGCAATAAAAAACCTTCCAATCAAAGTAAACCCTGGAATTATCAGGGTACAGTGGCTCACGCCTGTAATTTCAGCACCTTGGAAGGCTGAGGTGGAAGGATGCCTTGTGGTCAGGAGTTCAAGACAAGCCCTGGCAACATAGTGAGACCGCATTTCTACCAAAAAAAAAAAAAAAAAAGGTAAAAAATTAGCAAGGTGTGATAGTGCACACCTGTTATCCCAGCTACTCCGGAGACTGAGGTGGAAGGATCACTTGAGCCTAGGAGCTTGAGGCTGTGGTGAGCTGTGATTGTGCCACTGCAGCCTGGATGACAGAATGAGGCTCAGTTTCAAAAATGAAAATAAAAAGCAGAAAATAAATAAAATTTCTTTTCTGAAAATTTTCTGCTCTTTGTCTCTGTTATAAAAGTGAAACTAAAAAGAAAATAATGTCTGTTACTTAAAACACACGTATAGGGGAATTTATCGCACATCTAAGTTCAAACAACCAGGTTGAAGAATAATAAGCTTTGCAAAAACATCTTTTTGGAGAAGAACTGATTTTGCATATTGCGCTTCAGATAACAAAGACCAAGATGCTTCCAAATCATAAAAGGTGGCATCCACATTGAAGAAATTTGCTCGACCTCCACCTTCTAGAGTTTGGAAGCATTCTGGTCTTCTATATCTAAAGTGAGGCCACATTAAAGAAAGTTGTTCAGGGCTGGGTGTGGTGACTCACGCCTGTAGTCCCAGCACTTTGGGAGGCCGAGGTGGGCAGATCACGAGGTCAGGAGTTCAAGACCAGCCAGGCCAACATGGTAAAACCTTGTGTCTACTAAAAATACAAAAATTAGCTTGGCATAGTCATGGGCGCCTGTAATCCCAGCTACTCGGGAGGTTGAGGCAGGAGAATCACTTGAACCCGAGAGGCAGAGGTTGAAGTGAGCTGAAATTGCGCCCTGTACTCCAACCTGGGTGACAAGAATGAAACTCCATCAAAGAAAGGCAGAAAGAGAGAGAGAGAGAGAGAGAGAGAGAGAGAGAGAGAGAAAGAAAGAAAGAAAGAAAGAAAGAAAGAAAGAAAGAAAAAAGAAAGAAAGAAAGAAAGAAAGAAAGAAAGAAAGAAAGAAAGAAAGAAAGAAAGAAAGAGAAAGAGAGGCAGGAAGGAAGGAAGAAAGGGAGGGAGGGAGGGAGGAAGGGAGGGAAGGAACTTGCTCAGGGTAACTTCTAAAGGCTACCGGAAGTCTATTGGCCTAAGAACTTAAAACTGCTCACTCGCCCCTTGGGTGTCATCATCCACTGCCCCTGCTCCAGGCGAGCCTTATCCCAGACTGGCTCACTCCCAATCTCCTTTGGCCCTAATCTTCCCTGAGAAGACCAAGGCAGTCCCTCCAGGCCTCAGTAGAACCTTGGCACTAGAAATCTGTTACACAGAAGTGCACCAGTCTGAAGGAGTCCTCCCTGGATTCTGAAAGTGAAATGAGAAAAGGGGAAGGATAGTTTAAGGGAAAAAAAAGACAAAGGAGAGAAAGAAAGGTACCAGGTCTGTTTAGGGTGGATCCTCTAGGTTTTGGTCTCCTAAATATAATGGCTTTACTTGGTTGCTTTAAGGTTTTTAAATCTGAATATAACACATTACAACAGGCACGTGGCCCATACCAAGGTATATACACATATTCACACAGACTCTTTCAAAATTGAAAATATTAAGGCAAATCAACAAGGGATTCATTTCACAGTTGTTACCATTTTCCAGTGGCATAAGCTGGACACTGTAACTCTACAGAATTGATTTTCCAGATGACATGACACAGAGTAGACAATGGCATTCACAGAGCATTAGAACTAGGAGTCATCTTGGTGATCATCTAATTCCATTTCCTTACTTTGCAGATGAAGGAACTGGGGTCTCAAGAAATAAAGAAATGTATTCAAAGTTAGAGAGATGGTCAATGTTAGAGCTAGAATTAGGACTCAGATCTCTCTGAAATACCTATCTTTCCCTGAATAGCCATTGTGGTTTCCTCAACTAGGGGATTTAAAACTGAAGTTGCCTTCTGATCCTGATGTCTATAACAGGGTGTTTGCAAACCTCTAACTTACTTGGGTATAAACATGTTTTGTGGTTTTCACACCTCCTGTGCTAAAAATGTTTTATACTGCGGCTGAAAGATTTGAAAGGAATTCAATCAATATCTTCCTGATTTCTGATGTTCGGTATTTTCACTTTAGGATTCTCTCTCCTTTTTATATATACCCCCACCTTGCTCCTTATTTAGTCAAAGGATCATTTCTAAATATTGAAAGGTGATTAACTTTAAGCTATTGTCAGAAAACACCTGAAAAGCCATGGGAGGAACCCCATTACCAGAATTGCAAATAAAAGTACAGATTGATGTTCCTGCCTGATAGTTCTGTTAAATTACATGCCTGTTGCTTTTTGCTGTTTAATTTCATACAGCCATCCTTCTGTCACTTACCTTGGGCAGAAACTTATGGAGACAATAGACAATCTTGGCAGAAACTGAAAAGAAACTGTTGCCAGGGGTGGAAAAATGGATGTAGCTGACAAATTACAGGGTTGCCTGTTTAGTCATGAGAATTGAAACAAGTCTGTGAATCAATGTATGAAAAGGATGCTTAATAAGATGGGAGAAGTCTCTTTAACACCTGTTTCTTCTGCAATTCAATGCCCTAATGCCAATCACTCATAGTCTGGATCTACTCTCCAAGTGGAAAATGATTTCATCTCTTTTTCTTTAAGGATCGAAGCAGCAGACTAGAGTCTATTTTTAACAGTCCTGGGAGCAATAACCATGGCACTGGCTGCTAGGAAAGATTGTCTTAGAAGGTCTGGCCTGAGGCAGTAGGGAAATCAGAGCCAGGAGAGAGGGAACCAGAGAGATGGTGAGCTTGTATAAGCACAAGCACATGAAATTGCTGCAGAAAATAAAAGTCTGAATAAAAGGTGAACTCATTTTACTCTGAAAGTTACTAAGCCTAAGATTGTAAATGTCAAAATGAGGAGGAAGAGACTCAGCCAATGGTTTTTACTGCAATCCATTATGGTAATGGAAAAATCTTCTTTTGAACTGTAGCTGTCCGTGTTGACCTTGGTAAGGTGGAAATTCAGGCTCATTCATTGAGAAAGAAGGATTCAAAGTAACTCCGCCCAGAGCTTCCCACATTCCCCTGCGAGAGGACCTCCTTCACATAGACCAGGCAATGAGATGTTCACAAAAGCTCATTTCTGTCCTACCTTTCTCCAAAACTTGAGGGTTCCTCAGTACAAATGCTGTGGAGATTGTATTTCATCAGAGACCCTCATCGACCTCAGTTTTACTCTTTTCTGTGCATGTCAGCCACCGCTGTGGAGAGCAGTGCGAAGCATACAGCATCATGATTGTCTTGGTCTCAGAAAAGTATTACCTATGCTTTCTTTTAGCTTTTATATTTCTCCAGGGATGAACAATGCATCTAGAACACATTTCCAAATAGCTTACAACTTCTCTTAAATAAAACTCAGGCTTTTTACTATATTGTAGGCAAGAATTTCTGCCTGATTCTTGACTTACACTTACTAAGAGGTTATTCACTGAGATGCTGATATCCTTAAGAACTCATGGGTATCTGTCTCACTCAATTATTTCTCCCAATGTTTTACAGTAAGGGAGAGAGCCCTTAGATGAAAGGAACCTGGGGAACCAGAATTTCTGCGTGACCAAATACCCCATCGGACTATAACCTGAGTGAGAAATAAACTTTCTGTGCCATTAAGCTACTAAAAATTGCAGATTGTTCCTTACAAGTGATTGACCTATCTATCTCACTTAATTATTTCTCTCAACATTTTACAGTATAGGGGGAGAGGCAAACAGGAAAGCAAATTAAAAATATGCAATGTCATATTATAATAAAATACCATAAAGGAGGTTTGGGTGCATGAAGAAGGCAGTAATTCATTTTGCTTGGGGGAGGAAGTTCAAGGAAGGTGTTCACAGAGAAGAAATGTCTGAGTCGGTTTTATGGTGGAGAAAAAGAGTCTCAGACAGGAAATGACATTTGCAAAGGCCCAAAGGTGTGAACGTGTGTGATACATTCAAAGAATAGCCAGTAGTACGGTGTGGTCAGAGTGTTAAGTGCATGGGGCTGGAAAGGCGAGAGGGCTGAATGCTGAGCAGCAAGAGATGAAACCTGAAAGGCAGGTGAGTGCTGAATTGTGTAGCGTGTCGTAGATGTTGCCAAGGGCTCAGAACTTATTTTGCTAAGAGAAGAGAAACTGCTTAGCTTAACAGCTGCATTCTTCACAGCAGGTGAGCCTCACTCGGTTCTTACCTATAGGCATGTTGGGCTCCATAGGCCTTCTTATCATGTTCTTCAAACCCATTCGTTTTCCTCTTGGGCACCCAGGAAGACTACATTACACAGCTTCCCAGACAATTATATGGATGCACTGTGACTAAGTTCTGGCCAAATGAAATGTGAGCAACGCAATGGGCACCACTCCCAGAATCCAGTGAAGACCCCTAGGACTACACAAAATGGCAGAGGCACTAGGTGGAAGAATCATGGGGTCCTATGACCACTGCATGGGAGGCTGTCCACCAAATACCCAATCAAACTCTGACCTGAGTCAGAAATAAAAGTTCTGGCCAGGCATGGTGGCTCACGCCTGTAATCCCAACACTTTGGGAGGCTAAGGTGAATGGATCACCTGAGGTCAGGAGTTTGACACCAGCCTAGCCAACATGGTAAAACCCTGTCTCTACTAAAAAGTACAAAAATTAGCTGGGCATAGTGATGTGTGCCTATAATCCCAGTTACTCGAGAGGCTGAGGCAGGAGAATCGCTTGAACCTGGCAGATAGAGGTTGCAGTGAGCCAAGATTGCACCACTGTTCTCCAGCCTGGGTGACAGAGTGGGACTCCATCTGAAAGAAAGAATGAATGAAAGAAAGAAAGAATGAAAGAAAGAAGGAAAGAAGGAAAGAAAAAAAGAAAAGAAAGAAAGAAAGAAAGAAAGAAAGAAAGAAAGAAAGAAAGAAAGAAAGAAAGAAAGAAAAGTTCTATGCCATTAAGCTATTAAAAATTGGAGATTGTTCATGATAGTAGTTAACCTATCCACTAATTCAATAGTTGAGGAAGTTCTCAGAGAAAAGATAGCTTGCCAGTGGTATATCCCAGTATATGGGTAAAAAGCAATGGCAACTGCTCACTTTTCTCCAGGAGAGTGTGGGAGTCCTGCATGCACCCTAGCACCAGATGGCCCCCAATTCATTGGCCCTAGGTGCACTATGGTCTTCTCATTCTCCCGGCCCTGATTGACTACTTCCATAAGGCAGTACAGAACCAGCTCCAAAGAACCAGGTCTCCAAGCAGGGTTCCTAAGGGTCACAGAATACTCAGTTCCTGCTTCCATCAAAAGCAGATCAACATCCTTAGGAAGTTCCTTCCAATTTTTAGCACCCTAGGGCAAGAAAGTCTAGCATGTAAACGCGCCTGTGTTTAAAACCTAATCATGGGTGACTTTAGATTGAGCCTTCCAAAGAAGCAGCCTAAAACTAATACTATCTATAGCACTTATTTAGTCTCCATTCCAGCCTTGGGACTTGCCTGTGAATGGCTCCATAGAGGATTAGAGTGAGTTGAATAGGGTAATTAGTTTAAATTAAATTATGTTGACTCAAATTGTAATTACTCATAATTATCAATAGGCCTTCTATTTATAATAATATTATTCTAGCTTTCATTATATCTTTAATAAAGACACTAGTCTATCAATTTCACCTAATATCTTCACTACTATGTCTAAAAGGCATAATATTATCAATGTTTATCATGGGACTCTGATCATCTTAAATTTACACTTCACCTGAGCCACCAAGACAGTAATCATTCTTCCAGTCTTCACAGCCTGTGAAGCTGCTGCAGGCCTGGCACTACTAGTAATGGGGTCTAATACTTATGGTCTAGATTAGATATGGAATTTATTTATTTTTTTATTTTTATTTTTTAGTAGAGATGGGGTCTTGCCATGTTGCCCAGGCTAGTCTCAAATCCTGGCCTGAAGTGACCCTCCTGCCCTGGCCTCCCAAAGTGCTGGGATTACAGATGTGAGTGACCACGACAGACCTCTGTACAGAATGCGAATATCTTTCAATGCTAAAAATTATCAAACCAACAATCATACTTTTCCCAGTGATGTGATATTCCAAGAATTACATAATCTGAGTTCATACAACTGTGCACAGTCTACTAATTAGCCTCATTGGTTCATTTCACTTTAGCCAATACAATGACAACAGTTTAAACTTCTCATTCATCGTTTTTCTGATTCACTATCAACACCCCTTTTAGTATTGACAACCTGACTACTCCCCCTAATAATCATGGCAGCTGGTATGCTGGGATCTGAACCGCTCCTAGCTGGGAGGAGCCTCTAAGAATATAAAAGGTTCTCAGACTCAGTCTTTGCTACTCCTCCCCTTGCTCTTTCCATTCACATCATTCAGGGTGTCAGCTGTGTTTGTATATGACTCTCCCCAAGGCCCCTCTTGACTTTATTTAAATTTGATTTAATCTGTATAGTAATACATTTATTTAGGCAATGTTTGGGAGCCTTGATATATAACAGATCTAAGTTCAGTGCCTTCCTGGTGACAAATCGGAATACAATTTACAGGAAATTCTTCTACCAGGCACATCTGAGATAGATGTGAAGAAATGAGAGTAATAAAAGAATGAAAAGTCAAGGATGAGAAGGAAACCTCATTTGGAATTTTAACACTTGCCCGTGATGGGTTTGTAACATGTGGCTTTAATAGCTGCTTTCCTGACTGTGATATTTAACGAGAGCCGGATTACTTTTGAATCCAGAGACTTAGGCTGATACTGACAAATCGTTTAGGATTGGTCCTAAAAGATTTCCTTATCTGGGTGTAAGATTCAGAAATTTGAATCCCTTCCACTGATACTTCAGGTTTTTATATTCCCAGGTTCTGGGTGAAAGCGTAGCATGGCAATTCAGAGGAAACTGGGAGCTCCTCTAAAGGAATGTAATTATTGAACACACTGTGTTTGGATCACCTTCCCGTTTGCAATATACTTATGTTAAGCTTTATGATCTCACAAGTTACAACTGGCATCAATTTAATGAGTTCTTTCTTGAAGAAACCCATAACATCATTTCACACAGCCTTTATGATTTGCCATCTTTGAATCTTCTACTAAAGTTGTTTTCAATAATAGCCTATTGAAGACTTAGACGAGACGGTATGGGAAATTCCGAAGAGAGAGAGAGAGAGAGAGCACTCTGGAGGAGGAATCTGGGAAATAATCTGCAATTTAACATCCTAGAGTCAGATAGACTGCCTCAGATAAAATCCTGCCTCCACCATTAAGCAGTTGTAGGACCTTGGACAAAACATTCAATCTCTCTGTGCCTCAATTTCCTTTTTTTTTTTTTTTTTTTTTTTTTTTTGAGATGGAGTCTTGCTCTGTCACCCAGGCTGGAGTGCAGTGGCGCAATCTCAACTCACTGCAACCTCTACCTCCTGGAATCAAGCTATTCTCCTGCTTCAGCCTCCCAAGTAGCTGGGATTACAGGCACACGCCACCACTCCCAGCTAATTTTTGTATTTTTAGTAGAGATGGGGTTTCACCATGTTGGCCAGGCTGGTCTCCAACTCCTGACTTCAGTTGACCTACCCGCCTTGGCCTTCCAAAGTGCTGGGATTACAGGAATGAGCCACCACTCCCAGCCTCCATTGCCTTCTTTATCAAAAAACTCATAACAGTATCTGCTACATGAGGCATGAAGATTGTATCATTTGTTCACAATTATTCGTTTTCTTCTCCTCTTTTTGAGATTTCCCTGTGATTACCCTCGTCTCACTGATTTGGGTTTGGCTATGTCACTTGCCAAGAAGGGGTGTAAACAGGTAACTGATTTGCCTCATCAAAGCAGGGGTTGTTAGGGGTGTTGCCCATTCATTCCCAGTGTCCTCGTGTTCTTTTTTCCCAAATTATTATTCAGGGGGTACCTGTGCAGGTTTGTTGCCTGGGTATATGTGTAATGGCAAGGTTTGGGCTTCTAGTGTACCCATCACCCAAATAATGAACATTGTACCCAATTAGTCACCATGCCTAACTAATTTTTGTATTTTTAGTAGAGCCAGGGTTTCACCATGTTGGACAGGCTGGTCTTGGACTCCTGACCTAGGGTGATCTGCCCACCTCGGCCTCGAAAAGTACTGGAATTACAGGGGTGAGCCACTGCACCCAAACACAGACTGCATTCTTTATTCACAATTATCTGGACTCTTTCTGCCATTGCCAACCTTCTTGGTAGACGGAATGTACTGTTCTTTCTCGTTCTTTTGTGACTAGATTTGGCCAATAGTACAAGATTGGATAGGATGTTTTGCATGTCTGAGCAGAAGGTTTCAGAGGCATTGCAGCCAGCTCTTTTGCTGTCCCAGGGAGTGTCTTCAACCTGGTTTTTGGAATGAAAAGATAAGAAAAGCCCAGCCCAGCCCAGAAGAGCTGCAGCTGACCCACAGCCCTAATATACTGTGAGTGTCACATCAATATTCTTTGTAATCCACAGAGATATTGAAGATGTTTATTACAACAACATAAGTTAATACTTGAGAATATTTTGAGGGTTTGTTGCAATCTTGCATACTTTGTATAATGCCTGGCACATTGCATGTTCAAAATTAACGTTAAATCCTGTCATTGGTGTCCTCCCTACAGCATCATTCACACATCACAGCTCTAGAAGAATTAGCATTCTTAAATATTTATTGAATTATTGAAGGGGAATTATGGAAATTTATACCTTTTATAAAGTTCAATAAGGTGAATAAAATAGAAAATTATTTATCTTAGGAATGTTTTTATGCTGTTGGTGGGAGTGTAAATTAGTTCAACCATTGTGGAAGACAGTGTGGCAAGTCCTCAAGGATCTAGAACCAGAAATACCATTTGACCCAGCAATCCATTACTGGGTATATACCCAAAGGATTATAAATCATTCTACTATAAAGACACATGCACACATATGTTTATTGCAGCACTATTTACAAAAGCAAAGACTTGGAAGCAACCCAAATGCCCATCAATGATACACTGGATAAAGAAAATGTGGCATATGTACACCATGGAATACTATGCAGCCATAAAAAAGGATGAGTTCATGTCCTTTGCAGGAACATGGATGAAGCTGGAAACGATCATTTTCAGCAAACTAACCCAGGAACAGAAAACCAAACACCACATGTTCTCACTCATAACTGGGGGTTAAACAGTGAGAACACGTGAACACAGGGAGGGGAACATCACACACCAGGGCCTGTCACAGGGGTGGGGGGCAAGGGGAGGGAGAGCATTAGAACAAATACCTAATGCATTCGGGGCTTAAAACCTAGATGATGGATTGATAGGTGCAGCAAACCACCATGGCACATGTATACCTATGTAATGAACCTGCACGTTCTGCACATGTATCCCAGAACTTAAAGTAAAATAAAAAATAATAATAAAAATAAATAATAATAAATAAAAATAAAAGAAAAAGAAAATCATCTAATTTTCATAAACTCTATGAGACATGTTGTAAATTGTCAGGGACATATTTGATCTATATTTGAACTATCTGGACTGAGGAAACATATTGTGAAGGATAGCTTAAAAATAACCAGTTAATATTTTTACACAAAATTTCTCCCTCTTCCAAAATGTCTTCTCATAGGAGAAGGTGCTAGGACTGTAAGAAACTCTTCACCAGTGGGGTTTCTTTTTGATAGTAGTGAAATTGAATCAGTAGATAGTCAGTAGACTGAATCAGTAGATAGTCAGTGAAATTGAACCAGATTTAGATTCTAATCAAACACACTCTTTGAGAACCCCACCTCAGAGCAAGAACATAGCAGCTTATCCTAGGATTTTAGAGCTTTCCCTCAGGCTGGCTCTGGGACGCTGCTGGTGAATTCTAAGATAAGCTATTTTTGCACCTTAAAAGGTTTCTACAAATAATGGAGAGCTTATTTTAAAGCTGTAATTATGAGGAAGAAAGAGTGATAAACACGGATAATAAAAATCATGCAGGGTTTCCTTGGGGCTCTTTAAAAATGAAGATGGCTCCTTGGAAGGGCAGATGCTTTTAAAATTTGAAATGTTCCCTTGGCAAACAATGGAAGTCTCGGAGTGAGCAAAATGCTCTTATGAACCTCCTGCATTTCGAGGCCTATAAATTTGAAACTAGCATTAAGATAGGCCTTAAGGGATGATGGTTTTGCTTTTTTTTTAAGTTATTATTAATAATAATTTTAAGAATTTCTCACAGTTATACGGGGAATTTCATGGAAAGCACTTTCACATGCATTTTGCTGTTCTTGCCCACAGGACCCCCAGGAGCCAGGCTACAAAGGCTTCATTATCATCTCAGACAACAAAGTATGAGCTCAGAGAGATTGAGAGTTGCAGAGCTAGGAAGAGGCAGGATGGCTCATTTTGCTTCAAGACCATTGCTCTTTTCTCAATATTACCAAACCCTTAAAAACTCACCAGTTGACTTCCAATATTTAAATCAAAAAATACTTTTTCAGAGATGGGGTCTTGCTATGTTCCCCCGGCTGGTCTCAAACTCACGACCTTAAGCAATCCTCCAGCTTGGCCTGCCAAAGTGCTGGAATTACAGGCATGAGCTACCATGCCTGGCAGAATTCCAATACTTAAATGGCAGAATAAAGCTATCAATGCCTCCTTTCCTCTGTCCTCCAGAAACACAAGAGGCAGAGCTGAATAATGGATCACCATTATCCCATCTGCCCACAAGGCAGGGTAAAAGCAAGGGGGTGTGTATGGCCAATGGCAATGCAGCTGCCAATCTCTGCTGGGCAGAGAGAAAGAAAAGAGAGCTCACTCACACATACCACTCTTCAAAGAGGAACTTCACAGAGAAGTTAGATGGCTCTGTCCCCTGCCTCACATTCACCACCGGTAATTGCTGGTTCAGGAAGCCCATCCTCATGAAGACTAGTGCTACGGAAGTATCACAGGATCTATAGAAAGACACTACAAGAGGAAAGGCAGAAAGAAATGGAGGAGAGGAAGCTGGGGGAGGTGGAGCAGACTGACAAATTTAAAAGTAGTGAAACTTACAGTCATGGCAGTAGGCGAAGGGAAAGCAAATATCACAAAAACAGTGTGCCACAGACCAGTTAAAAACTAGCATCGATATCTCATCACAAACTCACAAGAGTTTAAAGCCAAATGATAAGAGAATATTCATTGGAATAATAAGAGAATTATGAAGGTGACTTCAGAAATAGCACAAAGGGCCTAGACACTGCTGAAAACATAGCAAGAGACGTGGAGGACAACAGTAAGAAGAGTGAGGGGATGAAATGGGAGTAGATGAGAGCTGGAAAGGGTTAGAGAAAAACAACAAATATAGGTGATAGATTAATGAGATCCGGAATTAATAAATGGTTTGGGTTTAAATCTTAAATGGCACCTCTTATTCTAGAAAAAGCATTCGATCAAATTATCAACACTGAGACATATTCCAGTAGAGCTAATGGATACCAAAGATAAAGAAATAATTCTTGACAACAGAAATACTATATAAATGACAAAAGTTCAAAGAGAAAGGGGATAGAAAGAGGAAAATAATGTGGGTTTACAGATTTCCTTATGTCCTATAGCCAAGCACCAATGCTGATAAACCAACAAATTTAAGTTTATTTAAATATACAAATATTAATACTAGGAAAAATAGCAAAAATCAAACAAAATCACATAGTAGAGAGAAGGCTGGGGTTAAGTAGTAATCACTGAATTCAACATTGATTATAGTAAGAAATAAACAAATGATAATCAGAGAAATAGAGTCATTATATAAGGCATACTATATTCTTATAAAAACAAACCATTAATGAAAATTTAATTTTTCACATCACAAAAAAGAAAAAGAAAACACTGACTACATAGTGAAAGAAATTAATGCATCAATAAAAACAGGTAGCATATCATTAATTATAATAAGATGTCATATCAACTTTTAGAAATGTATATTACAAATATATACATGTGAAATCATGTGTGTACAAAGATGTGGAATGCAGAATTGTTTGCAATATCAAAATATTGGAAACAATTTAAAAGTCCATCAACAGGAAACTTATTGAATCAGTTATGACATATCTATGAAGCAGAATATTATACAGCGATCAAAAAGAATGACTTCAAGGTAATATTGCTAGGTTTAAAAAATAAAATTTAGAACTAATGTTGTACAGTATACAACCATTTGATGAAAAATTGTATGTATTTGTCTCTGTATGTGTAGTTTGGGTGTAGGCATATATTATCATCCCTGAAAGGTTAAAGAAAGGGTAAAAACACATGTCCCCAAAGAGGGAAACTGGATCCTTGAGAAATGGAGGTAAAAAGAGAGTAACACTTCACTGTGTACTCTTCTGTGGTTTATGGATTCTGTGCATATGCAGGTTTTATCTAGTCAAACTCACAGAAATTAAATATTATAACTTATCAAAGGTGAAAACAGCCTTACCAATTGATTGACCCTTCATATGGCTTAACTCTGTCCACCCCCAAATCTCATCTTGAATTTTAATCCCCACAATCCCCACGTGTTGAGGGAGGAACTCGATAGGAGGTGATTGGATCATGGGGACAGTTTCCACCATTCTGTTCTCGTGATAGTGAGTGAGTTTTCACGAGATCTGATGGTTTTATAAGGCAGTTTTCCCTTTCTTGCTCACTCTTTCCTGTTGCCATATGAAGAAGGTCTTGCTTCCCCTTCTGCCATGCCTGTAAGTTTCCTGAGGCCTCCCCAGTCATGGGAAACTGTGTCAATTAAACCTCTTTTCTTTATAAATTACCCAGTCTTGGGCAGTTCTTTATAGCAGTGGGAAAACAGACTAATATAACCCTGTTATGCAATTGCAGTTTATAATGAATTGGGAATGAAGAAGTTTGACCCAGAATAATTTCCTGCCTAGAACATCTCTAAGTATCCAGTTTATTTTTGGGTCCCATTGGGAGATAAGGTTTCAGTTTGGCTTGGAGCCACTTAGAGCTTGACTTAGAGGGGACTTGGACATAGGGATCACCATCTGAACTAGAAACAGTCTAGATCAGCAGCCCAGGGCCTGCCTCAAGAGAAGGTTAGAGACTGCACACTGTTGTGCCATGTGCCAACCAGACAGAGAGACACCAAAGTCACAGTTGTAGTTAGACAGAGGTATGGTGTGTCCAGAGCCCGCCAGGGCAGCCTGCAAGGCTATTACTAAGTGCACTTTAATTTTTGACTTTTCTAACTGAGGTGGGAGCTGTCCCACTGTGAGTACACTCCTGCCAATGTCATGTGAAGTGAGAAAACATTTCTTGCTTTTTCTGTAGTTTGTGGATCTCTGAAGCCTTTCCTTTTCTAATGGATGACTAATAGATGGTGATGGTTAGACCAAGACCCGAGGGATGTTTTACATGAGGCTATTCCCACAGCGTGACAGTCCACAACATGCTCTTTCAAGGCATGGGAAAAAGAGTCAACACTGCCTAGGGAGAGAAAAGAATTAGAAGGGCAACCTCCCCCTTGAGAGTTCAGTGTAGTCCTTTAAGTTCAGTGACTGAATCTTTTTAAAGGCAGAACTCTGTTCTAATTAATCAAGCTTTCATTTCCTATGACAATACCTTCCCCTTGGCGCTCAAGAAATCAGAAACTTGAGCCTTGCACACGAAAAGTCAACACAGTATTTTCTACTAAGTTGACTTGGTCTTACAAACCCACCCAGAATTTTCTATCAGCAGGAAACCTGATGTTCCACTATTTCATGGGGATGGCAACACCATCTATCAGTCCAAGCTTGTCACGTTAAATGGAAAAGATGTGATTTGCATCCAGGACTTAAGGAATAGAGTTTCTGATATGTTTGAGAAAAATCAAAGATAAGCAACAACCTCCAACATGTTTTTCAACTTGTCGTTTCTGGTTATATGGTTTTGTGATGTCTGTGTCCAAGGTCTACTGACTACACAGACATTACAGGCCATACAGGTTCTGATCCTAGTTACTTAGCACAGCAAGTGACTTTGTAGATGTCCTTGGCCAATAAAAGGCTAAAAAACCATGGGCATGATTCTAGTCTTTTGTATTCCTCATTAGCTAAGCTTTGTGTGAAGTGATAGGAAGATTCCTTAAAATCAAACTAACCCATATGCAATGAAATGTATAATAAAAGACTTTTTTTTAAGAGAGACAGAGTCAGCTGGGCACAGTGACTCACGCCTGTAATCTCAACACTTTGGGAGGTCGAGGTGGGCAGATCAGCTGATATCTGGAGTTCGAGACCAGCCTGGCCAACATGGTGAAACCCTGTCTCTACTAAAAATACAAAAATTTGCCAGGCGTGGTGGCAGGCTCCTGTAATCCCAGCTACTCGGGAAGCTGAGGCAGGAGAATTGCTTGAACCCAGGAGGCGGAGGTTGCAGTGGCGGAGGTTGCAGTGAGCCAAGATTGCGCCACTGCACTCCAGCCTGGGAACAAGAGTAAGACTTTGTCTCAAAGGAAAAGAAAAGACAGACAGAGACAGAGTCGTGCTGTATCACTCCACCTGGAGTGCGTGGCGCCATCATAGCTCACTGCAGCCTCTAACCTCTGGACTTAACTGCTCCTCCCACCTCAGCTTCCCAAGGAGCTAGGACTACATGTGTGCACCACCACACCCAGCTAATATTTTTTAATTTTTTGTAGAGACAGGGTATCACTGTGTTGCCCAGGCTGCTCTTGAACTCCAGGACTCAACCAATCCTCTCACCTTAGCCTCTCAAAGTGCTGGGATTAGAGGGGTAAGCCACCAAGCCCAGCCCACAGGACATTTCCCAATGGCTTTTTTCCCCAAGGTTTCCCACTGAAACTTGTTCAGACAACATTTGAATTTACATAAGAGTAGAAAAATAATATTTTTGCACACATATTCCAAGGGCTGAAGAGTCAATATTATTATGACATGGTGGAATTTGTATCTTTTTTCTTTTTTTTTGTGACGGAGTCTCACTGTCTCCCAGGCTGTTGTGCAGTGGCACGATCTCATCTCACTACAACCTCCGCCACCCAGGTTCAAGTGACTCTCCTGCCTCAGCCTCCCGAGTAGCTGGGAATGCGGGCACCTGCCACTGCATCTGGCTAATTTTTATATTTTTCGTAGAGACAGGATTTCACCATCTTGGCCAGGCTGGTCTTGAACTCCTGACCTTGTGATCCATCCACCTCGGCCTCCTAAAGTGCTGGGATTACAGGCGTGAGCCACTACGTGCAGCGTGGAGTTTGTATCTTAACACACTGATGTATGGATATTCAGTGGATAGTGAGGTCATATGGCCTTGGCTTCAGAACCGGGACCCACCCACCCTCACCACAACTACCAAGCTATGAGGAATGTGGGGTTGGAAGACATTTGACTTTCTAAGCCTACAAAAGAGGGCTCTGAATAGCTGGTCTTCCCTCCCACGGGCCCGTTGGGAGAACAGAAGAACATGAGGTTTGCAGTTGTACTTGGAGTTGTCATCACCATCTGGGCAGTTCCCAGTGGGAATAATTCTGGGCTCTTCATGAGTCCTCTGTATCTGGTACATTATATGGCAAGTTCCTAATTGGTTTCAATTCTCATTTTAAAATCTCTTGCCGCTTTTATCATGAAACTTTTTTATAACTTGGTTGAAAAGCAATATTCTTTCTTTTTTCTTCAACTTTTAAGTTCAGGGGTACATGTGCAGGATGTGCAGGTTTGTTACATAGGTTAACCTGTGCCATGGTAGTTTCCTGCACAGACCATCCCATCCCCTAGGTATTAAGCTCAGCATGCATTAGCTGCTCTTCCTGATGCTCTCCTTCCCCCTGTACCCCCTGCCAGGCTCCAGTGTGTGTTGTTGCCCCTGTGTGTCCATGTGTTCTCATCATTCAGCTCCCACTCTTAAGCGAGAACATGTGGTGTTTGGTTTTCTGTTCCTGCGTTAGTTTGCTGAGGACAGCAGCTCCCAACTCTATCTATGTCCCTGCAAAGGACATGATCTTATTCCTTTTCATGGCTGCATATATTCCATGGTGTATATGTGCCACATTTTCTTTATCCAGTCTATCACTGATGGGCATTTGGGTTGATTCCATGTCTTCACTATTGTGAATAGTGCTACAGTGAACATACAAGTGCATGTATCTTTATAACAGAATTATTTATATTCTTTTGGGTATATACCTAGTAATGGGATTGCTGGGTCAAATGGTATTTCTGCCTCTAAGTCTTTGAGGAATCACCACACTGTCTTCCACAATGGTTGACCTAATTTATATTCCCACCAATAATGTAAAAGCATTCCTTTTTCTTTGCAATCTCGCCAGCATCTGTTTTTTGTCTGTTTGTTGTTGTTTGTTTGGTTGGTTGGTTTTTTACTTTTTAATAATAGCCACTCTGACTGGCATGAGATGGTATCTTATTA
The DNA here is from genome assembly GCF_024542745.1 of Macaca thibetana thibetana. Taxonomy (NCBI): domain Eukaryota; kingdom Metazoa; phylum Chordata; class Mammalia; order Primates; family Cercopithecidae; genus Macaca; species Macaca thibetana. The sequence continues at coordinate 32,763,012 of NC_065586.1, read as the reverse complement.
TGGTTTCAATTTGCATGTCTCTAATGATCAGTGATGTTGAGCTTTTTCTCATGTTTTTTACCATATGTATGTCTTCTTTTGAGAAGTGTCTGCTCATGTCCTTTGACCACTTTTTAATGGAGTTGTTTTTTCTTGTAAATTTGAAAACCAATCTTCTTTATATGTTAATAGAATTTTTGCAAAATAGAAGTACTAATATTGCATTTCGTGACACTTTTAGGTACAATTATAAAAGTCATTTGTGGCTGGGCATGGTGGCTCACACCTATAATCCCAGCACTTTGGGAGGTCGAGTCAGAAGGCTGGCTTGAGCCCAAGAGTTTAAGACAAGCCTGGGCAACAAAGTGAGACTCCTACCTCTACAAAAAGTACAAAATCAACCAGGTGTGGTGGTGCACACCTGTAGTCCCAGCTACTCAGAAGGCTGGGCAGGAGGATCACCTGAGCCAAGGAGGTAAAGGCCACAGTGAACTGTGATAGAGACGCTGCACTCTAGCCTTGGCGACAGAGCAAGATCTTGTCTCAAAGCAAAAAGAAAAAAAAAAAAGTCACTTGTTACAACTATGCATTTAGATTTTCCTTAAACAATCAATTTATGCCTCTCTCTATGCTTCTGTTTGATTAATACACATGATCATTCTAAATCAGTAGCATTGCATAACAACCTTTTTTCTAGGTACTTTTTTCTAGGTGCTTAACATCTATTTTCTAGGTACTTAATAGGACTGATTTCATCAAGGCCATCCCTCTGAACTCCCTAACTGAGTATAGACATGATATTTTCATTTTACTACCCTGTGCTCCTGCCCAGCACACCCAAGCCTCAGGGTCCAAGCCAGGCATGGAAGAACAAAAGCATCCAAGGCTTCATGGTGCAATTCCAGATGGAAAATGAATCCATCCTGTGGCCAGAGGAGGAACTACCTAGAAATTTTTCTCCCGAGCTCTGGTCATTCACTGACAACTCTGGTTAAAACACCCTGTCACACAGCAGTGTTTTTTTGTTTTGTTTTGTTTTTTTATTCTTTAAGTTCTAGGGTACATGTGCACAACGTGCAGGTTTGTTACATATGTATACATGTGCCACGTTGGTGTGCTGCACCCATTAACTCATCATTTACATTAAGTATTCCTCCTAATGCCATCCCTCCCCACTTCCCCCACCCCACGACAGGCCCCAGTGTGTGCTGTTCCCCTTCCTGTGTCCAAGTGTTCTCATTGTTCAATTCCCACCTATGAGTGAGAACATGCGGTGGTTTCCTCATGAGCCCATGAGCTCCAAAACCACAGGAGATCTTTCAGCAGGCCAGGAGGGCGGGAAGCAATTGGAGCCACTGTGGTTTGAAGGAGTAAACAAGCCAGTTCATTTAGTTGGATGAGTACAGAGGGCTGTGCCGGAGAATGTCATATATGCCCAAGCACTCGTTTGTGGTTTTCAAAAAGGACAAATGGGTGTGGGCTGAAAGTGTGGCATCACCACCCAGAAAGAACTGAAATTGCCACACAGGCTGCAGAAGCACACACCCTGATTATCATCTATTATCTAGCTGATCCTCACAATATGAGCTCGTGCTCGTTATCTAGAAATCTATCTGAAATAAACACAGGTTTAGTTATCACTCTATCAGCATGATGACCGTGGGGTGCTCCGGGAAGGGGACTAGACAAGGAGGAAATACCCAGAGCTCCTGTCCTGGCACTGCCGTTCCCAGGAGCAAGTCTTGAAAATGCTCTGGGCTTCAGCGTCCTCGTTTATAAAACAGGAATTACAATACCAGCTGCATCTTCCTTGCAGAGTTATGAGCTGATAAAGAAAACCAATAGACAAGAATCTTACTGAGCTCACAGTGTTCCCAAACATGTAGACCCTGGCGGGGGCTTGAAAAGGGATAAGAAATAGTATCTGGCCTGGAATATTTCCCAATAGATTTTGGATAAGATGAGACTAAAGCCTGTGTATCAATAGTAAACAATTTGACAAGTATTTGCACAAGCACATAGTTATAGAACATAAACTATAACCTCCATAGGATTACACAGACAAGGGAGAGTGACATGGAGGGGCAAGAGTTGGGCTGGACCCTACAGGATGAAAAAGCTTTGCCTGGGAAAGGGAGGGAAGGACAGAAGCTCATCAATGAAGACTCCAAGGCTGCAAAGAGCAACACTTCTTCAAGGGGCCAGGGAAATGAAAATGTAAGGATAGGATTACACTGGATTCAAGTAACAGTGAAATCAGATGGAGGAGGCATTTGGAAAGAAAGGGAAATTGAGTTCTATTGTATTTTCAAACAATGGTGACAGAAGTTTAAGGAAGATGAATCTAAAAACAGTGTGTAGTCTGGTCAGAGCTAAGATGGAAACTGAAATGGAAAAGCATCTACTGATCACTCTTGGTAGCAGTAAGAAAAAAACTGGTAAGACCAGATGACTTTCTCTTTTTTTTGAGATGGAGTCTCGCTCTGTGGCCCAGGCTGGAGTGCAGTGGCACGATCTCGGCTCACTGCAAGCTCCGCCTTCCGGGTTCACGCCATTCTCCTGCCTCAGCCTCCCGAGTAGCTGGGACTAGAGGCGCCCGCCACCTCGCCCGGCTAATTTTTTCGTATTTTTGGTAGAGACAGGGTTTCACTGCCTGTAGCCAGGATGGTCTCCATCTCTTGACCTCGTGATCCGCCCGTCTCGGCCTCCCAAAGTGCTGGGATTACAGGCTTGAGCCACCGCGCCCGGCCAGACCAGATGACTTTCTAGATACAAGGGAAAGAGCTGGTTTAAGTTCATTTAAATTTTTGAGCAGGGGGATTACAAGAACTTCTGCTCGTTTGAAAATCAGCATCCACTGATACGTTCTTGTTTGCTTTGCTTTATTGGAGGATGGGGCCATTTAAAGCCATTGCTCCACAGAGTATTCTGATTGCAATTGACTCATATGAATGACAATAATATTCCCTCACCAAGCACAGCTATTTATTACGTGGTTCCGTAGGTGTGGTTTTCTTCCCATCTTGATTTTGCATCAACTCCTGTTCTGTTATGCAACAAATCTTCAGCATTATATCATCTTGTTTCTTTTAACCTGTGGAGCTCTGAAGCTCGGAAAGTAGAATCATCTCGTAGAATCCATCAATCTTTATTTGAATCAGTGCAGTATTTTTCTGAAGTTTAGCTACCGGAGCATAGTGGCAAGGCGCAAATCCAATTTTGTCCGCTAGGTGGCAGACAAGAACTACTTTCTCTGCATCCCTCTCGAAAAATGATGAGAGTCGCAATATGGAAAAACTAAAAGCTGTGGCTCATACATTCCTATTTGTCCTCTGAACTTAGAAAAGGAAACACAAATTTGTATGCCTAATATCGCTCTGTAGTCCACCGAAAAATGCCGAAAGGTTTTGAGACTACTCAGTTGAGATACAGGTACTTTTGCTTTTTGCGTGGATTTTTAGAGTTTTTTGTTTGCTTGATGTCTTTGTGTTTTGTCCAAGTGAAAAATAGTGGTGGGAACAGATCACGAAGGTGGTAATGATAGTGTTATAAAGTGAGACTATATTGATTACAATGTATTAAATTTTAATTAATTCATTCATTAATCTTTTGCAGGTCAGGGTTAAGGGGAGTGCGGGTGGAAAGGGCAGTGGGAATTGTGCAGGTAGGTGGAAGATATGATTAAGGTGAATAGCAATGAGACTGTTTCCAAAGGCCATACAGTCTTTGCCACTCTCTTCTAAAATTATTTTTTGAGACAGATTCTCATTCTGTTGCCCAGGCTGGAGTACAGTGGCACAATCATGGCTCATGGCTCATGGCTCATGGCTCACTGCAGCCTCAACCTCCCAGGCTCAGGCTATCCTCCCACCTCAGACGCCCCAGTAGCTGGGACTGCAGGCGCACAACACCACACCTGGCTAATTTTACTTTTACTTTTTTTTTTTTTTTTTTTTTGAGATGGAGTTTCTCTCTTATTGCCCAGTCTGGAGTGCAATGGCGCAATCTCTACTCACTGCAACCTCGGTCTCCTGAGTTCAAGAAATTCTTCTGCCTAAGCCTCCTAAGTAGCTGGGCTTACAGGGGCCCGTCACATACCCAGCCAGCTAATTTTCTGTGTTTTTAGTACAGATGGGGTTCTCCCACGTTGGCCAGGCTGGTCTTAAGCTCCTGACCTCAGGTGATCCGCCCACCTCGGCCTCCTAAAGTGCTGGGATTATAGGCATGAGCCACCAAGCCTAGCCCTATTTTTACTTTATTTTAGAGATGGGGTCTCGCTATGTTGCCCAGGATGGTCTCCAACTCCTGGCCTCAAGTGATCCTCCTGCCTTGGCCTCCCAAAGTGCTAGGATTACAGGCATGAGCCACTGGCCCGGCCCCTTTTAGAAATGCCCTGGCAAGCCAGACAGGGCTGAGAAACATGACTAAAAGTTACTTTACAGAGACATGTAGTTTATTCTTCTTCTGGATAGAACTATACTCAAATCAACAGTACAATGAAGCTGACAGTGGGCTTCAAACCTAACTCTAATATTGAATTTCAGCTGGGCACGGTGCTCACGCCTGTAATCTCAGCACTTTGGGAGGCCAAGGCAGGAGGATTATCTGAGATCAGGAATTCAAGACCAGCCTGGCCAATATGGTGAAACCCTCTCTCTACTAAAAACACAAAAATTAGCTGGGTGTGGTGGTGTGTGCCTGTAATCTCAGCTACTCGGGAGGCTGAGGCAGGAGAATTGCTTGAACCTGGGAGGCTGAGGTTGCAGTGAGTCAAGATTGCGCCACTGCACTCCAGGCTGGGTGACAGAGCAAGACTGTCTCAAAAACAACAGCAACAACACAACAAGAAAAACTGAATTGCTTTGAACAGTGGAGTCAGAATGGTTTTAATCAACATCCGCTGAGTGTGCATTTTGTCTAACATACTGTACAGTGAGTATTCTTGAATTGATGTCATAACTATCACACCCACCCAAAGGAACTTAAAACTTACTGAAGCTTGTGAGACTGCTGCGTATTTTTAAATATTCTAACATTCAGTTTTCTCCTACACAATTTCTAACAATATCCAGACAGCAAAATAAATATTACTGCATGTGAAAATGAAATTTGAAAAAAAAAACCTGTATTTACAACTCCCTTGGTAAAGTTTCTTTTTGTTTGTTTGTTGAGACAGAGTCTCACCCTGTCACCCAGGCTGGAGTGCAGCAGTGCCATCTCAGTTCACTGCAACCTCAGCCTCCCGAGTTCAAGTAATTCTCCCACCTCACCCTCGTGAATAGCTAGGATTACCGGTGCAAACCACCACCATGCCCAGTCTATTTTTCTATTTTTAGTAGAGAAGATGTTTCGCCATGTTGACCAGGCTAGTCTCGAACTCTTGGCCTCAAGTGATGTGCCCACCTCTGCCTCCCAAAGTGCTGGGATCACAGGCGTGAGCACCCGTGCCCGGCTCCCTTGGTAAAGTTTCTACTATTTTTAGGTAACTGTTTTGAAGATATGTTGTTTTCCTCTCACAAAAAAGCAAGGAAGCCCAGCTATTTAAAGCTAATGAGATCACATTAAAAAGATAGAAATAAATATTTTTACGCATTTCCTTAAATCTCAGCATTCTGAATAACTTGGGCTTTCTTTTGATCAACTCCACTAGGAAAAAAAAAAACTGTCACTGATTTGAAGTGATGTTTCCACAAATAGGACTCCCATACATGCTTGCTCATCTCCTCCCTTGAACTTCCTCTGTGCTGCTTTCTATATATTTAAAGTGGAATGGAAGTTTATTATATGAAAGCAGATGGTGTTTGGCCCTTGTAAAGAAAACCTAAAACGCAGCATGGAGCGACACAAGCACATTGCCTCCCCCTGCAATTCTGTATTTACACCTAAGCTGCGCAATTTAGGTGTGACTTTGGGCTAGACGTTCATCTGAGCCTCAGTTTCCCCGATGAGTAAAGGGCCTAGATCACTGACCCACCCTTCACTGAGTTTTGGTGAGAATCGCGGGCGCTAACAGGACTCCGATTAAGGTCAAGCACCATGCAAATAGGAGCAGCATTTCTGATGTTAAGAAAGACAGCGCGGAGACCCGGTCGCCTGCCGGGCTGCGTCACCACCACCACTGATCCCGGCTGCGGCCGGCCGTGCAAACGCAGTGAGTCATCCGCAGGGCTGGCAGAGGGTGCTAGCTGGGTCTCTGCACCCCCCAAGCACGGAGGGATGCGGGAAAATCACTCTCAGAAGATGCAATTGCTTTAATAATCGACTTTCACCCTTTGTAGCAGAAAAACGAGCATGACCACAGTACCACAAAGTTTCTGGTATGTGATTTCACTTTCCAGTTTTCCTGGGGAAGTCAGCCGCCTCTGCTAGGGAGCATTATTACCATATATAGATAGAAATCTGCCTGGTAGGGGGGGAAAAAGAGCCCAGGAGAAGCCTGAGTCAGTTGCCTTAGGTAGGAGTGACTGTTGCCAGGGTCAGGATAAAATCTGCCCTTCAGCCGACTCTATTACTAATCCTGTGAAGTTGCAGATGATTCAAACAGCAGAAAAGGGAAGTGTTGCAAACATCAGCACACTCAGGACATCTAACCCGCAGGAGAGGCTGTGAAACAGTTATTAAAATTCTGGAAAACAGATGAAAGAGACTGTTTTCAACCTCGGTGGGGGGAAACGGTAAATGTTCCTACCTTTATTTCTACATTTGTTGTTGCTTTTTTTTTTTAAGAAAACAACAACAAAAAATTCTAAATAGAAACAGTTTAGCTAATGATCTAGGACAAAAATCTCTGTGACTTTGAAGCACTGCTGTAGGTTAAAAAATAATGCATCACGTGAAACAGTAGTTTTGAGACCAGCCTGGGCAACAAAGTGAGTCCCCGTCTACAAAAAAATAAAAATTAAAAAAATTAGCCGGGCTTGGTGGCATGCCCCTGTAATCCAAGCTGCTCAGGACGCTGAAGCAGGAAGATCCCTTGAGCCCAGGAGTTCAAGGCTGTGGCGAGCTATGATCTAGCCACTGTACTCCAGCCTGAGCGACAGAGTGAGACCCCATCTCTAAAAAAATAAAAGTAGCCGGCACAGTGGCTAACATCTGTAATCCCAGCACTTTGGGAGGCTGAGGCGGGCGGATCATTTGAGACCAGCCTGGCCAACATGGTGAAACCTTGTCTCTGCTAAAAATATGAAAATTAGCTGGGCTTGGTGATGGGCGCCTGTAATCCCAGCTACTCGGGGGGCTAAGGTGGGAGAATCGCTTGAACCCGGGAGGCAGAGGTTGCAGTGAGCTGAGATCATGCCATTGCACTCCAGCCTCGGTGGTGACAGTGAAACTCCGTCTCTAAATAAATGAATAAATAAATGTTAAAAAAAATTAATGCAGATATAGGCCATAGACATAAGACAACCTTGCTGACAAGTTGAAATGATTAGTAAGTATATAGTAATTGTCTTGATGCTTGTGACATCATAGTTACTGGCAAAAAAAAAAAACAGAACTATCAAGAATTTTGACCAGACATGTTTCAGGAAGAGGGAAAGGACTTGGATGAATGTTTGGAAAACAATGGAAAACTTTTACACCTATTCCTGACTTCCATTTTGCTAGATTGCACATAGCTCCCAAAACCTCACCTTCCCAATCATAAAATAATCATAGCATCTGTCTCTACTTAGTTTTTAGTACTCTATTCATATCTTCTGTGATTATTCCCATAACGCTTTTTGAATCTCTTGGAAGAAATATATATCTTCTCATTTTTAGACTTTTCTGTCACAGGCTGTTATGCTCTGATGATCAATATACAATTACATATAATATATTGTTATCAGATGATATAAGTATATAATACGAGGAATCTAAACATTACAAAATGACCAGAAGGAGCCTGTGAACTTATTCTTAGATTCCATAAACATGACAAAAAAAAAAAAAAAAAAGGAGTATCTATCTTACATAAACCAACCAGGAAACTGCCTCTGTGACATTGCTCAGACTTAATGACAAAAGTGATGGAAGAAACCAAGTAATTACACCGTGGGCTTTTCTTTGTGTACAAAAAAAAAAAAAAAAAAGATCTGGTACAGTGATTTCTTAATGTTGTCAATAGGTTCTTGGAAATTTCAACTTTAGGCGAAAGGATATATAAGGAAATCAATTTGACCATAGGCTACTTGATATAAATGACAGTGAAGATCCTCTGGCATATTTCTGATCACAAAAACATGACCCAACTTTCAAATAAAGACCCAAAGCACTTCTAATATTAAACATTGAAATTCATGTAAGCTCTACTTAACATTTAAGAAAGACGAATCAAAACAAGTAATATAATGATTTGCCTGCTGACTCCAGTTCAGGGTCACTGGTGGCCAGAACCTCTCCCAGCAATTCAGGGTACAAGGTGGGAGCCCACCCGCAACAAGACGCCATCCCATCGTGGGGCGCACTCACATACACCCCTACTCACTCTCACCTGGACCATTTTAGACACAATTCACTTAATGTGCATATCTGTGGGATGTGGGAGGAAACCCGAGGACCCAGAAAGAACCCACACAGACATGGGAAGAACACACACACCACACAGACAGTGGCCCTGGCTGGGAATCAATTTTTTCTTCTCATCAACATTATAAAGAAATGACGTTGAATGAAAGGAAAAAAGACATTATTCAAGGACTTGCTGTATGGTACGGTTTGACTGTGTCCCCACCCAAATCTCATCTTGAATTGTACCTCCTATAATTCTCACATGTTGTGGGAGGGACCCAGTGGGAGATATTTGAATCATGGAGGCTGTTTTCCCCATACTGTTCTCATGGTAGTGAATAAGTCTCATGAGATTTGATGGTTTTATAAGGGGAAACCCTTTTCGCTTGGTTTTCATTTGCTCTTTGCCTGCCGCCATGTAAGATATGGCTTTGCTTCTCCTTGCCTTCTACTGTGATTGTCAGGCCTCCCCATCCATGTGGAACTGTGAGTCCATTAAACCTCTTTCCTTTATAAATTAACCAGTCTCAGGTATGTCTTTACTAGCACCATGAGAACAGGCTAATACATTGTACTTTATCATTAAGTAGACTATCTTTAATTTTTTTAACATTCTCATTGTAGAAAATTCAAACAATACAGGAATGCAAAAAAGTATGAATACTCCTTATAGTCCCACAGTCTCCAGAGACTAGAGACAATATACTGCCAGATCTCCTTCTTTTTTCAATTTTTACTTATTATTATTATTGTAGAGATGACAGGTCTCACTATGTTGAGCAGGCTGGTCTCAAACTCCTGGCCTCAAGAAATCTTCCTACTCGGCCTCCCAGAGTGCTGGATTACAAGCCTGAGCCACCATGCCCAGCCTCGGCCAGGCCTCTTTCTTAGGATAAACACGCACACATGATCACAAAACAGATAATGTTCTGCAATGTACTTTCCTCACCTAATGAATTTTCTGATTACTATATAGAGATCAATCTCATTCTTTTCATGGGCTGCAGTCATTGACTGAATATTCCACAATTTATTTAAGCTGTCGTCTCTTGATGAAAGATTCCCCCAAGGGTGTTTCTCTATTAAAGAAAACACTGCAGTAAACATCATTGGGATTTTGCAAACTCATGAAACACATGAGCAAGTATTTTCCCAAAGGTAAGTTATGTAAGAGGAATTTCTGGGTCAAAGTCTACACCACATTGTATAAGCGTCCATTTCCCTTTGTTGTCGCTGTTGTCATTGTTTGTGCTGCTGAAGTTGTTCTTATTAAGACATGGTTCAACAGTTTAATCATTACACTAGTATGGTCAGAGACCCCCTCCCCAGATGTATCATGTGATCCAGCTCATCATTCTTTTTCCCGTGGGCTTTCCACAGCCAGCAAGTGAAAAACCATGTCCACTCCATGATTAGCTATGCAAGCACTAAATACAGAGCTCTGTAAAAGCTCATATCAAGACTACGGTTTAGACATGAGGTATAAGAGACTTCTTTGGACTCATGCCCAAATCTGAATCTTGGGATTCTTACTCACTTTCCAACTGGTCACTATGCAAACTGAAACCCTGAACAGACCAATATTGAGTTCCAAAATTGAAGCAGTAAGAAAAAATCTACCAACCAAAGAAAGCACTGGACCAGACAGATTGACAGCCAAATTCTATCAAATGTACAAAAAGAGCTAGTACTAATAATACTGAAACTATTCCAAAAAATTCAGCAGGTGGGACTCTTCCCAAACTCACTGTATGAAGTTAGCAACACCCTGATACCAAAACCTGGCAAAGACACAACAAAAAAAGAAAACTACAGTCCAATCTCCCTGATGAACATAGATGCAAAAATCCTCAACAAAATACTAGCAAACCAAATCCAGCAGCACATCAGAAAGTTAATTCACCATGATCAAATAGGTTTCATTCTTGGTATAAAAGGTTGGTTCAATATATACAATTAATAAATGTGATTTACTACATAAACAGAACTAAAAAAAAAACATAAGATCATCTCATTACATGTGGAAAAAGCTTTCAATAAAATCCACATCCTTTCATGACAAAACACCCTCAAGAAAGAAAAAACATACCTAAAAATAATAAGCAATTTCATGCTCATAGACTGGAAGAATCAATATTGTTAAAATGGCCATACTGCTCAAAGTAGTCTACAGATTTAATGCTATTCCTTTCAAACTACCAACATTATTTTTCACAGAATGAGGAAAAACTATTCTAAAATGCATATGGAACCAAAAAGAGCATGAATAGTCAAAGCAATTCTAAGCAAAAAGAACAAAGCCGGAGACATTCATTACTGTACTTCAAACTATACTGTAAGGCTGCAATAACCAAAACAGCATGGTATTGCTACAAAAACAGACATATACACTAATGGAACTGAATAAAGAACTCAGAAATAAAGCCACACATCTACAGCCATCTTACCTTTGACAAAGTTGACAAAATAAGCAATGGGGAAACAACTCCTTATTCAATAAATGGTGCTGGGATAACTGGCTAGCTATATGCAGAAGAATAAAACTGGACTCCTACCTTTCACCATATACAAAAATTAACTCAAGATGGATTAAAGACTTAAATGTTTGTGACTTCAAACTTTAAGAAACGTAGAAGAAAACCTAGGAAACACCATTCTGGACATCAGCCTTGGGAAAGAATTTATGACTAAATCCTGAAAAGCAAATGTAACAAAAACAAAAATTGACAAGTGGGACTTAATTAAACTAATAAGCTTCTACACAGTGAAAGAAATTATTAATGGATTTCTCCCAAATGGGAGAAAATATTTGCAAACTACACATCCAACAAAGGTCTAATATCCAGAATCTGTAAGGAACTTAAACAACTCAACAAACAAGAAACAAAGAACCATATTTAAAAATGGGCAAAAGACATGAACAATTTTCAAAAGAAGACATACAAGCAGCCAGCAAACATGCAACAAAATGTTCCACATCACTAATCATCACAGAAATGCAAATCAAAACCTCAATGAGATATCATCTCACGTCAGTCAGAATGGCTATTATGAAAAAGTCAAAAAAAAAAAAAAACCCCCAACAGATATGGGTAAGGCTGTGGAGAAACAGGACTCCTTTACACTGTTGGTGGGAATGTAAATGAGTTCAGGCACTATGGAAAGCAGTTTGGAGATTTTTCAAAAAACTTAGAACTACTATTCAACCCAGCAATCCCATTATTGGGTATATATCAAAAACAAACAAACAAACAAACAAAAAAAAACCCAACACCAAAAACCACAAATCATTCTACCAAAAAGACATGCACCTGCATGTTCGTTGTAGCACTGTTCACAATAGCAAAGGCATGAACTCAACCTAGATATCCATTAATGGTGGATTGGATAAAGAAAATGCCGTACATACACTATACTAGGCAACCATGAAAAAGAATGTAATCAGGTCCTTTGCAGCAACATGGATGCAGCCAGAGGCCATTATTCCAAGCAAATCAATGCAGAAATAGAAAAACCAAATACCACGTATTCTCACTTACAAGTGGGAGCTGAAAATTGGATACTCATGGACATAAAAATGGCAACAATAGAAACTAGAGACTATTAGAAGTGGAAGGAAAACACAGGGGGTAAGGATTGACAAACTATTGGGTACTATGCTCAGTACCTGGGTGACAGGATCATTCATACCCCAAACTTCAGCATCATGCAACATACCCAGGTAACAAACCTGCACATGTACCTCCTGAACCTAGAATAAAAGTTGATTTTTTTGGCACAGTGGCTCATGCCTATAATCCTGGCACTTTGGAAGGGCAAGGAGGGTGGATCACCTGAGGTGAGGAGTACAAGACCAGCCTGAATGACATGGAGAAACCCCATATCTACTAAAAATACAAAAATTAGCTGGGTGTGGTGATACATGCCTATAATACCAGCTACTCAAGAGTCTGAGGCAGGAGAATTGCTTAAACCCAGGAGGCAGAGGTTACAGTGAGCCAAGATTACACCATTGCCCTCCACCCTGGGCAGCAAGAGTGAAACTCCATCTCAAAAAAAAAAATAAAAAATAAAAACAAGTTTGATTTTTTAAAAGTGAGAGTAGGGCCATTAGATGTGATTGGGTCATGAGGGCTTCTCCCTCATGAGTGGGATAAAAGCCCTTATAAAGGAGGCTTCAGGCAGCATTCAGCTCTCTTGCTCTCCGACTTCCACCATGTGAGGACACAGCATTCTTCCCCTCAGGAGGATGCGGCAACAAGACTCCATCTTGAAGGCAGAGAGCAGCCTTCATCAGACAACAAACTTGGTGCCTCAATCTCAAATTTCCCAGCCCCTGGAACTGTGAGAAAATAAATTTCTGTTCTTCACAAATGCCCCAATGTGTGGCATTTTGTTACAGCAGTACAAACAGCCTGAGACAAGCCCTGAGTTCATTTGCCCTCCAAATGCAGGAAAAGAAAAGATGAGTGAGATGGAGTCAACCAAGAGTTCCTCCCTTTTAACACCCATAAGCTTTTTCCCTGCAGGGAAGGCCCTGGTTAAAGGCAGGCTCGCATGAGGGAATACGGCAGAAATTTCTCCTCTCCTACCGTTATTGTTTGGTGTTTTTTGTTCTTTTTGAGACAGAGTCTTTCTCCGTCACCCAGGCTGTACTGCAGTGGTACAATCATGGCTAACTGCAGCCTCAACCTCCCTGGCTCAAGCAATCCTCCTCCAACCTCAGCCTTCCAAGTTGCTGGCACTACAGGCGTGCACCATTATGCCCAGCTAATTTATTTTTATTTTTTGTAGAGATGGGGTCTCTCTATATTGCCCAGGCTGCCCTCAAACTCCTGGGTCAAGCAATCCTCCTTCCTTGGCCTCCCAAAATACTGGGATTACAGGCATGAGCCACCATTTCTGGCCTTCTACTATTGTTTATTTCATTTCTCCCCTCTTGATTTATCTTTCATTAAACCAGTTTTCATATCTTCTTCTTTTGTTTTATTTTATTGACTAGACAGCTCTACATATTCATTCTACCAGCAGATTATTATTATTTTGTGTGTGTGTGTGTATATATATATATATATATTTTTTTTTTTTTTTTTTTGAGATAGAGTCTCGCTCTGTCACCCAGACTGGAGTGCAGTGGCGTGATCTCGGCTCACTGCAACCTCTGCCTCCCAGGTTCAAGCAATTCGGTTGCATCAGCCTCCTGAGTAGCTGGGATTACAGGCATGCACTACCATGCCCAGCTAATTTTTGTATTTTTAGTAGAGACGGGGTTTCACCATGTTGGTCAGGCTGGTCTTGAACTCCTGACCTCATGATCTGCCCACCTTGGCCTCCCAAAGTGCTGGGATTACAGACATGAGCCACCACGCCCAGCCTATTATTATATTTTAACAAAGAAATGTGAGCCTATATTTTCCTATCAAAATCCAATATTCTGACTGGGACCTTTTGCAAGCTTTTACCTTTTCTTCCCTCCCTCTCTCCTGCCTCATGGTTTTAGTGAATGATCTGCCTAATTTTTCAGATGCTCAAAAAATTATTTTCTTATACCTCTTCTTTTTCAAGATTTTGTTAATTGCATCACACTTCACTTATGAAAATTTATTTAGATTTAATTCTAAGTTTCATTGAATTTTTACTACTTACTACTCTTTCTTATATATTGTGGAGTTTTTCTTTTTTGTCATTTTTACTCTGTTTTGATTTAACTAGAGTATTTTCACAAGGAATTATCCAAAAAGTGCACATGTTGCTATACATTTACATTCTGAATCCCCGAATATCTAGGATGGTGAGTTAGACTCCTTTGCTTTGTTAACTTGCCACTATGGTTAAGTCTCAGAGCCTTCACAGTTCTTGACATTAGAAATGGGCTTTTGAAAAATAAGGCCATGATAAATTGGTGAACTTTTTCAATCCGCAGACACAGCCCTTTTTTCAGCTCTGAGGAAGTATTTTCTACTATTTCACCGATTGTTTGTTCTTCATTGCATTTTTTTCTTGCATTTACAACTCCCGTTATTTTTAGATTGGACTTTCAAATCTGTTCTCCAAGATACTTATCCTTTCTCATGACCTCTCTCTTATATGCACATTCTGTCAATATCATTCAGTGTTTGGAATTGTCTATTATATTATTCACTATTGTTATTTAAATTTATATTTTGACAATTATGGTTTAAGCTTTTTTTCAAAGAATTATTTCAGAGTATTTCTTTTGCATGAAAGACATTTTTAAAAGTGATCTCTCCAATCTTATTGTGAATATGAATTAGAATATTTCTTCCAAACTCTCTCCTGGTTTCTGTTTCAGAAAGGTTCATTTGTTCTGAGTGGTCAACTTGGTGCCCTCCTTTTCACTAGATGGTTCTACCCATGTAGCTAGTGGTTTGTTATTATTGTCTAGCTTATTTAGTATTATTAGCTGGAACAAGTTTCTTAAGTTCTTGCAGAGCTCTGGCTCTGGGATTTCCCCAAAGGAAAGAGTCCGAGAGTTGATAAACAAGAGGGCTTGAGCCTTTTCTCAGCAGGGCTGGAGGTGAGGGCACACAGCAGGTGAACAGAGCTCCTCTTCCGGTTGTGCTGATTCCTCTCCATCGAGGCAGGCAGCAGTGGGTCAGAATGACAAGTCTCACTGAATCTGCTCCTCCGACTGGCTGAGGAGATTTGGGGCAGTGAGAGGACCCCCTCAAACAAGGCTTCTGACCACGGAGTCCACGGGCTTCCCCAGGAAAGGTGAGGAAGAGCACGTGGTCTTTCCTGTAATGTGACTTCTCCTCCACTCCCTCTGTATTCATTTTCTCTTGCTGTGTAACAAAGTACCACAAACTTAATGGCTTCAATCAGCACACATTTGTCATCTCATGGTTCCCATGGGCCAGGAGTCCAGGTGCAGCTGGGTCCCTTGCAAGGCTACAATCAGTGTTGGCCATAGCTGCAGTTCTCATATGGAGCTCCAGGTCCTCTTCCAAGCTCATTCGGGTGTTTGGCAGAATTCAGTTCCCTGCGGCTGTATGACCAAGATCCCTGTGTTCTTGCTAGGGACTACCCTCAGTTCTTAAAGGCCACTTGCAGTGTCTCGCCACATGGCCTTCAAAGGCAGTTCATTTGCTCTTTTCCAGATCAGCGGAAGCAAATTGCTGACTTCTAACTTTCTTCCAATCTGCTCCATGGGAGTCTCATAAAATGTGATGCAATCAGGGGAGTGATTATGCCACCACCATGTGCCATATGATGCAGTCTAATTAATGGAGCAACTATCCCGTCATAGTCAAAGATTCCCTCCACACTCCCACATTCCCCCCACAAATAAGCCATGTACATCTGGGGTTGGGAGTTGGGACCCGCTTAGAATTTTGCCTTCCACGCTTATACACTGTTGATGAGAGTGTAAATTAGTTCAACCATTGTGGAAGACAGGGTGGTGATTCCTCAAAGACCTAAAAACAGAAATACCATTCAACCCAGAAATCCCATTACTGGGTGTATACCCAAAGGAATATAAACCATCCCATCATAAAGACACATGCATGCGTATGTTCACCACAGGCCTGTTCACAATAGCAAAGACATGGAATCAACCCAAAAGTGCATCAATGGTAGACTGGATAAAGAAAATGTGGTATGTATACATCATGGAATACTATGCAGCCATAAAAAAGAATAAGATAATATCCTTTGCAGGAACAGGAACGTAGATGGAGCTGGAGGCCATCATCCTTAGCAAACTAATGCAGGACCAGAAAACCAAATACTGCATATTGTCACTTACAAGTAGGAACTAAATGAGAACACATGGACACATAGAGGGTGACAATACACACAGGAACCTATCAGAGGGTGGAGAATGGGAGGAGGTAGAGGATCAAGAAAATTCATTAATGGATACTACCTGGGTGATGAAAAAATCTATAAAACAAACTCCTATGACACAAGGTTTATCTATATAACAAATCTGCTCATGTGCCCCTGGACTTAAAAATTAAAAAAAAGAAGAAGAATTTTGCCTTCCACAATCTCAGAAGTATAAGAATACCTTTTAGTTTCCAGTGGCAGATAGAAATTTTCCTTCTTTGTTTGTTGAGTTGCTTTAATAAAGAACTGGTGGGGGAGGGGGATGGTGGGGAGGCAGAATATCAAAGGTGCATGTTTAAGATACCACATTTAGGCTGGGCTCAGTGGCTCATGCCTATAATCCCAGCAGTTTGGGAGGCCAAAGTGGATGGATCATGAGATCAGGAGTTCGAGACCAGCCTGGCCAACATGGTGAAACCCGTCTCTACTAAAAATACAAAAATTAGCTGGGCGTGGTGGCGCATGCCTGTAATCCCAGCTACTCCGAAGGCTGAGGCAGGAGAATCGCTTGAACCCAGGAGGCAGAAGTTGTAGTGAGCCAGGATCACGCCATTGAACCCCAGTCTGGGCGATAAAGAAAGACTCACAGCAAGTGTCTCAAAAAAAAAAAAAAAAAAAAAAAAGATACCACATTTAATTACTCAAATAATTAAACTTTCACCTTAACAAATTGATCAGTATTTATTAAATGTAAGATAGTACCTTAATGATTGTTTTTACCATTGCAAAATGTTCTTCAAACAAATCAACTAAACTGATATATAAATAAGACATATATTTGAGGCAGTGTACTTATTTTAATTAATAGACTTTTTTTTAGAACAGTTTACAGGTTTACAGAAAAATTCGTCACAGAGTAAAGAGTGTTCCCATATACCCACTACACACACATACACATCCATAATTTTCCCTATTACTAGCATCTTGAATTAGTGTGATGCATTCGTTATAATTAATGAGCCAATATTGATACATTATTATGATTAAAGTCCATAGTTTACATTAGGATTCACTCCTTGTGTTATGCATTCTATAGGTTTTGCCAAATGCATAATTATATATATTACAGTGTCCTACAGAATAGTTTCAGAATTATATATTTTAATCAAGAAGGTTTTGTTTTGTTTTGCTGTGTTTTGTTTTTTTAAGATGAAGTCTCACTCTGTTACACAGACTGGAGGGCAATGGCGGGATCTCAGCTCACTACAACCTGCGCCTCAAGCAATTCTCCTGTCTCAGCCTCCCCAGTAGCTAGGACTACAGGCACACGCCAGCACACTCAGCTACTTTTTGTATTTTTAGTAGAGACAGGGTTTTACCATGTTGGCCAAGCTGATCTGAAGTTCTTGGCCTCAAGCAATCTGCCCGCCTCAGCCTCCCAAAGTGCTGGGATTAGAAACATGAGCTACTGTGCGTGGCCCCAAGAAGTTTTTTTAGTCAGATGTCTTTCCTGTCATAGGCCATCTGTGTGACCCTTTCAGGCAAATGTGAGTGTCTAGACAGCACGTCATCAGATTTGGGTGTTTCAGAGCCTTCTGTGACTGAGTAGAGTTGATCTGAGATCCCTACTATTCAAAATTGGTTATTAGGGAGGATGTGGTTCAATCTGCTTAAGAAGAATGCAGTCTCTGGGGAAGGAATTTTAAAACAGAGTAATTTTGGTCCAGACTAAAGCCCAGTGGCATAGAAGAAATACGAGTTTCCAGAAATAAAATTATCCTGAGGTGCTCTGCAAAAGACACTGTAGAGAGAAGACGATAAGCAACAGACTGAGAGAAAAGTAATTGCAAAGACCTACCTGATAAAGGACTGCTACCCAAAATATGTATATGTATACAAGGAACTCTTGGAACTCAACAATAAGAAAACAAACAACCTGATATAGTTTAGCTGTATCCCCACCCAAATCTCATCTTGAATTGTGGCTCCTATAATTCCCACATGTTGTGGGAGGGATCCGGTGGGAGATAATTGAATCAGGGGAGCGAGTCTTTCCTGTGCTGCTCTCGAGATAGTGAATAAATCTCACAAGAGCTAATGGTTTTATAAAGGGGAGTTTCTGTGCACACACTCTCCTACCTGCTGCCATGTAAGATGTGCCTTTTGCCTGCTGCCATGTAAGATGTGCCTTTGCTCCTCTTTCACCTTCCGCCATGATTGTGAGGTCTCCTCAGCCATGCTGAAATGTGAGTCAATTAAATTTCTTTCCTTTACAGATTACCCAGTCTCAGGTATGTTTTTATTAGCATGTGAGAATGGAATAATACACAACCCAGTTAAAAAAATAGGCAAAAGACCCAAATAGACACTTCACCATAGAAGATATATAGAAGATCAATAAACATATTAAAGATGCTTAACATCAAATTTTGTTAGTCAATTGCCAAAAACAACAGTGAGATACCACCATACACTTATTAGAATGACCAAAACCCAGAATACAGATAACTCTAAATGCTGGTAAGGATGTGAAGCAGCAGGAACTTTCATTCCTTGCTGGTAAGAATGCAAAATGGTACAGTCACTTTGGAAGACAGTTTGGAAGTTTCTTACAAAACTAAACATACTCTTACCACACATTCCAGCAATTGCAGTCCTTGGATTTACCCAGATAAGTTTAAAACTTAGGTCCACAAACACCAAAAAAAAGAAATGAGTTATCAAGCTGGCTGCAGTGGCTCATGCCTGCAATCCCAGCACTTTGGGAGGACAAGATAGGTGAACCACTTGAGGCCAGGAGTTCAAGGCCAGCCTGGCCAATATGGTGAAACCCCATCTCTACTAAAAATACAAAAATTAACTGGGTGTGGTGGTGCACGCCTGTAGTCCCAGCTACTCAGGAGGCTGAGGAAGGAGAATTGGTTGAACACAGGAGGTGGAGGTTGCAGTAAGCCAAGATCACGCCACTGCACTCCAGCCTGGGTGACAGAGCGAGATCCTGTTTCAAAAAAAAAGACATGTAAGAAACAAATGCATATGTTAAGTGAAGGCAGCTAGTCAAAAAAGGCTAAATACTGTATAATTGCAATTTCACAACATTCTAGGAAAGGCAGAACTATAAAGAGATAAAAAGATCAGGAGATAGGTGGGAGGGAGAAATGAATATGCAGCACATAGAGAGATTTTGGGAGCAGTAAACTATTCTGTATACCACCAGATGGGAACTCTCTACTTTCTGCTTGATTTTGCTATGAACCTAAAATTGCTCTAAAAAATAAAGTCTATTTCAAAAATTATCTTGAGGAAATGGGTGTCCAAACTGGTAACCAAGACTAAAGCCCAGTCCCCAGAATTTGTGGAAGAGAGCTGGTTTGGACTAATACAAAACTGGTGCTATTATAAAAGTTCCTCCAAATGCAGCTGTTCTGATGGGTACAGTGTCTATGTCCTGGGAGCAATTGCTGAGCATGGCTGTATTCACTGAAGAGAGGACTTGAGCTGGGAGCACATGCAGCTAAGCTTGTTCCCTATAGGGGGACTATGAGGGAACCAGGATGGAGCAGAATTGCTGTGAAGTAAACCAGCACCATCTGTTGCTGGAGGATGACAAATACGCAACAAAACTCAATCTGTTCAGTGAGAAACAATAGCAAGGTTAAATTGTTCTGACATGAGTACTGTTCTCTCTCAGGTGTGGTAGTCAGGCAGATGGCACTTTGAGGACATGGGAGCCCAAGGGTGTGCTTAGGTGTCAGGGAGGGCAGTGGAAGGGAGCACATAGTGGACTCTTAACAAATGCTGAAATTGGGGAGTTTCCACTGATTTTGGAGAAAAATTATATAATGTAATATCAGTTCACACATGTGATAATCCTGATCTAAATGCTTAAGTTTCCTCTATTTTTTTCTGAATTCTTTGATATTATTGTATGTTCTTAAACTGCCATATATATTCGGAATTATATATAAATTGCTATACATATTCAGAAAGACTATGCTTTGTGAAGGAGAGGGATTTGGGAAGTGATCCTGGATTCTATGCAAAAAAAAATAGTTAACATTGTATCCAAAAGACTTTTTATAAGGTCATTTCACCCAAAGGCTCTATTTATGACTCCAGAGAACAGTTTGAAGTCATAACCTAGTTGACATAAAACATAATTGGTGTGCACCTCTGTTTTCTTATTAGTGTATTGAGATCTCACCACTTCAGGAATAACCATAACAGACCAAGGCAAAGGGATAGTCCATGGCTGCTTATAGGAAGTCTTCAGTCTTTAGTTCTGCTTGGTTGTTACTGGATTCTCATGCTCATTTGCTCTCTTTTTTCTTCATCTCCTCACCCAGTTAAAAACTAATTAGGCCATACTCTTAGAATGGAAACTCTTAGGAAAAAAAAAAAAGCAAACAAAACAGAGAATAGTAAGTGTTGATGAGGATGTAAAGAAATCAGTACCCCTGCACATTTCTGGTGAAAATGTAAAATAGTGCAGCCACTGTAAAACAAGCAAACAAACAAACAAAACAATAACAAAACCAGTATGGCAGGCTGGGCACAGTGGCTCACATCTGTAATCCCAGCATTTTGAGAGGCCAAAACGGGTGGATGGCTTGACCCCAGGAGATCGAGACCAACTTGGGCAACATGGTGAAACCCCGTCTCTACTAAAACTACAAAAATTATCTGGGTGTGGTGATGCGCGCCTGTAGTCCCAACTACTGGGGAGGCTGAGGTGAGAAAATCACTTGTACATGGGAGACAGAGGTTGCAGTGAGCTGAGATGGTGCCACTGCACTCCAGCCTGGGTGACAGAGCCAGACTCTGTCTCAAGAAACAAAAACAAAACAAACAAAAAAACAGTATGGCAGTTCTTCAGAAAGTTAAACAGAATTATCATAGATCCAGCAATGGCACTTCTGGGTGTATCCCCAAAAGAATTGGAAGCGGGGGTTCAAGCAGGTATTTCTACATCCATGTTCATGGCAGCATCACTCACAATAGCCAAAAGGTGGAGGCAACCCAAATGTCCACTGATGGATTAATGGATAAGCAAAATGTGGTACATACATGCAATGGCACTTAGTGGGGTATCATTCAGCTTTAGAAAGGAATGAAGGGCTGGGGGCATGGTGGCTCATGCCTATAATCCCAGCACTTTGGGAGGCCAAGGTGGGTGAGTCCCTTGAGGCCAGGAGTTCGAGACCAGACTGGCAAACATGGTGAAACCCTGTCTCTACTGAAAATAAAAAATTAGCCAGGCGTGGTGGTGGGCACCTACAATCCCAGCTACTCAGGAGGCTGAGGCAGGAGAATCACTTGAACCCAGGAGGCGGAGATTGCAGTGAGCCGAGATTGCGCCACTGCACTCCAGCCTGGGTGACAGAGTGAGACTCCACCTCAAGAAAAAAAAAAGGAATTAAAAATCTTACACATGCTACAATGTTAATGAACCTTAAAGACATTATGCCAAGTGAAATCAACCAGACACAGAAGAGCAAACATTGTATTGTTCCACTCACTTAAGGTACCTAGAGTGGTCACATTCAGAGAGACAAAAGTAGAACAGTTCTGCTTGGCTGTTACTGGATTCTCATGCTCATTTGCTCTCTTTTTTCTTCATCTTCTCACCCAGTTAAAAACTAATTAGGCCATACACTTAGAATAGCAACTATTAAAAAAAAAAAAAAAAAAAAAAACCAGAATAACAAGAATAGTCTCCCTCGGGGGAGGGGAAATGGAGAGTTATTGATTAATGAGTACAGTGTGTCAGTTGGGGAGGAAGAAAAAGCTCTGGAGATAGTTGGTGGTGATGGTTGTACAACAATGTAAATGTACTGAATAACACCAAACGGTACGTTTACAAACAGTTAAAATGATACATTTTATGTTATATATATTTTGTCACGATTAAAGAACATTCATAAAAGGAAAGAACGTTTGGGCTGTGGGAAAGGAAGCTGGCGTCCGGGATCTAAACGCTCCGGTGCTTGCATGATACTTGACCCTGGGTTCTTTACATCCTGCCTTCCAGGTCCTGAAAGTCTTTAGTCATTCATTCATTCATTCATTCATTCATTCATTCAACTAATGTTTATTAAGCGTGTACTATGTGTTTAAGTTAAAACTGAATAGCTTGGGAACTACTGATTGTTGGTTAAATGCAGAATAGATTCGACTGAAATCATCAATACAAGGAAATTACTAAAGAATTTTTCTATTAAAACAATATAATCATTTGCTATCCTCATTGAAGATTTTTCACATTCAGATATAGACTTGATTCTTAAATCAGTGTGTCACAAAATATGAAAGCTGCAAGGAAAATGATCAAACCTACTAAATCACTCAGTAAAATAGTATTTTTTCAAATAAAATTCAGGGATCACTCATATCATAAAATATAGTATTAAAGCTGGTACACAGCCTTCTTAAACAGTCTAAATGGTCATGATTGGGCCAAAAACACGAATTCACTGTGAAACATGAAACATGGAAGCACATCCAGGAACTCATGTGGTTTACCTGAGCCCCTAGAAGTATAGAAAGCAAGCCAGGTGCTGTGGTTCATGCCTGTTATCCTGGCACTTTGGGAGACTGAGCCAGAGGCTTGAGCCCAGGAGTTAGAGACCAGGCTGGGCAACATGGCAAAACCCCAACTCTATAAGAAATACAAAAAGAAATTAGCCAGGCATGGTCGTATACGTATACTAGCTACTCCGGAGGCTGAGGTGGGAGGATCACTTGAGGCCAGGAGGTTGAGGCTGCAGTGAGCAGTGATGGCACCACTATACTCCAGCCTCAGTGGCAGAGCAAGACCTCATCTCAAATTAAACAAAAAAAAAAAAAAAAGAAAGAAAGAAAAATAAAAGAACAAAAAGTCCACATACATATTTATTTCTATCCCTTTATTCTACTGATTTAAGTGATACACCCGAAACACATACTGTATTTTTTAATATTATTTAATTGTCCTCTAAGTTGCAACTGAAAACTGAAATAGTTTGTTCTTTTATTCACAATTTTTTTTAATCTATAAAGCAATTGCAAATTGAAAAGTCTACATGTCAACAAAGGCAGTTCGGTAACTGTGGCATAGTATAAGAATGTGGACTTGGGGTCCAAAAATCTGCAGGTCACTAGATATATGACTTGGGAAAAATAAATCTCCGTGTTGTTTTATATCTGAAAGTAAGAATAATAATGTCAACACACCCTAATTTCCAAGCTTACCATGTACATGTGAGGTAGGCTTATATTTCTGAGGATGTTTTTTAGTCATGCTCTAAGAGATGATAGCATGCTATAAGTCATGCTCTAAGAGAAAATGGAGTTTCTTTTTAAGTTTAAATAAGATAGTTGTGCATTTAATGCTGTATATAGCAGTTATTAAAATGCTATGGAAGTCCAGATTTTTTAAACATATAATAATAAATTGTTATTAATCAGAAAAGAAAAAGAAAACTAGTAAGGCACAACCTATAAACGGGTTTTGAATTCCACATTTGTCATTGGGCAAAAATTCCTACACACTTAACCCCTACTCTATTATTGCACCTATCAATTTCCCCACCATAGTGAGGAAAACAGTTGTTTGTCCCCCAAATTTATGATCTCTCCATCTACTCACAGTTCACTTTGCATCTTTCCTTTTCTTAATCAAATTTATTTTTTATTTTATTTATGTATTTATTTATCTATTTATTTATTTATTTATTTATTTTTGAGACAAGGTCTCACCCTGTCACCCAGGCTGGAGTACAGTGGCACCATCTTGGCTCACTGGAGCCTTGACTTCCCAGGATCAAGTGGTCCTTCCACCTCAGCCTCCCAAGGTAGCTACAAGTGTGGGCCACCATGCCCAGCTAATTTTTGTATTTTTTGTAGAGATGGGGTCTCGCCATATTGCGCAGGCTGGTCTTGAACTCCTGCGCTCAAGTGATCCAGCGACCTCAGCCTCCCAAAATGCTGGGATTACAGGCGTGAGTCACCACCCCCGGCCAAATTTACCTTTTAAGTGCAAGGTTTAAAAGCATTAAATTTATTTTTTTATTGCTATAGTTTTACTAATTTTAATTTTTTTTTATCTACATGACTTGATAAGATTATTCCTCTCTTGAACCAACAGAAACACAAAGCAGGTAACAATAATTCCTATTGTGGACTGATTCTTTGGACAATCATCCAAACAACTAAAACATAGTATACCCATAGAAAATTGTGAAGTTCTCTTGCTATGGCATGGTTTTAATACCAACAAAAAAATGATGATTTTAAATTGGGGGGAAAAAAAAAACAAAACAGTGATCTAGGGCAAACCAAGACCTGTGAACAAAATCTGGCTGACTTCCTGTTTTTGAAAATAAAGTTTTATTGGAACACCGCCATGTTCATTTGCATAGATATCATCCACAGCTGCTTTTGCAAAACAAAGGCAGTTGAGCAGTTGCAACAGAGATCACATGGTTTGCAAAGTCAAAGATATTTACAATTTGGTCCTTTGTAGAAAAAGATTGCCAACTCTTAATCTAGGGACTAAATAGAGGAAAAAGGAAATAGAAGCCCCTCTTTCTTGCAGTAATGTTAAAATCACAATTTCTAAAATATAAATATTTTGCACCAGGTTGGAAAACAGGCATTCAGCCTAATGCTCATTAAAGCCTTACACTTAAAGGTCACTCTGTGGTCAGTATTTTTTGCTGCTGGATGACAGGAAGTGTGAGTAAGGTTTCTTTCTCTGCGAATGAACAACTTGCTGTGTCCAGATTTGTTTTGTAAGGATAAACAATATGATGCAAAAAGCAATGACATATAAATGACAAAATAATGTAAACCTTTTCCACAAATTGTTGGATGGGTTTTTAGACCAACCTGACCTTCATTCCACTTTGAGAAGCTGTTTCTTTGGGACTTCAGGTTTTGGTGCAGAGGTCACAGGAGGTGGGCAGTGGTATGGTGGAGGCATCAGTCTACACCTTCCTTCACCCCGGGCACAGTCAAGCCTTTTGCTGGTTTGACTCCATTCCTTTCTAGCTACCTAAGCCAATAAATTCACATTTTTGCTTAAGTACTTTGAGTTGGGTTCCTATCACTTACAATCACAACAGCTTTTTGTCAGAATCGTCTCTTTGGCTCTGATGTTCTGATTTTCACTTCCAGTAAGCTCATCTGTGAGGGGTGCTGCACATGATGTTTAATGCCAGATGTGCATTAAAATCACAAGTCCAATATTTATTACTTGTGTACACGTTTGAGCTTCACTTCTTACCTCTACAAAATGAAGATAATACTACCTGCTTTCACAATTGTTGAGATGATGAAAGGAGATGACGTATTTGTAAAGCATCAGATATGGAACAGACAATAAATATTGTGGCTTTTTTTTTTTTTTTTTTTTTTTGAGACACATTCTTGTTCTTGTCGCCCAGGCGGGAGTGCAATGGCACGATCTTGGCTCACTGCAACCTCCGCCTCCCATGTTCAAGCAATTCTCCTGCCTCAGACTCCCTAGTAGCTGGGATTACAGGCACCCGCCACCACGCCTGGCTAATTTTTTGTATTTTAGTAGATATGGGGATTCGCCATGTTGGCCAGGCTGGTCTCGAACTCCTGACCTCATGATCTGCCCACCTTGGCCTCCTGAAGTGGTGGAATTACAGGCATGAGCCGCCGCGCCCAGCCTAAATGTTGTAATGGCCTTTCGGTCCTCCCCTATCAAATCACGGACAATGGATCGAGAGGTCCTAAGCCTCACCTCTTCCTATTCATCCTACGCATACTCAGTCTTCTAGAATTAATTCAATCACTCGTTTGTGAAGCCTCACCTGCCCACCCACCACTTTATTAAGCTCTAGATGTCAACTCTCAATGATTCTATAACCCTCTGAGATTAGCACTCATACCATTTATAGCCCTCAAACCAGTTTTTAAGAACAACTTTCAGGGCTGGGTACGGTGGCTCACGCCCGTAATCCCAGCACTTTGGAAAGCTGAGGAGGACGAATCCCTTGAGGCCAGGAGTTCGAGACCAGCCTGGGCAACATGGCAAAACCCTGTCTCTACTTAAAAATACAAAAATTAGCTGGGTGTGGTAGCATGCATGTAATCCCAGCTACTCAGGAGGCTGAGGAATGAGAATCGCTTGAACCAGGGAGATGGAGGTTGCAGTGAGCCCAGATTGAGCAACTGCACTCCAGCCTGGGCAACAGAGCAAGACTCTGTCTCAAAACAAAGAACAACGTTCCACTTTATTCATAATAGCAATACATGTTCATTACAGAAAATTTAGAAAATACAGAGAAATACAAAGATAAATATACAGCAAAGGCATAAATCAGCTATATTCCCCATCCTACAACCCAGAAATAATTCATTCTCTCTCTCTCTCCCCGCCCCCCAATTTCTGTCTCTCTCTGATTCTACACATATCCCATTAGTATACTTTTAGTTGCAATTAAGAGAAAACCTGGACTCAACATGCAATTGGTTTAAACTATAAGAAACAATTAGCTCACATAATAAGTTTGGAAATAAGATGAGTTATTTAGCTGGACAACTCATCAAAAGTCAGTCTTCAGTTACTCAACAAGGAACTAGGATCGAGACAATTTTAATATTCCTTAAATGCTATTATTAAGACATCATGAAAATCAGTCAACAATATCTAAATAATTCAAAGAAGTGAATAAATCCAGCAAATCAGCCGTAGTGGAAACTGACTTGCAGTGGGTGGGTGTTTGGTGAATTGGTTCTCAGTCACTGACCTGCAGCCTCCAAGGCTAATAAGTCAACAGATCAGCAGATCAATCAGCTGGGGCCTTTGCATTTTTCCACATTCCCAGGCATGTCAGCTCAGCCTCAGGCCTGGCTGCATGGTGCTTTATCACATGTAGACTCTAACATTTAATGGAAGAATGACTTTGTCTCCTGCTCTTAAAGACAGAGGGAAGCTTTTCCAGAAGGCTCTCCATTCTCATCCCCCTCGCTGGCCTGGAATGAATCATACTCCCGGCCTCAGAGGATCACTAGCCAGGGGAATTCACATTCACCACTCACCGATGATTCACTCCCCAGGGCAGGCCTGGTGACTGCCTCCCCTGAAACACACAGCTGCGCAGAGAAGAATAGAAAGCCCAACAAAATTGAGAGGTGTTAGGAAGGAGAAGGGAAGTGGTATGGGTAGGAAGTCAACAGTTTCTGCCACTGTATCTTTTTGACTTAACACATTTAAATTTCTCCATGTCCATATATAGTTTTTGAAAACATGATTTTATCTGAAAACATAATTGCATGAAAGCATCATAGTTTATTTAGCAAGCTCCCTGCTGTTAGGCATTTAAGGCAATTCAATTTTTCACTATCATCGACCACTTAGAATTTTGTCCTTAAACTGCCAAATTAATGTCCATAAATCCATTGCCTTGAGTCACGCTGTTTCTCTTACTGAATAAGAATTAACATTTATGGTTAAAGATGACTTTATCTTTGCTTACATGTCATCAGGGAATCAATACATGAATTTTCAAGAAATGCTGGATTTGTCCGATACATACGTATGTCCTTTTCCAATCTTTATTATTAGCTTTTATGTTTCCTCACTTTCCTCCATCTAGAAGAGCTCTTGACAAATTCATTTCAAGAAATCTTTGCTGATAATTTTGCCAGGTCCAATAACGAACCAATCTCTGCCTTCAGGAGCTTATAATTTAGTAGTTTTTCTTGAATTAACTCTCAGTAGGCAGATCACTTGAGGCCAGGAGTTCGAGACCAGTCTGACCAACATGGCAAAACCCTGTCTCTACTAAAAACACAAAAATTACCTGGGCGTGGTGGCGCATGCCTGTAATCCCAGCTACTCAGGAGGCTGAGGCATGAGAATCGCTTGAACGAGGGATATGGAGGTTGCAGTGAGCCCAGATTGAGCAACTGCACTCCAGCCTGGGCGACAGAGCAGAATCGCTTGCATCTGGGAGGTGGAGGTTGCAGTGAGCCAAGATCGCACCACTGCACTTCAGTCTGGGTTACTACAGAGCGAGATTGTCTCAAAAAAATAAAACAAACAAAAAACCCCACAAAACTCTCACTAGATAAAGATATATAAATGACCAGGACTGTCTGATTCATACATCTGTTTAATATTTACTGAGCATCTATTATGTGCCAGGCCCTGATCTAGAATCCAGGGATGGCCAGGCACAGTGGCTCATGCTTATACCCCCAGAATTTTGGGAGGCCAAGGTGACAGGATCACTTGAACCTGGGAGTTCGAGGCAGCAGTGTGCTGTGATCATGCCACTGCACTCCAGTCTAGGAGACACAGCAAGACCCTGTCTCAAAAAAATAAAATAGACTAGAATCCAGGGGTGCAATGCTTTTGGGGAACTTAGCAATACTCTTAGATACTGAGAAAGAAGCCCAAGTGAATCTTTCAAGTTGTTCTTCCTACCTTTTATTCTCAAGCCCTTTGTCACTTAGAAAGGAAACATCTGGTCTTTCTGCCCTTATCTAAATACTGTTGAGAGAATAATTCATGTAGATTTTCTCACCTTTGGCCTTGTCAGTGTCGTCATAGATAATGTGGCTATTTGAACAAAGGGCTAGACTCAGCCAGAGAATGTCATTTTACAAACTTTATTTCTTGATGCAGCCTGCAGTTCACAAGCAAGGCAGGAAGTGCTGCTCACAATGAACTTGGCTGGCTGTGGCTGCAAATAAAATGGGAGTCTTCAAACATTGCTGACCCAACGGCCAGGTCCTCTCCCCTGGGACCCTGGCCCTACCAGGGCGTGAGAGGCCGCAGAGGACTGGGCTCCGAATTAGGACTTTGTTCACTTTGGAAGTTGAGGGATAGAATATCACCCTTACAAATGAGAATTTAAGTGTAAACAGCTCTTTACTTTCCCAGGTGGCTCTGCTTTAAAAACAAGCATATAAACATTTCATTTTTAATGAAATAAAATTATAAGACTCTTTCTACCTTTGTAGGTTTGTCTAAATTAATACAATAAATGAGTTCCTTTCTTGGCTCAGAGGGACTAGGTTGGGGAAAAAAATATCATTGTTCATAAAATTTTAGAGTTGGAAGGGCTCTTGGAAATCATCTAGTCTGATGACAGGGAAACCTGGAAATGGATGTTCAAGAACAGACATAGCTGGGCACGGTAGTGCATCTGTAATCCCAGCTACTCTGTAGGCCGATGCGGGAGGATCCCTGGAGTCCAAGAGTCTGAGACCTGCCTGGGCAACACAGCAAGACCCCTATAAGAAATATTTCAGGACGCAGTGGCAGGCACCTGTAGTTGCAGCTAATCGGGAGGCTGAGGCAGGAAGATCACTAGAGCCTGGGAGGTTGAGGCTGCAGTGAGCTAGGTTCGCCACTGCACTCCAGCCTGACAAGAGAGCTAGACACTGTATCTGAAGACAAAACAAGGCAGAACCCCAGGCCCCACCTGGGCCAGCTGTAGGGGATTCCCAGGGTACTGGCATGACACATTTTATTTACTCAAACATCAACTTCTTTCTTTAGTTTATTACCCCCCAAAAAAGGTCAGTGAAGCTGGAGGAGAAGCACTGACTGCTGAGAACTGTTTGACTCTTCGGGGGAGATAAGAGTTCAGTAAATAGATAACGGAGGCAGAAACGGCAGGCGCGAGAAGAATCCGTGGCATAGGAGCTCCTGGCCAGGACGCCAGGAGCAGAGCGCCAGGGTTTATCTGAGCAGTGTCTTCGCTTCCTGCATTTCTCAGAGTCCTGCCCCGGGAGGAGTCCGGGCGCTGCCCCTGCCCCCACAAGCCCATATTCCTCCTCTCCCGCACTGCATTGCAGAGCTAGGACCGCACTGAGAACCCAGAGAGCCCTTCCGAGCCTTGATGCAGCAGCGGATCTGACAAATCCGCCCGGTGCACAGAGCACCTGACTCATCGTGATGTGTCAGTGACTCGGTGACTGGACGCGGTTCCGCACAGAGCTCCTAGCCCCATCCCTCCCCGAGGGCGATGACAGAGGTGTAGGCTCCTAGAAGCGGCCAGGCCTTGCAGCAACGCTGCTCGCAGGAGACGCACCTACAGCAGAAGCTCAGCCAGTAGCTTCGGGCTGGCTTTTCTGCTTCATGCAGGTGAATACAAAATGCCCTTGTTTCCTTCCCTCCGTCCCACCTCCAGTGTAGTAAAGCTGATTTTTCTTAGCAGAGAAAGAGCAAACGTTAATTTTGTAAAAAAACATACATTTTTAAAAAGCAAACTTCAATCCAATTCAAAGAAAGATGCATTGCTGTGACTGAATTATCCAATAAGATGCATTTATTCAATGGATATATTGACTACCTACTAAGCACTAGACATCGTTTTAGGCATTGTGGAACAAAACAGGCAAATATTCTTGCTTTCTAAAACTTACATTCTTTTTTTTTGAGACAGAGGAGTCTTGCTGTGTCGCCCAGGCTGGAGTGCAGTGGTGCGATCTCGGCCCACTACAACCTCCACCTCCCGAGTTCAAGCAATTCTCCTACCTCAGCCTCCCTAGCAACTGCGATAACAGGTGGGCACTACCACCTGGCTAATTTTTGTATTTTTAGTAGAAATGGGGTTTCACCATGTTGGCCAAGCTGGTCTCGAACTCCTGGCCTCAAGTGAACTGCCCACATCTGCCTCCCAAAGTGCTGAGACTACAGGCGTGAGCCAGGGCGCCTGGCCTGGAACTTACATTCTTAAAATGCAAATCATAAATCTTGGTAATCTTGATAATTAACGAAACACACATAAATGATGGTTTCCTTTCCCCGAATTAAGAGCTTCCTAATGTTTATTTAAGTCTTCATATTTTAATATTTAAAGGAGCAACAATTTAATTAAGTGGGAATATTTGAAATAGTGTGGCATCACAGCAAATAGGAAGAATTAAGTTAATCTCACTCTTCCATAATATAATAGAACCCCTTAAAGTCACACATTAATGTGAAAAGCAAAGTTTAATAAAATCTATGATTGAGGATCAAAATCCACAAACTGTTAAACGTCACTTTTTTTTTTTTACTCTGGAGTTAACCTAAAAACTACTGATTTATTAATATTACCAGTAGCTACCATTTATGGAACACTATATGCCAAGCACTGTGCAAATATGCATTTTTAAAAATTAAATTATTGCCATGAACCTTTGAGGCTGGTCTTGTTCTGCCCATTTTACTGTGATAACTGAAACACAGAGAGGTGAAGTAATAGGTCCAAGATCACACAGCTCTAGAATGAAATTCAAACCCGGCATCTGGGATTAATGAATAAATTCTAGTGCCTCGCCAAACCTTCTTGTGAATCTATCATGGATTATAGACAGGAGAATTATAACCTAGTGGTTAAGGGCTTGGTGTCAAGCACACTCGATTTGCATCCTGGCTCTGCTGCTACAAAGCCAAATCATAAATGCCTCGTTGGGTTATCCTGGGGATTATAGGATAATTCGTGTGAAGCACATGGGACAATTCTTGGGTCTTAGCTTCCAACTAATGTTAACCATGATAATGACGGTCGAAAAGATGTTGCAAATCAAACCACAGTGAGATACTATCTCATACCAGTTAGAATAGTGATCATTAAAAAGTCAGGAAACAACAGATGCTGGAGAGGATGTGGAGAAATAGGAACGCTTTTACATTGTTGGTGGGGGTGTAAACTAGTTCAACCATTGTGGAAGACAGAGTGGTGATTCCTCAAGGATCTAGGACTAGAAATACCATTTGGCCCAGTGATCCCATTACAGGGTATATATCCAAAGGATTATAAATCATGCTACTATAAAGACACATGCACACATATGTTTATTGCGGCACTATTCACAATAGCAAAGACTTGGAACCAACCCAAATGTCCATCAATGATAGGCTGGATTAAGAAAATGTGGCACATATACACCATGGAATACTATGCAGCCATAAAAAAGCATGAGTTCATGTCCTTTGTAGGGACACAAATGAAGCTGGAAACCATCATTCTGAGCAAACTATCCCAAGGACATAAAAACAAACACTGCATGTTCTCACTCATAGGTGGGAATTGAACAACGAGAACACCTGGACACAGGGTGGGGAACATCACACACTGGGGCCTGTCATGGGGTGGAGGGCTGGGGGAGGGATAGCATTAGGAGAAATACCAAATGTAGATGACGAGTTAATGGGTGCAGCACACCAACATGGCACATGTACACCTATGTAACAAACCTGCACATTGTGCACATGTACCCTAGAACTTAAAGTATAATAATAAAATAAATAAATAAATAAATAACGATGTTGGTTGTAGGCCAGAATCTTGACTTAGGTATAAACTCTCTTCTTATTTTAGTCTCCCAAATTTTGAAGTTTGAGTTCCTGAATCTTTAGAGGATAATAATGGTCATCAAATTGCTGTTTTATTTCTTTCTTGACTTAACATCACTGTTATCAAGTAGGTAATAGAGTGGTATGCTAAAGAGCAAGGGCTTTGAAGCCAGAATAGGGTGTAAATCTTGGTTCTGGAATGTGCTTGATGTGCAACCTGGACTCATTATTAAAGGTTTAAGCCCCTGTTTCTCAAGCTGTCTACAGTGAGGGATCAGGGGTTTTTTTTTTTAACCTTTGCGCCTTGCTTTTTTCTCCTTCCTTCACTTCTTCTGTTCTTCCTTTCTTGCTATTTCCCATCTGTTACGGACCAATTTTACAAAATGCAATAAAAATATCTTAGCAATGCCAAATTGCTATGCATATTCCTCAATACTAACTCTCAAGTTTTGTTCTAAATTCATTGTGGACTGTTAACAGTTTTTTGTTTTTTGTTTTTTTCTTATTTTTTCAGAAATAGAATGGGTGGGTCGGGTGTGGTGGCTCATGCCTGTAATCCCAGCACTTTGGGAGGCCAAGGTGGGTGGATCATGAGGTCAGGAGTTTGAGACCATTCTGGCCAACACGGTGAAACCCTGTCTCTACTAAAAATGAAAAAATTACCTGGGCTTGGTGGCGCATGCCTGTAATCACAGCTACTCGGGAGGCTAAGGCAAGAGAATCACTTGAACCAGGGAGTCAGAGGTTGCAGTGAGCTGAGATCACGCCATTGCACTCCAGCCTGGCGACAGAGTGAGACTCCATCTCAAAAAAAAAAAAAAAAAGAAAAGAAAGAAAGAGAATGGGTGGCATTTGTTTCCATGAATAAGTTTTTTAATGATGATTTGTGAGATTTTGGTGCACCCCTCAACTGAGCAGTATACACAGAACCCAATTTGTGGATTGTTAACAGCTTTTAGATCACACTTTGAATGTCATTACTCTAAGCTTTTGCTTCCTGTTTTTCCTAATTTATAATGTTGGACCCTAATATTTATTTCACGTGATGATTGTCAAAAATCAAGTGAAATAATATAAATAATAAATAATATAATAAATAATATATAAATATATATATTATATATATTTATATATAAATAATATATAATATATAAATAAATAATAAATAATATAAATAAATTGCTTAAGTGTCTCAGTCTAGACACTTAATGTTATAAGCAACACTGAGAAATTAGGAGCCCCTTATGATGCCTATGTCAGAAACAGGGACAAAGAGACAGATTTGTAAGTAGACACTCAAGTATTCATAGATGAGTTCCATCTAGGTTAATTTTCTGCCCACCCCATTGGATGCTCAGTTGTTCCTTTGGGAAACTCCTGTTTTTTTCAGTGATGTCTTAAAAGCAGTAAGTGACTAGCCTGGGCCAAGCCACGAGTCGTCCCAAAGCTCTGCACATTCTGAACTCTCAGCCTGCTGTTCTATTTTGCTCAGTATACACATGACCCTAGGAAGACACTAAAAATAAGCAGTATAGACATTAATATGCCTATCTAAAAAAAGTGAGTACCTTATGATCAGGATTTTAATTGTGGCACAGGATTGTAACTCTCCCTGTAAAGCACAAATTAAATTGAGAAAACACCACTTAAATAGTCTATTTAATAACAGTGCTATTACTGCATTGGCATCCATTTGGTTTCAGGAGTGGGATGAATAGAGGTCCCTACAAGGCTAGAAGAGGGCACAGTGATGCCCTGTAATGACACCCATCAGAATGATTCATGTAATAGACAGTGATGGGTTGTCAGGAAGTGCAGCTGCATCACAGTGAATGTCAGCATCCTTCAGGCAATATACAAAGGCTGTATGAGCATCTAAGTGTTTAAATCATGGTGCTGACATGAAACAGGAAGGGTTTCCCTGCTCATGGTATTTAATTGATTCTGGCACGAGCTGCAACTAAAGCACCAACAAAACATAAAAAAGGAAGATAGCAAATATCACTAAGATGTGTCTGATTACTCTAACCCTGAGTGATAGCCTCAAAATTCTCAGCAAAAATCACCTTGTAGGCCGAGTGCGGTGCTCACACCTGTAATCCCAGCACTTTAGGAGGCCGAGGTGGGCAGATCACCTGAGGTCAGGAGTTTGAGACCAGCCTGGTCAAGATGGCGAAAAACTGTCTCTACTAATAATACAAAAATTAGCTGGGCATGGTGGCACACACCTGTAATACCAGCTACTCGGGAGGCTGAGGCAGGAGAATTGCTTGAACCTGGGAGGCAGAGGTTGCAGTGAGCTGAGATCATGCCATTGCACTCCAGCGTAGGCGACAAGAGTGAAACTCTGTCTCAAAAAAAAAACCAAAAACAAACAAACAAAAATCACCTCATAAAGACAGCATGAGTCATGAGTAAAAGCTCTCAGAATTCAGATTCATACCAAATGTAAGTGTATAACAAAGTATACCCAATAATGAGTATTAAACACACTTCCCATAAAGTATATCAGAGAACAACGAATCCTGTTGTAAATAGTATTTAACTTTTCAGCTGTGATAGGGAAAACTATAACACTGAAACATATCCGAAAGATAATATCTGTCAAATTTCAAGCACCTGAAAAAACTTCTATAGGAAATTGTTACCGAAACACCAAGGGTTTGGTCTAGGTCCTGCTGCTATCGGCACAGAAAGCCAATGACTGAGAGAAGAGTTGCCAAGGAAGAAGGCTTTAATTGGGTGCTGCAGTTGAGGAGATGGAAGCTCAGTCTCAAATCCATCTCCCCCACCAGCTAAAACTAGGTGTTTATATAGCAGAGAAGAAATGTGACAATGTGTAAGAAAATAGGAACTCAAAAGGGACAAGGAAGCAATCACGATGAATGAGGGGTCGGCATCTATCCCATTGTCTGGATGTGGTGATCTGGGGAGTTCTAGTTCTTTGGTACTTTTTTTTTTCACCAGGCCTGATGGTCATTTCTTTTGGAAGGAACTCAGATAAAACAAATACAAGTTTCAAGCTTTAAGACCAGAGGGTCAATTTCTATGTTTATATTACAAAAAATAACAATAACAACTATCTGTGGGACTATGGGTGAATTTCAAAATCTCAAACGTAAATAAACTGTTAGAGGAAAAAGACGTGAAAGTCAAATAAAAAGTCAATACGAGTCAATTCAATGAGAAGAAATATCAACACATTGACAGGTTATGTGGTCTAAAACAATGAAGCATATCCTAGAATTGATCATTTTCTACTAGTTGAATTGGCAACATCAGTTTCATTATCAGAGGGTAC
Source organism: Macaca thibetana thibetana (assembly GCF_024542745.1). Lineage (NCBI taxonomy): Eukaryota > Metazoa > Chordata > Mammalia > Primates > Cercopithecidae > Macaca > Macaca thibetana. The sequence continues at coordinate 32,727,139 of NC_065586.1, read as the reverse complement.
ATAAAAGTAGTGGTGTAGAGCTGGAAGAAGAAAAGTTCTAGCTTCTAAAGCAACTGGAACAGAGGAAAAAGAACATTAAAGAAACGACATGGAAGGTAGCACAAGAAGAGAATAAGGCAGGCTGCCCGTAAGCAGCTAAAGTGGTTATGAGTAGGAGCTTCCAGCCGCACATATGCGAGTTGAAATTTTTCTCTAAAATCGGGTTGGTGGCTGGGCGCAGTGGCTCATGCGTGTAATCCCAGCACTTTGGGAGGCCAAGGTGAGAGGATCACTTGAGCCCAGGAGTTCAAGACCTGCGTGGGTGAAATAGTGAAATCCTGTCTCAAATAATAATAATAATAATAATAATAATTTAAAAATAATAAAGTAAAATGGGTTTGGCAAGGTCTACCTTGAAGATTTAATGAGATAATATATGGAAAGGACTTAGCACGATCCTAACATGTGCTTGGGTAGTTCTGAAGCCATAACCACAGACCTGAAGTCTAAATGACTCTTTAAAAACTCATGCTTTTCCTTTGGGCCTTTCTTGGAGAAAGATCTTCTGTTGTTTAGCTTTTGAGCCATCCTAGGTGTCATCCCTGTCTTCAGTTTTGCCTGCCATTTTCATTTCCTCTCTTTGGGATGGCTCACATACTCATTTCCCCCTTTCCAGCCTCACTTTGGACAACTTCTGTGCCCTTCCAAGGTTCATAATCAGGAAACGGAAGAGTGATTAGTACATATTTCTAGTTCAGAAATCCTCTCAAGAAGAAAAACAACTAGAATGATACTGATGATTACACTTTCCAAGTGAACAAACAATAATATCCATGAAAGATTTTAAAAATAATTTTATGCATAACTAGAAATGCTGGGGACTAATGAGCTAAAACAGTTTGAAATTGTATATCAATGTGTACTAGGAAAACACTACCCACAATAAAATATTTTTTAATGAAATTTGGATTTGAAATTTTTTTTTTGAGACGGAGTCTCGCTCTTGTTGCCCGGGCTGGAGTGCAATGGTGTGATCTCAGCTCACCGCAACCTCCGCCTCCCAGGTTCAAGCGATTCTCCTGCCTCAGCCTCCCGGTAGCTGGGATTACAGGCATGCACCGCCATGCCTGGCTAATTTTGTATTTTTTTAGTAGAGACAGGGTTTCTCCATATTGAGGCTGGTCTCGAACTCCTGAACTCAGGTTATCCACCTGCCTCGGCCTCCCAGAGTGCTGGGATTACAGGTGTGAGCCACTGCGCCTGGCCTGAAAAAATTTTTAATTCTACACTGATACCGTAGCAAGCTCAAACCCGAGCTGCAACTCTACTTGTAAATAGTGCAATACTGACTTTCTTTTCTTTTCTTTCTTTTTCTTTTTTTTTTCTTCCAAGACAGGGTCTCCCTCTGTCACCCAGGTTGGAATGCAGTGGCACCATCATAGCTCACTGCAGTCCAGAGCTCCTGGGCTCAAAGGATCACCTCAGCCTCCTGAGTAGCTGGGATTGATGGCATGCACCACCACACCCAGCTAATACTTAAATTTTTTTGCAGAGACGAGGTCTCACTATGTTGCCCCAAGTGGTCTGGAACTCCTAGGCTCAAGTAAGCCTCCCAACTTAGCCTCCCAAAGTGTTGGGATTACAGGTGTGAGCTGCTGCTCCTGGCCGATATTGTCTTATTATGTAAATGACAGTAAGATTTAGATATACAGAAAAAAAGGAAAAATAAATTTATTTTCAATGAGTTATAGTAAGTTCAAAGTTTCAAAATGAAGGGCAAGTATTCAACCTGACACTGGTAACATTAGAATCTAATCAAAATGGGATAACAGCAAAAGTTATTTCCTTTCCACCTATTTTTGCATATATCCTGATTGACCACCTGCAAGACTTTTACTACGCTTGAGGTGCTGCTACTAATTTACATTTCAGGCCTGTTTTAGATGAGTCATCCTGTGAAAAAAGCTGTGGCCTCAACTATATGTAATCTTTTATGCCAAGTAATATTAAGTGTTTCTTGGAACATCTGACAAAAGGTACATTCTGTTCTGCCAGCCTAGTGCTAGCAAAAACATTTCTCCTTAATAACCCAAGGTAAAGAGCATATATATTTCTGAAAATCATAAAGTCCTGGGCAGGACGAGAAATCATTTTACATGTTCCTCAGGCTTAAAGTTTGAATTAACTATTGAGAAGCAAATAAGACTCTAGCCTGTTTGTAAACATCTCCAGAGATGATTATTGCAAAACTTCAGAGACTCGTTGCTATTCAACAATTCTTTGTCTTCTTCAAACAGAATTCAAGAGTTGGGTTTATCCTCATTTCCTCCACTGTGAAGCGGAAGAGCTGAACACTGGCCTCACCCTCATTGCAGATACTTGACGTTGACGAAGTGGTCTAAATGCATTTAATTTTCCTCACGTGTCTGGCGTTTTCTGTACATAGACATACAATCGCCACCTGATGAACCATCCCTAAAGCTTTCTCTCTCACTTGAACAATTTCACTCTCTTTTCCTTGCTTCCCTGCAGAATTACCTCTCTCCTTCGCACACACACTAACAATTTTACCTTTCGATATTTAATTTGCTGTAAACTTCCATTTTCTGTATCAGAACTATCATTTTTAAATTATTCTCATCACAGGCACCAAAATGCAACTTTTTTTCCTCTAGAGGTGGGAGATTTTTCACAAGACAATAATGCTTTTTGCCTTTTATTCAAGTGGCTGTTTTCAGTGATTAAAGGAAAACATTCCGGCTGTTTTTAGATGTCTGCTTACTAACTCAATCCTGAGGACCCGTCTGCAGAACTCCTGATCATGCCTCAGCAGAGACCAGTTACTCCAGTTTCTACTACAGTTGCTTAATACTAGTGAAAACTGTAGCTGCTAAACTGTGAATGTCAACCAGTGATTTCTAATTCCTCTGAAAATCAAATTTCCCTCACAACTTAGGCTGGCTTCAAACAGCAACAACTACTGTTAGACTCCTAATTTAATGTTTTCCTGTCTTCTATATTGCTCCTCTCTCCTATTTTTTAGCTTCTTGATTAAATTCAAGTGTAGTCTCTTTAAAGAACTGCTCCTCCCATGCCAATTTTAATCAGCAGGGTGTGGGTCCCCAGGTGCACCCTGGCAGATTGAATATTTTTCAGAGTGCCAAAGTGAAAACGGTTGAGTGGCTTTACTATACATAGTAATAGCCTAGTATAATGTGAAGGCTCTTATCAGTAACCAGCCCTCAACCCTCCTGGTTCAGTCAGTCCACTGGCTTTAGTTTTTTCTCTTAGCTTTTACTCTTTTGCTGTTTGATCTCTGTGGTTCTTCTCTGAACTCTCATCACCAAGTTAAACAGGTCTAACTCTTTTGAAGGGATGAGTGCTACAGACAGCATTCTTAGAAGGCTCCGACCAGCCTGTCAGTAATGACACAACAGAGAAAATAACAACGTCTTGAGTGTTAAGGTTACTGACCAAGGCCCCGGGTTAGTTGCCACTGCCCAATCAGGCCAGTGAGACTGACCCAAGGTGCTCAAGTCGGTGGTATCCCAAGGTATTTTAAAGGAAAGGAGCTAAAATATGTACCAGCACCATCATTTCATAACATCTAGTATTTCAGTTAATTTTTGCATTACATATATTGTCTCATTTAATTTACTATCCATAAGAACCCTGAGAAAGAGGTTCTTACTATCTCCATTTAACAGATGAAAAACCTAAGGCCCCGAGAGGAGGTGTTAAAAATCAGAAAGAGATTCCAGGCTTGTCTGACTTCAGAGTACAAGCTTTTACATCAAATCATGCTGTTCTGCAAAATACGGTGGGCTGGGAAAGGCTTCTCAGCCCACCAGGGTGCTGTGGGGTCCTATTCAAATGGTCAAAATGGTGTATGAAAAAAAGAAATGGTATATAGCTTGTGGCACGGACTATGAGGTGTTTTCACACTTACTAGAAAATTGTCCTCTATAAATATTGAATTTTCTTCTTCAATGAGTGGTTCTGAGTCAACCAGAGAGATGTAAATGTTTTACAAATGTTTTGCAGTAGCATATGAAGCCTCATAACTTTGCAGAAACCAGTAGCTTCTATTTCACTTTCCTTACCCCAGTTTAATACTGCTTGGAAGGGTGGGAAAAGGTGACTAGGGATATAAGAAAAAATAGAGAGGAAATTGATATGGTGCCAAAGATATAACATAGAAATATTTTTCTAAAATAGACTTTGGGATGCTCGAACAGGATTTCTAGGAGGCTAGATTCAAGTTAGTGGTAAGTTGTCCACGCAGTTTTAGGATCTGGGAATATGCTTGATTACTACAGAAAGCTTTGGGTGCAATTTTCATATTAATGGGGTCTACAAGCATGCCCCTTTCAGACTAACATTTGTCAATGGCTCTATACTGTCAGAGTTCACCTGTCTCTATCAAATCTGTGGACAGATGGTCCCTATTTTGAGTTTATGTAAATTATTTTAGGTTAATGTTATAGTTTATCGTTTCTGGGTTTTCCATTCTGCCTTTTTTCCCCCCGACTCACTTTCCAATATACCAACATGATTTTGATACTAATTCTGTTTTCCACAATTAACTATCCATGCAGATTATCTGTAAATGAGTAAGTCTCTCAGTACCACCTAGGACTCACTCTTGTGAAACGTTTACATCCCTCTGGTTGACTCAGAGCCACTCATTCAAGAGGAAAATTCAACGTTTCTAGACGACAGTTTTCTAGTGCGAACACAACTCATAGTCTGTGCCACACACCGTATCATTTCTTTTTTCAAAAAAGTAGATTTTATAAAGATATAATTATAATCACCAAGTATTATTTAACGTTCTTAAAAGTACTATCAATACTGTGCTACATTTGTTTCACACTGAAAGTCAGAGTTCTTGGTAAAATAAGTCTTTTCCTCTGAAACTCAGAAATTGCCATATAGGATAATAATATATTGCACATAAAAAAATAAAAATAAAAAATATATATTGCACATAAACTTCTAATGATAAGCATAAGAATTTGCTTCCTCGAAAAGGGGAGTTATTTTGAGGTAGGTACATTTTTCAAATATAGCCCCTAATTCATTTTCTGCTACTAGAAGTTTATGTTTGACGGGGGGAGAGATGAAGTGATGAATTTATATTTTCATTAATGTGTAATTTTGGCAACTAAAGTTAGAGCATGTAAATTGCCCTTCATGTTATTTTATTAATGTTTGTGTACTCCAATAATTGTTCAATTATAATTAAACTATGCAGTGTTTCCATCAATTTAAAGAAAAACAACAGAAAAGATTAAGTGGAGTGGGCAAATTTATTTAAAGCATAAAGTTAGAGTAAGATTAGAAGGAAATTCAGGAATATGAAGGGAATTTTATTTGTTGAAATGTTGACATTATGTAGTATGTATTAATTTCTATACATTTATTTTTATTTTTATTTCTTTTTGAGATGGGGTCTCACTCTGTCACCCAGGCTGGAGTGCAGTGTGACTCGATCTCGGCTCACTGCAACCTCCACCTCCCGGGTTCAAGCAATTCTCCTGCCTCAGCCTCCCGAGTAGCTGGGACTACAGGTGCCCGCCACCACGCCCAGCTAATTTTTGTATTTTTAGTAGAGACAGAGTTTTGCTGTGTTGGCCAGGCTAGTCTCAAACTACCGACCTAAGGTGATCCACCCGCCTTGGCTTCCCAAAGTGCTGGTATTACAGGTGTGAGCCACTGCGCGCAGCCTAATTTTTGTACATTTAAAATGCAGCATGTGTAATATATAATTTTAACTCTATATTATGAAAATTTATAAATACACAAGTAGAGTCACATGTAATGAACCATGATATGTCTATCACCCGAGATCAACAATTATTAATGTTTTATCATGGTTACTTCATTCAACTTTTTCTTCTTATCTCTCTGAGATTTCTGGTTATTTTATCATTTTTCATGTCATTTTATCCATATTTGTCTAAAAAACTGTGACATTTTCTTACATACTCATAATACCAGCAAAAAAGTGATGATTTCTTAATATGATGTAAAACTCAGTCCATTTCCAAAATTCCCCCAATTATCTCATAAATGTCTTTTTATACTTGGTTTGTTAAAATCAGGGTCTAAATAAGTTTCACTTATTCCATTTAATAGTTATGTCTCTTAAATCCTTTTTTCTCTTCATATTTTCATTCATTCATTCTTTTTTTTTTTTGAGACAGAGTCTTGCTTTGTTGTCCAGGCTGGAGTGCAGTGGCATGATCTCAGCTCACTACAAACTTCACCTCCTGGGTTCAAGTGATTCTCCTGCCTCAGCCTCCCAAGTAGCTGGGATTACAGGCATGCACCACCATGCCCAGATAATTTTTGTATTTTTTCTAGAGATGGGGTTTTACCATGTTGGCCAGGCTGGTCTTGAATTCCTGGCCTCAAGTGATCCACCCACCTCAGCCTCCCAAAGCACTGGGATTACAGGTGTGAGCCACCACACTCGGCCTGTTCATTGGTTTTTAAAAACCTTTTCTATGTGTTTTTACTTTTTAAAAATAATAAACTCATGAGTTTTTATAAATTTAGTGTGCTTGAATAAATTGCAGTCATTTTTCCTCTTAGATGTTCCATTTCTCATCTTGGACAGTGGAAGTCTTTCAAGCTGGCCCCATGTTCTTCTAATATTACCAAACTAATCTTAAAGAGTCTCTTTGTTTTCTGGTGTGTGTGCACACACACTCATACAGACACACACACACACAAAATCCATCTTATTCATTTCCTATTTCAAGTTTCAAATCCATGATTTTCAAAGCACCTGGTTGGTATTTCCAATGGACCACAATTTTGATACTAGATGTGCTCCTTGCTTCTGAGTTATTAATGTTTTTAAGTCTTCTCAGTGTACCAAAGTAGGAAATGGTATTTTTTTAAATTGTGGCAAAATACACATAACAAAATTTATCAACTTAACCAGTTTTAAGTATAGTACAGTTCAGTAGTGTTAAGTACAGTCATGTTGTACAACCAATCTTCAGGATGCTTTACATATTTCAAAGCTCTGTACCCATCAAATAACATTCTCCCAGTCCCTCAGTCCATGGCAATCACAATTCCATCTTTTGCCGCTATGAATGCTCTACTCTAGGTGCCTTATATTAGTGGAATCATACAGTATTTATCTTTTTCTGTGGCTGGCTTATTTCACTTAGCATAATGTCCTCAATTCATCTATGTTGTAGCATGTGTCAGAATTTCATTCCTTTTTAAGACTGAATAATATTCCATTTAATGTGTGTGCTACATTTTGTTTATTCCATTCATCCATCCATGGACACTTGTGCTGCTTCCACCCTTTGGCTGTTGTGTATAATGCTGCTATGAACATGGGTGAACAAATACCTCTTAGAGATCCAACTTTCAATTTGTTTATGTATATATCAGAAGTGGAATTTCTGGATCATATGGTAATTCTAGTTTCAATTATTTGAGGGACCACCGTATCGTTTTCCACAGCAGTTGAGCCATTTTACACTCCCACCAAGAGGGCACGAGGGTTCCAGTTTCTCCACATCCTCAGCAATGCTGGTTATTATCTGGAATTTTGCTGTGTTGTATTTTGTTTTAATAACAGCCATCTTTATGGGTGTAAGGTGGTATCTCACTGTGGTTTCAATTTGCATTTCTCTAATTATTAGTGATGCTGAGCATTTTTTCATGTGTTTCTTGGCCATTTGTTTATCTTCTTTGAAGAAATGTTATTCAAGTCCTTTGCTCATTTTTAAATTGAGTTGTTAGTTTTTTTGTTGTTGAGTTCTAGATCTTTGTATATTCTGAACATCATGCCCTTATCAGTTATATGATTTGCAAGTATTTTCTCCTATTCTGCATGTTGCACTTTTCAATATATGATTATGTCTTTTCAATGTACAGAACTTTTAAATTTTTATGAAGTCTAGGCCAGGTGTGGTGGCTCACGCCTGTAATCCCAGCACTTTGGGAGGCCAAGGTGGGAGGATCACTTGAGGTCAGGAGTTCAAGACTAGCCTGGCCAACATGGTGAAACCCCATCTCTACTAAAAATACAAAAATTAGCCAGGCATGGTGGTGGGTGCCTGTAATCCCAGCTACTCGGGAGGCTGAGGCAGGAGAATCGCTTAAACCCAGGAGGCAGAGATTGCAGTGATTCAAGATTGCACCACTGCACTCCAGCCTGGGTGACAAGAGTGAGACTCCATTGCAAAAAAACAAAAACAAAAACAAAAACAAAAAAACATAGTCTATAAGGTCTAATTTGTGTATTTTTCTTTTGGTGCCTGGTTTTTGTTTTTGGTGTCTAGGAAATCCTTGCCAAATCCTTGCTTCCTTGCCATGAAGCTTTCTCCCTATGTTGTTTTCTAAGAGTTTTATAGTTTTTATTTTAAGTTTAGGTCTTTGATCTGTTTTGAGTTGATGTTTGTACATGATGTAAGGCAACTCATTCAACTCATTCTTTTGCATGTGAATATCCAATGTTCCCAGCACCATTTGTTGAGGGGACTAAAATGTCTTGGCACCCTTGTTGAAAACCATTTGACCATACCACACATGTGAGGGTTTATTTTTTGGTTTGCTATTTTGTTCTATTGGTCTATATATCTATCTCTATGCCACTATCACACTGTTTTGATTACTATAGCTTTGTAATAAGTTTTGCAATCAGGAAGTGTTTTTTCTTTTTCAAGATTGTTTTGGCTATTTAGGGTCCATTCAGATTAAATATGAATTGTAGAATAAATTTTTATATTTCTGCAAAAATGCCACTGGAATTTTGATAAGGATTGCATTGAATCTGTAGATTAGTGTCAGTAATACTGACATTTTAACATTAAGTCTTTCCATCCATCAGGACAGCTTTTCCTTACTTGTCTTCTTTAATTTCTTTCAGTGACGTTTTATAGTTTTCAGTGTACAAGTTTTTCACCTCTTTGGCCTAAATATTTTATTATTTTTGATGCTATTGTAAATGGAATTGATTTCTGAATTTCCTTTTTGGATTGTTTATTATTAGTGTATAGAAACACAACTGATTTTTGTGTGTGTTGATTTTGTATCTTGCAACTTTGCTGAACTGATTTGTTAGTTCTGACAGCTTGCATATGTGTATATGTGTGATGTTCAGGGTGTCCTACATATAAGTCATGTTGTCTTCCAGCAGACATAATTTTACTTTTTCCTTTCCAGTTTGCATGCCTTTTATTTCTTCTTGCCTAATTGCTTTGTCTAGGAATTCTAGTACTATGTTGAATAAAATTGGTGAGAGTGGGCATCCTTGTCTTGTTCTTGATCTTAGAAGAAAAGTTTTTAGTCTTTTACCATTGAGTATGAGGTTAACTGTGGGTTTTTTATATATGGATTGAGTAACAGGAGTTCTACAGAGGTAATAGTCAAGTTGAGATCTGATTGACAAGAAGTAGTCATGTAAAGTGCATTTCAGACAGGGGGAATGGCAAGGACAGAAACTCCAAGATAGGAATAAATTTAATGAGGTTATGGAATAAAAAGAAGGTCAGTGTGATTAAAATATAGTAGGCAAGGAGGAGATATTTTTAGATGAGGTCAAAGAAGAAGAGAGGTGGTGATTTTATTTTAAATGCAAAGAAGAGCAATATAATTGTATACACAAAGCACTGTGTTAGGCATACAAACACATAAGATATAGCCATTGCCCTTAGGAAAGATAGAATTGTTAAGATCTCTGATAAAAAATAGGTAGTTGACAAATTTTGGAATGACAATTGAAAAATCTTAGCCATGCCTGTTTGTAATGATATATAACTTTGATAGTGTCATATTATCCTTTCCATGTATGTATACATAGTTGTTGAGTGATCAAGGGGGCCTAATAGCACTCCCACACTACCCATTTCTGTGTCAATTAAGAGACAGACAAGGAGTAACACAGAGATGAAAACACGTTATTACTATTGAAAATATCGATATTGGAGATCATGGCTCACATATGCAGATAGATTGCATTCTCATTCTTTAAAAACAATTTTTTGGCCAGGTGCGGTGGCTTATTCCTGTAATCCCAGCACTTTGGGAGACTAAGGTGGGCAGATCACTTGAGGTCAGGAGTTCAAAACCAGCCTGGCCAACATGGTGAAACCTCGTTTCTACTAAAAATACAAAAAATTAGCTGGGCATGGTGGTGGGCGCCTGTAGTCCCAGCTACTTGGGAGGTTGAGGCAGAAGAATCGCTTGAATCCGGGAGGTGGAGGTTGCAGTGAGTCAAGATTGAGTCACACTGCACTCCAGCCTGGGCAACAGAACAAGACTCCATCTGAAAAATAAAAAAGTAAAAAATAAAAAAAAACAATATTTTTCTTTAGAGACAGGATCTCATTCTGTCACTCAGACTGAAGTGCAGGTATGCATCATAGTCTTAAACTCCTGGGCTAAAGTGATCCCCCCCATTTCGGCCTCCCTAGTAGCTGGGATTACAAGCACAAGCCACTGTGCCTGGTTTGACTTCCTATTCTTGAAACATCAGAATTACAGACTTGCTTGCCTGGTCACAGTGGAGCTAGAACAGGACAGACACTGTCTCTGCAAAATTATACAAGAGATTAGAGACAGTAAAGTGGAGAGAACAGATTCCAGACTCTGGACCCAGACTGACTGGGTTCCAATCTTGGTTCTGTAACTTACCAGTTATGCAATTTAATATCTGTTGTCTCAGTTGCCTTGCTTATAAAATGTGGGTACTTTTTTTTTTGAGATGGAGTCTCACTCTGTCACCCGAGATGGAGTGTAGCAGCACAATGTCGTCTCACTGCAACCTCTGCCACCCAAGTTCAAGCGATTCTCGCGTCTCACCCTCCTAAGTAGCTGGGGCTGACTACAGGCACGAACCACCAGCTAATTTTTTGTATTTTTAGTAGAGATGGGGTTTCACCATGTTGACCAGGCTGGTCTCAAACTCCTGACCTCAGGTGATCCGTCCGCCTCGGCCTCCCAAAGTCCTGGAATTACAGGGGTGAGCCACTATGTCCGGTCAAATGTGGATACTATTAAAAATACTTTGTTGACCAGCCTGGCCAACATGGCGAAAACCCATCTCTACTAAAAATACCAAAAAAAGCCAGGCATGGTGGCGGGCGCTTGTAATCCCAGCTATTCAGGAGGCCAAGGCAGGAGTATTGTTTGAACCTGGGAGGCAGAGTGAGCCGAGATCACGCTCCAGCCTGGAAGTGCAGGTATGTTATTACACTCCAGCCTGGGTGACAAGAGCAAGACTTCATCTCAAAAACAAAACAAAACACAAAAACTTCACAAAAAGGATTATATACTGCAACGCATTGTGCATCTTGTTAAACTTGTCTAATTTTTATTTAAAACTGATTATTATTCCATTCCTTAGATGTATTTGAATTTATTTAATCAGAGGATCATTGTTTAAATGTAAGAATGCAGTTCCATCTATCCTGTAAGCTAGAGATCACACATCAACAACATTTACTGGTGAAATTTCGAATGAAGTGCTTCATTTCCACAAGCCAGTGTTCTGACTATAAGAGAAAAATTGTTTAGTTGACGTTTTTGGCATGTGGAAGCCACTGGAAAATTATAGATAATGAAGTATGTATTTTTATCATAAAAGGAGAAGAGTAATTAAGGACTTCAGTGTAAACTTAGCTAAATGAAGAGTCAGGAGTACAAAAATATTCTAATATTAACTATCAAAACTCTTCAGATTAAGATTATTTCAGTTTAGTACAATAACACAAAATGCAAAGTTCTTTCAACTTGAAAGTTTACCCAACGGCAGCCATAAGCAGTTCTAAATAGGGAATTCTTGTGGTCATAAAGGGAACAGCCTATGACATCAGCCAACAACAATGCAGAAATCTTAAAGTAGAAGCGTCACAGGACTTGCTCTTCCAAATGCTGCATGACAAATATTACTAGGAAATATGCTTAACATTTATTTATTTTTATTCCCAATTTAAGTAAAAATTTACAATGGTTTTAGTTACGGTGATTTTTAGACATGATTTGAAGTCATTTAAGTCCTAATACGTAAATTGGAATTTGAACTTAAAAGTTCGTTTCTCTTTGAAGTTTATCTTACCTTGAAAAGTAGACATAAACAGCATACGCTTTAGTTGTGCGGTTCGATCACAAAAGATTCTGCTTTTTCTGTTCTACCTCTTAAAGGTTAAATAACATGCAGTGACAATCATGTTATAAGAAAATATTTGGAAGCACTATCTGATGGCTTAAATATTGTTTTAGATAAGACTAATCAATATACAACTCACAGTTCCAGGGCAACCACAGAGACATTTGTTTAGGCATGTAGTCTCTAAAAGAACTAATCGTGTAAGTGCTTAAAATAGTTATTCTTAATGTTTTGTTGTTAAGATCTCATTCAAACCACAACAATGCAGATATATAAGTAAAATTCTGTCTAGAATTTTAGGGGTTTCATAGTATCCCGTTCATAGGCATGAGGCAAGAACTCGGCCTAAGATAGTATGTTGTGGGGATTAATTTGTGTGTTCTAGGGGAAGAGGGTGGGAGGGAGGTGCAGGGAAGATGTTCTTACTTACCCCAAATGCCTTTTTTTAAGTGAAAAGTATCCTTCCTACTCCCTAATGTACCTGGCCTGAAATTGAGCTGTTCCTAACTTAAAATTGCAACTGCTAACTTTCCTCAAGATGCAGTAAAATGAGGAAAGAAATAATATTTTTTATAGTCACTAGCTGTAACACATTGGCAACACAATCATTTCCTGTAATGAGTGACCCTGGTTCCTAAAAATAACTCCAGTGCTAGCCAATTGCTTATATTGGGCATTTTTTTAATTCTTATTTGGGAAGGACATTCCCTTCCACAGCTGAAGAAACTCAGTGTTTGAAAAGAGCTGCCTAAAAGACTGTTCCCCGTAGGCTGTTAAAAATGTTCAGCATCTGAATGCTGGTAAGGAATGCTCACACCCATTGGAGGCAATGCTGTGTGGACTCGAAAAGGAAAAATGGGGCCCCTATATATGGAAAACAGGAAGCAGAACAAGTTGAGGAAGCCTTACTCATCTGTGACCCATATTCAAAGCCATAGTCCAGCCACTGTTAGTTACCTAGAAAAGGAAAAGGCTGAATGGCTAGCCTAAGCTCTAAGGGACACATTGCAAATCAGGTCAGACTGTTGTGCCATTTTCCACCTTATTTTCAAATAAGCAAAGAAATGAAGCCTCAGTACAGCCTGGTGGATACACTGACACATGCCATACCTAGTCAATTGCTGGTTGCCTGATAGCAAACTTAATTTTTTACAGTTCCTCTGGCAATACTCCGTTATGAGTATAGAAGAGTGCTCACTAAATTGAAGCCCTCAAGCAAAAAAAAAAAAAAAAAACAAGTTGCAAATTCAATACACTTCCAGTTTCTCTGCATTATATGACTATTTGCATGTTATTTATACATATGGAGACTGAAAAAGGAGGAACTGGCAGGACCGTCTCACCCCTTCTTGTTTTTCAAAATGTCAATAATTCCCAGGGCTGCTTTACACCAATACACACAGATTCACATTTTTAGAGATGGGTCTCACTGTGTTGTCCAGGCTGGACTACAGTGGCATGATCATAGCTCCTGGGCTCAAGAGATCCTCCCACCTCAGCCTCCTGAGCAGCCGGGACTACACACACGCACCACCACACCTGGGTAATTTTATTCTTCATTTTTCAGTTGGGGCCTGGGGTCGGTGGGGGCAGTGGTCTCACTATGTTGCTCAGTCTGGTCTCGAACTCCTGGTCTCCAGCAATCCTCCTGCCTGAGCCTCCTGAGTAGCAGATTCACATTTTACAACAGTGATTTTAGTTTCTCAGGTAAAGGAATGGAGTTATTCATGATTCAGAAGCACTTCTATGTTAGTATTACATGATGTTATCAGAGACCTCTATTCCTTCCATCCCTATCCCTTCATCTTTTTCTTTGTTTAATGTTTAAAGGAGTTACATTCAAAGAAACTGGAAGTGACAGATGAGAAAAATATATCTAGCTTAGTCTACAGAAACAGTCGTTAGAAAAGTGGCTGAAGACTTACCTAGCCGTTGTCAATCAATTTGCTCCAAAGTCATCGCATACATTTATTATACAATGGTATTTAAAATCCAAGTCCCATTGATCAGCCAGGGGACTGTCAAGACTTTTTTCTTAACAAAATCTCCTAGTAGGGCATTTTCATCACACAGCAACTGCCTAATTCTTCATACTCACGCCCATGCTGCAACTCACATTTTCCCCTTACTATCACCAATGTTGAAATTAGTCTTCCCCTGTAAACCTGGAACCTGATTTGCAATATATCATGAATCTCTTTTGAATTTCTAAAATTATTCTTCTTATTCCTTATTATCTGGACACTGTTCTTTATAGAATGATCATATAAGTTATCATCTATACTAGGACATACTTTTGAGAGGGAAAAGGGGTGCTAATCAATAATAATATAAGTCAAACTAATAAAAACCTAGGCATCCAATAATGTCTTTCTTGCTGAGCAACTTTGAAACTTTACTTTGGAAAATGTTAGGTGAATAAAGATACATTTTGAAGAGCAAGTAGTAATATCACCAGTGACAAAACTAAAGGAAACATCAACTTTAATTATTTGACATAATAATGACTTAAAAGATGGCAGAAGACAATTGATAATAATTGGGAGACAATGTAGGTAAAGTATGGATTTGTCTTGAATTCAAGACACTAATGATGTTTTATTAGGTTGGTGCATGCAGCCATCTGGTTGACCTTAGACATGGGAAGGCAAGAGCCCTCTGATTGACCTTAAACATGGAAAGGTGAGAGCTATCTGGTTGATCTTACACATGGGAAGGCAAGAGACATCTGGTAGACCTTGCACCAACCTAATATGATAAGATCTAGCAATGTGGCTTGCAGTATTCCTACTTACCAGGATTTCCTGTTTAGCACGTATGCTGACCAATCTTTGCTTATTCATAAATTTCATAGTTAGCTCACTGTCCACCCATTATTTGTATGAAATCACAAGTAGACTCGTACTCTTGACCGATCACTGCTTTTCTTAGAGAACGTGTTTCTTTAATTTCTTTTTCCTCAAAACTCGTGACTTCTGTACACAAATTGCTACCTCACACATCAGTTTAGTCAAGTCCCGGGAGAGCAACAGGACCCATTTATTCATTTATCAGATATTATCTGAGCCCCTATTATGTGTCCTCACAACAGTGCTCGACAGTGGTGTTAAAAAGGTCAGTAAATTGCCCTGGAGGAACTAATTTAGTTTAGAGTTGTGCATATGTAAACCTCATAATGTTCTTGTAGCAAAGATTAGCCAGTGCCTCCACCAGTCATGTACAGGGGAAAAAATTCTGAGAATTGTAGTGCAAATCAGGCATGGACCAATTATGCTTTTGAACTATACAGTTTTCTGTGCTGAGACTGGGCCAATTCTGATGAATTCTCAACAATGGTAAAATCCATACCTTTAAAATTCAAGAATGTTGTGTTCTAATGGCAGTTTGACCATTGAGATATTAACATAGGAACATCATTTAGCCTCTTAAGCTTGAACATCCATTAAGCGGGAAAAATAGTGCTTATTTCCTAGAGGTCTGCAGACATTGGCTAACCAATAGTTTTGATTTTGCTGGTAAGTAATGTGCAAATTTTCTTAGATGTGATCGCCTCATTTTCTCTTATATTTTAGATTGGCAGCAGCCAAATGGGCGTTCCAGCCCCTCATCTCCTGCAAGATTCTTCTCAGTTTCATAAATCTGGTAATTTTTGAGCTCTTTTCCCAACAGGGTGCTGCAGCTCACCAAGTGGAACCTACAACATTTTCTGCTACCAGGATAGCAGCTTGCCAGCAGCGTATACTGAAATTACTGGGTTTCAGTATGATGTTGGTTGGTACGAACTTCAATCATCGAATCGACATGCGCCCAGCCATTCTCATAATGAATGTTTCCTTCTCTTTCAAACGTTCTGTTTCCAGCCCCCATCTCCTTTTTTTTTTTTTTCTTCTTTTTTAAAGAGGTTTGAAACAGAAACTCTACTCCGTAGGAAGAAACTTTTCCTTCTCATCCCTGTTCCCCATAAAGGGACCTCCAGATAAATCTATCAAAAGCAGGACCCAACTCACCAGGTTTTCTAAAACGTTCCCCAGTCCCACCACCCTTCGTGGCACCCACGGGTTTCCCAAGTCTTCACCTTTCTCTTAGACACACGCTAGCACATTATCACTCCAGAAAAGCAGTCCTGGCTTAGCCAGTTCCCTTCCAGAATGACCACGTGGTTTTTGGCCCCATGGAGTCCTGCAGGGTATGGGGGGTTCGTGGTACCGACTTGCCTCGGGACTGAGGGGGCTTCCGGGATGCAGGACCTCCCGGGCTCTAAACGGGACATCAGTGGACAAACGGGAGGGAGGGTCGGACACGCGGATCCGAGGAAGCGGAACTTAAAGAACACGGGCCCAGCAGGCTACACCAGGAACGCGCGGGGCTTTAGGGCGCAACCGACCCCTCCCGCCCTTCACAGAGGAGGAAACTGAGGCATGGCGACTGTCTCAGCGGAGTCCCGGCCCTGCCCTCCACGGCCTCCCTCAGGCGCACTCCCGAGCGGGCCGGTTCCTTTGTCCCGGTCGCGCTTCCTGCCTCCTCCTGCGCCTCCTCCTCGCCCCGGGGCCGGGCTGACGCGGCGGGAGAGGAATGCGTTTCCGGAGGGAGAGGGCGGTGGCGGCCTCGGGAGCGGGATCAGACGCGCAGAGGAGGCGGGGCCGCGGCTGGTTTCCTGCCGGGGGGCGGCTCTGGGCCGCCGAGTCCCCTCCTCCCGCCCCTGAGGAGGAGGAGCCGCCGCCAACCGCCGCGCCCGAGACTCGGGAGGCCTCGCCAGCCCGCAGGAGAGGCCGAGCGGGAGTCGCGGAACAGCAGGCCGGAGCCCACCGCGCCGGGGCCCGGAGGCCGCGCGGAGAAGGTAGGCGCCGGCGGGCCTCGGGTGTGGGGGTGCGGGCCGCGGCCTCGGGTCTGCTGTGCGCGACAGCACTTAACAGCCGCCGGCCCGGGCCGCGCCGGGACCTTTGTGCCAGGCGTGGGGGCGGGGGCGGGGGCGGGGGCGGAGGCGGCCGCGGGCCGGTGGGGGCTGGGGCAGGATTCCAGGCTAGTCCGGGAGGAAGTCCGCACACCGCCACCCCCCTCGGGTCCCAGGCGCTGGCAGCATCCGGGCGCCGAGTCGGCCCAGCCGCGTTCCGAGCGCTAGGGTCGCGGGCCTGGGCGCTGTCACGTCGGGGCTGCTGGAGCTGCGGAGGACCGGGCCTGTGCGGCTCCTGACACCTGCGGTCTCCCGCCAGGCTGGGCGAGCGCAGGTGGGAGCCAGCGAGGCCACCCGGGGCTCGGCGTTTAGGACTCAGCGCGCCCCTGGACTGGTCCTGCGCCTTTGTCTCTCGCTCCCTCGCTGGCTGCTGTTTTTGGAGCAGCGTCGAGCCGGCCGTCGGCGCCCGCTGTTGGGACTGGTCTCCGACTGGAGCCGGGATAGAAAGTGGCCTCGCGGAGCCGCTGGGGACCGGGGGCGCGGCGGCGGCAGTGCAGTTCACTTCCCGGTGTTTATAAACGCGAATGCCGGGAAGTCAAGAGTCGCCGGCCCCTGCCGGGCACCCCGGGACCAGGACACAGGGCCACTGCCACTTTGCGCTCAGACCCGGTCCGCGAGCCTGAGAGCCCGTCCTGTGTCTAGTATCATTTTTACCGCGTGTCATTTCTTAGGCTTCATAAATTGGATTTATGAGACTCCCACTCTCTAAGTAACTTTCATTTAATCAAATTCGTGCTTTTAAGTCCAAAGCTTTGCACTCATTGGTATGATCATTAGTAAGTTGCATTCTCTAAGCTTCCGTTTCCTCATCTGTGAAATAGGAACAATACCTACCTACACTAATAATTCATTTTTATAACAATGACAGCGAGGGCCAGGTTTAGCTCTAGGCATTTCATGTGTATTATTTAATTCTGGAACTGCTCTAATGAGATTGCTACTGTTTCTATTTCCATTTTCCGAGTGAAGAAACGGAGGCACAGGGAGCAAAAAGTAAGTTGCATATGGTCATCGGGAGCTCCTGGAGAAGGCATGGGGTCTAGCTCCAGAGCCCACGTTTAAACCAAAAGTAACCTTCCTAACTATAGTCGTGAAAATCAAATGCAAAATGTAAAACACTTAGCTTGAGAGTAGATGCTCAATGAATATTGACTGCTTTTCAGCCCTTCTTTTATAGTAAAAAGATTTCTCGGAAGGTAATTGGTAACATCATTAGTAAGGTTTCTTTGGGCCAACATGCCACATGGATAACAGGTGGATAGAATTGCTAGGTTATTTTGTTTTGTTTTGAGACAGGGTGTCTGTCGCCCAGGCTGGAGTGCAGAGGAGCTATCACAGCTCACTGCAGCCTCAGCCTCTCGTGCTTAAGTTATTTTTCCACCTCAGCCACCTGAGTAGCTGGAACGACAGGCGCCTGCCACCATGCCCGGCTAATTTTTTAATTTTTTGTAGAGACAGGATTTCACTATGCTGCCCAGGCTGGCCTCAAACTCCTAGGCTCAAGCAGTCCTCTCTCCTAGAGCTCCCAAAGTGTTGGGATTACAGACTTGAGCCCCCTGAGCCTGGCCCTTAGGTTATTATTATTTTTCTTATTGTACTTCTGATGCTACAAAAATAACGTTCTAGAGGAATTTAGACATCTTTCTTAAACCACATATGCCCTTTACGATAGGGTATACAATAGGCCACTTTTAGAAATGATTAAGGAACTTTAGTTGGCAGTTACCTGTTCATTTGTGGACATCAAGGCCCAGAGGGGTCAGGACTTAGAGTCTCACTGTAATTCTCATATTTTTAAATAATGTTGGCTCATTGATCAATATTATATAAGTGACTGAAGATGGTGAAGTGTTAAATAAAAAACATTGGTATTTTGATTACCGGCATTTGGGGGGAAAGCCATTTTACTTACCCCAAAATTGAGTATGAAGGTGGAAGATGTTATTAGAATACTAGCTAAAAGGACAAAGAATGTGGTTAATAGTTTAATTCTGTAAAAAGGAAGCAAATAGACTGTTTAACTCATCTATGTTGACTTCAGACCTAGACCTACAATTTTATGTGATTTTCCTAACAATGTAAAGTTCTGTATTAAAGTTATTTTTTGAATACCTTCAACATTCTGTACATGAAATGCATGGAATCAACAATTCTGAAAGTCACTGCATTTAGTAATTTGAACAATTAGGCAGCTTTCTTCTTAGCTTTCTGGTCAGTATAATTTAATTTAAATCAGCCCCAAATTACCATCACGAATGAAAATGTAGTTCTACATTGGTGTTCTTCCTAACTCTGGGAGTGACACTGGGGACAAATGGTCATACTATAATAATGAAAAGTGGTCAAACAACATGGTGCCAGTTTTTCTAAGAGTGCTTGCCACTGATTTTAATGTCTTTATTGTTTGACTTCTTGATAAGTAAGTTGTGGCTTACAGCAGAGAGTAGTATAGTGTTCTGTCCGAAAAAAATATTCATTAATATTCTGTAGCTGCTCTGGTTTGCCCTTAACCATGCTGCTAGTGTGATAAGCTGAAACATCTTGTAAAAGTTTCAGAGAGCTTTCAAGTTCCGAGAACTTAACTTTCTGAGTATGTAACAAGCTACATATATCTGAAGGATTCATTTGGACTTCTGTCAGATTTTAGCAGATTTTCTCACTCTACGAGAGAGTTAGGATCTGTTAGGTTGTGGGTGGAATCCTAGAGATTATGCCAGGTAAATATGTAAGTGTCTGTATTGTATTAGCAGTGTTTACTCTGACTTGGTTTTAGGTTCTGAGAATTTGGCTGGTTGTTTTTTCAGAGGTGGGAAATGTGGAGTAGAGAGGTTAAGATACAGAAAGGTACATTCGTCTTCTGAATCCTGAAGTGTCATGCTAGGGGTATCTATAGCTGTGGAAAACTGAAAGAATATTATGGTGTGTACCCAGGTTAAAGGGGGTACAGTGCGTAAAAGTCAGAATATTAGCAGCCTTCCAATATGTCTGTCGGTAGGTGAAAAAAAATTTCTCTCTTTCAGGAGCTGTGTACAAAAGGATCCAAACTATACTTTATACATGTGTTACTGCTTTAAAAGTGGCTGTGAGTGTTTAGAGGTCAACTGACTTTAAACTTGCCGTTTGATTTGTGACTTTAGAAAGTAGAGTTAACTATATTTAGCAATATGCTTAAACATGTGCATATCACCTCATGAAACGTGTGTGTGCATGAGAAAAGCTGCCTCCAGTACATATACATATGTATATAAACACACATACACACAAGCATATATATGTATGTATTTCTTGTAGGACCAGTCTCATTGTATATAATTTCAAAGTGCAGGTTCCTGATCTCCAGGGGTGCGTAAAAAGACTCACTGAAGTATGGGAAGAAAATTTTAGGTCTACTATTATGTTTGTTGATCTCATCACTTCAAAGTTTAAAATTTTGATTATGATTTATATCTTACTGTATTGCTGTAGAAGTACACGTATTTGAATTTATAAATTACATGTATTTTGGGTACATGTATGCTTAGAATTTTTTTAGTGATAAAGGTGAGTGGTCAGAAACCTTTGCAGATCCCCTATATGGAGGATGATTTGAGTGGAGTTCAAGAACTAGTATATTTAGGAGGGAGAATTGAAAAGACTTGATAAGAGAAATGAAAGAAACCCAATGTGACACTGGTTTCTGGCTAGGAGGTGCTGTTCACTGAGGTGAGAGGGTGACCACAAGCCGGGGCTGCTGGTTGGCTGGAGCAGAGGGGAAATGATGACCTTATGAGGCTGAGTTTTATTTTTTTAAGGTGACCAGGGACATAGGTGGAGATGTCTAAATTGCAGTTGAATACACAGGGTAAGAGCTAAAAAAAAAAAAAAAAAAAAAAAAAAAAAAAAAAACCAGAGATTTCAATTTGGAAATTCTCAGTCTATTAAGTACTGGTTGAAGCTATAGGCTGTGCATGCAAACACCAAAGGAGGGTGTGGAGTGAAAAACGGGCTGAAGGAGGACCTGGGAACAGTCAAGGTGGGTAGAGGAAGAGGAATCCAGAAAAGCATTTACCTTCCCCAGTTTCTTCTCTGAACTTCTAATTCCTTTGAGTGACATTTTTGTGAGTGACAAAGGTATTTCTGGGTTTTTCCAGTGATTGGCATGTTTGAGTTAAAGACAAAAAGACTTCATTGGTCACATCCCTTTGTGGTAATTTATTTTCAGGTACCTGATCAGAGAAGCAGTTTGATGTAGTAAAGGCTTCTCGATTGGGAGGCAGGAAACCTGGGTGTCAGTGCAGGGTCTGCCACTGAATTTCTGTGTGACCTTTGTCAGAGTACTATACTTCCAGGGCATTGGTTTCCACATCTACCCTATAAAGCAGTCTGCATGTTTCTGTCGTTCTCTTGTTCCAGGAGTTGGAGAATAGCTGCTGCCTGATGTAAGTAGAATGCAGTTCTCTCACCCCATGAGCAACCTTTCTTTTTTTTTTTTTTGTATCACCAGAGAGTGTAGGCGCCGTGCCACTTACTCCTTTAAGGATGCCTGCCAGCGCTGACCAGCAACATCTGTCACAACATCTGTCACAACAGCTCTGCATCAGGATGTAGCTCGGCTGTACATTACATTTTATTCTATCAGTACATTGAGTACCAGTTACCTGAAAAATGCTTTACTCATTGGGCATGAATCAAGAAGTCGGCATGGTCTTTGATGTTGAGTCTGTTGTCTAGTTGGAACAAGTTGTGTTCGGTTCAGGAAAACATAAATACCAAAGAGTGTTTTATACAATGTACTGTACCATAAAATATTCCCTAACAGCGTTAGAAAAATCTCAGCATTGTCTTGTGTGGTTTCGGAACACGTTGTGTAGGAGATGAGGCCTGAGCTTGGAATGGTATGAGTGAAGGTTGGAAGACAGATGGGTGGCACTTTCAAGGGACAGCATAGGAAGAATCCAGTCTAATTTCACAGATAGTACTTGGCCACTTTGTTACTTATTAGGAGTTATGTATAATATCATATATGTATCACAATGATATATGAAGGCTATATTTTAAAAGGAAAGCCTGGATTCTTGCCCTCCAACACTAGCCTGATGAGAGATACAGACATGAATAAAATTAGTTATAATAGAAGTTTGAACAGAAATAACACTATATTATTGAGCATCACTGAAGGTTTGTCATTCACTGTGCTGGCCACTATCAAGGCTATTTTGGAACCACAAAGAAGGAGTAATTAAGTTGATTGTGATTGGTGAGGAGATGAAGAGGCAATAAAGGCGGAAAGGAAGAAGAAAAATCAGCATTCTGTTTTGTGTAGGCGGAAAGGAAGAAGAAAAATCAGCATTCTGTTTTGTGTAGGGAGTAGTTTCAGTGGAGTGATGAGGAAAATATTTACATACAAAATTAGGTATGTACCATTTGAAGTATGGAAGTCACATTTTTCTGTATAAATGTTTATTGAATGAATATGTAAATAACTTAAGCTTTCATAATTTATGAAGTTAGGAATAGTAGATTATTCTTCCCCTATGCACAGTATTTTATGGTTTATGTATGATTTTCTTCATATGATTTCAGTGCTTCTTTTAAAGGGGTGGTACGGGGTCATGTTTGATTATTGGAGGAGGAAATTGGAGTTTGAAAAAGCATATTTGGTAGTATAATGTTATATTAGAAAAATGTTACAAAAAGTATAATAGGGAGTAAGATTTATGCTTATTAAAGAAGCATGGATTAAAGAGATTGAGAAACATTTGTTAAAGAGTCACTGAGGTTCTTGTTTTAGAAGGCCACGATTAATGAGTTGGAGAACAAGAAGCAAATTTGGTAATCAAGTAAATTATGAGCTGTTGATCACTTAGAAAGGTATTTGCTGATAAAAGCTTTCATATAATGATCATATTTTATCTTTCCAACAATTCTATGGTAGATACTATTTACAGCTTACTGATGAGTAAATTGAGAAACTCTTTTCTTCCTATGTTTATCATGGTTTTAAAACATTTATCATATATTTAAAATACTGTATGCACTCCACCACAGACAGGATGGAGAGGAAGATGTGACAAAAGATGTGGTTAAAATTAGTTTTAATCAAGGAAGCATTTTGGAATGATCTGCTTAAAAAGGGGATATAATTATGCAGTTTGAGAACATAATTCTCCTTAATTGAAATTACGGGGAATAAGTCTTGCTGTCAGGTGCTTATTGATATCATTGATCATGATGGTTCTTTTGCTAGCTCCACTCACAATTATCTTTGTAAACTTGCCCCAGAGTAAACTTTCTCAACCAAAACCGTTTCCAACTTCTTTCCTCCTCACAGGGAAAGGCAAAAAAGTCCGCAGACATAGAGACTGAAAAGAAGGAACAGAATACTAAGCTGGTTTGAAAAACAATCAATTGCTAGGTAATAATGTCTTACCTTTTGAGTGGAAGGAGGAGCTGGGAAGAATTAAGTTCAGACAGGTTTTTTGCTCATTTTGGATCAGCCCTTCATATTATGGCTTAATAGCTTTGTTTAAAGTGTATTTTTCTGCTTTTATTTTAAGTTCATCCTCTGAAGTCTTGAGTTAATTTTGTGCCCGTTTACCCCCATTTGAATTAAATGCTTCATTTTTTTCCCATTTCTCACATAAAGCTTTTTTTTTTTTTTTTTTCAGGGCAGGGAGGGGCTGGTGGTGGTGGTGCTATACCAGTTGTCTGTTTATGAGATCACCATTAGATGACATTTCTAATTGGCTTGAATTATTTGAGTTTTGTGTGATTTTCCTGTTATGTTGATTCTGTTCTTCATGTTTAGGAGTTCTGTAGAGGATTCCAGCCTAAATTTTCTTCCTTTTACTTTTTGTGGTTTTACTTTTTGATCACTGTCAAGATCTGTTTGAGATTTTCTGACTTTCTTGAAGAGCATAATGAGTTCTAGATTTTCTCTTATTTTTAGAGAAGATTCTTCACTGACTCCCTTTCACTTTTTGTTCTGTAGAAGTCTTTCCTGGGTGTTAAGTTTCCAGGCTTTACCTCCCCTTATCCCCAATATACTGTCTTTTAGGCATTTTGTTTGCCAAAGCGTACTACATCCATTATTTTGTCTTTCCGTTGCACTTGTAGATTGGGTGTTGCTAAAGATCTTCGTATTTCATTTTCCTGGAGAAGGTAGGTAAAGTCACTAGTGATGAATTTTATCTTCAATCTGTTGTTGTATAATTTTCATGAGATATCTAGCCCTGTTGTGAGCTGTTCTCAGATTTCAAATTGTTTTGTGAACCTATAGCTTTGGAGCAGCCAAACCTTTGTTGTTAGAGCTTCTTAGCCCAAGCTGACATCATTATGTGAGAAGGGGTTAGTGCTCTTTAAAAAGCCATTTTTCTTCTGGGTGGGAGTAGTGCAGTTTAGACAGTTTTCTAATTCAGACTACTTTTCTATTTGTCAAGGAGAGGAGAAGAGGACTTCAAATGTGGTGTTACATCTTTGTCTGGGATTCCTTAGCCTCTTCTCTTTCATGTCTCCTATTTTTTTCTTCTCTATTCTTTCTGCTAAGTTTTGTTAATCATTAATGCTAGCTTATTAATACTTGGGCCATAAACACCTCTGTAGTCACCAACACACCTCTTCCTGCCAATGGAAGAAAAAAAATGTTGAGTTTTAATTGTTCTTTCGGTAAGGGGAAAGGTGCCCTTTCCATGGGAGGAACTTTTCTCCACATGTCACCCTCTCAGATGGTACAGAATTCAGAAAGATTTCTCAGTTTCTTCCATTCATGTTTTTCCCGTTTTTATTACTCTCTATGTGGGATAAGTGGAAGGAACCTCATGTCTTTCAATTTGGCTCTGTGTTCTTTTTCTGGAGTAGATTGACTTTTAAATGCTAAAATCTGTTATTGACCTATTTTCCCCCCTTTTAAAAGCAGATACAGAAAATAATGATGGTAGAACAGACTTGGGATGAATCCAACTTTATTGTAATTTTTAGAGGACATTTATGATATACCTCTATAGGTATCAGAATCTTTTCTACTGTTAAGGTGAAAAGATTTGAGATTTTGTGAAATCCTTTGTGTATTCTTTTTATTTGAGTTGGTGTTTAGGTGGCTTATTTTTCAACTCTGAAATGAACTTGTTACATTTTTTAAGGTAATTTCTTTCTAAAGTGTAAGTGTTTAATTTCTACAAATATAGTCCATATAAAGTTTCTAAACATTGTATCTGTAAATTTAAAAGGAAATGCCGAATGAATTATTTGTAAAATTGTTTAAAACAGTTAATAAATAATGAGTGTGTATTTAAAAGTTTGAACATGATTTAAAACCATACTTTTATGGATAAAGATTTGTTTACAGTGAAGATTAAAACAATTATGCACTATTTTTGACAATAGAAACAATTGCATATATTTTGGTTAAGCACTAAAATGAGATTATTTGTGGATGGTGTTTAAGATTGTTTATTGTTCAGGGAATGAATTATGACCCCTTAGATAAAATTGCATATGGTAGAAAATGACCTTAAGGTGAAATGCTTTTATAGGAACAAGACACAAAACCTTTGTCTGTACTTATGAAATATGGCAATTAAAATAACTTTTCTTGGCCTCTAGTAAGTTCAAATGCCCAAGAAATAAACTCATAGAACATTATAAGCCCTTTCCATTTCTGTGCTCTGAGTCAGTTCTAACACTAGAAAGATGTTCTTTATTTTAAAGTAGTGATTAAGTAGGCTTTCAAAAAATTATAGTTTAATGAAGTCAGGTCATAGCTTCTGGATACAGATGGTCAGGTTTCAATTCCACCTGTGCAACTTTTGATTCCACTATTGCAAGTTGTTTAATCTTGCTGTGCTTTTGTTTCCTCATCTGTAAAACAAAGACACTATTATTCTCCACCTCATAGAGTTACCTGGAGGAGATAGATGCTGTTATTTTATTATTATTATCATATCCATTTGAAGGTGCTGAAATAAAATTCTAATTTTTCAAAGTTCTAAATGAAATAACTTTTTGTTACAAATTACTTTAAATCATCAAAACTTAGTGTATTCTACTCTTCTTGCCTGTACCTAGTCTGGCCCTCTCAATTGAGAAATCAATCTTTTTTTTTTTTCAGTAATCCAAAGTGAGCAGCAGTCCCTGAACAGAATCATATTGCTAGTTGTGTTTGATTAATGAAACAGAATTCGTATTCTAGTCCTTTCAGGGGGGTTTCCTTTCTCGTGATGTAAGAACCTCGTCTTAGTCTTTGTGGTGCTATAACAGAATGCCACAGACTGGGTAATTTATGTCAAGGTTCTGGGGACTGGGAAGTCCATTATCAAGGTGTTGGTATCTCGTGTCTTCCTGCTGTATCATCCCATGGTAGAAGGCGGAAGGGCAAGAGAGCGAGAGATGAGGAGGAGGCCAAACTCGGTCTTCTATCTGGAACCCATTCCCCACTCCTCTGGTAATAGCATTAATCCATTCATGTGGCAGAGCAGAGCCCTCGTGACCTACTCACCTCTTAAAGGTCCCACTTCTCATCACTGTTGCTTCAGGGATTAAGTTTCCAACATGTGAACCTTGGGGACACGTTCAAAGCATAGCAAACCTCAAAGGTTCCTCCTTATTTCTATTCATATTAGGTATGTTATTACCTCCCTTCAATCTTTTTTTTAAGGGTTTCTGTGATATTAGTGTTCAGAGTATTTGTATTTTGTCTATGTTAGTATAAAACATTTAAGGTTTTGCTGCTTTTATTACTTTATGAACACATTTGTCAGGAATCGGATTGTTAGAAAGCACATTAAATAGAATTCTACTTGGATGTGGAATCTGTAAAGAGTACAAAAAGGTTTTGACGTTGAGGATGTCAGTGTATGAATGGCTATAACAATCCACATTAATCTATTTTCTGTAGTTGTGTTACTTCTAACTTTCAAACTTTATCCTTTCTTTCATATCTTGTGTCTTCCCTAAAGTGGATCCAGTCAGTTTTCTGGTTATAATTACAATTGAAAAAAGCAAAGCATTTAACCATGGTTACTTCTTTATTCAATTACGTTGTTATTGAGCGCCTCCTATAACATTTGGTAATAATCATAACAAGTAACACCCAGGTACTTAAAATTGGCCAGACATTGTTTTAAATGTTTTATGCTTATCGACTTATTTAAATTTCACAAAACCCCTACAAGGTAAATACTACTGTCCCCATTTTAAAGGTGAGGAAACTGAGACACAGATTAATTTGCCAGTATAACTCTGCACTACACAATGTTGTACGATGGTAGATGCCACAAATGTCTGCTGTCGTGAAGTTCAGTGTTTTATTTTTTGATACCTCAATGTATCTCCAGTTGTTTTTATCGTTAGTTTCTTCATTTATTAAATATTAAGACGTTGCGCTAGATACAGAAAACATGGAGAAATTTCTAGAAGATGACAATTTTTAAGGCAAGTCAACCATACATATCATTAGTAGATGTATAAAAGCTACATATGCCCCAAACAGGAAACCTTTTAAATGAAGATTATTATATATGTTTTAACATACATATGTGTGTGTGTGTACACACACACACACACACACACACACGGCTATATGTGAATCACCTGGCTTAGTCTTTCTTTCCTCCCCAGTTCTTGCCATGATTTGAGGGCTTCAAGAGTTCATGCAGATGATACTTCTCATACCTTGGTCAAGCAGTTTTCTTCCTTTTTTTTATTTAATGAAATTTCAGTTTATTCAGCTAAAGACTAATGTATGCCTGATAACCTAGTGATAACCCGTAAGTTATGATAACCCACAACCTTTTTATAAAGCACCTAACATTAACATTCAGATGAGGCATTATAAAAAGTTCTTTAAAAAATGAAGTGGGCCGGGCACGGTGCCTCATGACTGTAATCCCAGCACTTTGGGAGGCAGAGGTGGGTGGATTGCTTGAGGTCAGGAGTTTGAGACCAGCCTGGCCAACCTAACAAAACCCCTTCTCTACTAAAAATACAAAAGTTAGCCAGCCGTGGTGGCACATGCCTGTAATCACAGCTACTCGGAGGCTGAGGCAGGAGAATTGCTTGAACCCAGGAGGCAGAGGTTGCAGTGAGCCAAGATCACACCACCGCACTCCAGCCTGGGCGACCAAGAAGTGAAACTGTCTTTAAAAAAAATAAAAGTCTTTACTATAATTCTTTTAAAAAACATAGGTTCGTCTTGAAAGGTTGATGAATTTTTTGAAATATCTGCAGAAAAGGAAAATAAATTTCCCCCCCTAAAAAATACGTGAGAACCACTTACTGGCACTTGTGTTTTAAGTATCTGGAGAAAAACAGGATAGATTTTTAAAGGCAATTAATAACAGCTATACAAGGACTTGTTTCATTTGCTTTCGCACCAAGTAAAGTAAGAGCAAATATGCTGTGGAAGACAGAGTTGGGTTTTTCCTCCTTCTCTCATATGCCCCACTTCTCCTACCAGGTCACAGTACATCAGCAGCCATCCTTGTTGCCCCACTGAGCAATCACTTTAGATTCCAGTTTTTAAATGCCTGCTCAGATGAAACCAGTAGAGTTCTTTCCCCTTAAGATAAGGTGGCAGTGAATGTTAGCAGGTATCAATTTCTTTGATCAGGAACGAAGAACTCCTTCAGAAAACTCACTTTTTTGGTCTTTGTTAACCTATCATGTAAATTCTTTTTATTGGCACACCTTGTTTACTAATTGTGATTGATTGCTATTTATGCCAAGGGAACATTCCCCAGGCATGCCTGATCTGTTTACTAATGACAAAGTATGCTTACTTTACGTAATCCCATAGGTTTTCTCTTTTATTTTTGGGAGGAGGGGTATAATAACTTGTTATTTATCAGGGCAGATCATATATTTGGATAAAAAAGAGAAACTGGCAGGTAGATCCTAAAGTACATTTCTTAACCCGAGTAACATCTGAAAACATAGATTTCAATTATATTTTGTTGAAAATTCATTCAACTTTGATGCTTATCCAGGAACTTATAATGTCAATTTCTCACAAAAATTATAACCCTCAATACATATGTATTTTCAAAAGAAAAGTCATCTTAAAGTAATATTTTTCTGTATGTTAATTGATACATTTTTATAGCAAATTGAAAATTCTGAGTAAATTGAAAGTATGTTTAACAAAATAAATACAGCATATATGTATGGTTAGCTTATACATTTATTAGTGTAAAGGCAGCAGTGAATTTGTATCTTACAACAAATCTGTAAATCCAGTTGCTTTTTTTCTGGAATTTTATGTAGTATCACTATGTTCCACAATGCTAGAAATGTCTTTTTTGGCATTAATCTATGCAGAAATTTCTGATGAGATATTTTCCCCAAATGACATGGAACTTTTTAAAACTTTTCCAAAATATATGGACATTTTATCAACCACTTATTCTTAATGAACAAAAAGTTAGATTACTACCAATTGTTCTTTTAATTTTACTCTAATGTGTTTTAAAAGTTTAGACATCTCTGATGGTTTTGCAGGTAACTGGATAAAACACGCTAGATGATTTCAAAAGATTAATCTTAGTATCTGACTCGTTTGGCACATCCTCAGTATCCAGAATAAAATCAGTAGAAATAAGAGTAATATAATTTTCAAAGAATTCATACATACTGGAAGTCTTAGGAAAAGCAGTTTTTAAATGCAAGGACTAGGAGGTTTCCTCATCTTGCTAGTTACATGCATTTCTCCTCATGAAGTAATGGCAGCTTTCTGGCTTCTTTGTGGAACTTTAGTTTGCAGAAGAGCTAGGTAATATTCCAGGACTGGCTTTGTTTGGGCTTCATAAGCCTTTAGTCTTTTGATAACCATTTCCGGTTTATCATTCTCACACTGAGTGAGAGGATCCCCAGTCACATCATCAGTGCCCACAGTTTTGGGAAGGTTGAATTCAATGTTGTAGACTCGGCCACTGGCAGGATGAATCTAGTGAGCAGTAAGGCATTGTTTAATGACCTCAAAGGGCACATTTGGGCTAATCACTGTGTCTGTCTAAGAAGCTCTATCTAGGGCTTCTGCCTGTGGAAGTGCCCTTGGAAAACCTTCCAACAGCTAGCTATACTAGGTGAGATTTTTCAGCTCATGTAGGGCCAGCCGAATCATGACATCATCTGGGATGAGTTTCCTTTGGTCAATGAAAGCGTTAGCTAACATATCAATTTCTGTGCCCCGCAGCATGCTGTCCCGGAGCAGGTCTCCACTGGAGAGGTGCTTCACAGTGTTTGACAACTAGTGCTGTTGCCTGAGCCCAGGGCCCCCATGATCACGGCTGCTGCCACGTGGACGCCCCCTTACAGACCAAGGTCCACACCACGCCCACACAAGGGCTTTGGCCCAGCTTTCGAGCTTACCTGCTCTGCAGCCCAGGCCCAGCTGGCTGGCAGCAGTGCTAGTGAGTGGGGACTGTGGCTCCCAGGCCTTCCCTGAACTCTGGTCTAGCAGTTTTCTTGTCTCTCAACTTTAGTGGCCATTGGCCACTGTACTGGAAACCTCGTGTGTCTTTCATCCTCTTGGCTTCCGCTCTGATTCCAGCTGGTGCTGCTGGGAACAGTCTGTGGCTCACTCCTGGCTGACTGCATGCTGCTTCAGGTGCCTCTCTTTGCTTAACCCTGTGACTCCTCTAACCAGCTTTGTTGTCTGTTCCTTGTTGTCTGTTCCCTCTTCTCTGTCCCTGGGCACGTGCACTGTAGTTCTTAGAAGTGTTAGGGGAGTTAATGCCCCTTGAGGCGACCTTACCTGTGCAACTGGAGTTGATATATTTCCCTGTTGACTTTCATTGGACAGACTTTCTAAGTACTTCTCAAAAGTTTTCCACAAGATCAAGTCCTCAGGTACTCAGTATGTTAAAGATAGTATCTTTGTATTGGCTTTTTCTCTTTTTCTTGGTTCACCATGTTCAAAGTGTCTCTCTCTTTTCCTGGGGTCACCTTCCAGTAAACTGCCTGCACGCAAGTTCTGGTCCCAGGCTCTGCTTTGGCAGAACCCTAGCTAAAACAGTGACCTAGTACTGTATTTTTAATACAGGCTTCCCCCCTCCCCACAAGACTGCCTGTCTCTGAAATTGTAAATTCTTAACTGTCTTAGGTTCCAGCTCTTTTCACTTCCTTGTTTCCGTGGTCCCCTCTCCTCTCACCTCCCTGGTGTGATGTCTGGTCTTTTGACTTTTTCCTCTTATTTGTTAACTTTTTGTTAGCACTGCACCTTCTTTGCCCCCCACCCCTACCTTTCCTCTTGCACCTGCCCTGCAAACCAGGAAGTAAATTTAGTGATTCCAAATTGGAGTCTGAGGGACCATGGGAGGTATTCTCAGAGATTTGGGCATTTCTACAAGAATTGAAAACAAATTGTACTTTCATGTTAATAATAAACATTTAGTTTATCTGGTTGACCATCTTATAACCCAGTTAATATAACTTCAGCGTCTATGTTTGTACTTGGAAGTTAATTTTGGTTTCATAATGTATAAGAGCCATGAGCATGAGACATTTTATATCTATCTTTAAGTTGGCTTATATATTTAAAGTAATTGAAAATTTAAATTGTCATTTGGATATCTATAGTAACACTTTTCTGTTTAGAGAAGTTCTGCACATTAAGTAATTCTGAGACATTCTTCTGAGTAATGTCAGAGAAAAATGTCACACAATTCAGTATAGTTCAGCAAATATATTTTTACCTTTTAAAATCTTTTGAGACAGGGTCTCACTCCATTGCCCAGCCTGGAGTGCAGTGGTGTGATCATAGCTTACTGCAGCTTCCACTCCGGGACTCATGGCCCTCTCCCCTGGTCCCCACCCCCACCAAGTTTTGCTGTGTTGCCCAGGCTAATTTATTTTCTTATAGAGCCAGGATCTTTAGCTGGGCATGGTGGCTCATACCTGTAGTCCCAGTTACTTGGGAGGCTGAGGTGGGAGGATTGCCTGAGCCCAGGAGGTTGAGGCTGCAGTGAGATGTGATCACACCACACCGCTGCATTCCAGCCTAGGCGACACAGCAAGATCCTGTCCCCCCCCCCCCCAAAAAAAAAAGAGAGACAGGGTCTCGCTGTGTAACCCAGGCTAGTCTTGAACTCCTGCCTCAGGCAGTCCTCTTACCTCAGCCGCTCAAAGTGCTGAGATTGCAGGCATGAGCCACCATGCCTAACAGCAGAGTTTTTGAGCATAGACTTTGTGCCAAGTATTTCTAGTTGTGATAGCTATAAATAAGATACACCCAGGCCCTATTTTCTTGGAGCCGAGAATCCATCAGGGAAGACATGTTAGCAGATAGAAGTGAAATGAGTGTTACAAATATGCCTGTATAAATTAGGGTGTCCAATACCTGGTGGGCTTTCACCATTGCAGGCTCTCACTGTAATGCTATTGTGTTTTCCTAATTTTCTGCAACCCCTAAGCCCTACCTTTTTTCCTAGGAGTTGTTCTTCCTATTTCAGAAAAAAACAGTCATACATGAATGAACTCTGCTTTCTCACCTCCTGCTCTGCCTTAGAAGAAAGGCACCATGTCTCTGTTTAGGGTGATCCATCCCCTTGGGCTCCAGATGCCATCCCTCTTTGCTCCAAGGAGGTCTGGCTTCATCACTTACCTTTTCTCTTTCTTGTGTCTTCACCTCTTCAAGTTTGCCCCCAGCTCTCCTTTCTTCGTAAGTATTCTTTTCATCCCAATCGCATCCATGTTCATAAGTTCAGTTAGCACCTAGGTTATGACAACTCTGATGTCTGTGTCTCTAACTCTTGACTTATCTCCTGAGATCCATACTCATGTCCTAGCTTCCCAATAGGCATCTTCCCTAGATTTCACAGTAAACCTCATTTTCTCCCCTAACCCCATTCTCCCTCCTACATCTTCTTTATTTAAAAGTGACGATTATTCTAAATTCCTTTATTTCTCCCATCCTTTCTTCTCCAAGTAAACAGCAGATCCCTCATAGCTGCCTTCTAATCATTGTTCGTCTTCTTGTTTGTTGCTGTTATCTGAATTTAGACATTTGTCATCTTTCACTTGAACCTTTACAGTAAATTCTGTATTTGTCTTCCAACTCCTGTCTTGCCCCCTATCCTTTTCTCCACTGAGTTTCTGCCATGTATATGTAGACGTGTTACTAGCCTGCCCAAATTTTTTCGGTTCCCCTCCTATTTATAGAATGGAATCCAAACTCTTTTAGCATGGATGGTATTTGGCTCTCTGTAACGTAGCTCCTCCTGCCTGCTTGGTC
This sequence comes from Macaca thibetana thibetana, assembly GCF_024542745.1. NCBI lineage: Eukaryota > Metazoa > Chordata > Mammalia > Primates > Cercopithecidae > Macaca > Macaca thibetana. The sequence goes on along the minus strand of NC_065586.1, from coordinate 32,693,860 downwards.
TTCGTTCCTGTTATTTCTAACTCATAAGTCACAGAAATATTTCAAAATTCCCTTTGGCCTTTTTGATATTTTAAGATTTTAATATAATATAATTTATACTTACAATAGAAAATTACAAGGAGAAAATAATAGCTCATTCCACCAACAAGATATAGCTACAAAAACATACGTTTTTCTAGTCTTTTTTTCTATAAAGAGAGAAAAAGTGAGACAGTTCCAATTTTGGGTTGCAGGGAGCTGCCCAAATGCATATGCTTAGAAATAAGATTAAGAAGGAGTTTCGCCTTGGGACTGCATGGCTTTGCATGTGCAGACCTTTTGCCTGGAATATTTTCTCTCCACTTTTCTCCACACCCGTCTCCTGTGTGCCTTCAAGTCTAACTGAAACACTGCCATGTCCCTGACGCCTCTGAACTTGTCCAGGCAGATTTCAGTGTCCTCAGTGCACTGCGTCCCTGTTTATTACTGAAACCATCATATCATAATAATTTGTATTTTTGTCCTTGAACTGAAAGTTCCTTGAAACAGTGAGTCTTGTATTTCCTGATATGGCTCAAAACCTGACACAGCTGCCTGAAGAGGAACCTCCAGAAAGGCGGGGGGAACCAGTAGAGTTCAAGGGAGTAGAGTATGTTAAAGCATGGTGAATAGTCTTACATGTTGCTTTGTGTAAATTCTTTGGTAGTAAACTGATAATACTTCTTCAAGTACATATTGTAGTGAGTCAGAAAACATGTGAATGAATGAATGAATGATGAATGAATGAATGCAGAGTAAGGTAAGGCCTGGAAAGAGTTCTTTTGCAAGAGTAGTTTCACATATATGGTTGGGCATGGACATCAGTTATACAGTTATGTGCCACATAATGATGTTTTGGTCAATGATGGACCACATACACGGCAGTGGTCCTATAAGATTATAACGGAGCTGAAAAACACCTCTTGCCTAGTAATGTGGTGTCGTAGTACAACACATTTCTCACGTTTGTGGTGATGCTGATGTAAACAAATCGACTATGCTGCCAGTCATGTAAAAGTATAGCATGTAAATTACAGTGCATCATACTTGATAATAAACAGCTGTGTTACTGCTTTATATATTTACTGCACTGTATTGTTTTTTGTGTTTTTTAAAGATGGAGTCTAGCTCTGTCGCCAGGCTAGAGTGCAGTGGCACAATCTCGGCTCACTGTAACATCCGTCTCCTGGGTTCAAGCGATCCTCCTGCCTCAGCCTCTTGAGTAGCTGGGACTACAGGTGTGCGCCATCACACCCAGCTAATTTTTGTATTTTTTGTAGAGACGGGGTTTCACCACGTTGGCCAGAATGGTCTCGATTTCTTGACTTTGTGATCTGCCCATCTTGGCCTCCCAAAGTGCTGAGATTACAGGCGTGAGCCACCACCACCAGCCTGTTGTTATTTGAGAGAGTATTTCTCCTTATATAAAAAAAGTTAAAACAGCCTCAGGCAGGTCCAGGTCCTTCAGGAAGTAGTCCCGAAGAGGGAGACCTTTTAGGAGATGACAGCTCCATGTGTCATTGGAGACAGGATATATAGGTGCAGGACAGCGACATTGATGATCCTGACCCACGCCGCTGTGCAGGCCTATGCTAATGTAGTGTGTGTGTTTGTGTCCACAGTACCGTGTATAGTAATATCAGTGATGTCCTCCTGTTCAGTGAGTGTTCTGTGCAGTGTACTCACTTGCCCCACTCACTCACTCACCCACCCACCCAGCCACCCACCCAGAGCAGCTTCCAGTCCTGCAAGCTCTATTAATGGTAATAGCGGTGTATCAATTTTAAAATCTTTTGTACCATACTTTTGCTGTAGTTTTTCTATGTCTAGCTGAGTGTAGATACACACATGCTTACTGCAGTATTCTAGTTGCCTGTAGTGTTCAGGACAGTTGTGTAGCCCAGGGGCAATAGGCTATACCGTAGAGCCTGGGTGTGTAGGAGACCACACCATCTCGGTTTGTGTAAGTGCACTCTGATGGTTGCACAAAGATGAAATTGCCTTCGCATTTCTCAGAGCTCTTTCTTCATTAAGTGACACGTGAAGGTACTGGCTTGAGGAGAGGGAAGGTAGGTAGGAAATGGAGACCAGTGTAGACAACTGTTTCTAGGTCTTTGACTGTGAAGAGGAGACAAGCATTAGAATTAGGCCAGCATCTGAAAGGCATCTTTCCCTGTTATGCCCTCATACTCTGTTTCATATGGAATGCCATTGGGAGGAAACCCCTTTGGGTCCTTTTCTCAGCATAAGAATCACCTGGAGTCCAGGCCCCATGCTCAGAGATTGTGGATTTTAGGCCTAGGGTGGGCATCCAGGTAAACCCAATGCGGTTGTTCCCTAGGCCAACTTAGAAAAGTGCTGTCCTGGGAGGCTTTGTGGCATAGGACTTGGGTGCCTGTTCCTTCCCCTTCCACGCACATGTGCAGGGGGCACCCACTACCGGTAGAAGGGAAGACCAGCAGCGTTGAGAGACCAGCAGCGTTGAAAGCGAGGCTCCCTGGCCCTCTGCCTCTCGTTTCCTGTCCAGGTCTCTGTGGCTTGCCTCTCTCAGGCCACTTCTAACTGTGGTCTCCGCTCTACCTCCTGGTCCTGTAGGTCTTCTGGGTTCTTAATCGGCCTCATCCTCTAGCCTTTCCGTTTCCTTGAGAGAAAGCCTGGCCTTCTACAGACATCACTAGCCAATGGCAGTGCCTCTCTATTTCTTGCCAGTGCCCTGCCAGTCGCAGGATCGTTGACATCTGTCTTTAAACTGTTTCCAGCTGCTGGCCTTGTTCTCTCAGCTGTTCTTTAACACTGAAGCTTTGTTTTGCCTGCTTCTGGGTTTGGAGCTCTTCTGGAGGTATGAGGGTTTCAGATGGTTGATTTTTGCCTTGTCAAGGTTTATAGAAGGAAAAGGACAGTGACATTTAAAGTAGTGTGGCTTTGAATATTAGGAATCATTTTTTGTTACCTAATAACTTCATCTTAGTGGTGATTGTCTGAATTGTATGATATGTTGACAGATTTCTCAAAGCAGTCTCTAGCGATCATTAAACAGCCTGAGTTGTATCCTGAAGAAACATGTATCTGTCCATATATGGAACAAATAATTGTTCCATTCCCTTTGTGTGGAAACTGCCTGCATGCTTCATTCATCACAGTAATGCATTTCCTCAGGAACTTTTAATGTTCCAGGTGTCTGTTGTCATAGCTTTGGAATCATTGATAACATTATTTGACTTGCTTAGAATTATAGTCTCATGGATTTATTACACATTAAACCTTTTAGGCAGGCCTTGGAAGATGAATTTGGTAGGCATTTCACACTTTTGTGACACTGAGATTTTGCTGGTCTCTTGGATACAGTCACAAGTAATACGTAAGCAAAACTGCACGCTCAGGCGTAACAACCTGCTGGGCTGAGCGCAATTGCAGAAGTGGATGACTTTTCACGTTACTCTTAACTCTTTTCTCTCGGGTGCTCAGAGCACAACTTAAAGCATTCTGTCTGAGCTAGGGGAATAACATTCTGGAATGTAAGCCCTTGAAGATGGAGGTCTATAAAAGAAATATTCAGTGTTAACTTGGAATTCAGTGAACTTTTTTCATATTAAAGGAAATTTATCAAGAAAAAGAACTGCACAGTTAAACTGTGCTACAGTTGTTTTCATTTAAGAAAGTAGAAAGAAGACTCTTAACAGTTTAAAAAACAAATGACCCTCATTGTTTTTATATTGTGCATGTAACTCTTCAGATTATATGAAACTATTAGTATTTTTTTTTATATTCCTCGCATCTTTTTTTCTTCTGCCTTGAGAAAGTCAGGTTCTTCTCATCTTATTGTGTACTTTACATCCAAAATTATTTTGTAACTCTTTTTTTTTTTTTTTTTTTTTTTTTTTGAGACAGAGTCTTGCTCTTTCGCCAGGCTAGAGTACAGTGGCATGATCTCAGCTCACTGCAACCTCCGCCTCCGGGGTCCAAGCGATTCTCCTGCCTCAGCCTCCTGAGAAGCTGGGATTACAGGAGTGTGCCACCACGCCCAGCTAATTTTTGCATTTTTAATAGAGACGGAGTTTCACTATGTTGGCTAGGATGGACCTCGTGATCCACCCGCCTTGGCCTCCCAAAGTGCTGGGATTACAGACGTGAGCCACTGCGCCTGGCCCTCTATAACTCTAAATGTTGCTGCATTTTATTATTGTAATGACTAATAGTCCATAAACTTGATGCAGTTAGATTTTCCTGTTATTGGATATAGCATATTTACATTTTTGCTCTTGTGAATATACTGGAGTACTATACTGAATGTGTGTGTATGTGTGTATCACCTTTTATGTATTTAATTATTTCCTTAGGGTAAATTCCGAGTAACTGGATTATTAGAGGGTAGAAATTTTCTTTATGGTTTTTGGTATAAATTGTCAAATTATTTCCCAAAAAGTTGTATCAGTTCACAGAGCTACCAGTTGGTTTCTCGCAGCCATCTGCTATAGGTTTGTTGGGTTAAAAAACTTTCCTTTTTTGCTAGTTCATCTTATGTTGCTTTAATTTACATTTTTCAATAATGATTAAACCTAAACTTTTTTTGTATAAATTTGCTTTTTTGAGTATTTCTTCTTGTGAAGGGACCGATATTTATTATAATTATTAGATTGGCTGCTAGTCCAAGAGCATTAAGTAGTTAAGGGATCAAGTGAGCAACCAGTGGCCATAGCCATCTTTGACCAATCAAAGATATAGATTCATATCGTCGTGAAAGCTTTGATTCCGAGAAAATAGTTTTATATGTGTGTGTATATATATATACACACACACACACACACACACACACACACACACTCCCCTAATGGTAGGAGATTGGGGTAGTTGTATTTAATATATAGAATATTACCTAATTTTTTTGTTAGAGGTTCTAGAAGACGAGACTTTTTCAGTTTGTCTTATGCCGTCCTTGTTTTAATGGGGGAGAGGTGGGGGTTTTGGACACTCTAGGAAGTTGAAACTGAATATTTTACTAATTGCATGCATAGAAGTTGATTTTCTCTTCTTTTCTTTTCTGTCTTTCTTTTTCTTTCTCTTTCTCTTTTTCTTTTTTTTTTTTTTTTTTTTTTTGAGATGAAGTCCTGCTCTCACCCAGGCTGGAGTGCAGTGGCACGATTTTGGCTCACTGAAACCTTTGCCTCCCAGGTTCAAGTGATTCTCCTGCCTCAGCCTCCCGAGTAGCTGGGACTGCAGGCACCCACCACCAGGCCTGGCTAGTTTTTAGTAGAGCGGGGGTTTCTCCATGTTGGCCGGGTTGGTCTCAAACTCCTGACCTCAGGTGATCTGCCTGCTTCAGCCTCCCTAAGTGCTGGGATTCCAGGTGTGAGCCACCGCTCCTGGCAGAAGTTGATTTTCTTAAAAAAGAGAGATAATAGGAAAACAAACTCAAAAATCTATTTGGAACCTTATACAGGATGTTGGCCTTAGCTTGAGGAGAAATAAAAACTGAAGCGCATTGTTAGCAGGGGGATGACTTGATCAGGTTTTTGAAAATGAATGTTCAGCATTGAGGTAACTGAGACATCTGGATATGCCGGTCTGGGCCCCTGGGAGTTGCAGGAGATAATGGAGATAGAGATTCCGTGAACTGAGTACTGTTGGTAGCTTTCATGGTGTTGAGGAATACCTAACACTGATTTTTTTTCTTTTTTGAGCCCTGTTAATTAAATGTTAAAATATATTTAGTTTGCTTTAGAGAAAGGCACGAATGGATTCTGGGGCTCTGGTATGGAAGCTGTTTTCGCAGTGTAGGTGCAAGGTGAGGGAACCAGCTAGGGAGGGAGATGGGTGAGGGTCTGTGGAGAGGGGCTGGAGTGAAATGGTTTGAGAGACAACATGTTTATAAAAGCAATAGAAGGTACAGTGGGGGAATACTTTCTATTTAATGCATTTTTCATTTTACTTCTTTCTAATTAATACAAGGCACATTTTACATTTCAGATGAATTTACAACTGATTTTCTGGATTGGACTGATCAGTTCAATTTGCTGTGTGTTTGGTCAAACAGGTAAAAACAAAAAGTTTTCTTAGTTGTCCTTTCATTTCTGTATCTTGTATTGCTTTTTGACCAGTTAGGTTCATGTGAGAACCTAAGTCATAATCATGCTGCTCCTTCTGGAAGCCCTGCAGTTATCCCTCTCACTCAGAGAAAGGTCAAGATCCTTCATGGTCAGGCTCCCCTCACCCCTGTCACCCGGGATGATGGGAAACAGGTTGGCTGGTGAAGTACTAAAATGCTAGGGGTTGAACACACTGCAGGAAAATCTTCTGAGAACACGAGAGTGTGTAAGTAAATAGAAGGCAAAGGCAAGTAGTATATTTAGAAGCAAATGAAGTAGATGTATAGAATGGAGGATTATGAACTATCCATTATTATCTACAAAGACTTTCTAGAAGACATTCTCACTCTTTGATAAAAAAGTCTTGCAAAATGTGGGCATCATCTAGGAGAACAGTGAAAATAAAGCTGAAAATGTATTTAACACTTCTATAAAGATGTGGCTCCACATCTGGAATAATGGATATCCAGTTCTCTCGTCTAAATCTTGAAAAACTACACTGCATAGAGCAGTTTGAGATCAGGATTGGAAGGTAGTAAAAATGAAGCAGGAGACCGTAAAAGTATCGATACATTTAAATTACATAAAATCAACAATAGCAAACAAATTCTGTCAGAACACTGTAAACAAGATGAGAAACTAAACAAAGGTTCAACTTCATTAATGTGTGTAGAAATCCAGTAAAAACTGAGGAACATAAAAAAATTTGCAAAAGACATATAAAAGACATGGTTAGTAAACATATGAAACAATGTAAAACCTGAAATTGGTAGGCTTGACCACTGAATTGATATTCTATTTTACACTTATTAAATGAGCAACAGTTTTTGAATATTAAAACACTTTGTTTTCTTGGGAATGTGATAAAATGGTATTTGTACACTGCCATTTTGTGGGAGCTTATATTAGTAGTGTTGCCCTATGGTATCCATGGGGAATTGGTTCCAGGACCTCCTTCAGATACCAAAATTCACAAATGCTCATTGACCCTGATATAAAATGGCATGATATTTGCATATACCCTACACATATCCTCCTGTATACTTTAAATCTTCTCTAGATTACCTATAATACCTAATGCAATGTAAATACTATGTAAATAGCTTTTGTACTGTATTGTTTAGGGAATAATGACATGAAGAAAAGTCTGTACATGTTCAGTACAGACACTTTTTTCCCCCAAACATTTTTGATCTGTGGTTGCTTGAATCCACTGATTTGGAAACCACAGATACAGAGGGTCAACTGCATATTACTTTTGGGTAGAAATTAGCGTGTATAGAGAATTTTAGAAGTGTTAATATACTCTTCAACTTAGTAGTTAGTTATTCTTTTGGGATGTTTGAAAAGGAAATAGATGGGTACTAAGGTTTATATATAAGACTGGTCATCAGCATGTGTATATGCGTGTAGTACAGTATGTGTATATGTGTACTTGGGGTATTTATGTGTGCATGTGAGCAAGCATGTGTGAACTGTGCACACTTACATTTGGAAACAATCTAAATTTATCCAGCATTAAATAGAGTACACTCATATTGAAATATTACATAATCATTAAAAGCTTTTTAATTCTTTTTAAAAAGAATTTGTAATAAGAATAAAGCACTTAGGATAAGGTATATAAAACAGTATACAAAACTGTACAACTGTATATATAAAGTGTATCCTCAGTTTCATGTAAATAATACATCTATTAATATATATATATATGCTTGCTTCCCCTTGCTATTTATCTGCATAGGAAAAAGACTGGAAAGAAATAGGCAAAAATGTTAGCAACAGTCCTCTCTTAGTTAACAGATTCAGTGAGTTTTAGTTTTTTCTTTATGCTTTTATGTGTTTTCCACATTTTCTGTAAGAAGCATGTGCTGGGTTTATAATCAGAAAAGATACATTGGAGACAGTCTGTATTAGTGCTTACCATGTAGAAGGCATACTCTTCCTTAGGTGGATGCAAAGAAACCTAAAACATACTTTGAACATAGGGCCTGAGAAATTCTGGGATTATGGATTAGACGAATATGGACTTTTCAGTTATTTAACATACTGAAAGCAAAGGGAAAGCCCTGAAGATTCTTGTGGGTATGGTAGTATGAGTTAAATAAAGAAATAATGCTTTACCCAGTTGTAAGAAAACTCATGAGATTTATGACAATCAAGAATGATAAATTCTGAATTATGCCTTTGAAAAAAAGAATGTTGTCTTTGATATAGAAGACAAGGAAGATAACTTATGTCTCTCTGTGGCTTTCAGTGTCAAGGTGATCAAAAATCATGGTCTTAAATTTCGCATTGTTCTCACTGGTTTGTGGGAGCTAAAAATTAAAACAATTGAACTCATGAAGATAGTAGAAGGATGGTTACCAGAGGCTGGGAAGGGTAGTGAGAGGATGGGGAAGTCTAGAGTGTTACTGGTTACAAAAAAATAGAAAGAATGAGTGACCTAGTATTTGGTAGCACAACAGGGTGACTGTAGTCAATAATAATATAGTTGTATATTTTAAAGTAACTAAAAGAGTATAATTGGATTCTTTGTAACACAAATGATAAAGCCTTGAGAGGATGAACACCCGGTTTACCACTATATGACTGTTATGCATTGTATGCCTGTATCAAAATATCTCATGTACTCCATACATGTGTACACCTACTATTTACCCACAAAAGTTAAAAATTAAATTTAAAAAATCCTGCTGTCTTTGGGGAAGGTCTAGTTTAGATGGTAACTACGTGATAGTATTTATATTTAACATATATATTGCATTGTCATTGTGATTTTGATTTTTCATTATTTTCTCTCTGACACTTTACATAAAATGTTCTTTCTTCTTTCTGACAGATGAAAATAGATGTTTAAAAGCAAATGCCAAATCATGTGGAGAATGTATACAAGCAGGGCCAAATTGTGGGTGGTGCACAAATTCAGTAAGTAAGGTTGCTCAAGTCCTTTCCATTTCTTCTCTGGTCATTTAGTGTGACTCAGTGCTATATCCTTGGGAAGCACATATTAATTTTTGTGTAAATCAATACTTATTGAATAACCTAATGGTCTGGAGCTATGTGGTTCAACACAGCAGCCACTAGGCATATGTGGCTATCGAGCACTTTCATACAGATTAGAATTGCTCTGAGTTTCAAAGATATACACGATTTCAAAGACTTAGTATTAAATAAATAATAATGGTGAAATGATAATTTTTGTATATTTAAAAATAATGTTATACCTGTTAAAATTAATGTTCTCTTTTTCTTTTTTTAGTGTGGCTACTAAACAGTTTTAAAATACATATATTCGTAGCTCATCTTTGTGGCAAGTATTGTATTTTTACTGGAGAACCTTCAAAAAAATCCTAGTCATTTAGTTTGACTGTTTTAGATTTCCCCCTTTTTGATGGGGAGGTATGAATTAACCTTCCTAATTATATTTGAGTTAAAACTACTAGAATTGATTTGCATCCCAATATAAGCTCATTGAGGTCAATTAGGGTTTGGATTTTTTTCACTTTTGTCATTTCTGTGCTTTTGCTAATACGGTACCTTCCACAAAGCCTACTAAACGTTCAATGAGTCAATGAATGAATGAATGAATAAATCAAAAGAGATGGTAAGGAGAAGTCATTTTGAGGTTGTATAATTTATTCACAGACTGAATAACTAATATCAGAAGGTCAAGGGGTTATTGATTGTGTTTTCATGCAGGCATTTGGGTCCAAATTTCAAGTACCTGTATTTGTACGCCTAAGTGGTCAAGTGTCAGATATGTCATATGATTTGACCACATGAAAGAAAAAATGAGAAGTTTTGTTTTTTTTTTTCAAAAATTTTCTAATGGTACTTTCAAAAAGTGGTGTGTTGGGATTACATTGGCAACAGTGGAGGAAATAAGGAGTGTTGTGAGTTTGTCTCAGGCAAGGCTTATGTAACTGAAGCTCTCGGTTTTCATATCTGAAAATGAGGCTGATAATATCCGCTTTATCTATTGTTACAATAATTAGAATTGATGAACTTAAAGCAGTTTCACTTAAAAAGTTCTAAATAAGTGGTAGTTGCTATTATTGTTAACATATCCGTTTTATGGGGACTATAGTTTATCTGTAGTTGAGGATTATCTTGGCTTTTGAACTTTGGAGCATAATTCTTAAAATTTTAAAGGCTTTCTGAATATATTCAGTGAAATTTTATTTGGGTGTCATGATTGTAAAGTTTCCTGGATTGATTAGTATTTAGAAATGTGTAATTCACTAGGATCTTGTGCTTTGGTAGGTAGTAGTTTAGGTTTAATAAATGAAAGTAGTGCAGCTTTGAATTATCTGATTTTGGTATTCCCCTCCAGTTGTTGATTACATAAATACTCTAATTAGTGTGATGTTTCTCTTAAATATCCCTGTAAAAACCATTGTGTTCTTTAAATTTAAATATCTTCACTTACTATTACTTTATACAGCACCATTAAATTGATACTTGATAAATAAATACCATATATAATGTCACTGATCCCCCTCCCCATTTTCACATTTCACGAAACACCTCTATTCACAGTCTTTATATAGATCTTTAACAGCAGTGTTTTTGAATTCACTAAGGTACTTTTCAGTTACCTGATTAAATTTTTATTTGTGTCTAAGTTGTTTAAGGTATAGCACATTTAAAATCTTTGTCATTACTAGAAATTTTACTGCTGCAAATATCTATTCTCCTGCCATTAGGGCCTTTTTTTCCTTTTTTGAAATTTACCTGGCATTAGGACCTTTACCGTTGTCATATACTTACTATTTTGCTTTTTAAAAAATTTTAAAAAACGTATTTACAGTAATAGCTAATACTTGAAGTTTTTTCAAACCTGTGGGAATACTTATTTAATCTGTGCTAAATTTCGTGTTCTCCTTTTAAAAAATGCCATAATTAATTGAGATGCTTTTAAGCTCATCTGTTTTCCCTAAACATTGTGTCGTTCAGCATATTGTGGTGGGGAGAGTGCCACATGAGAGGCTTTGTAAGGACTTTTCAAAGGGAAATTTTGGAGAAATGATCTGATATTTGGGTGTATGTGTATACATTATTAGTAGCCATTAACCATGCTCAATTAGTGATTTCACTAAAGAAATTGTTTTTGATACTCTGAATTACAAGATAGAGCATTTACTATGTACACTTGGGTCAGTTCTGGGAAAGGTATTACTTTCTTGGAAATGATTGTTTTTTAACAAGAACCCTTACCACAGTTTGGATGAAGGGAGCATTTTGTTAAAAAGCCAGAATTGAGGTACAGTAGATGTGATTTGATGTTTTGCAACTTAATTGCTTATTTGCAATCATTGTGTAAAAAGGTTTGACCATTACACTTTTCATTTATACCTGTATTTTATGTCATTTAGACATTTTTACAGGAAGGAATGCCCACTTCTGCACGATGTGATGATTTAGAAGCCTTAAAAAAGAAGGGTTGCCCTCCAGATGACATAGAAAATCCCAGAGGCTCCAAAGATATAAAGAAAAATAAAAATGTAACCAACCGTAGCAAAGGAACAGCAGAGAAGCTCAAGCCAGAGGATATTACTCAGATCCAACCACAGCAGTTGGTTTTGCGATTAAGATCAGGTATGGAATATGGAAGCCCAACTCTGTGAATACCTGTGTGTTTACTTGAAGCATTTGACACCAGCTTTATGCAAACTCTGACCATTTTCTGTTGAAGGCTCGTTTTTACATGTGGACTGGCACTCAAAAATGTGGAATTGGTTAAATTTTAGAAAAGTTTTGCAGATACAACAATTGTAAAACATATATACTTGGAATAATATTAAATGTTGCCTTATGTTCAAAGTAAATTTTGTTAAAGATTCAGAAAATATTAATTAGCTTTAGTGAGTTTTAAAAATGAAAGTGTTCATCCTCTGGTCTAATTATGTAATATATTATAAAAGCAACAATTTAACCTGTTCTTTTCCTTTGCATTTGTTTAGTATTATTAAACTGTGAAGGTTTTTGTAATTATGTCTGTCAGTCCCACATCTAAACATGAAGGAAAAGACAAGCCCTCTTTCTCCCTTTTCTGGTTTCCAACCTTCTTGTCAGGAGAATGGTAGAGTGGCCCTGTCCCCTGACTTCCCTCCCGGCGCCCTTCCTCCCCTCCCAGCGCCCTTCCTCCCCTCCCAGCGCCCTTCCTCAACCAGGTCAGCCCTCTCCTCATCCTGCTCTAGCAAAGCTCCACCATCGCATTCAGCCTGCAGACCCAGGGGACCCTTGTCAGGGCTTTTTTTTTTTTAAACACTTCTGTACCAAGTAACACTTTGTACTTTTTGAAATGCTCTCCCCTTGATCAGTGATACTACTCCTCGGTTTTTCCTTGTGTCTCTTACCTTTGCCTTCCAGGCCTCTTTTTGTGTCTTTTTTCTCCCTCCCTTTTTGTAGTCCACCTGAATGTCAGTTTTGCTCTCATGGCTTTAAAACCAGTTGTATGCTGCAGCAACAGAGACTTTTTTCTTGAGCTCCAAACCCATTTCTCCAACTGCCTATTAGAAATTTTTATAGAGAAAACTACAAGTTAAAATTTTAATTACATTTTCATCCAAACCTTCTTTCTCGTGTATTTCCTAAGTAAATTACATTAACATCTCTTGCATCTCTCTCTTCTCCTCCTTCATCATCTCTCTCTGGGTTTGTTTTGTAGATTAGCTAGTCTCTTTGCCTCAGTAATTTATTTTTAAAGCTTTCTGCCAGGTTTTCTAAAGTAAAAATTGGATCGTGTTATTCACTTGCAGGGAGTGGCTTCCCATTACACACAGAATGGAGTTCACAACTTCAGTGTCTAAAAAGTTGTACCCTATCACGTGTTCTGCCTTGCTCTCCCCAGACTAATTTATGATGTTCTATTTGTTTCCTTCTCTTGTAAACTGACTTTTTGTCTGTTTTGTCCACTGTGGATTGGGAATGTCTTTTTTTATCGTTGCATCCTGAAGGCCTGGTGTTTTAAGTATTTGTTGAATGAAATTGAATTCATACCCATTGAGTTACTTATGGAATTCCCAGGTTTTTGTAAAAATTATGACAGCATGTTTTATTTTATTGTGTTTACCATGTAAATCACATTTATTTGTTTCTTCTCGTTTGCCAACAGGCAAGTTTCATTTTCTAATCTCTTGTCTAATTAGGGGAGCCACAGACATTTACATTAAAATTCAAGAGAGCTGAAGACTATCCCATTGACCTCTACTACCTTATGGACCTGTCTTACTCAATGAAAGACGATTTGGAGAATGTAAAAAGTCTTGGAACAGATCTGATGAATGAAATGAGGAGGATTACGTCTGACTTCAGAATTGGTAGGAATGTTGGAAACATCGATCATTTTCATTATAAAGTCTTGGCAATTCTCAAATGTTGTTTTATGTTTTCTTCCTTTGTTACTCTCTACATACTTGTGAGATAAACAGGCCAGTTTTTTAGCCTTTTCTGAGTGGAAATTGATATTCCGGTCACACGTTTAATAATCTTTTCTGCCACCTTGTTCCTCTGTCACTGGATGCTACTGTTTAACACAGATTGTACCTCATACTGACTTGCATGCTTGTTTTCACACTAACTTGATCATTTATCTTATGACTTATTTTATTTTATTTTTATTTTTATTTTAAGAGTTTCGCTCTTGTTGCCCAGGCTGGAGTGCAATGGTGTGATCTCGGTCACTGCAATCTCCGCCTCCTGGGTTCAAGTGATTCTCCTGCCGCAGCCTCCGGAGTAGCTGGGATTATAGGCGTCTGCCACCACGCCCAGCTAATTTTTTGTAACTTAGTAGAGATGGGGTTTCACCATGTTGGCCAGGCTGGTCTCGAACTCCTGACCTCAGGTAATCCACCTGCCTTGGCCTCCCAGAGTTTTGGGATTACAGGCGAGAGCCCCCATGCCTGGCCCTTAGGACTTGTTTTATAAACATGTATTGAGTACCCAGATTTTATCTAATTACTAGTTAGTATGGCTGTACCTGCCTGTACAGCCTGATCTCACCTTAGACCTGGATTTTTCATATGGTGATGATCTGTTTTCCAAACCTTATTTTTCCCATTTCATGCGTCCCCAGCTTAACCTCTTTTTTGCCTGCTTCTCTCCACTCCTGTTGCTGCAGAGGTTTAGCAACAGAAAATTAGAAAGATTTGACAATCATGAGGCCTAAGAGCTGCCTTTCAAAAACTAGCCCTATTTTAGTGGAAACTTTAAAAAAGAGCACTTGCTTAAAATGTTCTTTTATTCAGTAAGCATAATTCAAGGACCATGGCATTAGGGAACTCCTACCAAATTAGTCTTTTTTAAAATGGCCAGAATTCTAGAATAGTTATTCTTTTGTTCAGCATGCCATTATTGAGAGCTGGTGTGCCAAGAAAATGAATGTGAGTTATTTTTAAAGTAGGGAGGCAAAATAAAAAGATTGACTTAGGTCTTAGTCCATTTGCGCTGCTTTAAGAAAGTACTATAAACTGGGTGGCTTATGAACAACAGAAATTTATTTCTCACAGCTCTGGAGGTGAGAAGTCCAAGATCAAGGCAGATTGAGCATCTGGTGAGGGCCCTCTTCTGGGTTCATAGATGATACCTTCTTGCCATGTACTCACATAGCAGCAGGGGACAGCAGCTCTCTGGGGCTTCTTTGATGAGGTCACTGTAGGAGTCTATTCTTACGTTGCTATAAAGAAATATCTGAGACTGGGTAATTTATAAAGAAAAGAGATTTAATTGGTTTACAGTCCTGCAGGCTCTACAGGAAGCATGGCGCTAGCATCAGCAAGGCCTCTGGGAGGCCTCAGGAAGCTTCCAATCATGGCAGAAGGGAAAGTGGGGAGCAGGCTTCTCACATGGTGGGAGCAGGAACAAGAGGTGGGGGGAGGTGCCACACAATTTTAAATACCTGATTTCAGGAGAACTCCCTCACTATGTCACTCACTCACTATGTCTGACCATGGCTTGGTCAGAATAGCACCAAGCCATGAGGGATTGATCTGCCCCCTTGAGCCAAATACCTCCCACCAGGCCGCACCTTCAACATTGGGGATCACATTTCAATATGAGACTTGGGTGGGGACAAATACCCAGACTGTGTCAGTCACTAATCCTATTCATGAGGGCTCTGCCTGAATGGACAGATATTCAGTCCGTAGTAACCAATATGTGGTAACATAGATGAATTTTTTAAAGAATGCAAATCTCTGTCTTTCCATCTATCCTTCCATTCATTCATTTATGTACCATTTTTTTCTTTACAGGATTTGGTTCATTTGTGGAAAAGACTGTGATGCCTTACATTAGCACAACACCAGCTAAGCTCAGGAACCCTTGCACAAGTGAACAGAACTGCACCAGCCCATTTAGCTACAAAAATGTGCTCAGTCTTACTAATAAAGGAGAAGTATTTAATGAACTTGTTGGAAAACAGCGCATATCTGGAAATTTGGATTCTCCAGAAGGTGGTTTTGATGCCATCATGCAAGTTGCAGTTTGTGGAGTAAGCACATTCATTTCCTATAAGGGGATATTGTTTCTATTATGTGTGTGAATTTTAAGTGTGATTTTACTATGTTAATAGAAAAATTGATCTTAATTTTCATAATTTGATTATCTTAGAGAAGTAATTTAAGTAAATCCTTAAATTGCCTGTATACAGGTGCCTTTATAAAAGCATATTTAATCTTTATGCAAACCAGGCAGTTAGTTTATTCATGCACGCTTTTAAAAGCCAGAATGCTAACCATTTGAAACAGTGGGGCAACCTCCCTGTACTGTAGCTGGTGGTCTGGATTTTAGAAAAGCCCTTGTGTCTTAACTTTCTGGTTTTGTACCAGAGATAGAATTGATGTTATTACCTGAGGCATCACCAGGAACCTTGAAATTGCTCAAAGGGAGGGTGTCTTGTATCATTTTCCTTTGGTCAGTTTTCTTCTCACTGTCTTTGAAAGACACATCTTTCACATCTTTTGAATTAGTAATTCAAAAAGAAATAACTTTTTAAGCTCTAGTTTTTAAGCTATATGAATAGATGTATTTTGAGAAGTGGTATAATATTTGTAATTTTAATTGTAAGATTTTTAGTAGCAAGCCCATCCCTATTGGATCAGTAATTGGCATTTTATGATCCATGTAGCAGCAGCATATTTTGAGATGACACTTTAATGGTGTGGCTGAGGCTGAAACTAGAAAAGATTGTGAGGTCAAGTTTGTCCTGTGTACCTACTCTTGTCTCATTTTTGTTCCATCCAGTGCCCCCATTCTCTAGATGACCTTCTTTGATTTTAGAGGCCTCTTAATGGTTATTTTTCAGTCAATTTTTGCTAAGGTGCTAATTGATGCCCAAAATAATAAGTGAAGGAATATGGATAGTAATACAAATTTTTCTATCACCACTGATGCTGGGCAATTTACTTAGTCTCTCCAGGGCTGTTTTCTTTTCTTTAAGAAGGGATGATAATAGTTATCTACCTCATAGGTCTCTTGTGAAGTTAAAATGCATCAATCTCTAAAAGTACCAGTGAGCATTCGGCAAATACCAATTCCTATATTGTTGTTACTTTCGAGTTTTCACTAGAGTGTTTGCAATTTAAGGTTAGTCCCTGCTATTGTAGCCGAAGCAGGTAGCATTCCAGGTAGTGCCTAGCCTTACACCTCTTTTCTTGCTAGCCAGTGACATATGAACCAGTTAGCATCTCCTTGTGGAGAGAGCATTCTCTGGGCTGCCTCTAACTAGGCCTTAACCTGTGGGATTAAACAAGCCATAGCACCCTTGGTTGTGGCTATTTTTCTGTGTTGGTCATGCTGATCCACTCCTCTAGATGCAAAATGATTCATCACTCCACTTTTGAAAGATTGCCAGTATTAATTAATGTGATTACCACCTTAAAGGATTTTACAGTCTTATGAAGATCTAAACAGACGTATTAAATACATTAACTAAAGCAAGTAAATTCCTGTAGTCATAAGATTTTATAATTATAAATTACCATAGTGACAAAAAGATTTTACAGTTACTTTAGATTCTTATTGGAAAGGTCAAGAATAAAGTAAATGAGCAGATAAACAGTACTGATTGAGGAGTTAGAATGGGTGAAATTATCCTTAAACAAGATAATTATTTCTGTTATAAAAAAGGGAAGCCTCATATGGTGGGCTGATAAGGTGTATGGCATAGAATATAGAGCAGATGGGTGGATGGGGACAAGACAGCAGCAGTGGGGTAAAGTAAGAATAGGCTGAGACACTTTCATTTATTCAGCAAATGTTCATCGAGCGCTTACTGCTTGTCAAGCAGTGTGCTGGCTTGCTAGCTGCTGGAGATACGATGATAAGCAGAACCAAACCAAACCAAACAACAACAACAACAACAAAAAACAGTTTTTAAAAAGAACTGAGAGAGATGGATGGTCAGGCAAGATATGGTTGTACATGGGATGGAAGAGCTTCATTCACTGGGCTTTGTGCATTTCTCAGCAAGATAATTAGCATTGTATAAAGAGAAGACACAGAAAAAACAGAATTAGGTTAAAATACAATGGTGGCCTGTATGAAAATTAAAGGATTTTTGTTGAATTACCGTGAATAGTGTTTTAAAATTGAAATCCTTTTCTTTTCAAGTCACTGATTGGCTGGAGGAATGTTACACGGCTGCTGGTGTTTTCCACAGATGCCGGGTTTCACTTTGCTGGAGATGGGAAACTTGGTGGCATTGTTTTACCAAATGATGGACAGTGTCACCTGGAAAATAATATGTACACAATGAGTCATTATTATGTAAGTGCTTAGTTCCTTACATAGCAAATGTGTTTATGTTGGATTTTAATGTTTAATACTAAGAGTTTGTGGGTGACTGGCTTGGGGTTTCTCAGGGTTTGAGGTTTTGCTATTTTGGTAAGTAGGGGTCCTGATTGAAAGTGCAGGAAAGCTAGTGTTGCTGTTTGTGAAGATGTGGCTTTGTATTTGCTTCCTTCTGCTCAGACAAGGGCCTCACTGGGGTGAGAAAGGGATGCCCAGATGCCACTTTCACTCTTTGCCTCAACTCCCTGCCCACAGCATTTGGTAGCACAGTCAGTACTATTTCTAAATAAATAATTTATCTAGTCTCATACTCTTTGTCTTATATGATTTTTAAAAGCAGTCACTCTGCCTTTATTGAAAAGAAATATTGGCAAAAGCATTCAGGTTCTAGAAGAAATCCAAATGGGAAATCTTGGTCTTTTTCTTAAGTTGTAGATAGTAGAATATTTGATTACTGACTATTCTTTAATTTCATTGTCCCTATATTTAATATACATAGATAATCTTACTATTTAAAACCTTTTGAATATGGAATTTTTTGTTCAAACATGAAAGAGAAGAGGATTAGCAATTCATGTATACACACTACTCACTTCAGCAGTTTATATTTGATATTATTATTTGAAAGCAGTCTTGTAATCTAGTTATATGTATGCAAGAGATGTACTCTAACTATATATAAATTACATATGTAATCTAGTTATCTAAAGCAGTCTTGTAATCGAGTTATGTATAATCTTGCATGTATGACTAGATTGAAAAATTAGAATAGATTATAAGGGTGTATTTACATACTAAAATATATTACTTGATTTCTTAGGATTATCCTTCTATTGCTCACCTTGTCCAGAAACTGAGTGAAAATAATATTCAGACAATTTTTGCAGTTACTGAAGAATTTCAGCCCGTTTACAAGGTAAATGTGTGAGATAAAAAGAACAAAATTCTAAATATTTTTGGTTGAGTTGTTAGAGGCAAATCATGTCTGAATTGAAATGTGGGAAAATGCCACCAGATAGGCAAACCGAATTTTACAAAAGTGGTTTATATTAACTTTTAATTACATATTATAAAACTGGTTTCTAGGTTTGACTCCTAAAGTTAGTTAGGATGAGACATATGGGAACTGGCATTTAAAGATAAAAGTTGCTCAGTAGATGCTAATTGGTTGAATGAATAGTAGATGTATTTTACATGTTTTATCTTTTAATTGCAGGAACTGAAAAACTTGATCCCTAAGTCAGCAGTAGGAACATTATCTGCAAATTCTAGTAATGTAATTCAGTTGATCATTGATGCATACAATGTGAGTACATCTTAAATAAGATCAGTTTTGGACAATACCCTGTTGAGAATACTTTCTTCAAAGAAAGTGAAACTTCCTTCATACACACCTTAGCGAGCCCAAAGTACTACAGAAATCTTAAATCTTAAAGGCATATTCTGATAGAATAGATGACTTTTCTGATAGAAAAGTTGTGTTTTTTTTTTTTTTTTTGGCCAATTCTTTTCCCATATATTCAGAGGATATAGGTTTCTATTCAGGAGGTACACATACACTCATATATACATATACCATAAAATACATAAAAATGTAAATATACGTGTGATTTGCCTATTTCAAAAAGATTTATAGTGTTGTTTTCTCCTCACAGATGGGAGGAAGTTGAATTGAAATTAAAGAGGAATTGGCTTCTCCTTTTTGAGCATAATTCAGTGTACTTCAGTCACACTGAGTTAGCCTTAATTAGTGATCATTTAAATAATCTGAAGGCAATTGTAATATTATGGTAACCCTTGTGTGCCTCGTGCACCGCTTTCAGCCCCCATCCCCCTAACCCTTTGGCAGCTTGAATTTTAGACATTTTTACCTCATGTCATGGGGGTACCATAATACTTTGGAAAGGCCTGACTCGGAGGGGTTTTTACAAAGGTTTTTAAGGTTTTACTGGTTCCACAGCTTTTCCATTCTCCCCTGTTAGATAATTTTCCTAACCCCTGTTCTTTCAGGGGTGTGAACAAGAGATAGCTTGCCATTTTACCCTTCTCCATTTGTCCTGAATAGTCTCATACGTTAAACAAGCACTGGTTTGAATCCTTGGGGGATTTTGGGTTTTTTTGTTTGTTTGTTTGTTTTGGCTGGGCTACAATGGTTCCTTAAGCAAATTTGTTCCTAGACTGCATAGTTGATTGTTTACCCTAGTCTGTAGTTAGCTGGAGAGGTAGAACTGCAGAAATGCCATTTTGCCAATGGGGAAGACAGCATTTATTTCACTTTTTTTTTTTTTTTTTTTACATGGAGTCTCGCTCCTGTCTCACCCTCCCGAGTAGTTGGGATTACAGGTGCATGCTGCCACGCCCACTTATTTTTATTTTTTTATTTTTTATTTTTGTATTTTGGCAGAGATGGGGTTTCACTGTGTTGGCCAGGCTGGTCTCCAACTCCTGAGCCCAGGCAGTCCACCTACCTCTGCCTCCCAAAGTGCTGGGATTATAGGCGTGAGTTACCACGCCCAGCCTGTTGCACATTCCTAAGACTTCTGATCAGCAGCGGCCCTCCACACTGTGTGATCCTGAGTATTTTAACTCAGCGGTTAAAACACGAATACTCTTTTCAGTTGTGTATTTTATTTTACAGATTGGATCCTTATTAATTAAAACCTATTTCTCTGGCCTCTGTGTTTTCTAGTTGCTCAATTGGATTTGGCTTGTAAATATTTTATTGAAATATATTTTTTTCTGAATAGTTTATTTATCCATTGGTTTTATGCATTCAAGTAGATTTTGTTTGACTTTTCCTGTGTATAATTAGGCATTCTTTTAGTCCCTTTCCTCAGAAGTCATTTTGGAAAACGGCAAATTGTCAGAAGGAGTAACAATAAGTTACAAATCTTACTGCAAGAACGGGGTGAATGGAACAGGGGAAAATGGAAGAAAATGTTCCAATATTTCCATTGGAGATGAGGTATGTTGTATAATATAATGTATGAGGTATATATTTTCTGTAGAAAACATTGGTTATTTATAAGCAAAGTTAGTTTGTACTTTGAGAAACATTAAAATAAGTGAGCAACTTTTTGAAATATTTTTTAGTAGATTTAAATTGCTTAGTTGTTAATCTTTTTTTTCCCTTCAAGGTTCAATTTGAAATTAGCATAACTTCAAATAAGTGTCCAAAAAAGGATTCTGACAGCTTTAAAATTAGGCCTCTGGGCTTTACGGAGGAAGTAGAGGTTATTCTTCAGTACATCTGTGAATGTGAATGCCAAAGCGAAGGCATCCCTGAAAGTCCCAAGTGTCATGAAGGAAATGGGACGTTTGAGTGTGGCGCGTGCAGGTAAGCTGGGCATTGTCAGACAGTGACATAGCTACATTGGTTTAGAGAGTACAGGCAGGTCATATTTTGGGACATCCAGAGAATATCTCTCTATTTGGAGCAAATATTTTTTCCAACCACGGTTGCTCACCACAAGATCAGTTTGATGATCTTGTGTGTGATATTTATATAAAGTTCCTTCCTGCCTTTTTTTCTTAAAGTGATTACTCTTTAAAATAAAAGATTTTATAGCCATGGAAGAAGTATATTCAACAAGTTGTCAAGGTAGTGTTTCTCTCATGTGAGAGCAATCTGAATTTATTAGAACAAAATAAGCTTATGTAAAATATGTTTATAGAAAAATAAAAACATCAAACCGGTGATGGTGATTTTGTTGGGGGAATGGAATTATGAAGCAATAGAAGATGTTTGTCTTGTACTACATGTACTTCTGCATTGTTGGAATTTAAAAAAAATAAATATGTGTTGTAAAATAAAAAAGAGAAAATGGTATTTTCAGCATGTAGTGTCTAATACTAAGAAAACTAACAAAATTACTTCAGATTTTATTTTCACACTGTGGTTATTTTTTGTAATTGAAAATTAAAAACTGAGTATACTTTGAATACAGCTTTCTCCGTAAAAGAATAGGAAGAGGGGAGAGTGTTGAATCCAGTGTTAGCCCCAAATGACTAGGCTTAGAAGGCTGTTGACCGTGAAATAAATACATGGCTGTAGCTCACTATCAGTTTTTAATTGTCTGTGCTAAGTAATAATTTAAATGTTAGAATTTTTTTATCTTCCATGTTGTACATATCCTGTTTTAATCATGCAGGCCCATTTTTAGTAAATGTCATTTAACCAAAAAGATTATCTTGAAAATACTTTGCCTTTCTTTCCTTTATATTTTTACCAGATACAGAATCAGTGCAGTCAGTGTCCGTGAGCATTATGTGTTCTAAAAATACACAGGGAACCTGAAAAGTCTGCACCTGTAGGATAAATTTGTTTTTAAATAGTATACTAGTTATATTTTTAAGTGGTATGCACGGTATGTTTTTCTTCAACTTCCATACACTTTTTTGCATGTGTAATTGTATTTTTTTAGGCTAACAGACCATTGCTTTAAATTTAGACAGTTCATCTGGAATAGTAAATGTAATAGCATATACTATTTGAAAATGTAACTAATGTACTCTTTAAGTTTATTCTGCCTTTCCACATGTGTCATTCACTATTTATTGCTAGATTACATTTTCATCTTGACCAAAATGGTTACTTTCCTGAATAAATTTTTTTCCTAGACTCTTGCACATATTCCGTATGAACTCAAGTTCATACGGAACTGAAATGTACATGTTTGCCTGTGTATATTTGTCCATGCTGGCACATGTGTGTACACTTTACTACATGTCTGTGACATGTGGCATGGACACTCCCACCTAATAGATTGGTAGCTTGAAGAGATTTTTTATAGTTTTATTTCCTTTCCCAGTTTTTCTCTTTTAAATTATTTTCCCCTCCAAGATTCTTCTTCTTCTTCTTCTTTTTTTTTTTTTTTATTATACTTTAAGTTCTAGGGTACCTGTGCACAACTTGCAGGTTTGTTACATGTGTATACATATGCCATGTTGGTGTGCTGTACCCGTTAACTTGTCATTTACATTAGGTATATCTCCTAATGCTATCCCTCCCCCCTCTCCCCACGCCCTGGCAGACCCCGGTGTGTGATGTTCCCCAGCCCGTGTCCAAGTGTTCTCACTGTTCAATTCCCACCTATGAGTGAGAACATGCGGTGTTTGGTTTTCTGTTCTTGCGATAATAGTTTGCTGAGAATGATGGTTTCCAGCTGCATCCATGTCCCTACAGAGGACATGAACTCCTCCTTTTTTATGGCTGCATAGTATTCCATGGTGTATATGTGCCACATTTTCTTAATGCAGTCTGTCACTGATGGACATTTGGGTTGGTTCCAAGTCTTTGCTATTGTGAATAGTGCCGCAATAAACATACATGTGCATGTGTCTTTATAGCAGCATGATTTATAATCCTTTGGGTATATACCCAGTAATGGGATGGCTGAGTCAAATGGTATTTCTAGTTGTAGATCCTTGAGGAATCACCACACTGTCTTCCACAATGGTTGAACTAGTTTACAGTCCCACCAACAGTGTAAAAGTGTTCCTATTTCTCCACATCCTTTCTAGCACCTGTTGTTTCCTGACTTTTTAATGATCGCCATTCTAACTGGTGTGAGATGGTATCTCATTGTGATTTTGATTTGCGTTTCTCTGATGGTTAGTGACGATGAGCATTTTTTCATGTGTCTCTTGACTGCATGAATGTCTTCTTTTGAGAAGTGTCTGTTCATATCCTTTGCCCACTTTTTGATGGGGTTTTTTTTTCTTATAAATTTGTTTGAGTTCTTTGTAGGTTCTGGATATTAGCCCTTTGTCAGATGAGTAGATTGCAATAATTTTCTCCCATTCTGTAGGTTGCCTGTTCACTCTGATGGCAGTTTCTTTTGCTGTGCAGAAGCTCTTTAGTTTAATTAGATCCCGTTTGTCAATTTTGGGTTTTGTTGCCATTGCTTTTGGTGTTTTAGTCATGAAGTCCTTGCCCATGCATGTGTCCTGAATGGTATGACCTAGGTTTTCTTCTAGGGTTTTTATGTTTTTAGGTCTAACATTTAAGTCTCTAATACATCTTGAATTAATTTTGTATAAGGTGTAAAGAATGGATCCAGTTTCAGCTTTCTATATATGTCTAGCCAGTTTTCCCAGCACCATTTATTAAATAGGGAATCCTTTCCCCACTTCTTGTTTTTGTCAGGTTTGTTAAAGATCAGATGGTTGTAGATGTGTGGTATTATTTCTGAGGGCTCTGTTCTGTTCCATTGGTCTATATCTCTGTTCTGGTACCAGTACCATGCTGTTTTGGTTACTGTAGCCTTGTAGTATAGTTTGAAGCCAGGTAGCGTGATGCCTCCAGCTTTGTTATTTTGGCAATGTGGGCTCTTTTTTGGTTCCATATGAACTTTAAAGTAGTTTTTTCCAATTCTGTGAAGAAAGTCATTGG
Source organism: Macaca thibetana thibetana (assembly GCF_024542745.1). Classification (NCBI taxonomy): domain Eukaryota; kingdom Metazoa; phylum Chordata; class Mammalia; order Primates; family Cercopithecidae; genus Macaca; species Macaca thibetana. The sequence continues at coordinate 32,669,569 of NC_065586.1, read as the reverse complement.
TAGCTAAATGGGGATGGCAATGAATCTGTAAATTACCTTGGGCAGTATGGCCATTTTCACGATATTGATCCTACCCATGAGCATGGAATGTTCTTCCATTTGTTTATGTCCTCTTTTATTTCATTGAGCAGTTTGTAGTTCTCCTTGAAGAAGTCCTTATCCCTTGTAAGTTGGATTCCTAGGTATTTTATTCTCTTTGAAGCAATTGTGAATGGTAGTTCATTCATGATTTGGCTCTCTGTTTGTATGTTATTTGTGTATAAGAATGTTTGTGATTTTTGCGCACTGATTTTGTATCCTGAGACTTTGCTGAAGTTGCTTATCAGCCTAAGGAGATTTTGGGCTGAGACAGTGGCGTTTTCTTTTTTCTTTTTTTTTTTTTTATTATTATTATTTTTAATTTATTTATTATTATTATACTTTAAGTTGTAGGGTACATGTGCATAACGTGCAGGTTTGTTACATATGTATACTTGTGCCATGTTGCTGTGCTGCACCCATCAACTCGTCATTTACATCAGGTATAACTCCCAATGCAATCCCTCCCCCCTCCCCCCTCCCCATGATAGGCCCCGGTGTGTGATGTTCCCCTTCCTGAGTCCAAGTGATCTCATTGTTCAGTTCCCACCTATGAGTGAGAACATGCGGTGTTTGCTTTTCTGTTCTTGTGATAGTTTGCTAAGAATGATGGTTTCCAGCTGCATCCATGTTCCTACAAAGGACACAAACTCATCCTTTTTGATGGCTGCATAGTATTCCATGGTGTATATGTGCCACATTTTCTTAATCCAGTCTGTCACTGATGGACATTTGGGTTGATTCCAAGTCTTTGCTATTGTGAATAGTGCTGCAATAAACATACGTGTGCATGTGTCTTTATAGCAGCATAATTTATAATCCTTTGGGTATATACCCAGTAATGGGATGGCTGGGTCATATGGTACATCTAGTTCTAGATCCTTGAGGAATCGCCATACTGTTTTCCATAATGGTTGAACTAGTTTACAATCCCACCAACAGTGTAAAAGTGTTCCTATTTCTCCACATCCTCTCCAGCACCTGTTGTTTCCAGACTTTTTAATGATCGCCATTCTAACTGGTGTGAGATGGTATCTCATTGTGGTTTTGATTTGCATTTCTCTGATGGCGAGTGATGATGAGCATTTTTTCATGTGTCTGTTGGCTGTATGAATGTCTTCTTTTGAGAAATGTCTGTTCATATCCTTTGCCCACTTTTTGATGGGGTTGTTTGTTTTTTTCTTGTAAATTTGTTTGAGTTCTTTGTAGGTTCTGGATATTAGCCCTTTGTCAGATGAGCAGATTGCAAAAATTTTCTCCCATTCTGTAGGTTGCCTGTTCATTCTGATGGTAGTTTCTTTTTCTGTGCAGAAGCTCTTTAGTTTAATTAGATCCCATTTGTCAATTTTGGCTTTTGCTGCCGTTGCTTTTGGTGTTTTAGACATGAAGTCTTTGCCCATGCCTATGTCCTGAATGGTACTACTTAGGTTTTCCTCTAGGATTTTTATGGTATTAGGTCTAACATTTAAGTCTCTAATCCATCTTGAATTAATTTTCCTATAAGGAGTAAGGAAAGGATCCAGTTTCAGCTTTCTACTTATGGCTAGCCAATTTTCCCAGCACCATTTATTAAATAGGGAATCCTTTCCCCATTTCTTGTTTCTCTCAGGTTTGTCAAAGATCAAATGGCTGTAGATGTGTGGTATTATTTCTGAGGACTCGGTTCTGTTCCATTGGTCTATCTCTCTGTTTTGGCACCAGTACCATGCTGTTTTGGTTACTGTAGCCTTGTAGTATAGTTTGAAGTCAGGTAGCGTGATACCTCCAGCTTTGTTCTTTTGACTTAGGATTGTCTTGGAGATGCGGGCTCTTTTTTGGTTCCATATGAACTTTAAAGCAGTTTTTTCCAATTCTGTGAAGAAACTCGTTGGTAGCTTGATGGGGATGGCATTGAATCTATAAAATACCTTGGGCAGTATGGCCATTTTCACGATATTGAATTCTTCCTATCCATGAGCAAAAGACAAGAACCACATGATTATCTCAATAGATGCAGAAAAGGCTTTTGACAAAATTCAACAGCCCTTCATGCTAAAAACGCTCAATAAATTCGGTATTGATGGAACGTACTTCAAAATAGTAAGAGCTATTTATGACAAACCCACAGCCAATATCATACTGAATGGGCAAAAACTGGAAAAATTCCCTTTGAAAACTGGCACAAGACAGGGATGCCCTCTCTCACCACTCCTATTCGACATAGTGTTGGAAGTTCTGGCTAGGGCAATTAGGCAAGAGAAAGAAATCAAGGGTATTCAGTTAGGAAAAGAAGAAGTCAAATTGTCCCTGTTTGCAGATGACATGATTGTATATTTAGAAAACCCCATTGTCTCAGCCCAAAATCTCCTTAAGCTGATAAGCAACTTCAGCAAAGTCTCAGGATACAAAATTAATGTGCAAAAATCACAAGCATTCTTATACACCAGTAACAGACAAACAGAGAGCCAAATCAGGAATGAACTTCCATTCACAATTGCTTCAAAGACAATAAAATACCTAGGAATCCAACTTACAAGGGATGTAAAGGACCTCTTCAAGGAGAACTGCAAACCACTGCTAAGTGAAATAAAAGAGGACACAAACAAATGGAAGGACAGTGGCGTTTTCTAAATACACAATCATGTCATCTGCAAACAGGGACAATTTGACTTCCTCTTTTCCTAATTAAATACCTTTTATGTCTTTCTCCTGCCTGATTGCCCTGGCCAGAACTTCCAACACTGTGTTGAATAGGAGTGGTGAGAGAGGGCATCCCTGTCTTGTGCCAGTTTTCAAAGGGAATGCTTCTAGTTTTTGCCCATTCAGTATGATATTGGCTGTGCATTTGTCATAAATAACTCTTACTATGTTTGAGATACGTCCCATCAATACCTAGTTTATTGAGAGTTTTTAGCATGAAGGGCTGTTGAATTTTGTCAAAGGCCTTTTCTGTATCTATTGAGATAATCATGTGGGTTTTGTCTTAGGTTCTGTTTATATGATGGATTACATTTATTGATTTGCGTATGTTGAACCAGCCTTGCATCCCAGGGATGAAGCCAGCTTGATCATGGTGGATAGGTTTTTGATGTGCTACTGGATTCAGTTTGCCAGTATTTTATTGAGGATTTTCGCATCAATGTTCATTAGGGATATTGGTCTAATATTCTCTTTTTCTGTTGTGTCTCTGCCAGGCTTTGGTATCAGGATGATGCTGGCCTCATAAAATGAGTTAGGGAGGATTCCCTCTTTTTCTGTTGATTGGAATAGTTTCAGAAGGAATGGTACCAGCTCCTCTTCGTACCTCTGGTAGAATTTGACTGTGAATCCATCTGGTCCTGGACTTTTTTTGGTTGGTAGGCTATTAATTATTGCCTCAATTTCAGAGCCTGTGATTCGTCTATTCAGAGATTCAAGTTCTTCCTGGTTTAGTCTTGGGAGGGTGTATGTGTCCAGGAATTTATCCATTTCTTCTAGGTTTTCTAGTTTATTTGCATAGAGGTGTTTATAGTATTCTCTGATGGTAGTTTGCATTTCTGTGGGGTCGGTGGTGACATACACTTTATCATTTTTTATTGCGTCTTTTTGATACTTCTCTCTTTTCTTCTTTATTAGTCTTACTAGTGGTCTGTCAATTTTGTTGATCTTTTCAAAAAACCAGCTGCTGGATTCATTGATTTTTTTTGGAGGTTTTTTTTTTTTGTCTGTCTCCTTCAGTTCTGCTCTGATCTTAAGTATTTCTTGCCTTCTACTAACTTTTGAATATGTTTGCTCTTGTTTCTCTAGTTTTAATTGTGATGTTAGGGTGTCAATTTTAGATCTTTCCTGCTTTCTCTTTTGGGCATTTAGTGCTATAAATTTCCCTCTACACACTGCTTTAAATGTGTCCCAGAGATTCTGGTATGTTGTGTCTTTGTTCTCGTTGGTTTCAAAGAACATCTTAATTTCTGCCTTCGTTTCGTTATGTACCCAGTAGCCATTCAGGAGCAGGTTGTTCAGTTTCCATGTAGTTGAGCGGTTTTGAGTATCTTAATCCTGAGTTCTAGTTTGATTGCACTGTGGTCTGAGAGACAGTTTGTTATGGTTTCTGTTCTTTTACATTTGCTGAGGAGTGCCGCACTTCCAAATATGTGGTCAATTTTGGAATAAGTGTGATGTGGTGCTGAGAAGAATGTATATTCTGTTGACCTGGGGTGGAGAGTTCTGTAGATGTCTATTAGGTCTGCTTGGTGCAGAGCTGAGTTCATTTCCTGGATATCCTTTTTAACTTTCTGTCTCGTTGATCTGTCTAATGTTGTCAGTGGAGTATTAAAGTCTCCCATTATTATTGTGTGGTGAGTCTAAGTCTTTTTGTAGGTTTCTAAGGACCTACTTTATGAATCTGGGTGCTCCTGTATTGGGTGCACATATATTTAGGATAGTTAGCTCTTCCTGCTGAGTTGATCCCTTTTCCATTATGTAATGGCCTTCTTTGTCTCTTTTGATCTTTGTTGGTTTAAAGTCTGTTTTATCAGAGACTAGGATTGCAACCCCTGCTTTTTTTTGTTTTCCATTTGCTTGGTAGGTCTTCCTCCATCCCTTTGTTTTGAGCCTGTGTGTGCCTCTGCACGTGAGATGGGTCTCCTTTATACAGCACACTGATGGGTCTTGACTCTTTATCCAATTTGCTGATCTGTGTCTTTTAATTCGGGCGTTTTGCCCATTTACATTTAAGTTTAATATTGTTATGTGTGAGTTTGATCCTGTCATTATGATGTTAGCTGGTTATTTTGCTGGTTAGTTGATGCAGTTTCTTCCTAGCATCAATGGTGTTTCCAGTTTGGCATGTTTTTGCAGTGGCTGGTACTGGTTGTTCCTTTCCATGTTTAGTGCTTCCTTCAGTAGCTCTTGTAAGGCAGGCCCGGTAGTGACAAAATTTCTCAGCATTTGCTCGTCTGTAAAGAATTTTATTTCTCCTTCACTTATGAAGCTTTGTTTGGCTGGATATGAAATTCTGGGTTGAAAGTTCTTTTCTTTAAGTATGTTGAATATTAGCCCCCACTCTCTTCTGGCTTGTAGAGTTTCTTCCGAGAGATCCGCTGTTAGTCTGATGGGCTTCCCTTTGTGGGTAACCCAACCTTTCTCTCTGGCTGCCCTTAACATTTTTTCCTTCATTTCAACTTTGATGAATGTGAAAATTGTGTGTCTTCAAGTTGCTCTTCTCGAGTATCTTTGTGGCATTCTCTGTATTTCCTGAATTTGAATGTTGGCCTGCTTTGCTGGGTTGGGGAAGTTCTCCTGGATAATGTCCTGAAGAGTGTTTTCCAACTTGGTTCCATTCTCCCCAACACTCTCAGGTACACCAGTGAGACATAGATTTGTCTTTTTACATAGTCCCATATTTTTTGGAGGCTTTGTTCCTTTCTTTTTACTCTTTTTTCCTTTAAATTTCTCGCTTCATTTCATTCATTTGATCTTGAATCAATGATACCCTTTCTTCCACTTGGTCAAATCGGCTACTGATGGTTGTGCATGTGTCATGTAATTCTTGTGCCATGGTTTTCAGCTCCATCGGGTCATTTAAGGTCTTCTCTATGCTGTTTATTCTGGTTAGCCATTCGTCTAATCTTTTTTCAAAGTTTTTAGCGTCTTTGCGATGAGTTCAAACATCCTCCTTTAGCCCGGAGAAGTTTGTTATTACCGATCATTTGTAGTCTTCTCTCAACTTGTCAAAATCATTCTCCGTCCAGGTTTGTTGCATTGCTGTTGAGGAGCTGTGTTCCTTTGGAGGAGAAGAGGTGTTTGATTTTAGAATTTTCAGCGTTTCTGCTCTGGTTTCTCCCCATCTTTGTGGTTTTATCTACTGTGGGTGTCTTTGATGATGGTGACGTACAAATGGGGTTGTGGTGTGGTTGTCCTTTTTGTTTGTTAGTTTTCCTTCTAACAGTCGGGACCCTCAGCTGCAGATGATGGTGACATACAAATGAGGTTTTGGTGTGGATGTCCTCTCTGTTTGTTAGTTTTCCTTCTTTGTTAGTTTTCCTTCTGACAGTCAGGACCCTCAGCTGCAGGTCTGTTGGAGTTTGTGGGAAGTCCACTCCAGATCCTGTTTGCCTGGGTGTCACCCGTGGAGGCTGCAGAACAGCAAATATTGCAGAACGGAAAATGTTGCTGCCTGATCCTTCCTCTGGAAGCTTCATCTCAGAGGGGCACCTGGCTGTATGAGGTGTCAGTCGGTCCCTACTGGGAGATGTCTCCCAGTTAGGCTACTTGGGGATCAGGGACCCACTTGAGCTGGCAGTCTGTCCGTTCTCAGATCTCAAGCTCCATGCTGGGAGAACCACTATTCTCTTCAAAGCTGTCAGACAGGGACGTTTAAGTTTGCAGAAGTTTCTGCTCCCTTTTGTTCAGCTCTGCCCTGCCTCCAGAGGTGGAGTATACAGAGGCAGGCAGGCTTCTTTGAGCCACGTTCAAGCTTCCCGGCCGCTTTCTTTGCCTAGTCAAGCCTCAGCAATGGTGGACGCCCCTCCCCCAGCCTCACTGCCGCCTTGCAGTTCGATCTCACTGCTGTGCTAGCAGTGAGTGAGGCTCCGTGGGCGTGGGACCCTCCAAGCCAGGTGCGGGATATAATCTCCTGGTGTGCCATTTGCTAAGATTATTGGAAAAGCACAGTATTAGGGTGGGAGTGTCCTGATTTTCCAGGTACTGTCACAGCTTCCCTTGGCTAGGAAAGGGAATTCCCCAACCCCTTGCACTTCCCTGGTGAGGCGATGCCCTACCCTCGTTCGACTCACAGTCTGTGGGCTGCACCCACTGTCCGACAAGCCCCAATGAGATGAACCCAGTACCTCAGTTGGAAATGCAGAAATCACCTATCTTCTGCATTGCTCATGCTGGGAGCTGTAGACTGGAGCTGTTCCTATTCGGCCATCTTGGAACCTCTTAAATTATTTTCGTTTTGTGTGATTGCAATTTTGGAATGTTTCTTCAGGTGCAACGAAGGGCGTGTTGGTAGACATTGTGAATGCAGCACAGATGAAGTTAACAGTGAAGACATGGACGCTTACTGCAGAAAAGAAAACAGTTCAGAAATCTGCAGTAACAATGGAGAGTGCGTTTGTGGACAGTGTGTTTGTAGGAAGAGGGATAATACAAATGAAATTTATTCTGGCAAATTCTGCGAGTGTGATAATTTCAACTGTGATAGATCCAATGGCTTAATTTGTGGAGGTAAGTAAAGGACCTGAAGTGGTTGTAAGACGTGATCTCATCTAATGTCACAAAAAATCTAGAGTTTACTTGGTGCATAAGTAGAAGAGGGGTAGCTCGAGGGTCAGTTCTGCCCCAGGTATACTTTCTCACACGTTGTTGCTTATTTTACTTTTCAGTCAATACTGTGATTGTATATTTTTACCATTAGTTTGAGAAATGATATGCTTAATTGCAGGAAATGGTGTTTGCAAGTGTCGTGTGTGTGAGTGCAACCCCAACTACACTGGCAGTGCATGTGACTGTTCTTTGGATACTAGTACTTGCGAAGCCAGCAACGGACAGATCTGTAATGGCCGGGGCATCTGCGAATGTGGTGTCTGTAAGTGTACAGATCCGAAGTTCCAAGGGCAAACATGTGAGATGTGTCAGACCTGCCTTGGTGTCTGTGCTGAGCATAAGTAAGTATTTCCTAATTGCTTGAAATAGTTGATACTTCCTCTTGGCTCTCCAAAGCCTGTGTTGTTACTAGAACCGGAACAGTGCCAGTATTAGAATATACTATAAATAAAATGCCTGCCACGTGGAAGCCTACTCTTTAATTCCTAAAAGTTTTTTCTCAACAGCTAGTATGTATTACATGGTATGAAGTGTGTCATGTGAGAGTTGTACTATTATTTTGATCTGAATGTGGTAGATAATTGAATTTACATGGTAACCTTTATTTTGGCAATTAAGATTTAATTTAGTTTGTCATTACCAATTTCTTAATTACTATCTTTTGACAAAACTAAGCCAAATTAAAGATTTTTCCTCTTGAAGGATTATTATACTAGTAAAATATTTAAATTATTTAAATATTATGATTTTGGCCGAGGACAGTGGCTCACACCTATAATCCCAGCACTTTGGAAGGCCGAGGCAGGTGGATCACTTAAGGTCAGGAGTTTGAGACCAGTCTGGCCAATGTGGTGAAACCCCATCTCTACTAAAAATACAAAAATTAGCCAGATATGGTGGTGTGTGCCTATAATCTCAGCTACTTGGGAGGCTGAGGCATGAGAATTGCTTGAACCCGGGAGGCAGAGGTTATAGTGAGCCAAGGTTGTGCACTGCCTGGACGACAGAGCAAGACTCCATGGCAAAAAAAAATTATTATGATTTTATGTTACATATTTAATATGTGATAGGGCTAATTTATTTTACTATCTTTTATTAATAGCGTTTTAATTTGAACTGTAATAAATCTTTTATTATGGAAATTAGCATCTTTTTACATAATTTTTCTATCCACAAATGTAATGCATCTCTTCATTTATTCAGATCCTCCTTCATAGCTGTTTGTTCAATTTGGTCACAAGAGTTTAGCATGGGAAATATGTTTAAGCAAATATTTATTGAAATAATAAAATTTAAATATAATAATATGGTTTTTTTTTTAACAGAGAATGTGTTCAGTGCAGAGCCTTCAATAAAGGAGAAAAGAAAGACACATGCGCACAGGAATGTTCCTATTTTAACATTACCAAGGTAGAAAGTCGGGACAAATTACCCCAGCCAGTCCAACCTGATCCTGTGTCCCATTGTAAGGAGAAGGATGTTGACGACTGTTGGTTCTATTTTACATATTCAGTGAATGGGAACAATGAGGTCATGGTTCATGTTGTGGAGAATCCAGGTAGAAATGCGATGATTGCAAACATTCTTTTCATATCTTGTATGTCTTGTTTCTGCTTATTTAGGCCTAACATCCAGAAACAGTCTCCAGCTGGAATATTTTAGGTCAAGTTGGGAAATTTTTCATCTTTCAAAGCTTAAAATATTACCTAATTAACTGTATAAGAAATAAGGAAAACAGAGTTCCACTTTTAAGTTTTCTAAGTGGAGAGTTTGAAGATTAAATGCAGTGATTTATATAAGACACTTAGAACGATGCCTGACACCAAGTGCGTAGTAAGAGTTTTTTTTTTATGATTGATGATTTTAAAATTAGAGCTTGATTTAAGTTTGAATACTAGGAAAGATAATTTGTTAAAGGATATTAATATAAAGTGTTGATTTTGTTCAACTTCTCTGAAGGTGAAACTTTTTTTTTTTTAATCTTAGTTTTCCTGGTAGCCTTTTTGTAGATTCTTTAGAATTTTCTACCTTAGTGTACATGTTTTTGTGTAAACATAAGCTTTCATTTCTCTTGGGTAAATAGTAAAAATGGCATTTTGGAGCATATGGTAAGCATATGTTTAACTTTGTAAGAAGCTGCCAGGTTCTTAGAGTCCTGTAGTGTTTTGAATTATCATCTAGGTGTTTTGCAAATATTGTCTCCCAGCCTGTGCCTCCTTATCGTTTCATTTTTTTAAGTGTCTTTTGAACACCACAGGTTTTAATTTTGATTAAGTACAGTTTACCAAGTTTTTCTTTTGTGGCTCTTATTTTTACATTGTCTTTCAGAACTCTGCCTAACCCAAGATTTTAAGGATTTTTCTCCTGTGTTTTTTTCTAGAAGTTTTATAGTTTCTGGGGTTTCACATTTAGATCTGTAACTCATCTTTAGTTATTCTTAGTGTGTGACAAAAGGCTCAGTTTTTTTCATATCAGTGTCCACTTGTTCTAGGGGCATTTGTTGAAAAAAGACTGTCCTTTCTCCACCTTTGTTGAAAATCAGGTGACCTGACATGTGTAGGCCTGTTTCTGACTCTATTCTGTTCCATGTATCTGAGTGTCTATCTGTTAGCTATACCACGTGGTCTTGTAGCTTTCTTTATAGCTAGCCCTGAAAGCAGGTAATAAGAGTCTTCCAACTTTATTATTTCACAAAAGTGTTTTTGAGACACTTCCCCTAGTTCACTGCCTTCCACGTTAATTTTAAAATTGGCTTGCTGATTGCTACAGAAGTTCTGCCAGGAGTTTGAGTGGGATACTATTGAGTTTATAGATCAAACTGGGAAGAATTGACATCTTAACAGTATTAGGTTTTGTAACTCCTGCACATGGAGTATCTCTCCATTTATTCAGTCTGAAAGATTTCTTTTTATCAGTGTTTAGTAATTCTTAACATGCAAATTTTGCATATATTTTGTTAGACTTATATGTAAGTTTTTCATGCTTTTTCATTCTATAGTAAATACTACTGTTTAAAAATTTCTGTTTTCAATATGTGGAAATAAATTATATATATAGAAAAGTACATGATTTTTGTTCATTGATTATGTATCCTGCAAGCTTGTAAACTCACTTGTTAGTTCTAAAAGCTATTTTATAGATTCTTTGGGATAGTGTGCGTTCACTCTCTTGGGTGTTTATTCCTGTATTTTTTTTTAATAAGATACTGCCCAGCTTTGTGGTACTTATTATAACCTTCTTATTTTCCAGAGTGTCCCACTGGTCCAGACATCATTCCAATTGTAGCTGGTGTGGTTGCTGGAATTGTTCTTATTGGCCTTGCATTACTGCTGATATGGAAGCTTTTAATGATAATTCATGACAGAAGGGAGTTTGCTAAATTTGAAAAGGAGAAAATGAATGCCAAATGGGACACGGTAAGTTACAAAACATCTAAAAAGCAAAGTGGCTCATAAAGTAAATGTAATACTCCTAAGACTTATATATTAACTGTCAGGGTGATCATTAAAGTCATTTTTAAGCGTTTTATTCCCCCAAAAGTTACTCAAGGAATTTGCATTTAGTGAAAAACAGAAAGCATCCTAAATATATCCCATTGAAACAAAACATTGATTATAAGCATGTATATTCTGGTTACTGTGGCCAGTATTTTTATTTCTTTAATAGTTTCGATCCTAAATCTGCCTTTTCATCTAATGTGGGGCAGAATCCTAAATAATGTTATCTGTGTAGCAAGCTATTCAATGGAAAGCTGTTTCTTTCTTTAAAAAAAGAAACAAAAAAACAACCTTCAATGAAAGCCAGATTCAAAAGGTTGTATACCAAGTTTGTCCAACTTGCAGCTTGTGGGCCAGGACATGCAGACCAGAACAGCTTTGAATGTGGCCCCAACACAAATTTGTAAACTTTCTTAGAAATTGTAAGTTGTTGTTTTTTTTTTTTTGGTGACTTTTTTTTAAGCTTATCGGCTATTGTTAGTGTATTTTATGTGTGGCCCAAGACAATCATTCTTCTTCCAATGTGGCCCAGGGAAGCCAAAAGATTAGACACCCCTGCTGTATACAATATGATTCCATTTAGAAGATATTCTGGAAAAGCAAAACTGTAGGGGCAAAAATCAGTGGTTGCTAGGGGCTGGAACGGAGGAAAGGGTTGACCACAACAGGGCGTAAGGAATCTTCCTGGGGATGATCTTGATTGTGGGTAGATTTATGTATTTGAAAACTCACAGAACTATGTACTTTAAAAAGATGTGTGTTCCTCTATGAAAACTGTATCTCAGTAAACCTTAGCTTATAAAAATCTTAAAAGCCCTAAGTGACTGAAAGTTTATGTTAGCATTTTTAGAGCTTTGAAATAAGGAGTCAGAGGGTGGGGTAACCAAATGTTGGCCTTTGTGTATCCATCTTTTGATACAAGAAAGCAACGACAATCTTCAGTATTTTTAAATTATAAATGAATTGTAGTTAGTTGCACTTTACTACAATTTCCTTGGGTTTTTTAAAATTATCAGTTTTTTAAATTATAAATTGCAGAAGGGTAGAAATAGAAAAAAAATTCCCTTTATAGTGTTTGAACACTATAAATGTCCTTTTTTTTTCTGATGAAATCATTAGAAACTATTTCTTTTACTTTAGCAAGAAAATCCGATTTACAAGAGTCCTATTAATAATTTCAAGAATCCAAACTACGGACGTAAAGCTGGTCTCTAAATTGCCGTTCGTATTTTCCTTCACTTTCTGCCTTTGCATGTGAACTTTTATCTTTTTTACTGCACTGTGTGTCCTTATCACTATTGCTGGTCTTTTTTTAAGTCTGGCTTTAAATATCGCTATTGTGGCTTTTCTTTTTGTGTGTTAACTTCGCGTTTTTCTTAGAAAGACTGTAAAATAAGTCATGTGATATAGAACAGCAGCTATGTTGTAGTGAAAAGAGAATGTGCTTTGCAATTAGTTAGACATTAGGTCAAATCCCACCTCTTCCACTTAGTAAGCAGAACAGCATTGAGCCACTTCACTTCTCATCTATCACAGGGAGTCAGTACTCTGTATTGTATGGGGTGGTTGTATTTGGCAAATGCACTCTAGTATATGAAATCAGCCTGTCAGCTCTAATCCTCACAACAGTCCTATGCCTAGAATAATATTATCCTTTTTTCTTTTTCTTTTTTTTTTGAGACAGAGTCTTGCTCTGTCGCCCAACCTGGAGTGCAGTGGTGTGATGACAGCTCACTGCAACCTCTGCTTTCCAGATTCCAGCAATTCTCCTGCCTCAGCCTCCCAAGTATCTGGGATTACAGGTGCCTGCCACCACGCTAGGCTAATTTTTTTATTTTTAGTAGAGACGGGGTTTCACCATGTTGGCTGGGCTGGCCTTGAAGTCCTGACCTCTGGTGTTCCACCTGCCTTGGCCTCCCAAAGTGCTGGGATTACAGGTGTGAGCCACTGTGCCCCACCAGTATTATCCTTAAATAACAAATTTGTTATGAGTAAATTTTAGGGTCGGATAGTGAAAATTGATCATGAAATCCAAATTGCAGAATAGAAAATTAAATGTAACCTAGTGTGATATTTGTATGGTATGCAACTACAGTATCATTATTGGTTCTCAAAAGATTTGAGATCAGTTTCTTGAATATAACTTGAAATTTCATTAAAAGCCAGAAGACCATATATATGTATGTATATTATATATATGTGTGTGTGTCTGTGTATGTGAGAATGATTCTAATTTTCAAATGTAAGTTTATAACTTCATACCTGAATTTTCATGAAATGTTTCCAGCATATTCTAATATAATCATGCAAGCCCCTAAAACTCTGATAACAAAGGTTAATTGTGATTAGAACTAAATTCTCCTGACTGGTGATTGAGAACTCTTCCTCCTTTTCCCAACTGTCTGACTATAATAGGGCCTGGAAGATTTCCACTTTTCTCACTGCCTACCTTATTGTGCAGATAAAGACAGTGTTGGTGACACATACAGATCATTGTGTCTCAGGCATGATTCTAAACTCTTAATCTATATTTAATCTTCATAGTGAAAGTTGTAGGAATGTTTTACATATGAGAAAACTGAGACACATAAGGGTTATGTAACTTGACCGAGTTCCCATGGCTAGTCAGTCAGAGAGCTGAAATTTGAACCCAGGCAGTTGGGCTCCAGAGTCCATGTTCTTGTCTACGGCATTGTACTTCGTAGCAGTTATGTATCTTCAGAAGTCCCTGTTACCTGGTTAGGAAGAGGTAGATCACTCTTTATAGAGATTTACAGCCTTTTTACAATTTGTTGTTACTCTGTCAGAGTTAACACTGCTGCCGTTGGCAAACATCATATTAGGGACATCACTTTAATACATGGAACCCAGTGCTGCAGTTGTGCTTATTGACTGTTGAGAGTGTGCTTACAAACTGATCATGAATAAGAGCTTAAAGGACAGGAATGTTTAATAGTTACAAGTGATATGGGAAGTACTGATAACATTAGAAATCATTAACTTGTCAGATTTTTATTTCTAAGTAGATCGTAAGACTTTTTAAACTTAAATTTGTTGGCAGAAAATTATATTCAAATTTAACATACGAGCAGGTTGGTACAAATTTGTGTTAGTCTGAGACAACACATTTTTCTCGTTCTCACTTAGTACTTTACAGAAAGTCATTTTTAGAGGAAAACTGATTAGCCAATGACATTGCCAGGCTTTTTTTTCTTTTTTAATAGATATTATTTTCTTTAGTTGTAGGTCAAAAATAGGCAAATGTTGACAATTTTGTGTGGTTATTTCTCACAGGAGAAAAAATTTCTGACCTACTGAGGTGAAATTTTCACCCTTGCTGTACCTTTAATTGTATTTTGAAGGAAATAATGAGTAAATGTTACTTAAACTTAATGTTTATAATGTATATATGGCTAAAATGTTGCTAAAATAAGCATTTTATGTAATTCAAGAAGCAAAAGTTTGGTAAACATTTCTCTATGCATTATTGAAGTCCAGGCAATTTGATGGCTACAGATTATTTTAAGAGATGTTTTCTCAAGAAAAAGTAGAAATTAACAATTGAAATAAATGAAGGAGCATCAAGAAATTACATCACGGATTGTAAAAAACTTTTCTGATACGGACCAAGGTTTGCCAGTCAATTACGTCATTAAACTTTTTGAAATAATGGGTAGGCACTAATTACTTTGGCACCAGACTACCATGTAGGAACATTAAAAAGAACATGTCACATTACCAGCTTCTAACTGTTGGAGTGGGTTAAAAAAAATGGTCTGTCCTCATCTGCTCTATGCAGGTTTAAATGTGGATCCCAAATCTCCCACAGTTCTGCATTACATATTTAATACATTATAGAAATGGTTCTGTAGCTACCACTGTCAGCCATTCCAGAGTGAGCACAAAGATGACATTTCATTGAGCTTGAGGGCTTCCTTTCATAATATAACCCTGTTCTCTTGATGTGGATTTTATTGGGGTGGGGGGGGGTGGTGCACTCTGGATGATGGAAACTAATCTGAATTATTTTAGTTCACCTTCATTTAAAATGATGCCTAATGCAGATAGTGAGCTTAATTTTACCTCTAACCTTGCATGTTAAACTTTTGTTTGAATGGACTTTGAAATAATAAATACAAATGTTTGTGTATATGACAAGACAGATTTTTCTCCAAAGGTAAGTTCTTCCATATAAATTACACTTTGGACTCATCTGTATAGGGCTTTTTTTATTTTTTGTTTTCTTTTTTTTTTTGTCCTTCCCTTATAATTCTTGAGTATTAAATACTAGATTTAGCAAATATATTATTTTAAAGAAACTTAGATGGTAATTAATTTTCCCAACATATTTGAAGGGATGCGTAGCACTTAGCCTCAAATCAGATAGGATATAAATGTGGAGTGTAATTTGCACTCTGGCTTTTTAAGATGGTAGTTGCTAGAATCCGGTTTCCTGACCCCCATTTTGAAATGTGTGCTCTCAAAACTGTATAATGTATTAGCTTCAGTTGGGACTAGAGCTGAGAGTTTGATGTACACAGTTTTGTCATCCACATCATATGCTGTTTGAGGGATCCTGAGCTTGTCCATGTTTCTGCAGCAACCATTCAAGGTGTATTTTGAGGAGGGGGAGTGATGAGGACTGAGGCATGTTGTCAGGTTCTGATTGGTATCACATGAGCTGCTGAGCTGAAATCACAGAGGTTTATTTGGTGTCTTGTGGGACCCAGCCTTTTATATGCTACATTTTTCCCTTGGTGGTATGGGATACCTACAGGATGAAGGTCAGACTTCATAGCAAGGCTTCTAGGGCCGTTCTTCCTTTGTCTCCTCACCTCAAAACATATGCCCCCTTAAATCTTTTTTTTTTTTTTTTTTTTTTTTGAGATGGAGTCTTGCTCTTTTGGCCAGGCTGGAGTGCAGTGCTGCGATCTTGGCTCACTGCAATCTCCGCCTCCCGGGTTCAAGTGATTCCCCTATCCCAGCCTCCCGAGTAGCTGGGATTACAGGCACACGCCACCACACCCAGCTAAGTTTTGTACTTTTAGTAGAGACAGGGTTTCACCATGTTGTCCCGGCTGATCTCAAACTCCTGACCTCAAGTGATCCACCCCTCGGCCTCTCAAAGTTCTGGGATTACAGGCATGAGCCACTGCGCCTGCCCTCCCCTAACTCTAAAAGCTTCTGAACTATATATATTTCTATTTAAATGTCCCATTCTTTTCCCTACACCTTGACCTTGCATAGATTTCTGTTTACCAGCCAATAATTTATCTATAGTCAATTTCACAATGAAAATCTCCTTAATCTTCTTAAAGTTGATAACTTTTTTCTTATACCATTCCCAGATTATGTTCATAACTCTATTGTAAACTTTATCAGAGTGCCTTATTTTCATGTCTCTCACCCACCAAACCCCTTGAGGGCAGAAATTGTGGCACCAAAAGGCAGATCCAAATACAGTCTGCAATGAAGTGTGAATAAAATTTAAAAACAAAATTTACTTTTAGATCAAAAAATGTTTTTAGATGCTTTCTATTTTTTAAAAAATCACCTGCAGTAGGTTCTATAGTGAGATACAAAACTGAACAACATTCCAAAATCTTAATTTTTTCCTGAAAAAAAATTTTCCTGGTAGTTAACAAGTATTTTTGATTTGTACTCACTGTAATTTGCTCTGCTAAAGTGTTATTTGGTCACACTTCTCACTTGGCTTTCAAGCCTGCTTTCAATTTATAAGAACAGGAGAAAAAAGAATGCTATGGCAAGTATTTACATGTAGCACTTGCAGTATAAGAGAATTTTTAAGGAAAATGGTGATACAGTTATATGTTTTTTTCTGCTGAAAACATCACTGTCAGTATATTTTTGGATCTTGAAAGATCTCGTGTGTTTATGGCTTGGAGCCTGCTTGCTAGCCTTGATTTCATACTGTTTGCTAAATTATAGCATTACAATAGGACATTTCACCAATATGATATTGAAGAATAACAACTATTTCATAAGGAATGGTAATTATCTAACATTCTAAGCAAATTTGGCAGTGTGACTTGGTGGGGCACAGTGCTGTCCATGACACAATGGCAGCCTTACCCTCTAAATTAGTAACTTCTGTGGGAGACCCCAGAAGCACACCTCCCTCCCAGCAGTGAAAGCCAAGGATTCCCGTTTTGATTAGCAGGCGCCTTCTGTTCACAATAAAGGGATAAGAATCAGGCAGTGATGGCAGCAGAGTTCATGCTTCCTTAAGGCAGGCATTACAGACTAATTCAAAGGAGAGAATCCACGATGACAGTACATTCTGTGCCATGGAGAACATTCTTAAGCCTTCAATGGAGGGAAGGACTCAAGAATGAAATAGCACCAGATAGGGGCATCATTAGACTTGTAAAGCAAAGCTTCCATTTTCTATTTTTATATAAGCCATTATTAATACCTTTAAAACAACTGTGATATCTGGACAAATAAAATAGAAATGACTTCTTAAGATGATTACAACTCAGTCTTGATTTATAAAAATTATTCTATATAATTTTAGTAGAGTGATAATTTTTCTTTTTTTTTTTTTTTAGGGTGAAAATCCTATTTATAAGAGTGCCGTGACAACTGTGGTCAATCCGAAGTATGAGGGAAAATGAGTACCGCCTGTGCAAATCCCACAACACTGAATGCAAAGTAGCAATTTCCATAGTCACAGTTAGGTAGCTTTAGGGCAATATTGCCATGGTTTGGCTCATGTGCAGGTTTTGACAATGTACAATATGTATAATTTTTAAAATGTTTTATTATTTTGAAAATAATGTAATTCATGCCAGGGACTGACAAAAGACTTGAGACAGGATGGTTATTCTTGTCAGCTAAGGTCACATTGTGCCTTTTTGACCTTTTCTTCCTGGACTATTGAAATCAAGCTTATTGGATTAAGTGATATTTCTACAGTGATTGAAAGGGCAATAGTTAATGAGCATGATGAGAGTTTCTGTTAATCATGTATTAAAACTGATTTTTAGCTTTACAAATATGTCAGTTTGCAGTTACGCAGAATCCAAAGTAAATGTCTTGCTAGCTAGTTAAGGATTGTTTTAAATCTGTTATTTTGCTATTTGCCTGTTAGACATGACTGATGACATATCTGAAAGACAAGTACATTTAGAGTTGCTGGTGTAAAATAGGGTTGAAATAGTTGATCTCCACAGGCCATGGGAAAAATTCAGAGAGTTAGGAAGGAAGAACCAATAGCTTTAAAACCTGTGTGCCATTTTAAGAGTTACTTAATGTTTGGTAACTTTTATGCCTTCACTTTACAAATTCAAGCCTTAGGTATAAGAACCGAGCAATTTTCTGCTAAAAAGTCCTTGATTTAGCACTATTTACATAAAGGCCATACTTTGCAAAGTATTTGCTGAATGGGGACCTTTCAAGTTGAATTTATTTTATTTTATTATTTTTATTTTGTTTAATGTCTGGTGCTTTTTATCACCTCTTCTAATCTTTTAATGTATTTGTTTGCAATTTTGGGTAAGACTTTTTTTATGAGTACTTTTTCTTTGAAGTTTTAGCGGTCAGTTTGCCTTTTTAATGAACATGTGAAGTTGTACCGTGGCTATGCAACAGCTCTCACCTATGCGAGTCTTACTTCGAATTAGTGCCATAGCAGACCACTGTATGTTTACTTCTCACCATTTGAGTTGCCCATCTTGTTTCATACTAGTCACATTCTTGTTTTAAGTGCCTTTAGTTTTAACAGTTCACTTTTTACAGTGCTATTTACTGAAGTTATTTATTAAATATGCCTAAAATACTTAAATCGGATGTCTTGACTCTGATGTATTTTATCAGGTTGTGTGCATGAAATTTTTATAGATTAAAGAAGTTGAGGAAAAGCATTTCTGGTTGGTGGGTAGTTCACTTATGAAGATAAAACATAATTCTTTAAAAAAATGTACTAGGAACATAAGGAGAATGGTATGGTAAAATAGAGACTTGAAGACTGTCCTTGGGCTCTCTGAATAATGGTGGATAGATCCTTATGCTGCTGTGCTGGGAGACAGATTTCATCCCAACATTAAGCAGAATTAAATTTATGAACATCTTAGAGCCATTAGTAGGTGCTGGAAACTGTATCAGTTTATTTAAGATAGGGGATTGTTAACTTTTCTGATAAGAAAAATTAGGAAAAATTTTACTTTTATTTGGCTTTGGTTTATGTTTGAAAGGGTATATCCATAAGAACTACTTGTGTAAAGCTTATTAGAAGAAATATATGCTCCTTTCTTAAGCATACAACAAATGTCAGAAATATTTGGAGGAGAAAAGGTTTCAGCCTTGCTAGCCTCTCACGTTTATACAATCCCTTCACATCCTGTTAATTGATCTTCTTTTAGTTACTCCATTTAAATGTGTGTCATAGCTTAAAGCATCTTTGAGGTGAGAATTACACATTTTTACTAATAGTTTGTAAGATCCATCAAAAAATTATATTATTCTCTGTCACCCTGTTTCATCTTGTTTACCACCATCCATAATTCCACTTAATTCATTTCCCTATGCCTTAGGCATAATCAGTAAAGTTGAATTGCATATTTCTGCTCCAGAACTCTGCCCTTATAATGGTATTTTAAAAATATATTAGAACAAAGTAACAAAGCATATCTTCTATATGTACATATTTTTTTTTTCCCCAAACACGTGCTGGAGGCTGGAAGATGGTGAATTTTTAGATTTTATATTATAATGTATAGCAGACAAAAAGATTTTCTAACTATAGGAATCCCTTTGTTGGAAGTTGGAGGAATTGCGTACAAGTTTATTTCTCATGCTGACCGTAAGATCCTAAAATACTTAAATTGGATGACTCAGTTTGACATTTGAGTAATTCTAGGCTTGAAACTGGCAATTTCAAAATATAGTCTGAGAAATTGATAATAGTATATCTATCTATATGTAGATATACACACCACACATTGAGATGCTTTGACTGAAGCCACATAGAACTTCATCACTAAAATATTTATTTTCCCAGCAACAGTACTTTTTGATCTCCAGTGAAACACTTTCCAAAAAGCAAGAGTCCAGGAAGCAAAATAACAATCAGAATTTTTTTTCCATTTATACTATAGAAATTTACAAAATATTAAGTATCATGAGTACATTATTTGGCTAATGTCAAATAGTGGCATATTTTACAGTGATTCCATGACATTTTACAAAGTTTTCTTACTCTTTTCCAGTCTTACTTTATGAATTTCCTTAATACAGACACCCAGGTAAGACCTTGAGCCACAAGAACAGTTCATAATACCACTTAAAAAGTCACCTGTGGTCAGCTTTTTGTTTTTACCTGGAATTTTTCCTTTCTGTTGCCCACTGCAGTTTGAGAGAGAACCTGAAGTAGAAGCCATTTGTCTTTATCCCTTGGAGGCTTAATGTTTACATTTTTTAAACGTTCATTTTTATAGATTCCAGGGGTACATGTGCAGGTGTGTTAACATGGACATGCTGCATAATGGCTACTAGTGTACCCATCACCTTAGTAGTGGACATTATAGTCAATAGGTAATTTTCCACCTTTCACCCTCCTACTACCCTCTCTCTTTTGGAGTCCCGGGAGTCTGTTCTTCCCCTCAATATGTCCATGTGTACCCATTGTTTAGCTTCCACTTACGAGTGAGAACGTGTGATAGTTGATTTTCTGTTTCTGAATTACTTCACTTAGGGTGATGGCCTCCAGCTCCATCCGTGTCACTGCGAAAGACATGACTTCATTAAGGCCTAGATATTTCTGATCTGATATGCTCAAAGAAGTTCAGAAACAAAATGAGTATCTCCTCAGGACTCCTTTTCAACCTGTAAAGATCCTTCACTGGCTCTTTAGAATTTCTCTCATGACTCAGGATTCTTCTGAGAATTTAGGGATAGGTGGAAGTGACTTCTGAGTGATGAGTGGGAGCAGATTTTCAAGGTGGTTTAGGTCTAGATTAAGTAGCCCATCAAATCTCCACTGCTCTGAGGGTGATATGTCATCTAAGTGTGAACCTTTAGAGTACAAAAATGGTAGGAGAACCATGAGACAAGTATTAAGTTCACTGATACGGCAATTCTTATCTTCATTTGCTTCTACAGTTAAGTCTTCACTAGACTTTTAATTAAGATTTTAAATTTTTGAGGGTATAGAGTTTCCATAAAAAGTCATCAGTGATAATACATTTTATTTGACTTTCTACTTATTCTGGATTCTAAAACAGATGGACATATAAACAATTTACTTATGGATCAGTTTGAGAGAGGAAACACTATTCAGAAGATTTAAATCCCAGAATTTAATCCATTGCTTTACTGCAAGTTTACAGAAGACACATTTGTCTTCACTTTTATCTGCAGTAGTTGATATATTGACTTTACATGTGAAAACTTACACTAATGTTGCTTACTGACCAAAATTATTCCTGGGAGGTAAAGAAACCTTCAGATTTTCTACAGTAACCACTGACGGGCCCCCTAGCAGCCATTTTAAACATAAATTTGATGGTGTTGCCCAAACATCCACAGTCCAGTTCAACTTTCAGATCCTCAAGCCTGCCATAGTCCTTTGTGTTTGGTATTGCTTTCTTATCCTTAAATGTGGTAGCTCCATGAGCACAGGGACCTGTGTTTTGATTCACTGTGTCTGCATACGTCACTTCGCAGAACATTTTCAAGGTCCATTCATGTTGTAGCATGTATCAGAACTACACTCCTTTTGTGGCTAAATATTCCATTGCCTGTGTATAGCATATTTATCCATTCATTTTTCAGTGGACACTTGGGGTGTTTCCACCTTTTGGCTCTTATGAATAATATTGCAATAAATATTGGCATATAAGTATCTGTTCAAGTTCATACCTTCAGTTCTTTATATGCCTAAAAGTAGATTCACTGGATCATACAGTAATCGTGTTTTGCTCTTTGAGGAACTGCCAAACTGTTTTCCACAGTGGCTGCACCATTTTACATTCCCACCAGCAATGTATAAGGGTTCACCAGAGAACCCTCAGAACAGAACAGATACTTCACCAGAGAAGATCAATGGCAAAAAAAATCAGAAAAGAAAAAAATGGAAATGCAAATTAAAGTCACAGTGAGATGTCATTAGATACCAATTAGAATGGCTAAAGTTTAAATGGCTGAAAATACCAATTGTATCCTTAGAACAATATCTGGCACAAAGTAAGGTGTAAGCAACCAATAAGTATTTGTTGAGTAGATGGATTCATTTCTGTAATTTGCTACCGTGCCCACCTACCTATTAGCATCTGCAGTGACATACTGGCCTTCCTGCCAGTTCTTCTAGATAAATTCTCCAAGGCCAGACCTACCACTTGTATTCCTCTTCCAAACTCCATCACTTATTGCCTGCTAAGACAAGCAGTTCTCTCCTCTCCTGCATCATCAATTTTCCCCTCTTCTGGGTCATTCCCCTCAGTAACAAACATACTATAGTTACCATCTCTGTTTCTCTCTTTCCTTTTACAACTCAGGAGTTGTCTAAACCATACATCTGTGACCAAATGATTTTTGACAAGGTTTCCAAGTTTGTTCAATGAGGAAAGAAAAATCTTTTCAACAGATGATGCTGGAATAACTGGATTTCCACAAGCAAAAGAGTGAATTCAGAGCCCTAACTCACAACATATACAAATACTTACTCCAAATAGATCAGTGACATATCTAAATATAAGAGCTGAAACCATCAGACTTTTAGAAGAAACACAGGGGTGTACTTCATGACCTTTAATTTGCCAAAGGGTTCTTAAGACACCAAAAGCATGAATAACAAAAGATAAATTGGACTTCATCAAAATTAAAATTAAAAAATTTTTATGCACAAAATTAAAAATATTTGTGCATCAAAGGACATTATCAAAAAAAGTAAGGCAACCTACAGAATGGGAGAAAATACTTGTAAGTTATATATCTGATAAGGGATTAATACCAGAATATATAAAGAACTACAATTTAACAAAAAGTCCAATTAAAAATGGGCACAGCATTACTAATTTCTCTAATGAAGATACATGAATGGCTAACATATTTTGAAAAGAGACTCAGAATCGTTAGTCATCAGGGCAATGCAAATTAAAACCGTAATGAGGTACCACTTCACACTTACTAGGATGGCTCCACTTTTTAAAAAGTGGAAAGTAAGTGTTGGCAAGCATAGAACTCAGAAACCAGAATGCACTGCTGGTGGGAATGTAAAGTGGTACAACCACTGTGGAAAACAGTTCAGCACTCCCTCAGAGCTAAACATAAAATTACCATATGACCCTTCATTTATACTTTTAGATGTATAGTCAAAAGAAAGTAGGGGCTTGAACAGATACTTATATGCTCGTATTAATTGCAGCATTATTCACAGTAGCCAAAACTTGGAAACAACCTAGATATCCATTGAAAAGTGAATGGATGAAGAAAATGCATCATATATGGGACAGTGGCATATTATACAGCCATAAAAGGAATAGAGTTTTGATACATGCAACATGATGAACCTTGCAGATGTTATGCTAAGTGAAATAAATAGACACAAAAGGACAAATACGTGTTCCACTTACATGAAATACTTTGAATAGGTAAGTTCCCTACAGACAGAACAGCAGTTACTAGGTGCTGGGGGGTGGTGGAAGTGGGAAGTTATTGCTAATGGCTGTAGAGTTCTGTTTGGGATGGTTAAAAATTTTGGAAATAGTGGCGATGGTCACATAACATTGTGAAGGTAATTAATGCCACTGAAACAAAGTAGCTTTAATTGCAAAAAAAAAAAAAAAAAAATGAAAAGGCAAGACATAGTGGGGAAAATATTAGCAAAGCGTATTGTCTGATAAAGGACTTCTAGAACACATAAAGATCACTTAAGAGTCTAAAACAAGAATAAGAAGACCCCCCTAAAAGATTTAAACTGGGCAAAATATTTGAACAGATGCTCCACCAGAGAAGATGAATGGCAAAAAAACAAGCAAATGGAAAGACAAAATCATGAGATGCCATTAGACACTCACTAGAGTGGCTGTAATTTAAATGGTTTCCAAGGACATGGAACAACTGGCACTGTGATTTAGCGTTACTGAGAATGTGGACTAGTGCAACCACTTTGGAAAACAAGTTGGCAGTTCTTGAAAAGTTAAACATATGACTTAACATTTGAGTCAGCCATTCTACTTTTGAGCATTTACCCAAGTGAAGTGAAAACAAGTGTCCACACAAAGAATTGTTACACAGTGTTCCTAGCAAGTCTGTTTTTAATAGCCAATAATTGGAAACAACCCAATGTCCATCGACAAGTGAATGCACAGATTGTATATTCAAACAATTTAATACGACTCAACACCAAAAACTAATAAACTGGATACATGCAACAGGCTCCAGGGGAGTCAAGATTTCCCCTTAGTTATGGTTGGAGAGGGTGTTACTGGGCTTCACTGTAGGGGTGACTTGGGAGCAGTGAAAGGATCCAGTTGCCCAGCCCTGACTCAGACACCTGAATCCTCATGGTGCCCTGGAGGAGGCAGTGCTGAGGTAGGCACTTCCCTCGCTGCCACATTCCTTCTGCTCCTCTTCCCTCTGACCCTCAGAGGTCAAGTGGGACACCCTGGAAAGGGAAGCAGCTGCCCACAAGGCCAGTACCCTCCCTAGTTTTTTTTAGGTAACAATCTGAAAGGACAAAGCAACAGGGGGCTACTTGGTCCTGCAGGGGCTTGTCAGGTAAAACATCCAAAGAGAGGAAAAGGACCAAAAGTTTGTAGTCACCTAGATTGCAATTTATTCTAAAGATTTTACTTAAAAGGAAAAAAAGGGACTGATTATCTTGGGGTCAGAGCAGCCATACCAGAGAGTACCCACTTCCCGCCTCCCTCGGTTGCTCTTATCAACCAGAGACTAAGAAAACTTCAGCTTCAGGAGGCTAGAAACCTAAAACAAATGAAAGAAAAATAGGAAAGAAAAAAATGGGAAAGAAAAGGAGAATGTCGGATTAGGCAGCTAGCTACAAGTCAAAAGTGGGAAAAAGAGAGGAACTTCAAGGACTAAGTAAACACCAGTGTAGCAAACATAATGCTAGCCTCAGATCACCTATTGATTTACGAACAAACCTCTGGATACAGGAGAAAGTAAAAAATAATATGTTTATAGATAATTTTTTGATGTAAATATATAATAAACTAAACTACATTCCCACCAGCAGTGCATTCTGGTTTCTGATTTCTATGCTTGCCAACACTTACTTTCCGCTTTTTAAAAATTAGAACCATCCTAGTAAGTGTGAAGTGGTACCTCATTACGGTTTTAATATAATCAAATCCAGTTAGAAATTTAAAATTAATATATTTGTATACTGAAGAATTTAACAAAGGGCACTGATTGACTTTTATACTTCTACAACATAGGTTCTAACTTTAACAATGTTAATATGCACTAATTGAAAATAATTCATGAACTTAATGAGCTGGACGCTCAAATTATAAGCCGGGGGATTCCACTAAATTCCACTGCTCCCATAAGCCTGAGAAGATAACTACATATGAAATTTTAAAAAATGACTATGCCTCACTTTAACTGTAGCCTTGCCTAAGTTTTCCATAGTCATATATCTATTGATGTAAAATATACTACATTGGGCATAGATGGAAGGCCTGACACAATAAATAATAATTAAGTCTTCGGCACTTAAAAACTTGGTTAAAATGTGACCCTGTGAACCTCCAGTTAAGATAATTTATGTGACCCAATGTAAGTTGAAACAAGGCATTCAATGATTAAAACTAATTCTATAAAACCTAATAAAGAGGTGATTATCCTCACTGCTGCTTTCAACAGCCCAATTTTTCTGTTCCCAATCTGAAAAAAATACATATATACATACACACACACACACACACACACATATAGAAAGGGCACCTCATGATGATGGATTACTGCAACCTTAGTGCTGTGGTCCCATCCATTAGGCCTGCCATAGTCAATACCTAATTCATTTAAATTGCTAATTTTATTCAGTTACCTGGTAAATCCTTTGCTCTTAAGGGTTTGGCTGACGGTTCTGTTTAGTGCTCATTTCCATTGCCTCTCAGCTTCAGTTTACCTCCCCTTCTGCAGGGACCCAGTGCAGCTTTTCAGACCGCCTAGGAGGTCTCCCTGGCTCTGTTATCGCCCATGACCTTTGCAGACGAGATCTTAGCATCATCCCCCTTCTCCAGGAGCGCAGGGAGGATGTCCTCCTCCAGGAGATTCATGTAATACTTTAAAGTAGTACTTTTGAGTTCTGGTGGAAATGTATTCCTCATTTACAAATTTTACTTTAAAGTCATTAGACACTCCTGTGAATGGCCTCAAAAAACTCCACTGGAGAAGCTTTGGCAGCCTTTTGCAATGCCTCCTGGAGCCTTTGGACTATTTAGGATGGCCATTAGTTGCCTGGAGCTTCTGATATAATACCCCCTTGGCCCCCTGGTATCCACCATTGGAACAACAAAGGACCGCTGCCTACTGGGCTGTCTTGGAAATGGGAGACTCTGAGAGTCCTTGAGCCTTTCACCCTCCAGACCCAGCTGCCCCTTATGCTTTGGGTCATGGAAACTGCAGCCCACAAGGTTGGCACAGCTACCTAGGCCTCCTTAAGGCAGGATGGAGCAAAACCTGGGCCCCTGATACTTCCACCTGCCGGAGTGGGCAGCTTCCTCTGGCCCAAGTCCCTTGCCAAATACCAGGAGCTCATTCCTCCCCTAGACTCCCTGACTGCCTGGAAAGCCCCTTGGGGTTAACGGAGTGAACAGTAATGGGAGTCGTAGACCATGCAAACATCACCGCTAATCATCCTTGGTGAAGCTTATGGAAAGCTGTTGTTTTCCATCCCTTAGCCAGGATATCCCTAAAAAAGGACAGGACCCCAAAACCACCACTGGTTGAAACTTCAGGCAGTCATCTTAGCACGGGATGTCCTGGTCAACAACTGGCTTCATCTTCATATTTATTGTAAATCTGAAAACTGTCCCCTTCACATCAAACAAACCCTCCAGGAATCTCTTGCATCACACACCCCCAAAGCATTAAATCAAAATCACATATCTCCACACAGACTAAGGTCAAAATTTAAGACCTTGCTAGGATATTCCTTGTTCCCTTCAGAGTTAACATGTTACTAATAACACCCAAGGCATATGTTTTACTTCTTAGAATACACCACCTTGGCTCTCGAAAAAGACACTGAATAGAACTTTCATGTCCCTGATAGGTCCCAAATAACTAATTGAAAGATGTAATGATGTCCTCAACTCCTTGAAATTCCAGTGCCACAAATACACTCCTGAAGTTTTCTAGTTTGTCCTGGGCTTTATCTATTATTATACTTTTTTTTTTTTTTTTTTTTTTTTTTTTTTTAGTCTTGTCCCCATCCGGTAAGGGCTGGAAGCCAGGTTGAGGATGTGTCCTGTCCTGGGGCTCGTTAACCACAGATTGTCCTGCAGGCCGGGCAGCTGCTCATTGGATATGGAACGCATTTTGGGTGATGGCAGAGCCCTCAGGAATGGGATTAATGCCCTTATTAAAGAGGACTGAGGGAGCTTGTTTGTCCCTTCCATCATCTGAAGACACAGCAAGGAAACAGAGGATCACAGTGTCTACGAACCTGGAAATGGGTCCTTGGCAGACACCCAATGTGACAGTGCCTTGATCTTGGACTTCTCAGCCTCCAGAACTGTGAGAAATACATTTCTGTTGTTTATAGGCCACCCACTTCATGGCATTTTGTTATAGCAGCCTGAATGGCCCAAGACAGATGTTTAGGTCAAGGTTTGGTTATTTGGCTTTTGTTTATTTTGCCTATGGATGTCCAGTTGCCCATTTGAGGGAGAGGCTGGCTTTCCTCTCATGAATTGCTTTTGCATATTTTCAAACATCAGTTGAGCATATTTGTTGGATTGAGACTGTTCTGTCCCATTGAATAATAAGTCTATCCATTTGCCAATACCATGTGGAATTTATTAGGTATGTAGTAAGTGTTAAAGTAGAGATGGCATTCTTGTTTTTCAAAATTGCTTTAGCTCTCCTAGTTCCCTTGCTGTCCATATACATTTTTATTACAAGAGAAACGTGCACTTCTTATTATTTCAAAGTATAGTAGTAAGAAAACCTCAGAGTAGCTTCATCACAAATACCGAACTGTCGTTACTGGGAAATCCAAACAGTCCTGCATCAGAACCTGTTTTCCTGATTAACCCAATAATAAAATAGAGCAAAGGCTGGCTTTCTTGCTAAACAGGTTTCACTTTCTTATTATCATCCTAGTCTCTGTGGCTTGGTAACAAGAAACCTTAATGTGTTCACATTTATCTCTTCATAACAAGTGTCTATGACATAGTTTGGTGGGGAGGAAATGAAAACACAAGCACAGAAATCAGGGCTTGGTGAGGTTCAAAAACTCCAAAATTTTCATTCTAACTAAATGAGTTGGGTATATATTTCCATTATCAATGAAAGGGGAAGGGGTATTTTAAATGAATCATATTGGAGAAAGAATGAATGGACACAGATGCACTTATGCTTGCCTAGTTCTTGGAAATAATATTTTTGTATACAAAGAATTAGGATCATCAAATCACTATCTTCACTTTAATTTTTTTAATTTTAAACATGATGGCAGCCTCATCACTCTCCTTTAATTTGAAATTTGTTAACTGTCCTCTAATTTGAAATTTGTTAAGCATGAGCATATGCTTAAGTGGTGATATCTTTCATTTGAAATTTGTAAAATTATAACTGAGACGAGGAGGTCTTTAGAAAATACTGTAAGACTGTTAGATATTTTGTAGGAATGTGAGATTAAATTCTCTAACACAGGTGTTGAGTTAAAGAAAAAAATCCTCATTTCTTACTGAAGAATTTAAAACTAGTTTATGTATTTACATATATATATTTTTTTAAATTACCTACACTATGAAAAGTTACCTTTAAACTAGTAGTTAGGCATTGTTTTATGAACATAAAACAAGCAAAACTGAGTACGTTGAATGAAAATTTAGAAATAAAACATCCTATTCCTGAGGAATATGAATTACTAAAGTTTTGGTCTAAAATGACTAGATGATATAATGATAATATAGCTTGAGAACTGATAATAGCAAGTAAATGAAAGTCAATTTATTTAGAGAATTGAATGGGAAACTAATATTTAAGCCTTTTCTATAAAAAACCATCAGCTTTATGAATCACAAAATTAAAGAATAAATAATACTAAGATAAAAGTTTCCCCATTATATTACAGAGAAAACCATGTCCTGAGCTATGGACTTTTATACCTGGATGTCTACTCTGAGGACATCAAAAGAACTCACCCATAGATCAGTGTGCCTCATTTCATGGTCTGCCTTGGATTCCCACACACCCACTGATCAAAGTCTGTGGAATAAGGAGGTATCTTTCAGTAAAGAAGGCAGACATGAAAGTGCACATTGTGATCTCTCTAATTGTTACGAAGTTGAAGAACTGGCCAAACTGATGTATGTTGACAGGAATCAAAAACAGGGGCCGCTGTGGAGGGGTGGACAGTGTTATCTGAAAAGTTGCAGGGGAGATTATCTGTGTTAATGGACATGAGCCATACATTGAGAGGGCTGCTGGCTACTGAAAGGAATATAAAATTTTAAAAATTTGTGGAATCATGCAGTTAACATCTGCACACTTCACTATATTTTAAGTTTTTATTAATATAAAAGAATAAGAAAACAGAATAGTATTCCTGTTAAACAATAATAGAGAAAAGTATGCTTTATTTACAAATTTCTCCCTCTAGCCGATCATACAATTGACCAATTCAGGGTGCCCGCTGCTGGTTGGATGCCAGGCGGAATGTCAGGGTGTTCTCTGGTGTCTGTTGTGGCTGTGGGATCCACGGTTACTGGGCGGAGCCCTATGGTGCCTGTGGTGCCATGGAGGAGCTGCGATCTTCTGTGGAGCTGGACCCTGCGCTGACTCCTGGGAAGCTGGATGAGGAGATGGTGGGGCTGCCACCCCGTGACCCGAGTCCTCAAGTCACTTTCCACAGCCTCGATCGGAAGACAGTGGTGTGTCCACACCTCATGGGTTTACTCCTGAGTCTCTTACTTTTATTGACTTTGTCTGTCTCTTGGGAACCGACTCTGTGTAAGAGGTGAAAGGCAACTTGCAGAAACACTGCATTCACAGGTGAAGGAGGAACGCCAGCTCACTGGCAAGAAAACAGATTGTAGAGACTGAGGCACCTTTAAAAGATGTCAGGGTACAGAAAAAGTCTTTCAACAGCCCCGGCTCTGTAGATGCTTACAAGAAGGTGAATAGCACCAATGCGATGCTGATGGAGAAATTCACGTCCCTGATTTCAGAACTGAAAGAAGAGAGATCCAGACTCTCCAGGCAACAAGAGGAGCTGGTAGCGATGCTAACAACACTGGAGGCCCTGGGAGAGGCCATGAGAGCCACCCAGTCACAAGGAGCTTTTCCACACCTGCCAGGCAGCTGAGAGCCAAGCCCTGCTGCTCCCTCCCCCATGAGGGGGCTGGGTCTTAGAGCAGCACTGTTCTCTCCCCTCCACTCAGGCCTCCCGAGCTGCCAGGCTCTGTTGCCACACTGACTCCATCTGAGCAGTCCTTGAGGTCACTGGATCCGGGGTGCCCCGCCCCTGGCCTAGAGTTCCTCCTCCTCCTCACTGTAACACCGCAGCCAGCTCCTCAATGGGCGGTGCCTCCAAATCTAAAGAATACGGAGGTCCTGAAGCACACCAAGAAATGGGGGGACTTTCTCTTCACAGAAAGTTTGAATTCTGTCTTAATGAGACAGAATGCCATACTTGAGCACCTCATCTTTTGCTGAAATTGAAATGTCATCAAACTGTATTTCTCAAATCAATGATCTGTAAATATGATTTATGTATTAATCTCCTAAGTGAACAATTTATATTTTACCATCTACATAATTATTGTATTATGCTTTAAAAATATATTTAGTTTATCAATAAAGACATTCAGTAATAGCAATTTTTTTTCTGGAGTTTTATTCCCAACAGTTCTAAGTCATAAGCTAAAGTGCCAGTTTTTGGCCTGAGTATTTGTTGAAAATGTTATGCAAAGGGAGATTTATTTGGGGGATAAAGTGAAAGGAATGTTTAGAGAAAAGATTTTTTTTTTTTTTTTTTTTTTTTTTTTTGGAGATGGAGTCTTGCTCTGTCGCCCAGGCTAGAGTGCAGTACCGTGATCTCGACTCACTGCAACCTCTGCCTCCTGGGTTCAAGCAATTCTCCTGCCTCAACCTCCCGAGTAGCTGGGATTACAGGTGCACACTGCCACATCCAGCTAATTTTTTGTATTTTAGTAGAGATGGGCTTTCACCATGTTGGCCAGGCTGGCCTTGAACTCCTGAGCTCAGGTAATCCACTTGCCTTGGCCTCCCAAAGTGCTAGGATTACAGGCGTGAGCCACCGCACCCAGCCAAGAGATTTTTTTTTTAACTTTTATTTTAGGTTTGGGGGTACAGGTGAAGTTTTGTGACACAGGTAAACAGGTGACATGTGGGTTTGTTTCCTCACCAGGTATTAAGCCTAGCACCATATAGTTATTTTTTCTGCCCCTCTCCCTCCTCCCAGCCTCCCCCATCAAGTAGACCCCTAGAAATTGAAAGCCTTCTAATGGACTCCAAAGTTAAAAACAGTAACATCAGGTAACTTCTTCCAGTACAATTGCTGTGTAGGTGGAGAGATGGATTTCTGGTATTTCCTACTTCTCCATCTTCACAGAATCTTTATTTCATTCTTTTAAATAATTTCTGTCTCATTGTTGATGATGCATTTTGTTCGTATGTCATTTTCCCTATTTTTGTCAGTTCTTTGTGTTTTACTTTAGGTCTTAGAGCATATTTCAGATAATTGCTTTAATGTCTTCATCTAGTGAGTCCAATACTGAAAGCTAGTAGGAATTTACGTATTCTTTTGAAGGGATGATAGGTTTTTTTGTTTGTTTGTTTTTTGTTTTAAATGCTTTGTGGTATTCATTTGAAAACTGGGCATGTGAAAAAACAAACGCCTCTCCCAGTGTTTGAAGACTGGTGTAGAAGATCTTCACTAATTAGCAGGCCCCTGAGTTTTGGGATCAGCTTGTCTTCGTGGGTATTTTCTGGGAATGTGTCCTGCTGGGGCCTTACTATGCCTTTTCCTCCCCAGTTTCTCTCATATAGATGACTGCTTAGATGTCTTAATTTTCCAGAGTCTCACCCCAGCTTCTTTTTAGGTCTCACATGTTCTATTATATCCTTCTGCCCATAATTTCTGTGCCTAGACATATATATATCTGCTTTCCCCCTGCAGTTTCCATGTGGCATGGTGCCTACCACTGCCTTTCACTGTTTCCACAGCTTAAGATCCACACTGAGCCCTGAGTCCAACAAGACAGAAACCAGTCCCTGTGGGAGACCACAAATAGGTTTGAATGTGACAAATATTCTCTATTCTGCTTCTTCTGGTTTGAGGGAGAAGACTGGGAATTGGGCTGCTTACTCCTAACTGCCTCATGCCTCATTGGTGGGGTAAGGGCAAGTGAAAATGCCATAAAATTTCCTATGTATATATTTAATGTTTCCATTAGGGAACAAGGGCTGAAGCTTCCTAGTCTTCCATCTTCTTTATGTCATTCCTCAAAACCAATGTAAATCTTGTAACTTTGTATAAAGTGTTTATTATCAAATACTACTAGTTTTCCCTTAAATCTTATCAATGGAAAGTACCTCTATAAATTCTTTGGCTTTATTTCTTGCTTCTAAGTAAGACTGTACATGATAATGATGCCTGTTAAATTAAAATCTTGGAAATCTTTGAGCAAGGGTATACAAGCATGACCCTAGGCTCTCTGAAACTTTTCTCTCTTCTTTCCAGACCTATTTGAAACCTTGTTTCTCCATACTAGTGATGCTAACTCAAAAGGTAACCAGATGCAAATAAGAGTTTACAACCCAGCTCATAATCCACATCCATTAATCAGTACCGTGCCCTATTTGGTGTTTTTCTCTGTATATCTTTTAACCCCTTTAATTTCTGCTTTGAACAACTCTCTGAACTTACACCTGTGTGGTGCATTCTTCCCTTGCCAGTAAGCAATAAATTCAGTTTGTTTTAAAACTGCTGTTTGGCCACCCTTTTTATATTGCTTCTTACATGCCTCATATCTTCATAGCACTTTTACAATTACTCTCCAATTGATCTTATAACTGGTGGTTATAATGCTTTTTCCAAGACCTTTAAGGTCAATTATCCTTCCCCTAGGAGACAAATACAGTGTGTTCTGCCCACTTTGGAAATAGAAAACTGAATCTGGCAGTACAATGGTTAAATTATAAAATCCAGCATATACCCTCAAAACAGAAGCTGTTCTTCTGTCAACATCTAAAATTTAGGGCTTCTTATTCATCTTCTCATTTTGTTCTGCAAATGCTCTGTGGTTGATTAGTTTAAATTTACAGACAAGTTGCTAAAATAATTCAAAGACTTTCCACATGCCCATTACCTTGGAGCTCAATCCAGGTTTTCCATCTTGCTTATCTATACCTATTTCACACTCAAAACATGTAAAACCCTGCTCCCACTCTTCATCATACCTTTAACTTACTTATTCAACCTCAGTATATACATAAAGTATTTTCAGAATTGTTAACCTGGACTCCTACAAGAAACAAATTTAATGACTAGAGTTCAGTTTTTACATAGAGGGTTTTTGTTTTGAATATTACAGTTTCTCATGTGATTTCAATTTTGCAGTCAATACTATGTTGTTAAAACATTTGAGGATTATTCTTAATTAAGCAGAGTATTGATATAATATTAGGAATATGTTCTGTAATGGAATAGGATATAATATATCTCTATTCTGTCTCTTGAGTCTAAGTAGAACTTTCCTTAATGATCCCACTCAGCAACACCACTTTCAAATATACTATTTAATCTTCACAGCCATAGAGATCATTCTCATAAAGCATTTTCAATGGATCTTTTGAAAATAAACAGATAATGTTTTTGGTGCCAAGCATTGATGCAAAGGCTACACTTTTATTATCTCGTTTAATCTCCTTTAAAATTTTTTAAAGTTTCATTCTAGCTTCATCACTGTGTATAACTTATACGATGGCAGAATTAACCTCAATGTTATGACCCATTTCTAACAGTGAGAGACTTCCTACAATTGAGAGAGTAAGATCTCTGTAACCAGATATATAATTAAGTAGAGGCTGAATGATCATCTTTCAAATATTAAGTTGTAAAAAGAATCCTACAGGAAGTAGAAAATTATACATCATATATGATTTGTTATAAAGCAAACTCTGAGCTCTAGAGTTGCTTAAAGAAATATACGGAACAGAGGTAGGTGAAATGGGATAAACTGTTATCCTTTACTTAAGTCTCAAATTAAAGCCTCTCATTTTTCAAGACTAACTTACTATTTTGATGGAGAATATATGTGTTTTTCTTTAAAATGTGTCTGTGTACTCCTGAGAGGTACCACGGATATGACAAAGAACTCATTTCGAATCTATCTCTGGGATCCACAACTACTGTCTATTATATATTGAGCTCCTCTAATAACATGTGAAAGAGTTAAACTATTAAACACAGAAATTGAAATACTTACTGGTTTTTTTTTCACTGAAGCAGTAGCCTACCAATATAAGCAGGTTTTGAAATGGTGTGATAACTTTTGGATTCTGAATAAGATCTAATTAAATATATAATACTGTTCTTTCATTTTGTCGTACTCATTTGGGTTACCCAAGTAAGTAAGAAACCAAAATATTAATGCTATTTAGAAATATTAGAAGCTGATACAAATTCTAAAAATAAGACAAATTGTCACATAAAAAGAGGCATATGATTAGAGATGACGGTGACTATAATGAAAATTCATCAGTCTCAGGGCCAAAAGAGAAAATAAGACAATATGAAGATACTGGATTCCTAACATTTAATATTTATAAGAAATTTTTTGCATAATACTTTTCAATGTTCCTCTTAACTAGTGTTAGTGAAGTAATTATCATTTTAACTAGTATCAGTTAAACTTAATATTCATGAAAACATTCCCAAACAGCATAGTTGAGTTTATAAACAATATCTTTCATAGTTCACCTAAATCTAGTAAATTGCTTTGTAGCCTCACTAGGTTTAATAAATGTTATATAAATAAATACTTTGTTCTGATTTCTTCAATACATTTCTAGTTTTAATATGAAAAAAAGTAAAGCAAGATATTCTCTTTTTAAAATTAAATTCCTTTAACTGGAAGTGTAAGAAATGTATGGAGGTGACTTTTCTCTATTAGAGGATCATACAGAATAGACTTGCAAATAATATGACACTTAAAGAACCATACATTTTCAAAACATGCAGAGCACAAGTTTTGTTTAATTGATTTTACATCACACCAGAAAGCACTACAGGGACACTGGCAAATAGAAGCAAGCTGGAACCTCAACACAGAGCTCCTTTCTTACTCTCAGCAACAGAAAGGCTTGATCTTAGAAGTTCAAAATTGTTCCATATGGTAAAGAGACGTTCTGAAAATAAACCAACAAGTAATTGTAATTTTTTATGTAATTCAACTTCTAATATACACACATACAAACCTTTCTGAAATGTTCAGTCTTGTACATGTCTTGATGTTGAGGCATATTTTCCACTAGTTGAAAGGCATTTTTCAAAATATTATCTAGAGCTCTTTTCAAAAGTCAATGATCTTTCAATGCTAAAATATTCTTTTTAGCTGAACATTGACAATGACTCCCTCCTTGTTCAAATTTTAGTTAGGCTTCTCTAAGCCCTCTTCTCAACTAGGCCTCATCCTTGGCCTTGGTCTTGGTCTGCCTTAAGCAAAAAATCCTCCTAAGTCAGTTTAGTGAGAATCTCCCATGCTTGATATCTAACCAAGTTTCTCATCCCTTGCCCTTAATGTCTAAGTCCTTAATATGCCTCTAAGAAGAATCTTGTTAGGCCAGTTAAGCGAGAATCCCTCTACACTGGATGTCTCCTCTTAATAATTTTCCATCTGCTGACCCCTTCACTCTGCTCTTTGTCTACAAATTCTTAGCTTTCTTTGTTGTGGAGTTGAGTCTCCCTCTTCTATTGCAATGGTCTTTAATAAAGTCTTCCTTACCATGTTTATCAAGTGTCAAAAATTTAACAACATTATGAGACTGGCTCTTATGGACTTTGTCCTTGTGATGGAGTATATGCTAGAGGTTAAACTCGTTGTCTGTAGAGTCCACTCGTCTCGTTACACATCCTTTATCTGTTACTTATGAGCTTTATGTCCTTAAGCAAGGACATAAACTTGTGTCATTGATCCTCAATGATGATGTGTGCTCCGAACTGATAGGCTTAACTATGAGAAGATGAGA
This sequence comes from Macaca thibetana thibetana, assembly GCF_024542745.1. NCBI lineage: Eukaryota > Metazoa > Chordata > Mammalia > Primates > Cercopithecidae > Macaca > Macaca thibetana. The sequence continues at coordinate 32,633,273 of NC_065586.1, read as the reverse complement.
TCTCTCAGGTGAGACTGTATCCACACATACCTTTTACCACTGTGACCTCTGCTCAAACTGAAGGGTTTGAGAATTCTGTGCTCTTTGCAAGCAAATTATGCCTCTAATTGTGGGGTATAAGGAGTGGGTAAAGACATGTTGACCATGAGCACCCATCCTGTAAGCTTACCATCTACAATTTTGGTACATGACTGGCTGTCTAGGAAGGTGATAAAAGGGTTAGGAAAAGACAACAATCAAAAAACCTTCTCTAAGTTTGAATCTGTGAATTCAGAGACTGCAGTCTTTGTCTCAGTGAAACGCTGAGTGGGAGTTCCTGCCTTTAGATTTAAACAATGATAAATGAAAGTTTCAGGCTTCGTGCACCAAGATCTCACTCAGTTAAAAGTTATGAGTTCCCTCAATTTTAGTGATCAACACCACTTATTCCTTGGCCCAATGGCTCAATAATTTTGTTGAAAATTCATATCCTATAAGTTATCATTAATGCCCACAACCTATTAAAAATTTAATTTTATTTGCCACCCCAGTGCTCATTGACTTAGATAAGAACACAACATATTGAGAACTGTTTTTAAAATCAGAAGTAGGGCAGTTGCCTCTGCATCATAACTATAACTCTATAATCAACTGGTACCTAGGAACTCCCCAGTGAACATACCTTTTGTCTCCGCACCTGGAATCATGGCCCCTGTGCAAAATGTTAGCCACCAACTTATAAAGGGAGAAAAGAAGTTCCTCAAACCCTTGCCAAAAGTAATCACATGTTCTTCTTGAAAAAGAAAATGGGATTTTTGTCTCTAAAAAAGTACTATGGCATCAAATGGTAACATCTTACTAGTCACTTCTGTTGATATCTGATCTCCTGAATGTTTAGGACACTAACAATTTGATTTAAATTAGAGATAGTGTAGCCTTAACCAAAACAGCTGGTATTGGTACAAAAATAGACACATAGACAAATGGAATAGAATAGAGAGCTCAGAACTAAGACTGCACATCTACAGCCATCTAATCTTCAGCAAACCTGACAAAAACAAGCAATGGGGAAAGGATGCCCTGTTTAATAAATGGTGCTGTGATGACTGGCTAGCCATATGCAGAAAATTGAAGTGGGACTCCTTCCTTGCAACTTATACAAAAATTAACTCAAGATGGATTAAAGACTTAGATGTAAAACCCAAAACTATGCAAATCCTAGAAGAAAATCTAGGCAATACCATTCATGATATAGGCATGGGCAAAGATTTCCTGATGAAAATGTCAAAAGCAATTGCAACAAAAGCAAAAATTGATAAATGAGATCTAATTAAACTAAAGAGCTTCTGCACAGCAAAGGAAACTATTATCAGAGTGAACAGACAATCTACAGAATGGCAGAAAATTTTTGCCATCTATCCATCTGACAAAGGTCTAATATACAGAATCTACAAGGAACTTAAACAAATTTAAAGAAAAAAAACCCATTAAAAAGCAGGCAAAAGACATGAACAGACACTTCTCAAAAGAAGACATTTATGCAGCCAACAAACATATGAAGAAAAGCTCCACATCACTAATCATTAGAGAAATGCAAATCAAACCCACAATGAGATACCATCTCACACCAGTCAGAATGGTGATTATTAAAATGTCAAGAAACAACAGATGCTGGAGATGCTATGGAGAAATAGGAACGCTTTTATACTGTTGGTGGGAGTGTAAATTAGTTCAACCATTGTGGAAGACAGTATGGCCATTCCTCAAAGATCTAGAACCAGAAATACCATTTGACCCAGCAATCCCATTACTGGGTATATACCCAAAGGAATGTAAATCATTCTATTATAAATATACATGCACATGTATGTTCATTTCAGCACTATTTATAATAGCAAAGACATGGAATCAACCCAAATGCCCATCAATGATAGACTGGAGAAAGAAAATGTACATATACACCATGGAATACTATGTAGCCATAAAAAGGAATGAGATCATGTCGTTTGCGGGGACATGGATGGAGCTGGAAGCCATTATCCTCAGCAAACTAATGCAGGAACAGAAAACCAATCACCACAGGTTCTCACTTATAAGTGAGAGCTGAACAATGAGGACGCATGGACCACAGGGAGGGCAACAACACACACTTGAGCTTATGGGGGGTGGAGGAGGGAGAGCATCAGGAAAAATAGCTAATGCATGCGAGGCTTAATACCTAGGTATTAAGGTATTATCCTCATTCCAAAGTCTGTTAATGTACCTTCTAACCAGCAGTCCTTGCTGAGCCTCCATTAGATCAAGAAGAACTCAAAGGAGACAACTGTTTGATGTTTGTGTGGTTGGTTGGTTGATTCACTGTTTGAGGTTTGGAAGTGTTTGCACTGGGGCCATGCACTGAGCCACCCCCAAGCCCTTCCTTAAGGCTGTAGGTCTAAGAACATGCACATCGCCCTGAACAACGACCTCCAGCAGAAGAAAGCAAATGCTGTTTTACTTCAAATCATGGATGCTGCAATCATATGATATTTGCTAAGCTGCGAAACATGTTTATTTAGCAGATACTGTAAGGAATTTTCTGAACACCTCTTTAATGTATGAGGAAGGTTGTCCTGCTACGGATGCAATTCAATTCTTCGTTTTTTATTACTATTTCAAACATGTATATTTATATTAAGCTTAGATGATAATAAAAATTTTAAAGGGATAAGGATGAGGATAAGGTTGATGGGTGCAGCAAACCACCATGGCACACGTTTACCTATGTAACAAACCTGCACGTCCTACACATGTATCCCAGAACTTAAATTAAAAAAAAACAGAGCGACAAGTAAAGAATGGTTTGCGAGAGGGACGCTTGCCAGTTTGAATGGCCTTAACAGCATGAATGGCCCCATACATTTTATGAATAAAATACTATTCTTCCACTGCTTTCTTTCTGGACAGCGCTTGTTGATAAAGATAATATCCTAATTTATATACCAAAACAGACTTCCCATTAATTTTTGGCTTCAGCAGTTCAGATTTGTCTTTAGCAGCACCATCATTAGATCAATCAAAAGAAAAACACATTCAAAAGACTAGAGAAATACTCCCTGTTGTCGTTCAGTTTATTTAAAGCATTCATATGATCTCCAACAGGTTGTCAGCTATTGGGTTTCTCACAATAGAACCAAAGGAATTTTTGAATTTCCAGGGTTCATTAAGTATTCATTCTTAGATCTGACTACCTCATAATCTGGGACTAGCCTTATCTTTGATGGCAGCCAAAGTCTTCCAAAGACCCTTGACCATATTCACATTTGCCCTGATTCTGGCCTAATTTGAGCTAATTAGAGTTATTGGTTGAAACTGGCATCCCCTGCTCAATATTAAGGGTTATCCTGCTATCCTTGAAAAGTATTACATTTTACCCCAAAGCTCAGTTGAAAGACTATTCCTGCTTCTACTTCTCCAGGGAGCTATATTTAGCTATTTCTGCTAATAACATCAGGAAGATTTCCTGTATATCCCTCTGAATAGCTCACTGTCTTCCCAGGTCCTGGTGGCTATTGGATCACTGGTGATTCTGGAGTTGCATAGTTCAATATGGGAGCCAGAAGCCACATAGGATTATTTACGTTTAAACTAACAAATATATGTAAAATTAAAAATCTAGATTCCCGGTCACACTAGCCACATATAAAGAGCCCAAGAACCACATATGACTCATAGCTCCCATACTGTAGGGCACAGGTGTGGAACATTTTTATATCACAAAACATTCTACTGAAAAGTGCTGCCAAGAGGAGTCATAATTGCCATGAAAAAGAGGGTCTGGGAGGAGGAATATTTAAATGAAGCCAAGATAGCTTGAATCTATTAACTGGGTCTCCTCTACCAGTAGGTACAGGACCTGGATTTAAAAAAAAAAAAAAAAAATCAACCGCAAACATTTGCATATGGGCTTGGGCATTAGTTTATTTCCCTTGTATCCTCTTCAAACAATAAGCTCCATGGTACTCAACTCTGGCTGCGTATTAGAATCACACAGCAAATCTGGTTTAATTGGTCTGGGGATGCGAGGCAGAAAATTGGTAGGTTTTAAAAGCCCCAGGTGAATTCTCTTTTGTATTTAGGCTTGAAAAGTACCGATTTAGAAAATACATTACCTCATTTAATCAAATAAGTATTCTATAAAGGCAGCGCTTCAGTCAAAATAAAATTTCCTCAATGTTTTATAGAAAAGCCTGCTGAATCCCAGACTTAACTAATGGGAATTAAGATACAGCTGGTATTGTTATCCGGGTAGTTCATAGGGGCAAACTGAGAAGCTGGATTGGATCTAGTTTAGATAACCCTAATAATCACCATCCATTGCAGGTAGTCTTCTATACTAAACTAAAATGTACGTTGGAAAAATAATTATAGAAAGAAACATAAAATCCACTTCATTCGTACCTCAATTATCGGCAACTTGCAGTAACAATTCTGCTATTCATTTCTGCATATATTCTCTCCCAAACCCTCACCAGAGTTATTAATATAGTTCACATTCATGTTACCTCTGGGATCTTTCACAGTTTTAGAGAATAATTGATCATTAGGGAATAATTCCTCCTTTATTTTCTCTTGACAGTTTCATTATGCTGAATTCATGAGTTTTTCTTACCATATAAATTGTTCATTTTTTGTTACTATATAAAATGTAAATAATATCTTTAAAATGGGAGATTATAAAGGATGGAAACTATTTCAGTCATTTTATTTCACTTTATTTTGTTTGAGTAGAAATCCAATTTTCTTTATTATTTTTGGCAGAAACATAACTCTAGAATATTTAGATTAATATTACTCCTCATTCCTCTGATTCTTGCTGGGGAAAAATAGGAAAATTTAATGCATAAAAGAATATTCTGCAAGTCTAAATATCTATGTCAGTGATAACCCAGATTGGGTTTAGGACAGTTTTGTAGCCAATAATATTTATGCTCTTCAGGGGATAGTAAAAATGCAGCTACAAATAATATTTTAGTGTTACAAAACATTTGATTGGTAAGAATCACATCTTTAAAATTATTAGCAGTTGTATTTTGTGCCATTACAAATTCTACAGAATATGCTTTAACACATATCAGGTTATTGTCATATATTTTTTACATCTTTTTCTTTTTCTAAGTTGGTTATGCATTGTTCAAAAAAATTAATATTTTGAATAGGGTGAGTATTTTTATTATTTGTGATTTAAAAGATAATTGCATAACTTTTTTAAATTGAAAAGAAAAGTAATAAAGTAATTTGAAACTTTCAAACTCACCACTGCCTTGTCAGGCTTCTATGATCTGGGCCTAACCTGTTTATCCATTGTATTTCCAGCTGTTTTTCAATAAGCACCATCCACACGAGTCAGTGTTATTTTCAAAAGGCTTCTATACTTGCAGTTTCCTTTCCTGCATTTCCAAATTTGTCATGTTGCTTATCTTGCTCAGAATTTCCTTCATTCTCAAAAGTATGGGTGTAGTACAGATTTTCGGGCAGCAGCATGTAACACTTTAAAGAAAAGTTATGTGTTAATTGAAAGAAAGTTTAATTTTACTTTAGTTGATATAATTTTTATTGTATATGAGCAGAAGGAAGGAAGAAAAAGAAGGAAGAAGAGGAGGTAGTGGTGAGGAAAGGAGAGAAGAAAGGGAGAAGAAAGCAGAGGGAGGAAAAAGGAAAAGCTATTTTTAAAAAATAGAATGGCAGCTGATAAAGGTAAAAAGAATGATCATATTAGAAAATTGCAATAGATTTTTTAAAAAATTAATGGGTGAGTTTATGAGAAACTCACCCATAGATAAACTCACCCATAGACAGTCTCACCTTTAGAACAGTCCCACTCTTAAAGACTATTCACATGGTCTCTAAGTATCTGCCCCAAATTACCTATTACTTATAAAAGTAAAAAAATGTACTTTACAGTAGAGAAAGAAACATAATAGACACCATTACAATCTAATGATCAAAATTGCCATCACAATATTTTGAAACAATATTATCCATTGAGAAGGACACAACATTACATCTGGAATACTCCTCCCAAAGATGTATAACTTAACCTGAAAGTAACCATGAGAAAACTTCAGATAAAACCAAATTGAAAAAATATTCTACAAACTAACTGGTGTTAAAAATATGAAGGTCAAGACACAAAAAGAAATATAAATTAACTATTCCAGATTAAGAGATACTAAAAAAACACCACAAATTTAGTGCATGGTCCTAGATTCAATCTTAGTCCAAAAAAAATCTATAAAGGACATTATTATGACAAATGTAACTTGAATATGAATTATGGAGTAGATAAGTTGAGTCAATGTTAAATTTCCTATTTTTGATAATTGTGTTGTGATGATATATTATCATTTCTTAAGAAATACTAAAGTTTCATGGGTAAAGAGACATTATGTCTCCAAGTTATCCCTCTACAGTTCAGAAAAAATAATAGTTTATGTATTAAACATTTATAATGTTTATAAATATATGTACCTAATGTTTATAATACTTACATATACATATGAAGATAAAGAACATTATAAAGAAAAAAGGACAGAATAAAACTGAAGTTTCTCTGTAAACATGAATTGATAGAAAAATCAAAATATTTTTAAAACCCTATTACACAAAAAGCTTCTATGAAACAAAAAAGACAACTAACAGGAAAATGGGCAAAGAATATAAAACGCAATTCACAGAAGAAATTAAAATAGAAATAATAGTAAGTTTATTGTTACTAAATATAAATAATTCTCATTAAAGATAAAACTATATTGTGTTTATTTTTATTTTTAAAATTATTTAAAAATTTTTAGTAAAGCATACATTACATAAAATTTACCATTTTAACCATTTTTGAGTGTACAAGTTTAGTCGCATTAAATCCATTCACACTACTATGCAACTATCACTACCATCTACCTCCAGAATGTTTTTTATCTTGCAAAACTGAAACTCTCCCCATTAAACATTCATTCCTTATCTCCTATCCCCAGTTCCTGGCAGCCATCATTCTACTTTAAAGACACAGGTACATGTATGTTTATTGCAGCACTACTTACAATAACAAAGACTTGGAACCAACCCAAATGCCCATCAATGATAGACTGGATAAAGAAAATGTGGCACATGTACACCACGGAATACTATGCAGCCATAAAAAAGGGTAAGTTCATGTCCTTTGCAGGGACATGGATGATGCTGGAAACCATCATTCACAGCAAACTAACCCAAGAACAGAAAACCAAACACTGCATGTTCTCACTCATAAGTGGGAGTTGAACAATGAGAACACATGGACACATGGAGGGGAACATCACACACTGGGGCTTGTCAGGGGTTGGGGGGTTAGGGGAGGGATAGCATTAGGAGAAATACCTAATGTAGATGATGAGTTGATGGGTGCAGCAAACCATATGTATACCTATGTGACAAACCTGCACATTCTACACATGTATGACGCTGGCCTCATAAAATGAGTGAGGGAGGATTCTCTCTTTTTCTGTTGATTGGAATAGTTTCAGAAGGAATGGTATCAACTCCTCTTTGTACCTCTGGTAGAATTCGGCTGTGAATCTGTCTGTCCTGGACTTTTTTTGTTTGGTAGGCTATTAATTGCTGCCTCAATTTCAGAACTTGTTATTGGTCTATTCAGGGATTTGACCTCTTCCTGGTTTAGTCTTGGGAGGGTGTATGTGCCCAAGAATTTATCAATTTCTTCTAGATTTTCTAATTAATTTGTGTAGAGGTGTTTGTAGTATTCTCCAATGGTAGTTTGTATTTCTGAGGGATCAGTGGTGATATCCCCTTTATCATTTTTATTGCATCTATTTGATTCTTCTCTCTTTCCTTTTGTATTAGTCTGGCTAGTGGTCTATTTATTTTGTTGATCTTTTCAAGAAAACCAACTCCTGGATTCGTTGATTTTTTGAAGGGTTTTTCGTGTCTCTCCTTCAGTTCTGCTCTGATCTTAGTTATTTCTTGCCTTCTGCTAGCTTTTGGATTTGTTCACTCTTGCTTCTCTAGTTATTTTAATCGTGATGATAGAGTGTCATTTTAGATCTTCTCTGCCTTCTCTTGTGGGCATTTAGTGCTATACATTTCCTTCTACACACTGCTTAAATGTGTCCCAGAGGTTCTGATATGCTGTGTCTTTGTTCTCATTGGTTTCAAATAACATCTTTATTTCTGCCTTCATTTCATTATTTACCCAGTAGTCATTCAGGAGGAGGTTGTTCAGTTTCCATGTAGTTGTGCTGTTTTGAGTGAGTTTTGTAATCCTGAGTTCTAATTTGATTGCACTGTGGTCTGAGAGACTGTTATGATTTCCATTATTTTGCATTTGCTAAGGAGTGCTTTACTTCCAATTAAGTGGTCAATTTTAGAATAACTGCAGTGTGGTGCTGAGAAAAGTGTATGTTCTGTTGCTTTGGGGTGGAGAGTTCTGTAGATGTCTGTTAGGTCTGCTTGGTCCAGAGCTGAGTTCAAGTCCTGGATATCCTTGTTAATTTTCCGCCTCATTGATCTGTCTAATATTGACAGTGGGATGTTAAAGTCTCCCACTATTATTGTGTGGGGAGTCCAAGTCTCTTTGTAGGTCTCTAAGAACTTTCTTTATGAATCTGGGTGCTCCTGTATTGGGTGCATATATATTTAGGATAGTTGGCTCTTCTTGTTGCATTGATCCCTTTACCATTATATAATGCCCTTGTCTCTTTTGACCTTTGTTGGTTTAAAGTCTGTTTTATCAGAGCCTAAGATTGCAATCCCTGCTTTTTATTATTATTATTATTTGCTTTCCATTTGCTTGGAAAATATTCTCCATCAGCTGTGGATTTTTCATAAATGGCCTTTGTTATGTTGAGGAACTTTCCTTCTATACCTAAACTATTAAAAGTTTCAATAAAGAATGCTGAACTTTGTCAAACGCTTTTTTGTGTCAATTGAGATCATCATGGGGGATCATCTGAGATTATCCTGTGAATGTGATGTATCACATTGACTCATTTACCCATGTTCAACCAGCCCTGCATGTCAGCAATAGATTCCACTTGCTCATGATGTTCAATTTTGTTGTTGTTTTCAATTAAGTTTGATAATATTTAATTGTTGTTGTTGAAGTCAGTTGAGCATTTTTGCATCAATGTTCCTCAGAGATATTGCTGTGTAGTTTTCTTCTCATATTGTGTCTTTCTTTGGCTTACGTCTCGAGGTGATGCTGGCCTCATAAAATGTGTTTGAAAATACTCCTTCTAGTGCTATTTTTTGGGGAGAGTTTAAGAAGCATTGATAATTCTTCTGTGAATGTTTCATAGGATCCAAATGTGAAGGTGTGAAACTGTGAGGCCACCTGGAAAGGTCTGACCTTTTTTGTTGAAACGTTTTTAATTACTTCTTCAACCTTTTTATTTGGTATTGGTTTGTCTAAGCTTTCTATCTCTTCCTGATTGAATCTTGGTAGCTTATATTTTTTGAGGAATTTATTCATTTCCTTTAGGTTATCCAATTTGTTGGCATATAGTTTTTCATACTAGTCTCTTATGATCCTTTTACTTTCTTTGGTATCTACTATAATGTCTTCATTTTCATTTCTGATTTTATTTGAGTTTTTCTCTACTTTTCTTAGTTTGCCTAGCAAGGATTTTGTCTATTTTATTTTTTTCAAAAAAAACAACTCTTAGTTTTATTGATTTTTTTCTATAGTTTTTCTATTCTCTATTCGATTTAATTCTGGTCTAATCTTTATTATTTCTTTCCTTCTGCCAACTTTGGCTTGTTTTTCTTTTTCCAACTCCTTGAGGCATAACATTAGACTATTTATTTGGAATCTTTCTTCTTTTATAATGTGGTCATTTATTGGTATAAGCTTCCCTCTTAGAATTACTTTTGCTGCTTCCCATAGATTTTGATACATTGTGATTCTATTGTCATTTGTCTCAACATATTTTTAAGTATTGCTTTCGATTTCTTTTTTGACCTACTGGTTGGTTGTTCAGGAGCAAGTTTTTAAATTTCTACATATTTGTAAATTTTTAAGGTTCCTTTTGTTTTTAATTTCTAATTTCATACCCATTGTTTTCAGAAATAGTCTTAGGTATATTCTTGATCTTCTTGAATTTGTTGAGACTTGTTTTATGGCCTAATATATTGTCTATCCTTAAGAATGTTCCATGTGCACTAGAAAAAAAATGTATGTTCTGCTGCTGTTGGATGGAAAGTGCTGAAGGTATTTAGTTTAATTAAGTTCCATTTGCTAATTTTTGTTTTTATAGTGGCTTCCTTGGGGAGACTGTTACCTGCAGATATTGTCTGCAGGTTTTAGTTGGGCAACGTGCAGTGGCTCTGGTTCTGGGTAGGCACAGTAGTGGAATCCATTTCTCACTGTAAAGGACTTTAAAGATCCTTCTGTTCTAGTTTCCCCATAGTGGGAGATTTACCTGAAGGCATCTCTCTTGGTGTTGAGGCCTGACACAGGCCAGAGGCAGCCAAGCAGTGCTGTGTTTATTACAGGGAACAGGTGCTCAGAGTGGCTGTGGAGCTGGGGTCTGGGGCTCAGTGTCTTGTTGAACTGCCATGGCACCTGTGGTGTAGGTCCAGGTTTATTCTTTCAGGTGTGGATGGTGCAGCTCTCCCACAAGTCCAAGTACTGTGACTCTGAGGCACTTCCCAGTATCTTAGGCCCAGGATCAGGCATGTTGCTGACTCATCCTGGGTGTTAGGGTGCAGTAATGGCATGGCTCTGGGAAGGAAGAGGTTTTCCAGAGGTTCAGGCCCCAATGAGCAGAGTACAGTTGCAATTCAGGTTACAGAACCAATAGGACACAGTGGCAATTCATGCACCAAGAACTCTAAGCCCCGGAGTAATGGGACACAGCAGTGACTCAGGCTCTGTGAGGTCAGGCGCAGTGACAGCAAGGGTCCAAGAATGATGGGGGCACATCTGTGGCTTTGGCCCTGGGGTGTGTGCAGCAGTGCAATGTTGGCTTCACTCCTAGGGAGGTGGGGAACCTCAGCAACTCAGGCTCTAGATGACTATCCCGATCCAGGGAGGCAGGGTGCTGTGGGTGTTCAGTAAAGAGGGTAGGGTGATCAGATCAGATCAGTGTTTCTGTAGGAGGCTGGCCTATGCCCATTTTAAAATTGAGCTCTGTTGTTGTGGTTGAGTTGTAGGAGGTCTCCACATATTCTGGATTATTAATACCTTATCAGATATGTGATTTAAATATATTTTCTCCCATTCTGTGGTTTGCCTTTTTACTCTTGATATTTTCCATTGATGACTGAAAGTTTTTAATTTTGATAAATTCTAACATATCTATTTTTTGTACAGTGTGTTTTGTATCATCTAAGAAGTCATTGCCAAATCCAATATAAGGTTTTCTCCTATGTTTTCTTCTAAGAGTTTTAAAGTGTAGCTCTTAGTTTTAGGTTTTTGGTCCACTTTGAGTTAATTTTTATATGTGTAAGATAAGGGTGCAACATCATTATTTTGCATGTGGATATCTAGTTTTCTCAGCATTGTATGTTGTAAAGACTATTTTTTCCATACTGATTAGTCTTAGCACTCTTGTAAAAAATCATTTGACCATATATGTGAGGGTTTATTTCTTAGCTCTCTATCCTATTCCATCAAAATATGTGTTTGTCTTTAGGCCAATACCATATCATTTTGGTTATTGTAGCTTTGCAGTAAGTTTTGAAATTATGAAGTGTAAGTCTTTCAATTTTGTCCTTTATCAAGGTTATTCTGACTATCAGGTCCCTTATAGGGACAGGGTCTCTAACCCCTGGTCCGTGGCCTGTTAGGAACTGGGCCACACAGCAGGAGGTGAGCAGTGGGTGAGCAAGGGAAGCTTCATCTGTATTTACAGCTGTTCCTCATTGCTGGCATTACCACTGGAGCTCTGCCTCCTGTCAGATCAGTGGCAGCATTAGATTCTCATAGGAGTGCAAACCCTATTGTGAACTGTACATGCGGGGGATCTAGATTGTGTGCTTCTTATGAGAATCTAATACCTGATAATCTACCACTGTCTCCCGTCACCCCCAGATGGGACTACCTAGTTGCAGAAAAACAAGCTTAGGGCTACCACTGATTTTACATTATGGTGAATTGTATAATTATTTCATTATATATTACAGTGTAATTATAATAGAAATAAAGTACACAATAAATGTAATGCACCTGAAACATCCTAAAATAATTCCCCCACCACCATTCCGTGGAAAAATTGTCTTCCATGAAACCAGTCCCTGCTGCCAAAAAGGTTGGAGACTGCTGCCTTAAGATTCTGTATGAATTAAAAAAAAAAAAAAAAAAAAAAAAAAAAAAAAAAAACTTACTTTTTTCTGTAAAAAAAAAAAGCATTTGGGATTTTGATAGAGATTGCACTGAATCCTTAGATCACTTTGAGTGGTACTGACATCTTAACAATATTACTTAATATTCTTAATATTTCCAATGCATGAAAAGTCTAGTTCTGGCTTAGGTGCTTGGAAATAGGCATTTCATGCATTTACTAGCAGAACTACTAGCTATAGTAATTTGAAAAGTTTCCTAATATCTATTAAAATTAAAATGATATATACCTTCAATGCACCAACCTCACTTACATGTTCTTTTTTATAGAAATGCAATCACTGTGATATAAATATATGTGAACAATGGTATTTATTGCACCATTGCTTGTAGTGGCAAAAAACGATAATAAAATGTTATTCAGTAGAGGAATCATTGAATAAATTAGGACACATTCACATTGTAGAATATCATGCAGCAGCTTAAAAATGTGACAGATGAAAGAAATTTCTATCAATTTAAAAGTGAGGAGGATATAAGCATATAAGCCTGTTGTTATTCAGAACCACAAACCACTGTTTACATATATATTTTTACATGTTTGAAGAAAGGTTTGGGAAATGATACCTTACTCATAAGATTGGTTGTTTGGAGGAAGAAGCCTAGAGGTTTGAGGTTGGTAAAGAGAGACAATGAGAATATAGCATAAAGTTTTATTTCATATGTCTGTATTGTAGTGATTCTTTTACCTTTATAGGCAGGTTTTCCAATTGTGTTGGTCACAGAAGGCAGAGTAAATTCAATAGTTTTTTGGTTTAAGGTAACAACTTTCGAATGCCCTAAAAAAATGAGAACAGTGTTATTAAATTATGTGGAGAATTAAGTAATTTCAACTTTTAAAAAGTTAAGATAAATCTTAGTCTTCTAAAACACAGTTTCCTTACAACTTTTTTCAGTAATTTAACTTTTAACTTTATTTTGTATCCACTGAAGCCCAGGATTTTGCTTATTATTTTAATATATATAATTGTCATATATAATTTCTGACCATTTTTTCTTCTAGCTCACTGGGAAAGAAAATGGATTTCACTTTCTTTGCTTACATTCATTTGCTTCCCCAAAAGCAAGCCCAAATATCTTTTTATTGTTTTCTTTTTCCTTTTATATTGCATGTAGTAAAAAAATAAAACAAAAGTAATAGTCAACTTTCTGCATTTCCTGTCAATTTTTTACTTAGAACCTTTATGAATAGAAAGTGCCATGGATATTTATTTTAGAGCACAGAATAAATCAAAGAAAAATCATTTACATTTTTTAAAAAGTTCAAACTCTCAGGAGGCTGAGGCAGGAGAATTACTTGAACCCAGGAGGCGGAGGTTGCAGTGAGCCGAGATCATGCCACTGCACTCCAGCCTGGGCGACAGAGCAAGACTCCGTTTCTAAATAAAATAAAATAAAATAAAATTCAAACTTAGTTAACTGTAGAAAATGTACCAGGGTGATAATTACATAATGATGCCTCTGGAGTGACAGATAAGAATCAAATCTTAGTTCTCAGATATTAATGGAGTTAGAAGCCTAGGAAGATGATAATGAAGGGAAGGGAAAAACTAAACATATGATTTATTTTTCTTCTCACCTATCCTTATGTTGTATTTCTATTGTATGCTCTCCCTGGGGTTGAATAAAAGAGGGACATATAAATATAAGAAAGAGATTATAAAATGAGTTTATCTCAGTCATCCACAAAATCTATAGTAGTGAACAAGACAAAAAGGTGGAGAACTAAAATGGAGCTCCAAGTTAGTTACAATGGAGAAGGGGAAGAAAAATGCCAGGGACACTACTCATCACTAAGAATGAACAAATGTTAGATAAACTTAACTCACAACTTACTTTCATTTATGTTTTGCTAAACTGTTATATGACTGAAGCTATTACAACTTGGTTATTTACATTTAGTTATAGCTTTATTTTAAAAATCACACTGTACACTAAAAATATTAAAAGTTACCTGAAGGGAGTTGATTCAGTAAAGGAAGATGGATGTCTTTAGAAAAGCTTGAACTAGCCCTATATGTTCTATAAACTGCTTTTGAAGGTGCAATCGCATAGGGTGAAGAGTACTCATAAGTTTCCTCTAGAAAAATTTAGAAAATATGTTAGCCATACAACAGATGACATTTGTAATTATTTTTAATACTCACACAGTATATATGCACACAACATCAAAGCATCTAAATATATAAAGCAAACGTTTAAAAAAACCTGAAAGGATACATAGACTGCAACAAAATAATAGTAGGGAATTTCAATATCCCCAACTATTGAACAAGAGACAGGTCATCCAGATAGAAAATAAATAACCACTGGACTTGAACTACACATAAGATAAAGCATGTTTATCAGACAATTACACAATGTTCTATCCAACAGTAACGGGATACACATTCTTCTCAAGTGCACAAAGAACACTCTCCAGAATAGACCATATGTTAGGCCACAAAAGAGGTCTTAACAATGTAAGATCAAAATTACATCAAATATTAACTACATATCAGTAACAGGAGAATAAAAAGAAACTTAATAGATCTTTGAAACATTAAACAATATGCTCCTGAAGAACTATTGTGTCAAGGAGGAAATTAAAAAGGGAAATTTAAATATATCTACAGACAAAAGAAAATAAAAACATAACATACAAAAACAAAGTTTATAGCATTAAATGTCTACATCATAAAAGAAGAATCAAATAAACAACCTAAAATTACACTTTACAGAAGTAGTAAAAGCAGAACTAAGCATAAATCTAACAGAAGAAAAAAATGAAGATCAAAGCAGAAATAAAGAAAACAGAGACTAGAAATGATCGATTCCATTTTCCCCAGTCTGCATTCCATTCTGGTATCCTCCAACATCCTGGTTCATTTATTCTTTCATGTATGTTTTTACTGAGAAAATTATAATGCTATTGAATGGTGAAATAGGTGACCTTATTGTATGGATTACTGACTGCCATATTTGCCTTCGTTTCTCCCCGCTTTTTGTTAATGGGAATGTCTTCTGCGGTCTGTCCCTGTCTCACCACTGTTACATTGCGTGTGTGTGAGCAGAGACTTCAAAACTGCTTATACATTGAGGCTTGCCCGCATGCTGCTCTTAGAACTTGAAGACTCCTAGCTAGTTGGTTGGATGATGAGAAACATGCAGCCAACTCACCTCCTGCGTCAGTTATTAAGTTCAGTCGCCAAACCACCCTTCTAAACTCTGCTTTATGATACGGGATCTGGGATTCTGCAGACCACATTTTTGCTTTGCAAAGTAGCTCCAAGGCAGGCTGTACAAGATAGGCTAGATAGAGGAAAACTGCAAATTTGGAGGAAAAAGGACAGACTTGTTCTTCTCATTTTGTTCCTAGTGGGCTTTGAGAGCTTCCTGTCTCTTTTCAGTTTCTGTGAAGAACATCTCAGTATTGTTTCCTTATCCCAGAAGTAGCAATTCCTCCCATAGCAACAAAGAGTTTGCATTTTTTTCCCAATATTTGCAGAACCAGTTTTATTATTCCTCCCTGCTTAGAAACTAGCAGTAGATGGCCAGGGCACCTCCTTCAGAAGTATGGATCCAAGGTCCTACCACAGAATCAGGGACACTAGCACCATCCAATCTACACCTTATGCAGAGATCTCCTTCAGTTCTGGGTATGGCAATTCCTTTCTGTAATTGCTTGCTCCATGTAACCTTAGAATTCTTTTAATACTTTCAGTTACCAAGTTAACAACTTTATACTTAGTCATCTACTTTTTACATTCTTGCTTTTTTTTTTTTTTTGAGATGGAGTCTTGCTCTGTCGCTAGGCTGGAGTGCAGTGGCGTGATCTCGGCTCACTGCAACCTCCACCTCCTGGATTCAAGCGATTCTCCTGCCTCAGCCTCCCAAGTAGCTGGGACTACAGGCACGTGCCACCATGCCCAGCTAATTTCTGTATTTTTAGTAGAGACAGGGTTTCACCATGTTGGCCAGGATGGTCTCTTGACCTCATGATCTGTCTGCCTCAGCTTCCCAAAGTGCTGGGATTACAGGCGTGAGCCACCGCACCTGGCCCTCTTGCTTTCTTTTTGAACAACCAGTGAAGTTTCTATTTACTGAATGGGCCCACTCTATTCATCATTGTCTCAAACAGCAGCCAGTCAACTGCTATACATGTGGGTGAATTGATAATTTGACCAAAAATGCATGCTAGCCCAGCCAAGACAATCATCAGTTACCTAAGCGGTTACTGTTTTATGCTTTTTAAAGTTTTAGGGTAGATATGGAGTAGTAAAACACTAACAAATATGGAAATAAAAATTAAAATAAGAGTGAGATATAATTTAGTAACTTTCAGATGGGTATAAATGAGAAAAAAACCCAGCAATCCATATTGCAGATGGTTATGCAGAGAAAAGAATTTCCCCTAAAGATTGCCAAATGAAAATGTTAATTTATTAGCCCTTTAGGAAAGCAATCTGGAAATATCATTTAACGTTAAAAATCCATGTGTACTTTAATAAGAAATCTCAACCCTAAAATGTCATTGCTCTTTAATAGAATGATTGAATAAAATGTTCTTACTATGAAGTATCATGCTGCCAATAAAAAGGATGGATTAAAACAATTTTATTTTTACGCTTGTAAGAATTTTCCTAAGATATTTCTGAAAAAAAGTAAGATGCATAAAGAGTAAATGAAAAAGCATACTTTAAAACTATTCTAGGTAATTAGATACTGAATTCATATCTTCATACATAATTCTTTACCTTTATTTTCAAAGGGTGATAAATTGATCACTTTTGTTGGGAATTTACTTGGTGTGATGCTCCTATTGAAGATACCTTCTTGACGTTGTATGGACATATCTTTGTTTTTAAATAAATTCACATCTAACATAAAATTTTAAAAGAAAAAGTGTATGAGTACTCCTGACTATTCACACACTAATCCCCAACTCCACGTATTTGTCTCTATTTCTGCACTGGTAATTTTTCTTCCCACATTTTATTAAATGGCCACTTGTCTATTATGTAAATTTCTGTGTAGTCTCTCATCATTTTCTCTTTCTCGTCTTTGTTCTGCATTCTGTGATAGTATCTTCCTTAATTTCAACCTTTATCCCAACTTCATTTTAGTTTGACCATATGTTCATTTCTATAATTGATCCGTAGTCTACATTTGAAAGGATACATTTAGAAAGATAGTTTTGGAGGTCAGAGGTCTATGCATAAGCTACTGGATCCCTCCCTGCCCCAATTCAACCAATGTTTATTAGATTTATTTTTCATTAATCCTATTGTTATAAAAGTAACATGGATTATTATAGAAAACATTTATTTAAACAGAGAATTATAAACCTCATATTTTAAAAAAATCATTGTCTAGAGGTTTTAAAACTTTCTAGCTAATTTCCCATTGATAATATGAGAGTTTAATTATAAGAGAAAATTCATGAAGACATTTGCCCATGAAATATAGGTACTGTTATCATTAAAGATTCACTCTAAAACCCCAGAGAAGATAACTAAACTGTAAATATTAGACTTAAAATTATTATTCTTACCATAGTGAGTCCTTAGTTGTGTCTTTATCTCACCAATTGTTTTACTTGAACCAACAGCATTTGTCAAGGGTTCTACATCAGTCTCTATAGACATAAAATAAATTTCAAAACACTTTGTAAGGTAACCATTTATGTTACATATGTATTTTAGTTCTTTTTTCTTTTGAAATTTCTTTTTCTTTTCTTTTCCTTTTTTTTTTTTTTATTTAGAAACAGGATCTCGTTCTGTCACTCGGGCTGGGGCGCAGAGGTGTGAACATGGCTCACTGCAGCTTCAACCTCCTGGGCTCAAGTGGTCCTCCTGCCTCAGCCTCTCCAAGTAGCTGGGACGACAGGTGTGCACCACCACACCTGGCTAATTTTTGTATTTTTTGTAGAGACAGGGCTTTGCCATGTTATCTTTTGAAATTTCCATCTTATTTGATATCAATCTCTATTACCTTCCTTTTCTTCCTTAAGAATAATTTCCTTTAACTCTAAGAACATACTTGTAATAAGTGCTTTGAGGTTTTGCTGGCTAGGTCCAACACCTGGGACTCTCACAAACAGTTACTGTGGCATGCCCTTTTCCTTGGTGTAGGTCACACTTCACTGTTTCTTTACATATTAATAATTTTTGCTAAAGATTTGACAGTTTCCATAATATACTGTAGCATCTCCAGATACTGATTTCCTCCTCCTCTATCTGGGGCTTGTCATTGTTCTCTCCTTATTATTTGCATAGCGCTGTGACTGGGCCATTCTACTAAAGTCTCTTGCCTATAGTGTGAAGTGCTACTGCTGCTCTCCAAGGGGCAGAACCTTGCACATGCATCCAGTACCTTGGATAACATTGGTTTTAGAGGGCCGGCTTGGAATGTGTCTCTTTACATTGTTTCTCTGTTAGCTGTCTGCCTCTTTTTGTATCACACCAGAGATCAAAGAAAATTGTATAACTACATAACAATCTTACACCAAGATGAAAGTCAGTAGTGTAATCTCTGAATTATGTAACACAAATAAAGTACTGTATTGTAGGTGAGACTTTATAAATTTGCCTGACATTTTTATCAAATAGAGGGAATGGATAACCAGTGAAATAGTTATGTGTTGTACTCCTCTTGTCATCACAGTCTTCAGCTAGCCTTTCTGCTTTTGCCTTTCTGCTTTTGCTAATTAAACATCACTTTTCAGAAACAAAAAGTAAGTAGAATAGCTTTGGAAATGCCTACACTGAGACTACTCTAAGGTAACTGTAACACTGAATTTTTATGCATTACTTTTCAAATGGATGAGTTTTAAAATCAATAATATGCTAATGTTCCACTGATAGTAAATGCTAGAGCTTAATTAAAGGATACTCATGATGAATTTTACCTATGTAACACTAGCATGTAGGCACTATTGTCATGAAATGTCTATACTTAATTTAACTCAGGGAACATAAATAGGTCACAAATATTAGACTCAAAAATTATTTTTCTTACCCTGGTGACTCTTTAATTGTGCATTGATTGGTCCCTTTATTATATCTCTTCCAATAGCATCTTTTAAGAGTTGTTTATCAGTCTCTATAGAATTAAACAGATTTCAAAATACTTTATAAGGTAAACATTACTATACATGTGTATACATGTGTGTTTAATTATAGAAGGATATTCATGAAGGATTTTACCAATGTAACACTATGATATAGGTACCTATGTAATAATAACATGTAGACACTGTTGTCATTAAAGGTCTGCACTTAATTTAACTCAGGGAACATGAATAGGTCACAAATATTAGACTCAAAAGTTCTTTTTCTTACCCTGGTGACTCTTTAATTGTGCATTGATTGGTCCCTTTATTATATCTCTTCCAATAGCATCTTTTAAGAGTTGTTTATCAGTCTCTATAGAATTAAACAGATTTCAAAATACTTTATAAGGTAAACATTACTATACATGTGTATACATGTGTGTTTAATTATAGAAGGATATTCATGAAGGATTTTACCAATGTAACACTATGATATAGGTACCTATGTAATAATAACATGTAGACACTGTTGTCATTAAAGGTCTGCACTTAATTTAACTCAGGGAACATAAATAGGTCACAAATATTAGACTCAAAAATTATTTTTCTTACCCTGGTGACTCTTTAATTGTGCATTGATTGGTCCCTTTATTATATCTCTTCCAATAGCATCTTTTAAGAGTTGTTTATCAGTCTCTATAGAATTAAACAGATTTCAAAATACTTTATAAGGTAAACATTACTATACATGTGTATACATGTGTGTTTAATTATAGAAGGATATTCATGAAGGATTTTACCAATGTAACACTATGATATAGGTACCTATGTAATAATAACATGTAGACACTGTTGTCATTAAAGGTCTGCACTTAATTTAACTCAGGGAACATGAATAGGTCACAAATATTAGACTCAAAAGTTCTTTTTCTTACCCTGGTGACTCTTTAATTGTGCATTGATTGGTCCCTTTATTATATCTCTTCCAATAGCATCTTTTGCTATGGAAAGTACTATGATATAGGTACTGTTGTCATTAAAGGTCTATACTTAATTTAACTCAGGGAATATAAATAAGCCTAAATATTAGACTTGAAAAATTCTTTCTCTTACCTTGGTGACTCTTCAGTTGTCTAATGATTGGCCCTATTATTATACCTCTTCCAATAGCATCTGCCAAGAATTCCTTATCAGTCTCTATTGAAATAAAACAGATTTCAATATATTTTATAAGGTAAACATTACCATACCTCTGTGTGTGTGTGTGTGTGTGTGTGTGTGTGTTTAATTATGGGAGGATATTCATGAAGAATTTTACCTGTGTAATAACATATAGGTACTATTGTCATTAAATGTCCACACTTAATTTAACTCCAGGAATATAAATAAACCATAAATATTAGCCTTGAAATTGCTTTTTCTTACCTGGGTGACTTTTTAATTGTGTCTTGATTGACTCCTTCCTTACACCTCTTCCAATAGCGTATGCAAAGAAGTTCTTATCAGTCTCTATAGAAATAAAACAGATTTCAGTATATTTTGTAAGGTTATCATTACCATACTTGTGTGTGTTTGTGTGTTTAATTATAGGAAGGTATTCATGAATAATTTTACTTATGTAACACTATAATATAGATATTTTGTTATTAAAGGTCTATACTTAATTTAACTCAGGGAATATAAATCAGCCGTAAATATTAGATGTAAGAAATTCTTTTTCTTACCCTGGTGACCTTTTAGTTGTGCATTGATTGATCCCTTTATTATACCTCTTCCAATAGCATCTGCCAAGTGTTCCTTATCAGTCTCTGTAGAAATAAAACAGATATCAATATATTTTGTAAGATAAACATTACCATATCTCTGAGTATATGTGTGCGTTTAATTATAGGAGGATATTCATTTAGAATTTCACCTATATAATACTAACATATTGGTACTATTGTCATTAAAGGGTCATACTTAATTTAACTCCAGGGATATGAATAAACCATAAATATTAGTCTTGAATTTTTTTTTTTACCTGGGTGACATTTAAATTGTGTTTTAATTGACCCCTTTATTATACCTCGTCCAATAGTCCAATAGCATCTGCTAAGAGATCCTTATTAGTCTCTATAGAAATAAAGCAGATTTCAATATATTTTATAAGGTAAACATTTTATGTGTGTGTATGCATGTGTAGTGAGTATTTATTATTATAGTAGAAGAGTCGCAATATAATGTCTTATTGCAGTAAGCATCACAAAACAGAATTTGAAGGGCTATTAGCAATCATATAAGCCTATTATATTGAAGTTCAGAGATGTTTCATGATTTGAACAAGACCACATCAAGATAATGACAAAACTGATGCACAAACCAGCACTTTGTAATTCCTTAACCAGTGACTTTACTATATAATGGCATCTCTTATGCAAACTAAAATTATCCTAGAAAGTTTATGATGATAATATAACTTTAAATTTTACACCAGTAGCACTATCTACTGTGGGATGTACCTCGTGAGATAAAAGATAACATTTTTAAGAATAGGTCAATTTGCAAATCATGGTCTCCACAGTCACAGAGAGTTATTGTGGGGCAAAGTGCTTTGATTTGTTCATAAAGACTTCATGTCATTTCTAAGATTTGTAACTATAAATCAAGTATGGATAAATAATGTAGAAAAATAATTAGATATTTTGTGGAATATGAAAATGTGACTTTCATATCTTCTTGAGTTTGTAGACTTTGTAGCTGGGGAGGATGAAGTAAGTAAACTTGTAGTAGCATAAGCATGGAGATTGCATTCCTTTCCACTGGAGTTTTTATGTGATTTGAATCTTTTGCTAGATTTGAAAACTACTGACTAGGTCATATAAAAGGAAAAATACATGAAAGTTGTGAAAGGCGAGTTCATATTGAAAAGGGAAAATTAGAATGGGTGACTTGGGTCAACTGGTGGACCTAATATTTTGTGAGAGAAAGTTGTTTATAGCAGACTATATGCTAAAGTTGGAAACCTATAATGACCCAGATACCACAGAGTAAAGTTTTGCTCTGAAGAAATGTCTGAGCTCTTGAATAAATGTTAAGTTTTACAGTGTAACATCTGAAGCCCAAGTATACCACCAGTGAAATCTAAACCAAAGTATGGACCAGCTGAGGCACCATTACCAAAATGAACCGAGACACATAAGAACGTATTTTCTGTAAGTACACAGCTATATTTTGTGAACATAAGCAGATCTATAGAAACATAAAAATAGGGAATATGAGCAGTCATATTTTAGCCTCTCCGATTATTACTCTAACTAGTACACATAAGAAGGAAGGGTTCATTTCAAGTGAGTATGCAAAGATTCTTAGATAATAAGAAGGAAGGCAATGAGAAGAGCATTTTAGGGGAGATAAGGTTAAGCATTTAGGAAGAGAATCTATGTACTAAAGTAATTTACAATCTAGTAACATTCATGTTTCCTCCCTTACCGTATCCTCTCATTGCTTTAATTCTTTTTAAATATGATCCTGCCTGGAATTCACTGAGATATTTTTACAAAATAAATAACATATCATGCTATATACTTATGTAAAATGTTCAATTCAATGTTTTTTAAGATGTTGACATATTTGTGTAGTTCTGACTACAGTCCATTTTAGATTCTACTGGAGTTTATACTAATCAAATTCCAGTGAAGTACAGAAATATTACTCCCATATAGCGTTATTCCTTCTTCAACATTTTTGCACTATTATGTGTATTACAACTACTTATATTAAAGACATTGTTATAATTGATGTTATGATTGATTATTTATATAATACTGTGCATTTTAATTAAGCTAAGAAAGACGAGCAAGTACATATTTATAGTATTTACTATACTAACCTTCTTGTTTATATATTTTTTGCATTTGTTCCTGTGGATTTGAGTTACTATCCAGTGTTATTGTATTTTTTAAACTGTTTAAAAATTTTTATTTTTTTATTTCAGTAAGTTTTTGGGGAACAGGTGGTGTTTGGTTTCATGAATGTTCTTTAGTGGTGATTTGTGAGATTTTGGAGCATCCATCACCCAAGCAGTGTACACTGTACCCAATGCGTAGTCTTGACACCTCCTATTCTTTCCCCAAGTCCCCAAAGTCCAACATACCATTCTTATGCCTTTGCATCCTCATAGCTTAGTTCCCTTATAAGTGAGAACATATAACGTTTGATTTTCCATTCCTGAGTTACTTCACTTATAATAATAGTCTCTAATTCCATTCAGGTTGCTGTGAATGCCATTATTTTGTTCCTTTTTATGGCTGAGTAGTATTCCATGGTATATACACACCACATTTTCTTTATCCATTCGTTGATTGATGGGCATGTGGGCTGATTCCATATTTTTGCAATGGCAAATTGTACTGCTATAAACATACGTGTGCAAGTACCTTTTTGTACAATGATTTCCTTTCCTCTGGGTAGATACCTAGAAGTGGGATTTCTGGATCAAAGGGTAGATCTACTTTTAGTTCTTTAAGGACTCTCCACACTGTTTTCCACAGTAAAAATGTTTCCTTTTCACTGCATCCATGCCAACATCTATTATTTTTTGATTTTTTGATGATGGCCATTCTTGCAGGAATGAGGTGGTATCGCATTATGGTTTTCATTTGTGTATCCCTGATAATTAGTGATGTTGAGCATTTTTCCATATGCTTGTTGGCCATTTGTATATCTTCTTTTGAGAATTGTCTATTCATGCCCTTAGCCCACGTTTTTATGGGATTTTTTTTTTCTTGCTGATTTGAGTTCTTTGTGGATTCTGGATATTAGTTCTTTGTTGGATATATAGATTGTGAAGATTTTCTACCGCTCTGAGGGTTGTCTGTTAACTCTGCTGATAATTTCTTTTGCTGTGTAGAAGCTTTTTAATTTAATTAAGTCCCATCTATTTATCTTTGTTTTTGTTGCATTTGCTTTTGGGTTCTTGGTCATGAAGTCTTTGCTTAAGCCAATGTCTAGAAGGGATTTTCCAATGTCATCTTCTAGAAATTTATAGTTTCAAGTCTTAGATTTAAGTCTTTGATCCATCTCGAGTTGATTTTTGTATAAGGTGAGAGATGAGGATCCAGTTTCATTTTTCTACATGTGGCTTGACAATTATCCCAGCACCATTTGTTGAATATGGTGTTCTTTCCCCACTTCGTCTTTGTTTGTTCTGTCGAAGATCCGTTGGCTGTAAGTATTTGGCTTTATTTCTGGGTTCTCTATTCTGTTCCATTGGTCTATGTGTTTATTTTTATACCAATACCATACTGTTTTGGTGACTATGGCCTTATAGTATAGTTTGAAGTCAGGTAATATGATCCCTTCAGATTTATTCTTTTTGCTTAGTCTTGCTTTGGCTATGTGGAGTCTTTTTTGGTTCCATATGAATTTTAGGATTTTTTTTCTAGTTCTCTAAAGAATGATGGGAATTGCATTGAATTTGTAGATTGCTTTTGAGAATATGGTCATTTGTTTGTGTTGTCTAGGATTTCTTTCAGCAGTGTTTTGTAGTTTTTCCTTGTAGAGATCTTTCAGGTCCTTGATTAAGTATATTCCTACCTTTGTTTGTTTGTTTGTTTTGGCAGCTATTGTGAAAGGAGTTGAGTTCTTGATTTGATTCTCAGCTTGGTCACTGTTGGTGTAGAGCAGCACTACTGATTTGTGTATGTTAAGTTTGTATCCTGAAACTTTGCTGAATTCATTTACGAGTTCTAGGAGCTTTTTGGATAAGTCTTTAGTGCTTTCTAGGTATATGATCATATCATCAGCAAACAGCAACAGTTTGATTTCCTCTTTACTGATTTGGATGCCCTTTATTTCTTTTCCTTGTCTGATTGCTCTGGCTAGGACTTCCAGTACTATGTTGAATAGACGTGGTGAGATTGGGCATCCTTGTCTTGTTCCAGTTCTCGGGGAATGCTTTCAAAACCCGTTTGGTATAATGTTGGCTGTGGGTTAGTCATAGATAGCTTTTATTACCTTAAATTATGTTCCTTTTATGCCAGTTTTGCTGAGGGTTTTAATCATAAAAGGATGCTGGATTTTGTCAAGTGCTTCTTCTGCATCTATTGAGATGATCATGTGATTGATTGTTGTTTTTAATTCTGTTTATGTGGTGTATCACATTTATTGACTTGCATATGTTAAACCATCCCTGCATATCTGGTATGAAACCCACTAGATCATGGTGGATTATCTTTTTGATATGCTCTTGGATTTGGTTTGCTAGTATTTTGTTGAGGATTTTTTCATCTATGTTCATCAGGGATATTGGTCTGTAGTTTTCTCTTTTTTTTTTGTTATGTCCTTCTCTGGTTTTGGTATTAGGGTGATACTGGCTTCATAGAATGATTTAGGGAGGATTCCTTCTTCTGTATCTTTTGGAATAATGTCAATAGGATTGGTACCAATTCTTCTTTGAATGTTGGATAGTTCAGCTGTGAATTCATTTGATCCTGAACTTTTTTTGTTGTTGGCAATTTTTAAATTACCATTTCAATCTTGCTGCTTGTTATTGGTCTGTTCAGAGATTCTATACCTTCCTGGTTTAATCTAAGGGGATTGTATATTTCCATGAATTTATCCATCTCCTGTAGATTTTCTAGTTTATATGGGTAAATGTGTTCAGAGTAGACTTGAATAATGTTTTCTATTTCTGTGGTATCAGTTGTAATAACTCCTGTTTCATTTCTAATTGAGCTTATTTGGATCTTCTCTCTTCTTTCCTTGGTTAATCTTGCTAATGGTCTATCAATTTTATTTATCTTTTCAAATAATCAGCTTTTTGTTTCATTTATCTTTTGTATTTTTTTGTTTGCTTGTTTCATTCTTGTTTAGTTCTGCTCTGATCTTTGTTATTTCTTTTCTTCTGCTGGGTTTGGGTCTGGATTGTTCTTGTTTCTCCAATTCCATGAGGTGTGACCTTAGATTGTCTATTTGTGCTCTTTCAGACTTTTTGATTTAGGCATTTAATGCTGTGAACTTTCCTCTTAGCAATGTTTTTGCTGTATCCCAGAGGTTTTGATTGGTTGTGTCACTATTATTGTTCAGTTCAAATAATTTTTAAATTTCCATCTTGATTTCACTCTTGACCCAGTGATCATTCAGGAGCAGGTTATTTAATTTCCATGTATTTGCATGATTTTTAGGGTTCCTTTTGGATTTGATTTACAATTTTATTCCACTGTGGTCTGAGAGTACTTGATATAATTTCGATTTTCTTAAATTTACTGAGACTTGTTTTGTGGCCTGTCATATGATCTGTCTTGGAGAATGTTCAATGTGCTGATGAATAGAATGTATATTCTGCAGTTGTTGAGTAGAATGCTCTGTAGATATCTGTTAAGTCCATTTGTTGTTGGGTAGAGTTCAAGTTCATTGTTTCTTTGTTGACTTTCTGTCCTGATGACTTGTCTAGTGCTGTCAGTGGAGTATTAAAGTCCCCCACTATTATTGTGTCATCTCATTTCTTAGCTCTGGTAGTAATTGTTTTATAAACTTGACATATCCAGTATTAGGTGCATATATATTTAGAATTGTGACATTTTCCTGTTGGATTAGCCCTTTTATCATTCTATAATGTCCCTCTTTGTCATTTTTAACTGCTGTTGGTTTAAGGTTTGTTTTGTCCAATATAAGAATAGCTACTCCTGTTTGCTTTTGATGTCCATTTGCACAGAACATCTTTTTCCACACCTTTACCTTAAGTTTATGTGAGTCCTTTTGTGTTGAGTCTCCTGAAGACAGCAGAAACTTGGTTGGTGAATTCTTATCTATTCTGCAATTCTGTATCTTTTAAGTGGAGCATTTAGGTCATTTACATTCAATGTTAGTATTGAGATGTGAGGTACTATTCCATTCATCATACCATTTGTAGCCTGAATACTTCCCACCCCACCCCACTGTGTTAATGTTATATGGGTCCTGTGAGATTTATGTTTTAAGGAGGTTCTATTTTGGTGTATTTTGAGTGTTTGAAGATTTAGAGCTCCTTTTAGCAGTTCTTATAGTACTGGCTAGGTAGTTGCAAATTATCTCAGCATTTGCTTATCTGGAAAAGACTGTATCTTTCCTTCATTTATGAAGCTCAATTTCACTGGATACAAAATTTTTGAGTGATTATTGTTTCATTTAAGGAGGCTAAAAATAGGACCCCAATTCCTTCTAACATGTAGGGTTTCTGCTGAGAAACCTGCTGTTAATATGACAGGTTTTCCTTTATAGGTTACCTGATGCTTTTGCCTCACAGCTCTTAAGATTCTTTTCTTTATCTTGACTTTAGATAACCTGATGACTATATGCCTACATGATGATCTTTTTGCAATGAATTTCCCAGGTGTTCTTTGATCTTCTTGTGTTTAGATGTCTAGATCTCTAGCAAGGTTGGAGAAGTTTTTCTTGATTATTCTCTCAAATATGTTTTCCAAACTTTTAGATTTCTCTTCTTCTCAGGAACTCCAATTATTCTCAGGTTTGAACATTTAACATAGTCCCAAACTTCTTGGAGTCTTTGTTCATTTTTCAAAATTCTTGTTTCTTTGTGTGTGATGGATTGAGTTAATTCAAAAGCCTTGTCATCGAGCTCTGAAGTTCTTTCTTCTGCTTGTTCAATTCTATTGTGGAGACTTCCCAGTGCACTTAGCATTTCTCTAAGTGTGTCGTTGAGCCAGGAAGAGAGGCATCACCAGAAATCAACCTTGGCAGCCCTTTGATTTTGAAGTTTTAGTGTTCAGAACTGTGAGAAAATCAATTTCGGATGTTTAAGGTACCCAGTGCAGTATTTTGTTCTGGCAATCTGGGCAGTGAATACACACATTGTCACCATACCCCCTTTTATGCTTTAATTATGGTTTCCTTGAATTCTGTGAACCTATTTATAATAACTGCTTTGTAGTCTTTGCCAAGTCTAACATCTTGCACTCCCACAGAATTTTTTGTTGCCTACTTTTCTTCCCCCTGTGTATGGGTTATGCTTTACTGTTTCTTTGAATGGCTCATAATTTTAAACTAAAAACTAGGCATTTTAGTTTTATTTATTTATAATGTATTTATGTTAAAATTTCAACTTTCTTTGATTCAGGAGTGACATGTGCAGGTTTGTTACCTGGGCATATTGCATGTCACTGAGGCTTGGAGTATGAATGATCCTATCACCAAGGTAGTGAGCACAGTACCCCATAGGTAGTTTTTTACCTCCCGCCCCCTGACTACCTCTCTACCAGTAGTCCCTGGTGTCTATTTTTACCATATTTATGTCCATATCTACCCAATGCTTAGCTTCCACTTATAAGTGAGGACACACTGTATTTGGTTTACTGTTCCCAGGGTTAATTTGCATAGGTTAATGGCCTCTGGCTGCATCCATGTTGCTGCAACAGACATGATTTCACTCTTTTTTATGGCTGTATAGTATTCCATTACATATATATGTACCAGATTTTCTTTATCCAATCCCCCACTGATGGGCACTTAGGTTGATTCCATGTCTTTGTGATTGTGAATAGTGTTGCAATGAACATATAAGTGCATGTGTCATTTTAGCAGAATCATTTATTTTCTTTTGGATACATATCCAGTAACGGGATTGCTGGATAGGATGGCAGTTCTGTTTTAAGTTCTTTGGGAAATCTCCACACTACTTTCCACAGTGGCTGAACTAATGTACATTCCCACCTACAGCCTTTCCAGCATCTGTTTTTTATTTTTATTTTTAAATAATAGCCATTCTGACTGGTGTTAGATGGTGGTTTTGATTCGCATTTCTCTGATGATTAGTGATGTGGAACATTTTCTCATGTTTGTTGGCAGCTTGTATATCTTCTTTTGAGAAGTGTCTGTTCATGTCTTTTGCTCACTGTTTAATGGGGCTGTTTTTTGCTTGCTGAACTGTTTATGTTCCTTACAGATTCTGGATATAGACCTTTGTCTTAACCATAGTTTGTGAATATTTTCTCCCATTATGTTGGTTGTCTGTTTACTCTGTTAGTAGTTTCTTTTGCTCTGCAGAAGCTCTTTCGTTTAATTAGGTCCCACTTGTCAATTTTTGGTTTTGTGGAAATTGCTTTTGAGGACTTAGTCATAAATTATTTTCCAAGGCCAATGTCCAGAATGGTGTTTCCTAATTTTTCTTTTAGGATTCTTATAGTTTGAAGTCTTACATTTAAATTTGTAATCTATCCTGAGTTAATTTTTGTATATGGTGAAAGGTAGGGGTCTAGTTTCATCTACATATGGCTAGCCAGCTATCTCAGCACCGTTTATTGCATAGGGAATCCTTTCTCCATTGCTTATTTTTGTTGACTTTGTCAAATATCAGATAGCTGTAGGTGTGTGGCTTTCTTTCTGGGTTCTGTATTCTGTTCCACTGGTCTACACGTCCGTTTTTGTATCAGTATCACACTGTTTTGGTTACTGTAGCCTTATAGTATAGTTTGAAGTCAGGTAATGTGATACTACAAGCTTTGTTCTTTTTGCTTATGATTGCTTTGGGTATTCAGGCTCTTTTTTTTTTTTTTTGGTTCCTATGAATTTTAGAATAAAAACTGGATATTTTGGATATTTTGGATGATATTATAGACAAATCTAGATATTGATTTGTTCATCATATTTCAAAACTTGCTGTTTGCTTTTTAGTGATTTCTTTTGACTATTTTACATTATTTTTCTCCACTACAAGAAGATTCTAATATTGTTCCTCCAGGAGCACTGCTTTTGGTATGCACACTGCCACTTTTGAATGATAGTGGTTTCAGGGGGACTCTCTTTAATGGCCTCTTTCCCTTATTTCTCTGTTAAGCTCCCTGCCTCTTTCAGTATCTCACCAAAGATCAAGGAAAAATATGCCTAACACTATTATTCCAGAAGTAAATTTAGTTGTTTAATCACTAAATCATGGAACACAATTAAATAACTTTACTGTAGCTGAGAGATTGTAAATTTACCTGATATTTTTATCAAATAGAGAGGATGGGTAGCCAATAAAATGACTATCTGTTATATTCCTCTTCTTATCACATTCACAAGTTAGTCTGTATGCTTTTACAAATTTAAGGCAACTTTCCTCTCTAAGCCAGAAATATAAAATGATAAGTACAGCATCTGTTTTCATTTTTTTCAACTTTCATTTTAAGTTCGGGGTACAAGCGCAAGTTTGTTACATAGGTAAACTTGTGTCATGGGGTTTTGTTGTATAGATTATTTCATCACCCAAGTATTAATCCTAGTACCCATTAGTTATTTTTCCTGATCCTGTCCCTCTTTCATCCTCCACTCTCCAAAAGGCCCCAGTGTGTGTTGTTCCCCTCTATGTGTCCATATGTTCTCATCATTTAGCTCCCATTTATAGGTGAGGACATGCAGTATTTGGTTTACTATTCCTGTGTTAGTTTGCTAAGGATAATGGCCTCCAGCTCCATCAATGTCCCTGCAAAGGACATGATCTTGTTTCTTTTTTATGTCTGCATAGTATTCCATGGTGTATATGTACCAACTTTTCTTTATCTAGTCTATTACTGATGGGCATTTGGGTTGATTTCATGTCTTTGCTATTGTGAATAGTGCTGCATTACTAAGGGTAAAGGTTCAATTCAGCCAGAAGATCTAACTATCCTAAATATAAGCATCTAACACATGAGCACCCAGATTCATAAAGCAAGTTCTTAGAGACCTTCAAAGAGACTTAGGCTCTAATACAATAATAGTGGGAGACTTCAACACCCCACTGAGAATATTAGACAGATAATTAAGACAGAAAATTGTTTCAGAGATATTCAGGACCTGAAGTCAGCATTGAATTACAGTATAGCATTTGAAATAATAGCATCAAGCATATATTTGGGTCACAACAGCCTTGCATTTTTATGGATTCTTTACCAATAAATAAGTTCTAAAACTAATTATATCTAACTAATGTTCCATTGATAGCAAATACTAGAGTTCCACAAATTACAGGAAGAAATTTATGAAGATATTTTCTCATGTAATGATGACTTACAGCTACAGTCATCATCAAAGAACCATATTTAATTTAACTTCAGAGCTAAATAAGCCATTAACAGGAGGCTTGAAAAATTCTTGTTCTTACCTGCATGCCTCTTTGACTGTATGTTTATTAGATCTTTTATTATATCTTTTTCATTAACACCTTTCAAGTGTTTTAGACCAGTCTCTATAAAAACAAAACAGATTTTCAAAATGCTTTGAAAGGTAAATTGTAACATATGTCTGTGTCTGTGTGTATGTGATGGTATATTTGTACATATAAATAGTAATAACTTAATTAGCATCAGTCATTAAAGAAGATGAATTAGTAAAAAAAAAAAAAAGCTCTGGACTGCAGAATTACAAAGCTTTAGAACTGGAAGCATTCTTAGCAATCATATAAGCCTAGGGAAGTTTAGTGATTTGAACAAAATCAGATATATAGTTAACTATAAAACTTATACAGAAATAGATGTTCGTTATTCCTAATCAGTGCTTTCTTCCATACAATGCCACCTCTTCTGCAAACTGAAATCATCCTAGAGAGTTTATAATAAGAATATAATTTTTAAGCATCTTCATACTTCATACAAGCATATCCATACACCAGGTATGGATATACCTTGTGAGGTGGAATATAATTTTATTCACAAGTCAACTTGTGAACTATGGTCTTTATAGTCACAGAAAGTTAACCATCAGGGAGAAATTCTCTGATTCTTCTAAGAATATTTTAGACCCTTTTTATGTCATGTAACTATAAGTTATGTGACAGCAGTGATTATTGTGGACTGGTAGAAAGTGCCCTCTCAGGTCCATTTAGAATGTAGACTTTGTAGATGGGGAGGAAGAAATGGGTGATTTTGCATTCGTATCAGCACTGAGATTAGATTCCTTTCCCTTTGAGTTTTGATATGATTTGAACTTTTTGCTTGCTTTTGAAACAACTACTAGGGTCAATGACAGAAAAATAAAATCAAAATTAATAAAGGGAATTCATATTAAAAATTGAATAATCTGGATTTATGAAGCTGGGTCATCTACTGGGCCTCAAGTTTTGTGGGTGAACTTGGGTCTTAGCAGAGCATGTGACTGTAGGGTGAAAACTGCAATGACTCAGACATCATAGAGTAGAAGTTTTGCTCTGGAGAAATGGTTGAGTCCATGAATAAATTTTAAAGCTGCACAATGACCTTTGCATCCCATATGTACCACCATTACAATCTGTATAGAAATAGGAACAATTTAGGGTATCATCTCCAAAATGAAAAGATGCATCAGATTGACAGAACAAGTCATTAATTTAATTAAAATATTTTGTGAAAATGATGACCTATAGCAATAACAACAACAACAAAAAACCTGGGGAACAGTAGCAGACATGCTTTAACCTTTTTAGTTATTTCCCTGACTTGTATAAGCAAGGAGTATTGATTCATTTGAGTTGATAAGCAAAAGTTTCTTAGATCAGTAATGAGTATTTGAGGACAGATAGGTTTAAGCACTAATACAAAATTATGTGCTAGAGAAATATAATTTAGTAAGAGTCACAATTTTCCTTCTTCATAACATCCTCCCAGTACTTTACATCTCTTTTTAAAAGTGTTACACATGGATTTTATTGAGCTTTCTTTTTAAAAAAGTGTAATATATCATACGATTTGCCCTTGTAAAGCATCTAATTCAAATATTTTAATATATTCACAGAGTTGTTAAACCATCACCACAGTCATTTTTAGAATCTACTTCAGATTTATTCTAATTAATTTCTGTAAACTATACAAGCATTTCTGCCAAATTTTCTATTCCCTCTTCCTGACATTTATACTGTAGTTATACCTATAAATATTAAAACCATTGTTATAATTATTTATCTATATAGCTTTATGCCTTTTAAAGAACGGAGAAAAGAAAGAAGAACAAGTACATATTTATGTTTATTACATGAACATTCTTGTTTATAGTTTCTGGTTCTTTTTATTATTTCCTGTGAATTTGAGTTACCATCTATTGTCATTTTCTTCCTCTGGCATAGTATTGCTCCCAGCCATTTCCTTTGTGCTGCTATTGTCAAACTTATTGCATGTCTATTACATGTCTTTTATGTGATAGGCCCCAAAATACAGTTACATATCAATTTTATATATCTATGTATGGTACCACACAATTACATTTTAAATCAATTAAGAGAAGAAAAAACAAAATATGCATTTATAGAGTATTATGTAATAGAATTATTTCACTAATGCATTTGTTGAAAAAATTACGATGTGAGGAAACTTGTCAGCCTGAGGAACTTTCTTAAGTATTTTTTCTATAGCATGGCCTGATACCAACTAACCCTGCAAATTTTTATTTATTTGATATTTTTATTTGAGTTTCATTTTTAAAAATAATTTTGCAAAACATAAGATTATTGGTTGATATTTTTTTCTTGCAGCCCTTTGGAAATGCCATCCCACTGCCTTCTGGCCTCCATCATTTTTTTTTTTCCCCAAGATGGAGTCTCTCTCTGTCACCCAGACTGGAGTGCAGTGGCACGATCTTGGCTCACTGCAACCTCCACCTCCTGGGTTCAAGTGATTCTCCTGCCTCAGCCTCACGAGTAGCTGGGATTACAGGCCCATACCACCATGCCCAGCTAATTTTTGTATTTTAGTAGAAACTGGGTTTCACCAGGTTGGCCAGCCTGGTCTCAAGCTGCTGACCTCAAGTGATCCACCCGCCTCAGCCTCCCAAAGTGCTGGGATTACAAGCGTGAGCCACCGTGCCTGGCCTTGGCCTCCATAGTTTCTGATGCTATGTCACCTATTAATCTTACTAGAATTAACTTTTGTATAGTTACAGTCATGTAACTAATGATGTTTGCACCACGTATAAGATGGTGATTCCAAAAGATTGTAATGGAGCTGGAAATTTCTATCATGTAGTGATGTAACCATTGTAACATCTTAATGCAATGAATTACTCACATGCCTGTGATGATGCTGGTGTAAACAAACCTACTCTGTTGCCAGATATATAAAAATATAACACATAGAATTATGTACAGTACATAACACTTGATGATAACAATAAAAAGCTATGTTACTGGTTTATATATTTACTAGACTTGTTTATTTTTATTTGAGTATGTATACTGCTACTTACAAAAAATGTTAATTGTGAAACAGCCTCAGACAGGTCCCTCAGGATGTATTCCAGAAGAAGGCATCGTTATCATAGGAGATGAAAGCTTCATGTGTGTTATTTCCCCTGAAGACTTTCCATTGGGGCAAGATTTGGAGGTGGAAGAGAGTGATGATATTGATGATCCTGATTCTGTGTAGGTCTAGGCTAATGTGTGTATTTGTGTTTCAGTTTTTAACAAAAATACTTTAAAAGTAAAAAAAAAAAAAAATTAAACAGAAAGCATCTTATTGAATAGGCATATAGAAAAAGAAAATATTTTTGTACAACTGTACAATGTGTTTGTGTTTTAAGTTAAATGTTATTATAAGAGTTCAAAAATTAAAAAAATTAAAAAGTTTATAAAGTTAAGAAGTTACAGTAAGCTAAGGTTATTTTTAAGGAAAGATTTTTAAAAATAAATTTCATGTAGCCTAAGTGTACACACAGTGTTTATAAAGTCTACTGTAGTGTATAATAATGTCCTAGACCTTTGCATTCACTCACTGCTCATTCACTGACACACCCAGAGCAACATTCAGTCTTGCAAGCTCTATTCATGGTAAGTGCCCATACAGGTGTACCACTTTTTATCTTTTATATGGTATTTTTACTGTATCTTTTCTATGTTTAGATACAGAATTGCTTACTCTTGTGTTACCATTGCCTGCAGAATTCAGTCCAGTAACATGCTTTACAAGTTCGTAGCCTAGGAGCAATAGGCTATACAACATAGCCTAGGTGTGTAGAAAGCTATACCACCTAGGTTTGTGTAAGTATGTAACTTTATGATGTCTGCATGATGATGAAGTTGCCTAACTATGTATTTCTCAGGACACATTTCCATCATTAGACAACACATGACTGTAGTTGTTCTCTTGACACTTTAAGGTTTTCACTTTGTCTCTCAACGTTTTTACTATGTTGGATCTGGTTGTGAATTTTATTGTGTTTATATAACTGGATTTAATTGAGCTTGGATAGGTGGACTAGTATTTTACATCAAATACTTTTCAAAATTTTCAGCCATAATTTCTTTAAATTATTTTGTTCTTTCTCTCCTAGTAATCCTATTACTTTAAATTTACAGATTATTTATTCTGTTAAAACTACTCTTGAGCCCCTCTAGTGAATTTTTCTTTGGTTTTTGTACTATCAACTCTAGAATTTTCTTTTTACGTGCACTAAAACATCATATTGAATCCCATAAATATGCTCAATTATAAATCAAAATACTTTCAATCTTTTTGTTAATATTCTCTATTTGGTGAGACATTCTCATCATATCTTCCTTTCATGCTTAAGCATAGATTTTATGAATTATTTTAAATATTTATAAGAATTGTTTTGTAGTCTTTCCCTGCTATGCCAAACATTTGGCATCCTCATAAAAGTTTCTGTTGCATTTTTCCTTTGTATGGGACACATCTTCTTGTTTTTTTTTTTCTTTTTTGCTTGCCTATCATATTTTGCTAAAATTTGGCTTTTTAGATAGCAAACCTACATACGAATTTCTTGTTTACTTTTTGGAATCTTGTTGTGTACATGTTTCCTTATTTAGCTATGTGGGTGGACTATTTTCTATTTTACTGAAGTCTTCTCCTGCAACATGAAGCTTCTAATGTTATTCCTTTGTGGGCACAGATGTGTATACACATGTATTAGGGTTCTCTAGAGGGAAAGAATAGGATATATATATGTAATATGTATGTATATATATATTTTATATATATATCCATATATAAGAACTAATAGGATATATATATTTATTAAGTATTGACTCACATGATCACAAGGTCCCACAATAGGTCAGCTCCTGCAAGCTGAGGAGCAAGGAGAGCCAGTCAAGTCCCAAAACTGAAGAACCTGGAGTCCAATGTTTGAGGTCAGGAAGCATCCAGCACAGGAGAAAGATGTAGGCTGGGAGGCTAGGCCAGTCTAGTCTTTTTACATTTTTCTGTCTGCTTTATATTCTAGCCACACTGGTAGCTGATTAGATGGTACCCACCCAGATTAAGGGTGGGTCTGCCTTTCCAGTCCACTGACTCAAATGTTAATCCCCTTTGGCAACACCCTCACAAACACACCCATAATTAATACTTTGCATCCTTCAATCCAATCAAGTTGACACTCAGTATTAACCATCATAAGTCCACCCCTTATCAATTTGAACCCATACACATCTCCTGAGATCATACACAATCTTTAAATAAAGGCAACAATAAAGTCATAATTATGCCTAACATAATACAACTATCCTTCATACAACCAGAAACACACAAATCCCCAACCCAAATACTATTACCTAAAGTTAACAATACTTAAATGCTGATATGAAGTCAATAAATCTTATGTCACATGATAAAGGAAAAAGGAAATAAAATGAAGATATGTTCTTAGTACAAGTGTATACATGCACAAATTTGTTTTTAACAAAAGAAGGAGGAAATACTCATGACAATTACAGTCCTCATTTCTGCAGCTGGTCACGTTGTTGTAGCTGGCATTGGTGACTGCCTTCTTCTACTTATGCATTCTGTATTCCCTTTGCCTTCAGCAAGCACCTCAGCAGGCTATGGAATTTTTTCCCGGTGGTGTGACCCAAACCTTCATTCCTAAAGGGTCTGTGCTATTTGCAGTCCTGCCTGGATTGGGCTGTTGTAATTCCCCATTGACCTTAATCACAGGGCATGGTAATACTAAGAGATGTGCTGATGAATCTCCTGTATTCCATGCATACTCTTCCTAATCTCCATTGTGGAGTTGTAGACTGAATTCATCTTGATAGTCCAGGTCAATCGCCCAAGCCAACACTGTAGCCCCCTTCTTAGCCTGTTGACTTAAAGGTAGGAGGTACCCAAAGTGTCCATGTGGCACTCTTAACTTCAGGTTAATTGAATTGTTGTTGTGTCTCCTGGTGACAGCATTCCTCTCTCTGGAATTAAGACCTCTAGGTGAGCAGAAAGTAATATCACAGGAACAAGAAGCAAAAGTTTTGCTAGTGGATCACTAGGGGTGATGGTGAGTGGTGCCACTTCCCACTTCCACCCCATGATTCCTGGACCCGTGAATCCTGGCTATGGGAGAAACAGTACCATATATTGGATGCTGATTCAGAGAATACATGGCCTTATGGAGAACTCTGTCCCAGCCCTGCAAAGTATCGTCACCTAGTTGGCATTGTAATGGTGACTTCAAAAGGCCATTCCAGCTGCTTCAGGATAATGGGGAACATGGTAAGACCAGTGAATTCCATGAGCATGAGTCCACTGCTGCACTTTTTTTTTTTTTTTTTTTTAACAATTTAAACAGGTTTATTCTGAGCCAACATGAATGACCATGGCCCAGGGAACAGTCTCAAGAGTTCTTGAGAAAGTATGCCCAAGGTAGTTGAATTACAGTTTGGTTTTATACATTTTAGGGAGACAGAAGTTATAAGCAAAGACATAAATCAATACATGGAAGGTATACTTTGGTTCAGATAAAAAAAGCAGGGCATCTTAAAAGGTCATGGGCTTCCAGGTTGGAGGTAGATTCAAAGATTTTCTGACTGGCAATTGGTTGAAACAGTTAGGCTTTGTCTAAAGACTTGAAGTCAGTGGAAAGAAATGCTTTAGTCAAGATAAGAGGGATTGTCGAAGCCAAAGTCTTTGTTATGTAGATGAAGCCTCACAGGTCTTTAGAGAGAATAGATGACAAATGTCTCTTTTCGGGACTTAAAAGATGGCAGGCACTTAGTTAATCTCTCCTATATTTGGGAAATGCCTGGAAAGGAACTTCCTGGCTACATTAATGGAGATTCTCTATGGATAGAAATTTCTCCCACAAAAAATATGGTTTTACAAGGCCATTTTAAAACATGTGTTTTTTTTCTTTTCTTTTTTTTTTTTTTTATTATACTTTAAGTTCCAAGGTACATGTGAACAACATGCAGGTTTGTTACATAGGTTTACATATGCCATGTTGGTGTGCTGCACCTATCAACTCGTCATTTACATTAGGTATTTCTCCCAATGCTATACCTCCCCCAGCCCCCTACCCCCTGACAGGCCCCAGTGTGTGATGTTCCCCACCCTGTGTCCACGTGTTCTCATTGTTCAACTCCCACCTATGAATGAGAACATGCTACTGCCACACTTCTTTAGCCATAAAGTGAGTGCCTTGGTCAGAGGCAATGCTGTGTAGAGCATCATGTGTATAAGGCATTCTGTGAGTCCATGGATGGTAGTCTTGGCAGCAGCATTGCATGCAGGATAGGCAAACCCATACCCGGAGTAAGTGTCTATTCCAGTGAGGACAAACCTCTGCCCTTCCCATGATGGAAAAGGCCCCATATAATCAACCTGCCACCTACCACCAGGTACTGAGGAATGGTGCTCAGTGTTAGTCTCTGCCCTGGCAAATTGGGCACTCAGCAGTGGCTGTAGCCAGATCAGTCTTGGTGAGTGGAAGTCCACATTGCTGAGTCCATGTGTAACCTCCATCCCTGCCACCATGGCCACTTTGTTCATGGGCCCATTGGGCAATGACAGGCATGGCTGGGGAAAGACGCTGACTGGTGTTCACAGAACGGGTCATCCTATCCACTTGATTATTAAAATCCTCCTCTGCTGAGGTTACCCGTTGGTGAGCACTCACATGGGATACAAATATCTTCAGTTTTTGACCATTCAGAGAGGTCCATTCACATACCTCTTCCCCACATTTCTTTGTCACCAATTTTTCAATCATGCTTCTTTCAAGACCCCGACCATGCAGACAAACTATTGGCTCCAACCCATGAATCAATATATAACCACACATCTGGCC
Organism: Macaca thibetana thibetana; assembly: GCF_024542745.1. NCBI lineage: Eukaryota > Metazoa > Chordata > Mammalia > Primates > Cercopithecidae > Macaca > Macaca thibetana. The sequence goes on along the minus strand of NC_065586.1, from coordinate 32,593,911 downwards.
ATTTCTCCTTCCATGAAAAGTGCACAACCAGGTGCACTGCTCAAAGTTCTGTCCACTGAGAAGATTTCCCTTCACAGCTGTGTTTCAGGGATGTCCTAGAAATGGGCTGTAGTGCTATAGTTGTCCACTTTCTAGTGGTGCTTGCATAACATGTTTCACTCGCGTCAGTGTGAAGAGACCATCAAACAGGCTTTGTGTGAGCAACAAGGCTGTTTATTTCACCCGGGTGTAGGCGGGCTGAGTCCGAAAAGAGAGTCAGTGAAGGGGAGATAGGGGTGGGGCCGTTTTATAAGATTTGGGTAGGTAAAGGAAAATTACAGTCAAAGGAGGGTTGTTCTCTGGCGGGTAGGAGTGAGGGTCACAGGATGCTCTGTGAGGGAGCTTTTTGAGCCAAGATGAGCCAGGAGAAGGCATTTCACAAGGTAATGTCATCAGTTAAGGCAGGAACAGGCCATCTGGATGTATACGTGCATGTCACAGGGGATACAATGGCTTAGCTTGGGCTCAGAGGCCTGATATTCCTGTCTTCTTATATTAATAAGAAAAATAAAATGAAGTAGTGGTAAAGTGTTGGGGTGGCAAAAGTTTTTGGGGGTGGTATGGAGAGATAATGGGCGATGTTTCTCAGGGCTGCTTTGAGCGGGATTGGGGCGGTGTGGGAACCTAAAGTGGGAGAGATTAAGCTGAAGGAAGACTTTGTGGTAAGGGGTGATATTGTGGGGTTGTTAGAAGGAGCATTTGTCATACAGAATTATTGGTGATGTCCTGGATACGGTTTTGTATGAATTGAAAAACTAAATGGAAGAGAAGGAGAAAAACAGGTATTAAAGGACTAAGAATTGGGAGGACCCAGGACATCCAATCAGAGAGTGCCTAAGGAGGTTCAGCATAATTACTCGCTTGGTTGGTGAGTTTTTAGGCTCTATCCAAGTTTTTGGGGTACAGTTCAAGTTGGGCTGGTGTCTGGAAAGAGACTGGGGCCTAATAAAAGGAAGCATCCATACAGGAGCTCAAATGGGCTATACCCTGTAGCATTCTGAGGACAGGCCTGAATTCTGAGAAGGGCAAGTGGTAAAAGTATTGTCTAGTCCTTTTTAAGTTAGTGGCTAAGCTTGGTGAGGTGTGTTTTTAAAAGACCATTAGTCCGTTCTACCTTTCCTGAAGAATAAGGATGGGTAAGGGATATAAAGGTTTCACTGAATACCAAGAGCCTGAAAAACTGCTTGGGTGATTTGACTAATAAAGGCTAGTCTGTTATCGGACTGTATAGAGCTGGGAAGGCCAAACTGAGGAATTGTGTGTGACAGAGGGGAAGAAATGACCACAGTGGCCTTCTCAGACCCTGTGGGAAAGGTCTTTAAAAGTATTAAAGCAGCAGCAGCCACTGCATGCAGACATAAAGGTTAGGCTAAAACAGTAAGGTCAAGTTGTTTGGACAGAAAGGCTACAGGGCGCGGTCCTGGCTCTTGTGTAAGAATTCTGACCGCACTAACCGTGCCTAGGAAGGAAAGGAGTTGTTGTTTTGTAGAAGGGATTGGGGTTTAGGAGATTAGCCAGACACGAGCCGCAGGGAGAGCATATGTGTTTTCATGAGAATTATGCTGAGATAGGTGACAGATGAGGAAGAAATATGGGCTTGACTGAAGTAATGGGGGCTGTCTGTGAAGCCTTGTGGCAGTACAGCCTAGGTAATTTGCTGAGCCTGATGGGTGTCAGGGTCAGTCCAAGTGAAAGCAAAGAGAGGCTGGGATGAAGGGTGCAAAGGAATAGTAAAGAAAGCATGTTTGAGATCCAGAACAGAATACTGGGTTGTGGAGGGAGGTATTGAGGATAGGAGAGTATATGGGTTTGGCACCACGGGGTGGATAGGCCAGACAATTTGGTTGATAAGGCACAGATCCTGAACTAACCTGTAAGCCTTGTCTGGTTTTAGGACAGGTAAAATGGTGGAATTGTAAGGGAAGTTTATAGGTTTTAAAAGGCCACGCTGTGATAACAGGCTTTAATCCTTTTAAAGCATGCTGTGGGATGGGATATTGGCATTGAGCAGGGTAAGAGTGATTAGGTTTTAATAGGATAGTAAGGGATGCATGATCAGTCGCTAAGGAGGGAGTAGAGGTGTCCTATACTTGTGGTTTAAGGTGGGGAGATACGAGGGGAGGATGTGAAGGAGGCTTTGAACTGGGGGAAAAGGTGGCAATGAGGTATAGCTGTAGCCCAGGAATAGTCAGGGAAGCAGATAATTAAAATGTCTCAACCTAATAAGGGAGCTGGGCAGGTCGGGATAACTAAAAAGGAGTGCATAAAAGAATGTTGTCCAAGCCGGCACCAGAGTTGGGGAGTTTCAACAGGTTTAGAAGCCTGGCCGTCAATACCCACAACAGTTATGGAGGCAAAGAAAATAACCCCTTGAAAAGAATGTAATGTGGAGTGAGTAGCCTCTGTATTGATTAAGAAGGGGATGGACTTACCCTCCACTGTGAGAGTTACTAAAGTGTCTGTGATGGTCCTGTAGGCTTCCGAGGCAATCAGGCAGCGTCAGTCTTTAGCCACTAAGCCAAGAAGATCTGGGAAGGAGTCAGTCAGAGAGCCTTGGACCAGAGTTCCAGGGGCTCTGGGAGTGGCTGCCAGGCGAGGTGGACAGTCCGATTTCCAGTGGGGTCCCATACAGATGGGACACAACTTAGGAGGAATCCCAGGCTGCAGGCATTCCTTGGTCCAGTGGCCAGATTTCCAGCACTTGAAGAAAGTTCCTTGGGGAAGCGGTCCTGGAGGAACGCCTGGTCACTGTGGTTTAGGCATTTGGAAGTTCTTGTGTGCTGGAGATGTGGCTGGGATTTTGTCTAACAGTGGAGGCATGTAATTGTAACTTTTCTTTATTATTGTACACCTTGAAGGCAAGGCTAATTAAGTCCTGTTGTGGGGTTTGAGGGCCGGAATTTAATTTTTGGAGCTTTATTTAACAATAATTATTACATTGCCCTTAATATTTACAGGTATAATATGTATAACAATAGCACAAATACTGGGGAAAGAAAATAAAGCTATATATATATTATTTAATGTCGGGAGCGGATTGGGTAATAAAATAAAATGCATATTGAGAATAAGACGGCCTTCTGACCTTCCAGGGTCTAGGGCTATAAAACGTCTAGGGTTGCTGCCAAATGAGCCATGAACTGGGCTGGGTTTTTATATTTGATGAAAAAGAGCCTAAATGCTAACTGATTTGGGAGAGGTCGGATAAAGAAAAAGGAGCATTAATCTTGACTATGCCTTTAGCTTCAGCCACCTTTTTAAGAGGAAATTGCTGGGCAGGTCGGGGAGGGCTAGTGGTAGAATGAAACTGTAAGCTGGACCGGGTGTGAGGAGGGGAGGTGATAAAAGAATTATAGGATGGGGGAGTGGAGGCTGAGGAAGAACTGGGACCTGGCGAGGAGCAGCCTGGGGAGGAGGGGAGAGGTCAGATGGGTCTGTAGAAAAGGAAGATTCAAAAGACTCAGCGACGCTTGGGGCTGGGACTGAGGGGACAGGTGGGAGGGGAAGAAGGAAGATTTGGGATAAGTCTCATTGGGAGCAGAGACTAGGGAGGGACCAATGTGTAAAAGAATGCCTGAACATCAGGCACCTCAGACCGTTTGCCCATTTTACAACAAGAATTATTTAGGTCTTGTAGGATGGAGAAATTGAAAGTGCCATTTTCTGGCTATTTGGAACCATTGTCAAGTTTGTATTGGGGTCAAGCAGTATTGCAGAAGAAAATTTAGATTTTAGGTCAGGTGAGGGTTGAAGAGGTTTTAAGTTCTCGAGAACACAGGCCAAGGGAGGAGGAGGACGAATGGAGGGTGGAAGGCTGCCCATAGTGAAGGAGGCAGGTTTAAAGAGAAGGGGTAGAGACACGGAGAGAAGGGGTGGGGGGTGCTTGCCCCCTAGGAAAGTGGTGCTTGCTGCTAAGGGTGAAGGACCAAGGCAGGCGTCCCCGCGTGGTCAGACACCTCTGAAACGTGGGTGAATAATCAGGCAGGCGTCCCCGTGTGATTAAACACCAAGGGAAGACTGTCTTCCCGAGTCTGTGACCGGCGCCGGAGTTTTGGGTCCACCGATAAAACGCATCTCCTTTGTCTCTACCGGGAAAGGAAAGGAACTGAAATGAAGAGAAGGGAGAGATTGAAGTGTGGCGCCAAGATTGAAAGGAGAAAAGAGGTTGAGAGATAGTGAGAGAGGTTGGAGAAGAGACTAAAGAGAGGCTGCTTACCCGATTTAAAATTGGTGAGATGTTCCTGGTGCTGGTTAGTCTGAGGACCAGAGGCCATAGGTGGATCTTTCACAGAACAAAGAGCGGGAGGACAGGGGATTGATCTCCCAAGGGAGGTCCCCCAATCCAAGTCACGGCACCAAAATTTCACTCGCGTCCCATGTGAAGAGACAACCAAACAGGCTTTGTGTGGGCAACAAGGCTGTTTGTTTCACCTGGGTGCAAGCGGGCCGAGTTCGAAAAGAGAGTCAGCGAAGGGAGATAGGGGTGGGGCCGTTTTATAGGATTTGGGTAGGTAAAAGAAAATTACAGTCAAAGGGGGGTTGTTCTCTGGTGGGCAGGAGTGAGGGTCACAAGGTGCTCGGTGGGGGAGCTTTTTGAGCCAAGATGAGCCAGGAGAAGGAATTTCACAAGGTAATGTCATCAGTTAAGGCAGGAACAGGCCATCTGGATGTATACATGCAGGTCACAGGGGATATGATGGCTTAGCTTAGGCTCAGAGGCCTGACAACATGCAGAACCATCTGTGAACCAGGCCTTAGTCTTTTCTTCCTCTGTCCACTGATCATAAGGAACTCCCCATAAGGCCACTGGTGCAGGCTAGGGGAGAGCAGGCAGGGTGGCAGGAGTGGGGACCATGGGCATTTGAGCCACTTCTCATGTAACTCACTTGTGCCTTCAGGACCTGCTCAAGCCCGATCATGTACATACCACTTCCATTTGATAATGGAATGCTGCTGTGCATGCCCCACTCTATGGCTAGACAGGTCAGCAAGCACCCAGTTCATGATAGGTAGTTCAGGTCACATGGTGACTAGATGACCCATAGTCAAGTGTTCAGTTTCTACCAAAACCCAGTAACAGGACAAGAGCTATCTCTCAAAAGGAGGGCATCTTTTTCCTTGCTGGCTGCTTCCTGCCCTCGCACACTGGACTCCAAGTTCTTCAGATTTCTGCTCATATAAATTAGAAAACTCAAGCAGTTCTTTTGGAGTGTAGTGCACTTCCATGGGGTTACACTTTGAACTGCTGGGACTTTAGTCTAGTTATAGGTCTAGAAGCAAACAGGGATGTTGGGGGTGGTTCCTGAGGAGAATAAACATTATCTTGCCTGGCAACTGCCTCAGGGGAGGCCATCACTGTTGCCTCAGGCAGCACAGAGTTTATCTTCTCAGACAAAGATGCAAAGGCTTGTGGCAGCATGGGTTGGGGAGGGGATGTTGCCACTACTGGGGATGGGGAAGCTGTTGCTTCTGGTAAAAAAGATTCATCAGAGTTTACAAACTCAGTGTCTCCAGCTTCATTTGGTCCTTCCACACATCCCCATTCCAAGGTTCAGGATCTCATTCTTTTTCAATCAATGCCCTCACTTTAAGAGTAGACACCTGGCAAGGCTGTGCATGCACCTTTCATTGCAGGTCAGCCACTTGCATGATAAGAGCTTGTGTATGTTTTTCTACAATTTCAGCTCTTTATCAGTGTTCTCCACACTATTATAAGTAGAGTCCTTAACATTTTTGTGTTTAATCATATTAAGCAGCCAACTCCAGAAACCCCAAAACCAACAAAAGAAACTCCATCCTTAATATTCTGTTCCTCTAGAACCACTCCTGGTACCAAAATCTGTATTAGTTAGGATTCTCTAGAGGGAAAGAAGTAATAGAAGATAGATATAGATATAGATAGATGGGAGTTTATTAAGTATTAACTCACATGAGGGCAGGAAGCATCTGCACAGGAGAAAGATATAGGCTGGGAGGCTAGGTCAGTCTAGTCTTTTCACATTTTTCACCTGCTTTATATTCTAGCCATGCTGGCAGCTGATTAGATGGTGCCCACCCAGATTAAGGATGTGTCCGCCTTTCCCAGCCCACTGACTCAAATGTTAATCTCCTTTGGCAACACCCTCACAGACACACCAGGATCAGTACTTTGAATCCTTCAATCCAATCAAATTGACAGTATTAACCATCATAACACACAATCACTTTTGGATGAGAGTTGTTTTAACAGGGCTCTCTTCATCTGTCTCTTTCCCTTATGTCTCTGTTAAGCTCTCTGCCTCTTTGGGTACAACACCAAAAATTAAGGAGAAGTGTGTCACTGTTTCACCACTAAAAATGCAGTAGTATAGTTTTTGAACTATATAACAAAACTAAAGCAGTTGAAACATTGTCGATTTGCCTGATAACATAATGATATAAGAGGGAATGGGTAACCAATGAAATAATTATCAGTTATATTCATCTTGTTATCATGTTCATAAGCTAGCAATTCTGCTTTTGCAAATACAAAGCAACTTTCCTAATTAGCCATAAATAGAAAGTAAATTGAAGAGCATTTGAAATGTTTCTGCAAGCACTTTCTAAGGTCATTATAGCATTAGACTTTTATGGATAACTTTTTAAATAAATGAGCCCTAAAGTTAATTTTCTATTGAGAATAAATACTAGAGTTCAACTAATTATAGGAGGAAATTCACGAAGACTTTTTCTCATGTAATAATTACATATAGGTACTGTTGTCATTAGAGATACATACTTAAACTCCAGAGAAGATAGTAAACCATAAGTAGATTTAAAAATTCTTATTCTTACCAGGGTGACTCTTTCTCTTTAACTGTGTCTTCATTGCATTATTTATTGTACCTCTCACAGTTGCACGACGCAATCGTTCATCAGTCTCTATAAAAGCAAACAGATTTCAAAACACTTTTCTAACATAAATATTAACGTGTGTGTGCATGTGTCTAATACCATCCTAATTAATATTCTTCATTAGAGTAGAAGAATTATAATAAAATGTCCAGATTGTAGCAACATAGGAACTTAAATTGAAAGGACAATTAACAATCATATAAACCTCATTATATGTATACCATATAGCAAGTAATAACAAAATTGAGGCACAGACTTATGCTACCCTATTTCTTAACTATTTTTTCCATATAATGCAATCTCATATGCAAATTTAAATCACACTAGTTTGTGGTAATAACATAACTTTCAAGGATATATTAAGAACATATGCATGTTGTAGGGGTATATCTGGTGAGGTGGAACATAAATTTTTTTTTCATAATTGACCTATCTGTACACAACGGTCATCACAACTCACAAAATGTGATAAAACAGAAGTTCCTTGACTCATCCAGAAATATTTTAATAGTTTATTTTAGGTGGTGTAACTATAATTCAATTAGGCATCAGTGATAAAAAAAGAATAAGAAATAACGCATGTAATGAGAAAAAGTCTCTTCTCTCTGGTTCTCTTAGCAGGTAGACTTTGTAGCTGGAAAGAAGAAAACAGGAATATTTGCAGTAGTACCAGCATTAGGATTGTATTCCTTTTCATTTGAGTTTTATGTGATTTATACACTTTGCTGGATTTAGAAACTAGTATTTAGGTATAATGATGGAAAAACTAAAAAATCTACTTAAAAGAATTTCATATTGAAAAAGGGATAATTAGAATTGGTAAACCTGGTTTATTAAACCTAAAGTTTTTTTGTGTCAAAGTTGGTTCTAGCAGAGCATGTAATGGTAGTTGGACACCTGTAATGATCCTGAACAATAGAGTAGAAGTCTTGCTTTGGAATATTGGCCGAGCCCATGATTAATGTTAAAATTTGCACTATTATCATGTCAGCCCAAATAAACCACCAATATAATTCAAATAGAGGCAGAAACCAGATTACGCATCATTGTAAAAATGCATCATATTGGCCAGGTCAGTGGCTCATGCCTGTAATCCCAGCACTTTGGGAGGCTGAGGTGGGCGGATCTCGAGGTCACGAGTTCGAGACCAGCCTGGCCAACATAGTGAAACTTTGTCTCTACTAAAAATACAAAAATTAGCAGGGCGTGGTGGCAGGCACCTGTAGTCCTAGCTACTCAGGAGGCTGAGGCAGGAGAATCACTTGAACCCAGGAGGCGGAGGTTGTGGTAAGCTGATATCGTATCACTGTACTCCAGCCTGGGCAACAGAGTGAGACACTGTCTCAAAAAAAAACAAAACAAAACAAAACAAAAAAACAAAAAAACCATCATATTGGACAAAATGAGTTTTCAATAATTCAGTAACAACATTTTGTAAAAGTAAAGCTATATGCAACAGAAAACTGAGGAACATTAACAGGTGCATTTCAGCTCTTTTGTCTTTCTCCTACAGATACAAGTAAGAAAGGCTGATTCATTTGAATTAAGAAATCAGAGGATTTTTAGATAAGCAAGGAGTCAATGAGGAGAGCATTTTAGAGTTAAACACTAGGAATACAAAGTTATGTGCTGGAGAAATTTATCAACTAGTAAAAGTCACAATTTTCCTCCCTTACATTATTATCTTGTTGCTTTAAATTTTACAAAATCTTATCCTGCTTAGAGTTCCTGAGCTTTTAAAAATGTGTATATTTTTAAATTTGTAAATTTAAACCAAAATAAAACCATACTATTTTTCCATTTAAAGTGTCCAATTCAATGCTTATTACAGAAATGTGTAATTATTGCCTCAGTCAACTTTATAATCTTTTTCACATTTACACAAATTGCATTCTACTGAGATACAGAAACACTACTCCTTTATATATAGCTTTATTCTCTTTCCCCAGTATTTGTGCTATTGTTATACATATTATACCTGTAAATATTAAGGACAATGTACTAATTATTGTTATAATTATTTCTTTGTATAACTTTATACCTTTTAAATAAACTGAGAAAAGAAACAAGACCAAGTACATGTTTATAGTATTTGTTATATGAACACACTTATTTAAAGTTCTTTTTATTGTTGCTCTGTATTTATCATCCAGTGTTATTTTCTTACAGTGCTACATCACTTCTCTCTCCTATCACCTTTGTGCTGCTATTGTGAATATATTACAAGTTGATATGTTATATGCCCAATCATACAATTATATAAATATTTTTATACAGTTGTCTTTTAGATAAATTAAGAAAAGAAAGGAGGTGGAATATATATTTATACATACTGTCTTTTGCAATTATAACATTTAACTCATACCTTTTTTAGGGGGATTCAAATTACTGTCAAGAGGTCAATTCCTTTTAGCCTAAACAAATTTCTTGGAAAACAGTTCTGCTAGAAATGAAATCTCTCAATTTTTATTTATTTAGCAATTTCATTTTTCACCTTTTCTGAAAAATAGTTTTGCTAGCAATAAAATTATTGCTTGGTTTTTTTTCTTTCAGCACTTTTAATATACAACACCATGGCCTTCTGGACTTCATAAGTTTCTAATGCTAAGACAGATGTTAATCTTACTGGGGTTACCTTCTGTGGGATGAATTGTTTTTCTCTTGATGCATTTTACATTTTCTCTTTGTCTTTCAACATTTTTACAATGATTACTTTGGTCATGGATTGATTTGTGTTTGTTCTACTTAGATTTAATAGAACTTGGATGTATAGATTAATATGACCCAGTAAATATTTTTCAAAGTATTCAGCCATTTTTCTTCAAATATTTTTTCTTATTCTCTCTCTACTTGGAATACTCTCATTCTGGTATTCCCATTGTATTAAGTTTGCTTACTCCTTCTGACAGTTCAAATCTTTCCTTGACCCTCTAATGAATTTTCCCTTGCAGTTATTTTACCTTTCAATTCCAAATATTAATTTGGTTCTTTAAAAAGTTTAATTTGTATCACAATGTTGACATCTATTTGATAAAAGAATGTCATTATACCTTCTTTTTCTTCTTTCAGAAGAGTTTTAATTATTTGATGATATTATTATTATTATTTGACTACTTTGTAGTCATTGTCTGCTAAATCTAACATGTAGGACTCTCACAGGCAGTTTTCCTTGCCTTTTTCCTGGTATTTGTGTTACAGAGTACTGTTTCTGTGCATGTCTTAATTTTTTTGCTAAAATCTGGACATTTTAGATAACGTATTATAGCAAATCTGTATGTTGGTTGACTCTTCCTTTTTGGGGGGCTTGTTGTTCTTGTTTTCTTGTTTCTTGTTGTTGGTGGTGGTGGGGTGTGTGTGTGTGTTTGTGTATGTGTGTGATTTGACAGAAGTATTTTCCTAAAGTCTCTATCCTCTACAGTGTAAAGTCTCCTATGTTGCTCTTTAAGGGCATCTCCTTGGGCATCAAACAGTCTCCCTTGGATGACAGTGGTTTTAGCAGGGCACTCTTTGAATGTCTCTTTCCATTACTTATTTGCTAAAGTGTCTTCTTTTGGTATCACACCAACGGTCACAGAGAAGTGTGTCTAACCCTGTAACCCCGGGACTAAATTCAGTTGTGTAATCTCTGAAAAATATAACTAAATAACTTTATTGCAGCTGAGATGTTACAAACTTGACTGATATTTTTACCATATAGAGTGAACTGGTAACCAATAAAATTATTATCTGTTATATTCATCTTCTTATCACATCTATCATCTGGCCTTTCTGCTTTTGAAAAGCTAATTTTACATTGCTAGTTGAAACTAGGGTTGAAATATTATAAAGGGGAATTCACGAAGACTTTTGCCTATGTAATAATGTATAGGCACTGTTCTCCTTGAAGATGCACACTTAGTTACACTCCAGAGAACAAAACTAACCAGAAATACTAAATATGTAAAGTTTTTGTTCCTACCAGGGAGACTCTTTGATCGTGTCTTGAATTCATCCTTTAGTATATCTCTTCCAAATGCATCTGTCAATTGTTCTATTTCAGACCCTATAGAAATAAACAGATATCAAAACACTGTAAGGTAATCATTTATATACAAATGTGACCGTGTGTGCATGTGCATATACGTGTGTGTGTTACTAACTTAAAATATTTGTGGCTGGGCGCAGTGGCTCATGCCTGTAATCCCAGCACTTTGGGAGGCCAAAGTGCAGGTGGATCATGAGATCAAGAGATTGAGACCATCCTGGCCAACACAGTGAAACCCCATCTGTACTAAAAATACAAAAATTAGCTGGGTGTAGTGGCACATGCCTGTAGTTCCAGCTACTCGGGAGGCTGAGGCAGAAGAATTGCTTGAACCTGGGAGTCGGAGGTTGCAGTGAGCTGAGATTGTGTCACTGCACTCCAGCCTGGTGACACAGCAAGACTGTCACCAAAAAAAAAAAAATACATATATATATATACACTCACACACACACACGTATATATATAAAATAAAAATAAAAATTGTATTTATAGAATAATTAAAATGAAATGTCTTCATTGGAAAATAACAAAAACCTTAAAAAGGAATGGATGTTAACAATTATATAAGCCAGACTATATTCAGGCTTAGATATGTTTAATGAATTGAAATATCATATAGCCAGGGAAAGGCACCACTCATGCACAACCCGATGCTGTATACTTTCTTAACCAGTAATTGTTCTATACAATTCTATCTCTTATGCAAATTGAAATTATCCTAGGGACATTATGATGATAATGTATCTTTCCAGTTTACACTAAAAGCATACTCAACCTGTAGGTATGTACTATGTGAGGGGGAACATTTTTTTCCATAGGTCAAGCTGCAAACCATGGCCTCATTAGTCACAGAAACTTATCATGAGGCAGAAATTATTTGACTCATTGAGGAATATTTCTTTCCCCTTTTTACATTATGGAATTGTAAATTCTTTAGATATTAGTTATGAAAAAATTACAAGATATTTGTCAAACTGAGAAAACCTGCCCTCTGAGGTCCCTTAAACGAGAATCAAGGAGGTAATGGTCAGATTTGCAGCACTACCAGAATTGTTATTGGATCCATTTCCATTTATGTTTTTATGTGGTTTTATATTTTCCAGGAATTAGAAAGTACTAAGTTCAATGAGATAAAAATGTATAAAAATTATTAAAAAGAAATTCATATTGAAAAGGGGATAATGAGGATTGGTGACATAAGGTCAACATTGGGCTTAAGATTGTGTGGGTAGAATTGGCTCTAGCAGAGTATGTAACTATGATTGGACACCTGTCATAATCCTTCCATTGTATTGTAGAGTGGTTTGTTGTTGTTGTTGTTGCTGTTTTGGAAAAATTGGTGAATACATGAATAATGTAAATGGTTGCATTATGACACCAGCTGCTCAAATATGTCACAACTGCATTCCATACTGAGCACTGCCTCATTACCAAAGTAAAAAGTGATCCATAACATTGAGCAGAACAAGTTTTCAGTAATTAAGTAACAATATAAGAGATACAGCAACTCAAAACTGGAAACATCAGCAGACGTATTTTTTTCTTCCTTTGTTCTTTCTTCACCTGATATATCAAAGAAAGACCGGTTCATTTGAAATGAGCAAGCAAATGATCCTTACACAATCAGGGAAAAAATGAGACCATCTGAGGAAAGATTGGGTTAAATACTAGAAATTAAAAGGTATGTGCTGGAGACACTTATAATTTAGTAAGATTTACAATTTTTCTCCTTTCCAATATTCTCACTTTGCTTTAAATCTTTTAAAAATCTTTTTCTGCTTGAAGTTCACTGAGTATTTTAAGCGGTGTAAAATCTTAAATTCTATGGATTTTAATACATTCAGTAATGTCTGTCACCATCATCACAGTCCATTTTAAAAAGTACTTTAAATTTATACTAAATTCTAGTGAAATATAGAAAAGCTACTCTTAGATAGCTGTATTCCCTGTTCCCCATTTTTGTGCTATTGTTATACACAGTACATTTGTAAATAATAAAGACATGGTTATAGTTGTTGTTATAATTATTTATTTATATAATTTTATGCTTTTTTAAAAAGTTGAGGGAAGAAAGAAGTATATATTTCCAATGTTTATTATATTAACCTTCTTATTTATAATTTCTGGTTCTATTAATTTGTTCCTGTGGTTTCAGATTATCATATGTTGTCATTTTTTTTGTTGTTAATACATAATATTTGTGCAAATTTATGGGGTACATGTGATATTTGGTTATATGTATAGTGTGCATAAAACTCAAGTCAGATTATTTAGAATATCTATCACCTCAATGATTTCTCATCATTCAGTATCATGTTAGCTGTGGGTTTGTCATATATGGACTTTATTAGTTTGAGGTATGTTCCTTTTATGCCTAAGTTGTTGAGAGTTTTATCATGAAGGAATGTTGAATTTTATCAAATGTTTTTTTCTGCACCTACTGAGATGATTATATGGTTTTGTCCTTCTTTCTGTTGATGTACCTTGTTTATTGATTTGCATATGTTAAACCACCCTTACATCCGTGGGATAGATCCAACTTGATCACAGTGCATTATCTTTCTGATAGGTTGTTGAATTTGGTTTGCTAGCACTTTGTTGGGGATTTTTATGTTTATATTCAACCGAGATACTGACTTGTACTTTTATTTTTTTATGTCCTTGTCTGGTTTTCATATCAGAGTAAATGCTGGCCTTGTAGATTGAGTTACAGAGAATTCCATTCTCTTCAATTTTTTTGGAATAGTTTGAGGGGAATTGGTGTTAGTTCTTTAAAGTTTTGGGAAAAATTGGCAGTGAGGCCACCTGGTTGTGTTGGGAACATTTCTAGACCTCTCCCTAGCTATTTTGAAATACAAAATCATTGTTATTAACTATAATCAACCTCCTCTGCTACTTCTTAATTCAATCTTGGTAGGTTATATGTGTTCAGAAATCTGTCAGTTTCCTCTAGATTTTCCAATTTATCAGCATATAGTTGTTCATAATATTTTCTGATTATCTTTTGTAACTCTGTGGTATCAGTTCTATTTCATTTCTGATTTTGTTAATTTGTATCTTCTATATTTTTTAAGTTAGTCTACCTACTGGTTTTTTTTAATCTTTATCTTTTAAAAACACCAAGTTTTGATTTGGTTGATCCTTTGCTTAAGTATCTATTTCACTTAGTTCTGCTCTGATCCTTATTTCTTTCCTTCTATTAATTTTCGTTGATTGGTTTGTTTTTGCTTTTCTAGTCTCTTGAGGTGCATTGTTTATTTGAAACATTCTACTATTTTGATGGAGGTGTTTATTGCTCTAAACTTCCATTTTTAGCATTGCTTTTGTTATATCCCATAGGTTTTGCTATTTTTTTTCATTTTCATTTGTTTCAAGAATTTTTTATTTCCTTTTTAATTTCTTCATTGATTCAGTGATTATTCGTGAGCATTTTCCTTAATTTCCATGTGTTTGCACAGTTCCCAAAGTTCCTCTAGTTACTGATTTCTAGTTTTAATCTGTCATGGTCTGACAAGATACATGATGTGATTTTCACTTGTAAAAATGTGTTAAGACTTCTTTTGTGGCTTAACATATGGTCTAGCCTGGAGAATGTTCCGTGTGCTCACAAAAAGAATGTGTGTTCTTCAGCTATTGAAAAAAATACTTTGTAATTATCTGTTAGGGCCATTTAGTTTAAAATGATGTTTAAACTCAATGTTTCTTCATTGATTTTCTGTCTAGACGATCTGTCTAATGCTGAGAATGAGGTGTTGAAGCCTCTAGCTATTATTTTATTGGAATCTCTCTGTCCCTTTAGATTTAATATGCGCTTTATATATTTGCATACTTCAATGTTGGGTGAGTATAAGTTTAAAATTAGTATATCCTCTTTCTGAATTGATCCTTTTATCATTATATAATAATTATCCTTGTCTCTTTTTATTTTTTTTGACTTAAAGTCTGTTTTATCTGAAATAACTACAGCTACTCCTGCTCACTTCTGGTTTCTGTTTGCATGGAATAGTTTTTCCATTCTTTTACAACCAGTCTATATGTTTCTTTACAGGTGAAGTGAGTTTCTTATAGGCAGTATATAGTTTGGTCATGTTTTTAAAATCCATTCAGCCATTCTCTGTTTACATTCAATAATAATATTGATATGTGAGGACTTATTCCTATTGTTTTCTTATTTTCTGGTTGTTTTCTTTATCCTTTGTTCCTTTCTTTCTCTTGTGTTGTTTATCATTATGGTTCGGTGATTTTCTGTCATAGTAACATTTGAGTTCTTCTTCCTCATTTGTGTGTTTGCACATCCAGTTTTATGACAGTAGCTATCCTTTTGCTTAAGTGTAGTACTCCTTTAAGCATTTCTTGTAGGGCCAGCCTAATGGTGATGAATTCCTTCAGTTTTTGTTTGTCTGGAAAATACTTTATTTTTCCTTCATTTATGAACAATAACTTTGCTGAATATATTATTCTTGGCTGACAGTTTGTTTTCTTTCAGCCCTTTGAATATATCATCTTATTTTCTCCTAGCCTGTAAGATTTCTGCTAAGAAATCCACTGTTAGTCTGATAACAGTTTTCTTGTATGTGGCTTGTATCTCTGTCTTTTACTTTTGACAGTTTGACTATAATGTGCCTTGTACAAGACCTTTTTGGGTTGTGTATATTTGGGAATCTCTTGTTGACATGGGTAGTTTTCAGCCATCATTTTATTAAATAGTTTTTATATGCCTTTTCTCTTGACCATGTGGAACAACCACGATTCAAAACTTTGGTCACTTTATGATGTTCCATGTGTCACATAGGCTTTATTCATTCTTTTTTATTCTTTATTCTTTGTTTTTTTTTCTCTCTCTCCCTCCCTCCCTCTCTCTTTTGTCTGACTGTGTTATTTCAAATGACCTCTCTTGAAGTTCTGAAACTTTTTCTCCTGCTTAGTCTAATAATTGTTGAAGATCTTGAATGTATTTTTTTTCATTATTATACTTTAAGTTCTAGGGTACATGTACACAATGTGCAGGTTTGTTACATAGGTATACATGTGCCATGTTGGTTTGTTGCACCCATTAACTCGTCATTTACATTAGGTATATCTCCTAATGCTATCCCTCCTCCTGTCCCCTCACCCCACAACAGGCCCATGTGTGATGTTCCCTGCCGTGTGTCCAAGTGTTCTCATTGTTCAATTCCCACCTATGAGTGAGAACATGCAGTGTTTGGTTTTCTGTCCTTGTGATAGTTTGCTCAGAATGATGGTTTCCAGCTTCATCCATGTCCCTGCAAAGGACATGAACTCATCATTTTTTATGGCTGCATAGTATTCCACGGTATATATGTGCCACATTTTCTTAATTTAGTCTATTATTGATAGACATTTGGGTTAGTTCCAAGTTTTTGCTATTGTGAATAGTGCCACAATAAACATCCATGTGCATGTGTCTTTATAGTAGCATGATTTATAATCCTTTGGGTATATACCCAGTAGTGGGATCACTGGGTCAAATCATATTTCTGGTTAAGATCCTTGAGGAATCGCCAGACTGTCTTCCACAATGGTTGAACTAGTTTACACTCCCACCAACAGTGTAAAAGTGTTCCTATTTCTCCACATCCTCTCTAGGATCTGTTGTTTCCTGACTTTTTAGTGATTGCCATTCTAACTGGTGTGAGATGGTATCTCATTGTGGTTTTGCTTTGCATTTCTGTGATGATCAGTGATGATGAGCATTTTTCATGTGTCTGTTGGCTGCATAAATATCTTCTTTTAAAAAATGTCTGTTCATATCCTTTGCCCGCTTTTTGATGGGGTTGTTTGATTTTTTCTTGTAAATTTGTTTAAATTCTTTGTAGATTCTGGATATTACCCCTTGGTCAGATAGGTAAATTGCAAAAATTTTCTACCATTGAATGTACTTTTTATTTTATTAATTGAATTGACTTATGGGATTTCTGTTTGGTTCTTTTCTTAATGATATCTATCTCTTTAATACATTTCTCATTCATCTCAAAATTGTTTTTCTGATTTCTTTCTATTGGTTATCTGTGTTCTCTTCTACCTCATTGAGTTCCTTTAATATCATTATTTTCAATTCTGTTTCAGGCATTTCAATAATTTCTTTTTCACTGAAATCTGTTGCTGAAGAATTATTGTGTTCTTTTTGAGGTGTCACATTTCCTTGCTTTTTCATGTTTCTTGTGTCCTTATGTCTGTCACCTTGTGTAACAGTCACTTCTCTCAATTTTGTGGATTGGCTTTTATAGAGCAAAACATTTTCCTGAAGATGCTATCTATGATGTTGGTTGGATAGGGCACTTTTTAAATTAAAAAGAAATTTTTTTTTGGTGGAGACAGTGTCTCACTGGGCTTTAACCAAGGCTGGCCTCAAATGTCTGATCTCAAGTGATCCTGCCACCTTCACCTCCCAAAGTGCTGGGGTATAGGCATGAGTCACCATGCCTACCCTGGGTTGGGCATTTTAGCTTTGATTCTGGGTGTATGCAGTGGTATATAGCCTCTCTATAATTTTTTTCAGCTATAAACAGTGTCAGTGATGTCCGTCATTTCCTCAACGGCTTAGGCTGTAGTTGCTGGTGGATGCTGCTATGAGGCTTCGCTGGGGACAGAGACCTTGAGTCAGTCCTTGGCCTCATTAGTGACAGCAATGGCTGAGCATGCCTATCCGTGGGCCCCTAGGGGATATATGTGAGCATCAGGATTAGTGAGTCCAGGCAGGCTAATCCTTGGGCCTCTAGGTGGTTTGCTTGAGTGCTGGCCATGGTGCCAGCAGGTAGGTGTGTCCTTGAGCCACCAGACAGTGTACATGATGTGGGCAATAAAAGTCGCAGTGGTGAAACAACCCACAGGCTCCCAAGTGGCATGCACTGGTGTTGGTAGTGGCTGCAACTGGCTAGCTGAGTTCATCCTCCAGGACCCAGGAAGACTGCATAGATGCCTGTGGCGGTGGATGGGGCAGGATGAGCCCGTGGCCTTTGGGTGTCATGCTTTGGTGCTGGTGGCAGGTTTCTTGGCCTATTGTGAGGTCCCCTGGTGATGTCCATGAATGCCCAAGGCAACTGATGGGGCAAGGTAATCCCCAGGCCCCTGGTTGGCATTTTTGTGCACTGGTTCCAGGCTGAGAGGGCTGGTTCTCAGATCCCCCAGTGGTATGCATGGGCACATGCTGTGGCAAGCAGGGTGGGGAAATCCTCAGGACCCCAAATGGTGTGCCTAAGTGGCATTAGCAGCAATGGCAGTTGGCAGGGAGAGCCTGTCCTCAGGGTGCATGCAACTGTGTGGCAGTCTTGCCACTGGGTAGGATTGAGTTGCTCTCAGTGGCTGTGGCCCCAGGAGAGTGGCTCTCAAGCTCTGGTGAGCACACGCTTCAGCCTCTGGTGGTGGTGACAGATGATGAGAGCTTGTTCTCAGGGCATGTGCAAGCGCACAGTAGCCCTCCTGCTTATGGGGGCAGGGTTGCAGCAATGGCAATGGACTCAGGCATTCTGGGTTTTGGGTACTTCATGCTTCAACACTGTTTGTCCCAGGGGCAGCCTCTCCAGTGTGCTGTACCACCCATTCTCCAGCATGTTGAACACTTGAGCACTAGGGATCCTGCCACACTGTTGGACCCAAGTAGGACTGCACTTCTGCAGCCCACTGCATAGATGGATGGGGATGTCAGTGGGGCTCTAGGAGTGGAAAGGTAGGGATGTTGGGCCATACCAGCCTGGCCAACATGGAAAAAGCCCATCACTACTAAAAATACAAAAATTAGCCGGGCGTGGGGGTGCATGCCTATAGTCCCAGCTACCTGGGAGGCTAAGGCAGAAGAATCACTTGAACCCAGGAGGCAGAGGAAAAAAGGCACTATGCCGCATCCGCTTGGTTCTCACCGTGTGTGTGACTCAGCATGAGCTCTCTCTTTAGAGCAATGCCACTGGTCAGGGCCTGTGAGGGTGGCTCTCCCATGGCTAGGATTGCAGCAATCTATGGTGGGAATGTGGACTTCTGGGGACTTCTCACTTACCCTTTTCCCACACTGGGGAGCCTCTCTGGACTTTATCAATCCTAGTTAGGTCAGCTGCCTCCTTTCCCTTTCCTTCTCTGCCTCAGATGTTTCCTGTTAATTCTCTGCTGAATTCTAGTGTTCCTGATTAGATGATCTATTTGAAATATGATTATCAATTCTCAAATTTGTTTTTTTGTATGTATTGAAAGAGTGCCAGATATCTTTAAGACAGCCATCTTGGAGCCCCCTTTCCTGTCATTTTTTTTTTAACTCCAATACATCACTTCTGTCAACCATCGCCTGTGTGCTAACATTCTGGAATATACTACACGTCCATATTTTAAAGTCCCAGCAATAAAATTCTGTAAATATTTTTTATACAATTGCTTTTTATATCAATTAAGAGTTAAAATTAAGAGTAGAAAGAAGTGAAGTAAGCATTTATGTGGTCTTTCAGAGTTATAGAATTCCTTTAACCCATGTTCATTTTATGGGTTCAAGTTAGTGTCAGAGGTCAATGGTTTTCAACCCAAAGAACTCTGTATTTCTTGGAAAGCAGTTCTGATAGGAATAAATTTTCTTATTTAAAAAAGCCTATTTAGAAATATCTTCACGTCACCTTCATGTTTAATAAATAATTTTGCTGGATATAAGATTTTTGGTTAACAGTTCTTCATTTAGCTCTTTGAATGTGCTGTCCCAATGCCTTCTGGCCCTAATAGTTCCTAATGATAAGTAGTCAGTTTTTAATTTTAGTGGGGTTCTCCTTACATCATGTATTAGTTTTCTCTTGCTGCTTTTAAGCTTTTCTCTTTATCTTTCAACATTATTACTATGAATGTGATTATAGATTCCCTTGTGTTTATTCTACTTTAATTGAGCTTGGATGTGTAGACTCATTTGTAATTAAATATTTTTCAGAAAGTTTTCATCCATATTTTTGCTGCTCCTTTTTCTCTCTGTTTTCTTTCTAGTGTTCCTAATACTTTAAGTTTTTTAATTCTTTCTTTGGACAGCTGAAATGTACTTGAACCCCTCTAGTAAATTTTACTTCCAGTTTTTGTACTTTTTAACACTGTAATTTCCATGTGGCTCTTTGTAAAATATTTTATATCTCTTTGTAGATATTTTCTATTTGATGAAACATTGTCATCATACTTTCCTTTTCTTGTTAGAGAATGGTTTCCTTTAGTTCTTTCAATATATTTATACTGACTGCTTTGTAGTCATTGTCTGCTAAGTCTAACAACTAGGATTCTCATAAGCTGGTTTTTTTTGTTTTTGTTTTTTTATGTTTTTTGTTTTTGTTTTTTTTTTGCCTGCTTTTCTTCTGTGTATGGGTCATACTTTTTTCCTTATTAGAATAACTGACATTTTTATGCTGAAAACTGGGCATTTTAGACACATAATGTAGCAACTCTTAATTTTGATTCTTCTCCTCTTCTTCCTGGGGTATGTTATTATCGTTTGCTTATTTATTTGTTCAGTGATTTGGCTTGATTATTTTACCGAAGCCTATTTCCTCTGTGACATGGTTTGCATGTTTTTCTTGTGCAAATCTCATGTTGAAATGTAATCCCCATTGTTGGAGGTGGGACCCTATGAGAGGTCTTTGTGTCACGAGGGCAGATCCTTCTTCTCCATGGAATGGTGCTGTTCTCACAATAGTATATGAGTTCTTGTGAGATCCAGTTGTTCAAAAGTATGCAGCACCTTCCCCCTTTTTTCTCCTGCTCCTGCTCTTGTCATGCAATGTGCCTGTTCTGCTTTACTTTCTGCCATGAGTAAAAGTGCCCTGAGGCCTCCCCTGA
Source organism: Macaca thibetana thibetana (assembly GCF_024542745.1). NCBI lineage: Eukaryota > Metazoa > Chordata > Mammalia > Primates > Cercopithecidae > Macaca > Macaca thibetana. Next base: position 32,573,171 of record NC_065586.1, on the reverse strand, counting down.
AGCCAAGTAGATGCTGGCACTATGCTTGTACAGCCTCTTTTCTTTATAAAGAACCCAGTCTCAGGCATTCCTTTACAGCAACCCAAGAATGGCTCAATACATCCTGCACTGTGAAGTCTCTAATGTTCCTCCAATAAAACAGCCTTGGGCATGCAACAATCACCTCTGGAAGACAGTGGTTTTAGAGGGTCCCCTTTGAGTATGTCTTTTGCTTATTTCTCTATTCACCTGTCTGCCTTCCTTTGTATCACACCAGAGATCAAAGGGTGTTTTGCCTGACACTGCTACTCTTGTACCAAAGGCAGTAGTATAATATCTGAACTATATTACACAACTAAAGGATTCTGCCATAGTTGAAAGATTACTATGCCTAACATTTTAAAGTACAGAGGGAATTATTAAGATTAAAATAACTGTCTTTTTCCCTTACTTATTGCACTCATCAGATAGCCTTTCTGCTTTTGCAACTTTAAAGTAACTTTCTATCTAAACTGTAAATAGAAAGGGACTAAAATAACTTTGAACATACTTGTCCCAAGTATATTCTAAGCTCACTATACTATATTATTTTGTAGATTACTTTCTAAATGGATGAGTCCTAAAAGTAATAATATCTAGCTAGCTTTACATTTCTAGTAAATATGTTCTAGAGTACAACCAAATATGGGAGGGTATTCATGAGAACCCGTGCCCATGTCATAATAACAAGTGGGTACTATTGCTATTAAAGGTACACACTTAAACTTTGAAGGAGAAAAATAAATGAGGAATATTAGACTTAAAATATTTTCTTACCAGGGAAACTCTTTGGCTGTGTCTTGAATTCATCATTTAATAAGCGTCTTCCCAAAGCACCTCTCAAGCTTTCTATATCAGTCTCTATAGAAATAAATAGATTTAAAAATACTTGGCAAGGTAATCCATACATGGGAATGTGAGGGGTGAGAGAGAGAGAGAGAGAGAGAGAGAGAGAGAGTGTGTGTATTAATCAGCCTTTGGTATTAATGAATAAAAGTTATAGCGAAATGTCTGAATTGCCAAATCACTAAACATTAGGAGTGGAAGTTCTGTTAGCAATCATATAAGCCTTAGTGTATTGAGGCATAGAGATGTATAATGATTTGACCAAGACCACATATCGAGGTGATAACAAAGTTGTTGCACAAACTGATGCCTCACAATACTTTAACAGTGCTTTCCCCACACAATGTTATCTCTAATGCAAAATTAAAATATCCTACAGAATTTATGATAATAACATGACTTTAAAGTTTACATTGAATCACATTCATACCATAGGGATACACCTGGTAAGATGAAACATAACTTTGTTTTTCACCTAGCAACTTGAAAACAATGATCTTCATAATCACAGGAAATTATTATAGTGCAGAAATACTTTGACTCATCCAGAAATATTTTAATGCGATTTTTAGGTTAACTTTAAACTAAGTAAGCATCAGGGATGGAAAATAATAAGATATCTTGTAGATTGAGGAAAACATGCCCCCTTAGGTCCCCTTACCATGTGGACCTCGTAGCTTAGGATATGATTAAATTTGCAGAAATACAAGAAGTAAAATTGGGTACTTTTCCATTTGAGTTTTTACATAATTTGACTTTTTTGTTGGATTTGGTAGTCTAACCATGTTTAATAACAGGGAAAATACCTGAAAGTTATTAAGGAGGAATTTATGTTAGAAAGGGTGATTACGATTGATGAACTAAAGTCAAGTACTGGGACTAAAGTTTTGTCGGTGAAACCTAGTTCCAGCAGCACATGTGCCTGCTGTAAACCTGTAAACACTGGAAACTAAAACCAGTTGTTATCTAGACATAATAGATGGATGTCTTTTTATTTTTTGAGAAATAGTTAAATTCATGAATAAATGTTAAAATACCTGAAAGTTATTAATGGGAAATTTATATCAGAAAGTAGTGATTAGGAATGTATATCATACTATATAATTTACACATTTGAAGTGTTCAATTAAATGGTAGTTTCAATGGTAGGAGGGGACAAACATCCAAACCATATCAAAAACATACTGGAAGAGGGACACACAAATGAAAAGAAGAATATAAAAAGTCACCACTTACAAAGCTAAGAAATAACATAGAAAAAATACACAAAACAATTAGAAGACACCAAATTAACAAGAACAAATTCTTATCTATCAATAACAATCTTGAATGTAAGTGGTTTAAATTCCTGAATTAAAAGACATAGACAGACTGAATTGATAACAAAAAACCAAGAAGCAACTAGGTGATGCCTACAAGAAATTCATTTTACCTGTAAAGACACACATAGACTGACAGTGAATGAATCGAAAAAGATTATGCACACAAATGGAAACTAAAAGTTCAGAAATAGCTATACTTACAACAGACAAATAGACTTTAAATTTTAGAAAGGAGACAAAAAGATTAGTATATAATGATATAGACATCAATCCAGAGATTGATATATAAAAACTAACCCTAGATAACCCAGTTCTAAACAGAAATTATTATTAGAGCTAAAGAGAGAAAGAGTCCCCAGTACAATAATAGTTAGAAACTTCAACATCCCACTATCAGCACTGGATATCATCTAGACAGAAAATCAACAAAGAAACATTAAACTTAAACTGCACTATATATCAAATGGACCTAACAGACATTTACAGAACATTTCCTCCAACAACTAATGAATATATATTCTCATCATTGCTCTGCCTTTTGGCTAAGATCAAGTACAGAATACACATTCTTCTCATTGGCACATGAAAGATCACATATCAGGCCACAAACAAGTCTAAACAAATATTAAAAAGTCAAAATCATATCAGTTATCTTCTCAAATTATGGTGAAATAAAACAAGGTATCAATGTGATTGGACTGAAGGATGCAAAGTATTATACCTGGGTGTATCTGTGAGGGTGTTGCCAAAGGAAATTAACAATTGAGTCAGTGGACCAGGAGAGGCAGATTCACCCTCAATCTGGGTGGCCACCACCTAATCAGCTGCCAGTATGGCCAGAATAAAAGCAGGCAGAAGAATATGAAAGACTAAACTGGCTTAGTCTCCCAGCCTACATCTTTCTCCTGTGCTGGATGCTTCCTGCCTGCGAACATCAGACTCAAAGTTCTTCAGCTTTTGGACTCTTGGACCTACAACAGTGGTTTTCCAGGGGCTCTCAGGCCTTCTACTGCACTGTCAGCTTCCCTACTTTTGAGGTTTTGGAAATAGGACTGGCTTCCTTGCTCCTCAGCTTGCAGATGACCTACTGAGGAACTTCACCTTTTGATCATGTGAGTCAATACTCCTTAATAAACTCCCTTTTGTCTATATATCTATCCTATTAGTTTGGCCCTCTAGAGAATGTTAATACAGATTTTGGTACTGGGAGTGGTTCTAGAGTAACAGAATTTTAAGGATGGAGTTTTTAATTGTCTTTGGTGTTTCTGGGGTTGCCTGCTTAATATGATTAGACCCCAAAATGCTAAGGACTCTACTTCTAATAGTATGGAGAACACTGATAGTTCTTGGTGTGAACTGTTTAGAGAATTATGCAAAATAAATGCATGTGATACTCGTGATTCACTGCTCAAAAGATGCAAGGAGTTTAGTAACTCTGCACATAATACCTTTGACCATATGTGAGGAACTAAAGAATGTAATGAAGTTGGTTGGTTGCTCCTAAGTTCATTAGACAATGTGATAAAAGAAAATGAACTCGGGGATTCTATCTCCTGGCTCTAGAAGCACATACTGACCTCAAATCTTCTAAGATTGCCCTGAGAGTCTTATCTCCTGTAGACCAAAAAAAAAAAAAAAGAAATTGTGGAAAATCAGACACAAGCTCTTATCCTGTGAGTGGTTGACCTGCAACAAAAGGTGCATGCACAGCCTCACCAGGTATCTACTATTAAAGTGAAGACATTGATTAGAAAAGAATGGGACCATGCAACTTAAAATGGGGACATGTGGGAGGAGCCTGATGAAGCTGGAGGCACTGAGCTCCTAAATTCTGATGACACTTTTTGGGTGGAGGAAACAGCCTCCCCACTCCAAGTGGTGGCAACATCCCTTCCCCAATCTACAACCCATGCTGCCATCAGCCTTTCCACATTTGCTGAGGAAATTAACCCTGCACTGCCTGAGGTAACAGTGATGGCCTCCCTTGGGGATTATGCCAGGCAAGACAACGCTGATTTTCCTCAGGACCCACCCCCAACACCCTTGATCGCTTCTAGACCTATAATTAGGCTAAGTCCTGGCAGACCCCTAGAGGTGAGGTTCAAAGTGTAACCCACATGGAAGTGCACTACACTCCAAAAGAACTGCTTGAGTTTCTAATTTATTTAAGCAGAAATCTGGAGTGCAGGCATGATAATGAATAGTAAGGGTGTAGGATAATAGTGGAAGGAACATAAAGTTGGAACAGGCTTAATTTATTGATTTAGGCCCACTAAGCAGGAATTCTCCATTTAATGTTGCAGCTTGGGGAGTTAAAAAAGGTTCTAATAGTTTATTTGCTTGGTTAGCTGAAATATGGATTAAAAGATGGCCCACTGTAAGCAAGCTGGAAATGCCTGATTTCTCTTGGTTTAATGTAGAGGAAAAGGCTAATGCTAAGGGAGATCAGGATGCTAGAGTGGATTAGTCACTTTAGACCGATTTATTCCAGCTGGGAGGGTGCAGAAGACATACCCTTGACCAATACTTTGTGAAATAGATTTGTGAGGGCAGCACCAGCATCCTTGAAGAGCTCTGTGATTGCTCTTCTCTGTATGCCAGATCTTACAGTGGGAACCACAGTCACTCAACTATAAAATTTAAATGCAATGGGAATAATTGGATCCCAAGGTGGCAGGGGCCAAGCAGTAGCACTCAACCATCAAAGCCAAGGTGGGCATAGTTACTGCAATGGACAGCAGAGGCAAAGCAGCAATCAGAATAGTCTGACTCATGTAGAGCTCTGGCATTGGCTAATCAATCATGGTGTTTCTAGAAGTTAAATTGATAGGAAGCCCACTGCATTCTTACTTAATTTATATAAGCAGAAAAATTCCAGGTTGAGTGGACAAAAGACTAATTTGAATTATAAAAACAGAATCATGGAGCCTCAACCAATTTCCAGACTTGAGCCAGTTTACAGACCCAGAACCCCTTGAATGAAGGAAAGGCTGGGTCATTTGAGGAAGGACCCCACTACACTACCAACAGTTTATGCTGTTAATCTTTCTTCAATCTTTCCCCAAGAAGACCTCCAGCCTTTTACTAGGGTAACTGTGCATAGGGGAAAGGGAAATAATCAGAACTTTCAGGGACTACTGGTCACTAGCTCTGAGCTGACATTGATTCTGGAGGACTCAAAATGTTATTTTGATCCTCCAGTTAAGGTAGGGGCTTATGGAGGTCAGGTAATTAATGGAGTTTTAGCTCAGATCCAACTTAGAGTGTGGGTCCTTGGACTCATCCCATGCTCATTTCCCCAGTGCCAGAAAGCATAATTGACACAGACATACTTAGCAGCTGGCAGAACCCCCACATTGGCTCCCTGACTGGTAAAGTGAGGGCTGTTATGGTGGGAAAGGCCAAATGGAAGCCATTAGAACTGCCTCTACCTAGAAAAGTCATAAATCAAAAATAACATCGCATCCCTAGAAAAATTGCAGAGATCAGTGCCACCATCAAGGACTTGAAAGATGTAGGGGTGGTGACTCCCATCACATCCCTGTTCAACTCTCCCATTTGGCTGTGTAGAAGACAGGTGGATCTTGGAGAATGACGGTGGATTATCGTAAGCTTAACAAAGTGGTTACTCCAACTGCAGCTGCTGTATCAGATGTGGATTCATTGCTTGAGCAAATTAACACATCTCCTGATATGGTATGTGGCCACTGACTTGGCAAATGCCTTTTGTTCCATTCCTGTCCATAAGGCCCACCAGAAGCAATTTGCCTTCAGTGGGCAAGGCCAGCAATATACCTCTACTGTACTACCTCAGGGATATATCAACTCTCCAGCTTTGTGTCATAATCTCGTTTGGAGAGATCTTGTTCGCTTTCCCTTCCACAAGATGTCACACTGGTCCATTACATAGATGCCATAATGCTGATTCATCCAGTGAGTGAGAAGCAGCAAACACACTGGACTTATTGGTGAGATATTTGCATGCCAGAGGATGGGAAATAAATCCAATTAGAATTCAGGGACCTTTTACTTCAGTAAAATTTCTAGGGGTCCAGTGGTGTGGGGCCTGTCAAGATATTCCTTCTAAGGTGAAGGATAAGTTGCTGCATTTGGCCCTTCCTACAACCAAGAAAGAGGCACGACCCCTAGTGGGCCTATTTGGATTTTGGAGGCAACCATTCCTCATTTTGGTGTGTTACTTTGGCCCATTTATCCAGGGACCCAAAAGGCTGCCAGTTTTGAGTGGGGTCCAGAACAGGAGAAGGCTCTGCAACAGGTCCAGGGTGCATTGCAAGCTGCTCTGCCATTTGGGTCATATGACACAGCATACCCAATGGTGCTGTCAGTGGCAGATAGGGATGCTCTTTGGAGACACTGGCAGGCCCCCATAGGTGAATCACAGTGGAGACCTCTAGGATTTTGGAGCAAGGCCCTGCCATCTTCTGCAGATAACCATTCTCCTTTTGAGAGACAGCTCTTGGCTGTTACTGGGCTTTGGTAGAAACTAAACATGTGACTATGGGTCATCAAGTCACAATGCAACCCGAACTGCTTATCATGAACTGGGTGCTTTCTGACCCATCTAGCCATAAAGTAGGTCATGCATAGCAGCATTCCCTCATCAAATGGAAGTGGTATATACATGATCGGGCTCAAGCAGCTCCTAAAAGCACAAGTAAGTCACATGAGGAAGTGGCTCAAATGCCCATGGTCCCCACTCCTGTCACCCTGCCTTCTCTCCCAGCCTGCATCAATGGCCTCATGGGGAATTCCCTATGATCAGTGGACAGATGAAGATAAGATTAGGACCTAGTTCACAGGTGGTTCTGCATGATACGCAGGCACCACCTGAAAGTGGACAGCTGCAGCACTACAGCTCCTTTCTAGGACATCCCTGAAGGACAGCAGTGAAGAGAAATTTTCCCAGTGGGCAGAACTTCGAGCAGTGCACCTGGTTGTGCACTTTGTATGGAAGCAGAAATGGCCAGATGTGCAATTACATGCTGATTCATGGGCTGTAGTTTGTCTGGCCAGGGTCTTGGAAGAAGCATGAGTGAAAAATTGGTGACAAAGAAATTTGGGGAAGAGGTATGTGGATGGACCTCTCTGAATGGTCAAAAACTGTGAAGATATTTGTATCCCATGTGAGTGCTCACCAACAGGTGACCTCAGCAGAGGAGGATTTTAATAATCAAGTGGACAGGATAACTCGTTCTGTGGACACCACTCAGCCTCTTTCCCCAGCCATGCCTGTCATTGCCCAACGCGCCCATGAACAAAATGGTCATGGTGGCAGGGATGGAGGTTACACATGGGCGCAGCAACATGGACTTCCATTCACCAAGGCTGATCTGGCTATGGCCCCTGCCAAGTCCCCAATTTGCCAGCAGCAGAGACCAACACTGAGCCCTCTATATGGCACCACTTTTCGGGGTGATCAGCCAGCTACTTGGTGGCAGGTTCATTATACTGGACCTCTGTCATCATGGGAAGGGCAGAGGTTTGTGCTCACCAGAACAGACACATACTCCAGTTATGGGTTTGCCTATGCTGCATGCAATGATTCTGCCAAAACTATTATCCATGGACTCGTGGAATGCCTTATCCAGCATCATAGTATTCCACGTAGCATTGCCTCTGACCAAGGTATTCACTTTATAGCTAAAGAAGTGCAGCAGTGGGCTCATGCTCATAGAATTCACTGGTCTTACCATGTTCCCTATCATCCTGAAGCAGCTGGATTGATAGAATGGTGGAATGGCCTTTTGAAGTCACAATTACAATGCCAATTAGGTGACAATACTTTGCAGGACTGGGGCAAGGTTCTCCAGAAGACTGTGTGTGCTCTGAATCAGTGCCCAATTTGTGGTACTCTTTCTCCCATAGTCAGGATTCATGGGTCCAGTAATCAAGGGATGGAAGTGGAAGTGGCACCACTCACCATCAACTCTAGTGACCCACCAGCAAATTTTTTTCCCTTTTATTATTTATTTATTTTTTAAATTATGTTTTTATTTTCATAGATTATTGGGGAACAGGTGGCGGTGGTTATATAAGTTCTTTAGTGTTGATTTGTGAGATTTTGGTGTACCCATCATATAAGCAGTATACACTGCACCCAATTTATAGCCTTTTATCCCTTACTCCCTCCCCATCCTTTACCCTTGAGTCCCCAAAGTCCAGTGTGTCATTCTTATGCCTTTGCATCCTCATAGCTTAGCTCCCACTTATGAGTGAGAACATACAATGTTTGGTTTTCCATTCCTGAGTTACTTCACTTAGAATAATAGTCTCCAATGTCATCCACGTCACTGCGAATGCCATTAATTCATTCCTTTTTGTGGCTGAGTAGTATTCCATCATATATACATATTATATATATGTATATGTACATACATATACATATACATATATATGTATACATATATATATATACACACATATACACACACACACATATATATACACATATCACAGTTTATCCACTCGTTGATTGATGGACATTTAGGTTGGTTCCACATTTTTGCAATTGTGAATTATGCTGCTTATAAACATGCATGTGCAAGTATCTTTTCGTATAATGACTTCTTAGAACAATTCTGAGGTCACCTTGTTTCTTCCCCATCTTAAGCGGATTGTGTTTTAAATTTTGTTTGGAATTTTTGGAGGAGAGGGTAAAGTCTGATGTCCCTAGAATTCTGCATATTTAAAATAATTTTAAAAGGCCAGTAAATTTCACCAGGTTATTTTTATATGTTATTAATTCCCAATTTGTCCTGGTATGTCTTTTCAACTTACAGATTTGGGTCATCCATTATTTTAAAAATTAATTATTCAATTATGCCTTATAATATATTGTACATTTTATTTATTCTTCTTCGGGAATTCCAAATACTGAATTCTGGGAAATAGATATCTCAGAAAGTGTGAAAAACAAGTGCAAAGGCCCTCTGATGGGGTGAAATATAAAACATTTGAGAAACTGAAAGAAGCATTTTGGGCATGACAAATAAATATCATTGCTTCAGTGAAGTTTCTAAGATTTCCTATTCTCTTTAGGAAACTACATTGCTAAATCCATTTATCTGTATTTTTCTAAGGTAGAATTTACCAAAAAAGGATACCCATACTATATTTGGGAGATAGAAGATATGCCATTATCCTTTGCACATAGTTGCAGCCAGAAATGCAGGCAGATACGAGATTTGTAGCAGAATTCTCTGAGCAAATGAGAACCCACAGACTTAAGACAGTTGGTGGGAGATTACTAAAAAATAATTGAGTATTGAAAGCTTCTGGTTTTAAAATGTTGGCATAGAAGCAATCTGGCTTCACTCACTTCCCCCCACAGAAAGCCATAAAGAAATATACAGCATCAATATTATGACCAGCAATATCCAGGAACCCATTATGAGAATGAGACAATTCTTAGGACCACAGAGAAGCAACAAAAACTGAAAGCTAACAGTGACTTGTCCCTGCCTCAATCCCTGGGAAAAATAAGAGAGCCTGAAGTGAGAAATATCCATGAGAACAGAGGAGACAGAGGGAGGAGTGAGCCTATTATCCTTAGCCCTGGAAACTGCTCTGTAACTTGGCCAAAGGGGATGTCAAATCAATGGCTACTAAGAGTGGCTCTCAAAAGCCCAAAACAAAGACAGGATCCGAAAGCAGCAAGAGAAAATTTAATAACATATAAGAAGCACTATCGTGTAGGAGGTATATTCCACAGGTCCTCTGGGCACAAACTTCCAGCTACTCTTCCCACACCTTTGGGAACCCCCACTTTGAGAAGGGCAGTGCTTTACTAGGGCCAAGAGAAACCTGGGTTTAAGGCTCCACCTAGTGCCAAAACTAAGGCAGTGAAAAAAATTTAGTACGGAATCTCTAAGCAAATGTATCTAATAAAACCCAAAACGAACCAGACAAAGAAGACAAATAAATAATTAATCCTTAAATGCAAAGATAGAGGAATACATCCCCAATAAATAACAGCAAACAAGGAACCATGACTTCTTCAATTGGAAAAGCAAAAAAATAATGACTGACGCTAATGAGATGATGAGAGTTCTCTGACCAAAAATTCAAAATAGAAGTTTCAAGGAAACTCAGTAGTCTACAAGATTACAAATAAAAGCAATTCAGAAATCTATCACATAAATTTAACAGAGATTGAAATAATTTTAAAAATCAAACAAATCTTGGAGCTGAGAAATACATTTGCTGAACTGAAAAATTTTTAGAGGCTCTCAACAGCAGAATGGATCAAGCAGCGGAAGAACCAGTGAGCTTGAAGACAAGCTATTTGAAAATTCAAAGTGAAGGGGGGAAGAACAAAGAATGACATGGAACAAAGATTACCTACAAAATATTTAAAAACCTCAAAAGACCAACTCTAAGAATTATTAGTGTTCAAGAGGAAATTGAGCAAGAAAAAGGAGTACAAAGTTTTAACAGAAAACTTTCCAAACCCTGAGAAAGATATAAATATTCAGGTATAGGAAGGTCAGAGAAAACCAATTAGATTCAACTGAAATATATGCCAAGACTAAATGGGGAGAAATCTGGGAACCCTACATGGAGTTGCCAAGCACTAGGATGCTTTCCAGACCCTGAACAGCTCCTAAGGAAGGGATGTCTCTAGCCTGAGTAAGTTGCCACACCTAGAGAGAACAGGGCTGTCTTTCCTATGGGACTGGGGAAAGTCTGATCTGTTCACCCTCACTATGCATTTGACAAAAGTCTAATATCCATAATCTATAAGGAACATAAATCGGCAAGCAAAAGCAAACAACCGCATTAAAATATGGGCAAAGGACATGTATCAAAAGAAGACATACATGCACCAACAAATATGAAAAAATATATGAAAAATTGCTCATTATCACTAATATTAGAGAAATACAAATCAAAACCATGAGATAACATATCACACTAGTCAGAAGAGCTACTTTTAAAAAGTCATAAAACCAACAGATGCTGGCAATGTTGGAAAAAAAAAGGAAACACTTATATAATAATGCTGGTGGGAATGTGACTTAGTTCAGCCACTGTGGAAAGCAGTGTGGAAATTTCACAGAGAACTCAAAATAGAACTATCACTTGTTCTAACAATGCCACTGTTGGTTATATACACAAAGGAAAATAAATCATTCTACCAAAAAGACACATGCACTCAAAAGTTCATTACTGCACTATTCACAATAGCAAAGACATGGAATCAACCATGATTGTCAACGGTGGACTGGATAAAGAAAATATGATACAATACACCACGGAAATGATGCAACTATAAAAAAGAATAAAATCATATCCTTTGCAACAACATAGATGCAACTAGCGGCCACTATCCTAAGACAATGCAGGGACAGAAAGCCAAATACTGCAATGTGGACGCAAAGATAGGAACAATAGATATGGGGGACTGCCTGATGTGGAGGAAGGTAGGAGAGGGACATGGGTGGGAAGGCTACCTATAGAATACTATGCTTAGTACCTTGGTGATGACATCTTTCATACACCAAGCCTTAGCAATATGCAATTTACCCATGTAACAAACCTCCACATACACCTGAACCTAATATAAAAGTAGGAAAAAAAGAAACTTTGAAGTTAAACTACATACTAGACCAAATAGGCCTAACTGACATTTAGAAACTATTTCACACAACTGCTGTAGAATACTCACTGTTTTTGTCAGCACATGGAATATTCTCCAGAACAGATCATAGTTATGCCACAAAACAGTCTCAATAAATTCAAAAATAAAGAAATTCTATCAAGTATTTTTTGAAGCACAATGTAATAAATGCATAAAATCAATAGTATAACAAACCTTGGAAATTGTATTAAGACATGGAAATTAAAAAACATTTTCTTGAATAACAAACACATGAATAAAGAAATTAAGGAAATTTAAAATTTCTTGAAACAAATGAAAATGGGAATACAATATACCAAATGTATTAGCAAAAGTGGTACTAATAAAGGTTATTCTGTCCTTCTGATCTCATTCAGATGTTTTTTGATTTATAAGTAAATTGTAAAGCTAATATCAAAACACACAAGACTAAGACAGAGAAACGGAGAAAAAAAGCATGAGTAATATATACATTAAAATATGTACACGTAGTATAGTAATGGATTTATAATTCATTACAAGACTTCAATTTATATTTTTCACTTCCTTCCACCAATAATTCCATGTCCTCACTTTCCCACAGCCAACTGCTTAGCTACCTAAGGCTCTTTCCTAGTTAAGATGGCTCAAAATTTTATTCTTGAAGGGAATAACCTTTTAGTTGTTCAGCCTTGATTATGTAATCTTCCCATGGACATATGTAATCTACTACCACACATAAAAGTAGTAAAGAATCATGTCAGTAAATCCTTTGTATTCTAAAGTCTTCCCCGAATCGCATGACTAACAGTTACCCAATTTCACCTAAGTGAAAATAGTCAAGATTAATATACCCTAATAATAAGAAGGTGTATTTTTAAAAACTTACTCAGCCAATCCATGTCCTTGATTGAAGAATTTATTGCATTTACATTCAAGGCTATTTATAGGTAAGAACTTACTATTATTGTTTTGTTATTTGTTTTTCCTGGTTGTTTTGTAGATCTTTTGCCCTTTTCCTTCTCTTTTGTTGCCTACCTTTATGATTTAATATTTTTTGTAGTTCTAAGCTTTGATTCTTTTCTCTTTATTGTTTGTAAATCTGCTATAATTACCCTGAGGCTTACATAAAACATCTAGGTGAGACAGAGTCTTGCTCCATTGCCCAGACTGGAGTACAATGACATGATCTCGGCTCACTGCAACCTCCACCTCCTGGGTTCAAGTGATTCTCCTGCCTCAGCCTCTCGAGCAGCTGTGATTACAAGCGTATGCCACCGCAGTCAGCGAATTTTTGTATTTTTAGTAGAGATGGGGTTTCACCATGTTGGCCAGGGTGGTCTTGAACTTCTGACCTCAGGTGATCTGCCCACCTCAGCTTCCCAAAGTGCTAGGATTATAGGCATCAGCCACCATGCCCAGCCAACATCCAGGTTTTAAGCAAGTAATTTAAGCTGATAACAACTTTATTTTTGTCACATATCTAAACTATAGATTTGTATCTTCCCCCATTTATGATTTTGATGTCACAATTTACATCTTTTTGAATTATGTAACTTATTGTAGCTTTAGTTACTTCTGACAATTTTGACTTTTAACCTTTATTCTAGAGATATGTATGACCTACATACCACCACTACAGTATTCTGGATTTTTTTGTTTATCTCTATCCATGATGAGTTTATACTTCCATATGTATTCATGATATTATTTATTGTTCTTTTATTTCCACTTGAAGAAATCCCTTGAGCATTTCTTGTAAGGTAAATAAAGTGGTAGTACATTCCCTCAAGTTTTATTTGTAAAAAGATTATTTTTCCTTTATTTATCCGAACAGCTTTGATGGGTATAGTATTCTTGACTAACTTTTTTTGTTTCTTTTAGCACTTTGAACATATCATTCGATTCTCTGCTGGCCCACAAGATTTCTACAAAGAAATCTGATGGAAATTTCCTCGATGTCACTTGATGCATTTCTCCTGCTGTTTTAAAAAGTCTTTTGACTTTGACAGTTTGATTATAATCTGCCTTGAAAGTGACTTTTTTGGACTGAATCTGTTTGAGAACTTTCAGCTTCATGGATCTAGACATCCATGTCTCCCTTAAGACTTGAAGTAATTTTCATCAATTAATTCACTAAATAAGCTTTCCATTCCTTTCTCCACTTTGTTTCCTTCTTTAATACCTGTAATGTCAATGTTTGCTAATCTAATGATGTCTCATAAGTCCTTTCGTGTTCTTCATTCTTTTTCATTCTTTTTTTCTTCTCTGATAGAGTTGTTTCAAAATACCTATCTGAAAGGTCACAGATTTTTTTCTTCTGCTTCGTCTAGTCTGCTGTCGAAGCTCTCAGTTGCAGTTTTTATCTCATTCACTGAGTTCAGTTCCAAGATTTCTGTTTATTTCCTTTTTAAAATAATATCTTTATTATTTTATCTATGTCTTTATTGACTTTATCATTCAGATGATGAATTATTTTCTTGATTTCAGTGAATTGTCTATTTGTATTTTCTTATATCTTAGTGAGTTACCTTAAAATCATTATTTTGAATTCCTTTTCAGGAAATTTCTGTTTCTTTAGTGTCAGTTACTGTGTTCCTTTGGTGGTGGTGTCTTTTCTTGCTTTTTTATGATTCTTAAGTACCTGTGTTGAAGTCTGCACGCTGTTAGAGCAGTCACCTTTCCAAACTGATAGAGTGGCTTTTTATTTTAGAAAAGACTCACCTGCAGACGGACCCAAGGGTAGTGTTTTTGGTAGAGTGTGTTGGCTCTGGTTCCAGGTAGGCACAGTGGGGTCATCTCTGTGCAGCTTCCTTACCTGGGATCCATGTCAGTGATGACTGTGGGTGTCTCAGTGGCCTAGTTGGCAGAAATTTGTGGCAGTGATAGTAGCTGTGTAGCTGTTAGGGTTCTCAGTGAAAAGGGCTTCAGGAGTACCTCCTGCTCTCATTTTCCCCATAGTAATGACACTTAGCTGAGAAATCCCTCTTGGTGTTGGGTCTGATATGACCTGCAGGCAGCCTCAGTAGCATTACGTTCCAGGGCACAGTTAATTGAAGTGGCTATAAGATTGGGGTCCTGTGCTTAGTGTCTTGCAAAACTACTGAAGTATCCAGTATGTGGGATCAGGTTTACTCTCTGAGGAACAGGTGGATACAAATCTCCCACAAAACTGAGGACTCTGACTTTGAGGCACTCTTCAGTAGCTTGACTCAGGGACAGGAATATGGCTGTCACTCTGACCCTGTGAATCAGAATGAAGCACTAACACAGCTCTGGAGAAAAAATTGCATTCCAGAGGCTCAGGCCCTAGGGAGAAGGGCACAGCTGCAATTTGGCTTCTAGAGACAACAGACCATAGTGGCAACTTGAGCACTGGGAGAGGAGGTACCCCAGAGTAGTGACTCTGGATCCTGGAAGGGTGGAACACAATAGAGCCCATGTTCTGCAAGGCTTAGTGCAGCAGCCAGGACCCAGGAATGGCTGCTCCAGCTGTGGTGCCAATGGCCCCAGGTGCAGCCTGGGCTAGCACTCCAGAGGACACAAGCAGTCAGCCTTGGTGGTGGTTATGTGGTGTTAATTCTGCAGGCATGCAGAATGCAAGAGTGTGGGGGCATGTCTTCCTCCACCTAGATTTCAGAGACTGTCATGAACAGTCTGGGGTCCCAGACAGAAACATGTCACAGGGTTGAGCCACCACAGACAGCCCCCATTAGAACAATGCCGAGTGGACAGTGGAGTCAGAGTTACCACTAGGCATAGTGGAGCCTTGAGAGTGGGGCTGGCCAGGAGACTTCAAAACTCTGGACCACTAAGGTGTAATGCCAGTCTGGGAAAGCTGCAGGCACAAGACTCCAACCCATGAGTGTTGTTGTCTGGGCCGAGGCCAGCAAAGGCATAGAGGTGGGACTGCCTGAGACTTTGAGGGCCCAATCCCCACCCAAGTGTGCTCAGAGGGTGGAACATGAAGTCAAAAAAATTTATTCTCTAGCTTTAAGATTTAACGTTGCTCTCCTTGTTGTATTTTGGACTTACTTGGAGCCAGTTTATCTCCTATTATCTTGCCTATTTTGTCATTTTGGGATGGCAATGCCTATTCTATTCTTGTCTCACTAGTGTATTTTGGAAGCACAAAGGGGGCAAAAGAAAGATAGATGGAATCAAACTTCCCCTTTTATAATAACCCACTCCTAAGATAACAAACCTATTCCTCTGTCATAATAGCATTAATCTATTCACTCTGCCTTCACAGCCTAATCACCATACATTAAGGCTCCACCTCTGAACACTGCTGCATTGGGAATTAAGTTTCCAATGCATGCTTTTGGGTGGATGTATTCAAACTATAGCAGTGTCCCATAATTCTTGTAGGGTTCTTTTTTACTTTTTTATTTTCTTTTTTTTTTGGGTAATTTCAAATAATCTGTGTTCAAACTTACTGATTATTCCTTTTGCCTGATCTAGTCTGCTACTGAAATGCAATATGGAATTTTTCAGTTCAATCGTTGAGTGTTTTAGTTCTAGAATTTCTGTCTGGTTCTTTTGTATGATTTCTATCTCTTTATTGAATTCATTTTACTTATTTTCTTGATTTTTTCTTAGTTGTCTATCTGTTTTCTCTCATAGTTCACCGAATTCCCTTAAGATTATTTTGAACTTTCTGTCAGACAGTTTATAAACCTCCATTTATGTAGGGTCAATTACTAGTGCTTTATTTTGTTCCTTTGGTGATGTTATGTTTCCTGATTGTTCATAATTTGTGTGCCCATGCATTGGTATTTTCACATTTAAAGAAGCAGGCACTTATTCCAGTCTTTACAAACTAGCCTTGGCAGAAAAAGCTCTTCACCATTCAGCTCAACCAGAGACTATGGGCTGGTCATCCATCTGACTTGGTTCCTGAGTAGTCTTGCTGCTGGAGTTCTCAGCAGGCTGGCCTGGTGCCTGGATGAGAAGGCAGGTGGGTCTGGTGCCTGAGTCTGCCAGGTTGGGCCTAGAGCCTGGGTCCACATTGGCTGACTTTGCACTGGGGTCCACTATGGTTCTGGAAGCTGTATCCACAAAATCAGGTCTGTAGCTAGGGTCCACTGGAGTGGAACTATTGACTGGGCCCACAGGGGCAGGTCTGAATCTTGTATTTGTGGGAACTGGTCTGATGTCTGGGTCCATGAAGAATGACTTGGTACAGGGGTGGGCCTTTAGCCTGAGTCTGTAGGGACAGCTAGGTGCTTGGATTAGCCTGGAACTTTGATCCATGGAGATGGATTGGTGCTGGGGTTTTTCAGTGCTGACCTGGCAGTAGGGTAGAGCTAGAGACTGGGTCCATGGGTGCTGGCCTAAAACCTGGAGTTGTGAAAGCCAGCCTGACAGTGGCTAAATCTGAAGCAAACTTGGACCTTGAATCTGAGTTTGCAGAAGCAAGCCTGGGACCACAGAAAATTACCTGACACTGGGCAGGCCTGTACCAGTATCTACAGACTGGCCTGGTACTGAGGCAGGCCTAGAGGTTGGATACACATAAATAGGCCTGGAATCTGAGGCTGGATTTGATGGCCTTGGGTCTGAACTCAGGAATAAAGCTTAGTTGATTGCTACTGTCTGGAGAATAGGTCCACAGAGGCTGGTATAGTGCTGGTGGCAGTCTGAAACCTGGGGCTGCTGGGGCTGACCTGACAATTGGGCAGGCTTGGAGTCTCAGGTACATCTGAAGCCTGAGTCTTCAGGGGCCAGCTTAGGGCCTGGAGCTACTGGGGCTGACCCGGCTCTGAGATCAGTCTGGGGTGTGAAGCTCTGGGGCCAGCTTGGTGCTGGGACAGCCCAGAAGACTGAGTCTATGGGGCAAGCTCAGTGTTGAGGCAGTGTTGGTTTGCAGGTGGTGGCCTGGACTCTAGGGCTGCAAAGTCCAGCCTAATGCTGAGGTAAGCCTGAAGGCTGGGACCACTGGAGCTTGCCTGGTGGTAGAGCAAGACTAGAGGCTGAATCTGTGGCAGCTGGACTGGTGCCAGAATGGGCCTGAAGGCTTCATCTATAGGGCCATCCTGGAGAGGAGGCTTTCAGGGGCAGGCCTGAAGCTTGAGTCTGTGGTGCTGTCCTGGAATAGGAGTGAGCCTGAAGCCTGGGGCCTCTGGGGCCAGCCTGGAGCTGGGACTGCTAGGGCTGGTCTGGTGGTGGGACAAAACTGGAGACTGCATTGGCAGAGCTGGCTTGAAGAAGCCTAGAGCCACAGGAGCTGGCCGGGCATTGGGGTGGGCCTTGAGGCTGGGTCTGCAGATACTGGCCTAGAGTTTGTGGCTGTAGGGGCCTGCCTGGCATTGGATTTTACTCCAGTGGACTGAATATTGGGGTCCATGGAAAAGTCCAGTGCTCATTTAACCTTTCTTTCCTCACATTAAGGGTATCTCTCTCCACACTGTGCTGCCTGAAGTTAAGGAGGGAGTGATGCAGATTATGTAAAACTGTCCTTCCTCCCCTCTTCAATGCATATTTCTTACATCTGTGTTTCACTCAAGTGCTGTAATCTCTCATCTGGTTTCTTAAGCTGTTGTAAAGGTATTTTCATACATAGATAGTTGTTCAAACTGATGTTTCTATAGCGGCAAAAGCACTGGGAAATCTTATTCCACCATCTTGCTGATGTCATTCCACAGGGCTGTCTTTGCATTTTGACAGAATTACAATGTGTCTTGGTGTTGATCTCTGAGTTTATTCTACTTGGCGTCTGGTTAGTTTTAAATGTGTAGATGCATGTCTTTCATCACATTTGGGATATTTTTTACCCATAATTTCTTCACATATTCCTTCTGCTCTTTTCTCTTTTCTCCTTCTGAAACCCACATAATGTGTTGCTGATCCACTTGGTGTTGTCCCACAGGTCCCTTCCCTTTCCTTCGTTTTTATTCCTGCTCCTCAGACTTAAAAATTACAATTGTCCTATGTTCAGATTCACTGATTCTTCTTTTTGTCTGCTCAGATCTGCTGTTGAATCTATGAATTATTCATTTCAACTATTATATTTTTGAACTAAGGATATTGTTTATTTTTTATCATCTTTATTCCACTGTTTTTACAAAGTTTTTCTGATTTCCTTTTGTTCTTTGTCCATGTTTTCCTTTAGCTCTTTGACGATATTTAATATAGTGAGTATTTTATTTTATTTTATTTTATTTTATTTTATTTTTTTGGGGTGGAGTCTCACTCTGTTGCCCAGGCTGAAGTGCAGTGGCATGACCTTGGCTCACTGTAATCTCTGCCCCCTGGGTTCAAGCAATTCTCCTGCTTCAGCCTCCCTAATAGCTGGCATTACAGATGTGCATTACCACGCCCGGCTAATTTTTGTATTTTTAGTAGAGATGAAGTTTCACCATGTTGGCCAGGCTGGTCTTGAACTCCTGGCCTCAAGTGATCCACCTGCCTTGGCCTCCCAAAGTACTAGGATCACATGTGTGAGCCACCATACCTGGCCCAATATAGTCGTTTTAAAGTCTGTCTAGTAAGTACATTGTTTGAGCTTCCTCAGGAATGGTTTCTCTCAATTTATTTTGCTCCTTTGATTTGTCCATACTTACTTCTTTTTATTATGCCCTGTAATTATTTTTCTATTGAAAGTTGTTCATCTGGATATTAAAAGGGGTGATGCTAGAGATTATCTTTTCTCCCTTCGCCAGGTATTGCTCTTTTTGATTGCTGAAAGCTATAGTCAGACATTTGTTTAGGTTAGCAAATCATTTTTACAAAAACTTTATTCTGTGTGTTACCACTGAAGTCTGTTACTTAGAGCTCATGTTCAGTTACTGTTTTTATAGAGATTTCTTTCAATGTCAGCATTTCTTTTTAAATTAAAAGAACTCCCCCCACACACCAAACACCTTTCACAGTATTTGCAGGTTAGTTTATCCTAAGAGTCTCCCTTCAGCACTTAGCTAGGCTTGCATTGAGCCCAGAAATAAGGCTGAGTTGAAAGTTTAATGTCTTGTTAATCACAAGTATTAACAGCACTATATACCAAGCTGAAGAAGGAATCTCAGAGCTTGAAGACTAGCTCCCCGAAACAACTCATACAAAAATAAAAAGACAAGAATAAAAAAGAATGAACAAAAACTTTGGGAAATAAGGGGTTATGGTAAGAGACCAAATTATGACTCATAAAGAGAGATGAAGAAAATTTAGAACTATGGTACTACAAATGCCACTTTTCCTAAATCCTCCCAATTAATGCCTTCTACTTTATTTGCTAAATATTTTATACTTCCATGCATAAGTCTTTGTAAACTATCAGCTTTTTATTCCACTGATATTATTTCTATGTCCTCCACTTTTTAAAAAATAATTCTCTTATTTTAAACTTTTTTCTACTTTTAGTTTTCAGATTTTATCATCTTCTTTTTCTACCTCCTTGCTACGAACTTATAATCCTAACTTTTTAGTTTTCTTTATTTTCTATCATATGCAACCTTTAAATTTCCTTATAAAAACCTATTTAAGGACCTCTTGTAAGTGCTTATGTGTAGTGTTTTAATTTTAATTTAGTCTCAAATATATCCTAGTGTCCATTATCTTTTCTTCAGCTTATAAATAGGATTTTAAATTTTGCAGAAGAATTTTTATCTTGTTTACTATTTAGTTCTGTTTTATTGCGTCATAGAAAATGTGATTTGTGGAAATCATTTTTTGGTATCCATTGAAACTTAATGTGTGGCCTAATATGTAGTCAATTTTTGCATGCGTACTCCATTTATTGAGTGAAGTGTTCTATAAGTATCTGTTTAATATGTCTATCACAGAAGGATCTACATCCTTCATAAACTAGTTTTTTCAGCAATATTTGATAGAGATGGAAATAGTGTAGAGATGTTCAATTTTTGTAGATCCATAAATTCTGCACAGTTCTTCATACATTTTGAAAATTTCTTTTCTTTTTTCTTTTTTTTTTTGGTTTTTTGTTTTTTGTTTTTTGAGAGTCTTGCTCTATCTCCCAGGCTGGAGAGCAGTGGCGCAATCCCGGCTCACTGCAACCTCTGCCTCCCAGGTTCAAGCAAGCCTCTTGCCTCAGCCTCTTGAGTAACTGGGACCACAGGCACTTGCCACCAAGCCCAGCTAAATTTTGTACTTTTGGTAGAGATAGGGCTTTGCCATGTGGGCCAGGATGGTCACGAACTCCTGACCTCGGTTGATCCACCCTCCTTTGCCTCCTAAAGTGCTGGGATTACAGGCACGAGTCACAGCACCCAGCCCATGCCTGTATTTCCAGCTACTTGGGAGGGTGAGGCAGGAGGATCACTTGAACCCGGGAGGCGGAGGTTGCAGTGAGCTAAGATTGTGCCACTGCACTCCAGCCTGGTGACAGAGCGAGACTTCGTCTCAAAATAGAGAACTTTGGCTCATCAAAAGAAACGAGATCATGTCCTTTGTAGGGACATGGATGAAACTGGAAGCCACTATCCTCACCAAACTAACACAGGAACAGAAAACCAAACACCACATATTCCCACTTATAAGTGAGAGCTTAACAATGAGAACACATGGACACAGGGAGGGGAACAACACACACTGGAGCCTGTCAGAGGGCCGTGGGGTATGGGGGAGAGCATTGGAAAAAGAGCTAATGCATGCCAGGCTTAATACCTGGGTGATGGGTTGATAGGTTCAGCAAATCACCATAACACACATTTACCTATGTAACAAACCTGCACATCCTGCACAGGTACCCTGGAACTTAAAAAAAATAAAATAAAATTTCTTTTGTAATTTTTGTATTTTTATCAAAATACCTTCATTTTTATTGTGTAAAATACACATAATATAAAATTTATTATTTTAACCATTTTAAATGTATGATTAATTGTATTAACCACAATCACTTTGTTGTGCAACCATCACCACCATCTATCTTCAGAAAGCCTTCACCTTTCTAAACTAAAACTCTACTCATTAAGCACTAGCTCCCTATTAGCCTCTATTGCCAGGCCTTGGGAACCTTTGATCTACTTTCTGTCTACTTATTCTAGGTACCTCATATAAGTGGTACAATAAGATACAATATTTATCTTTTGTATTTGCCTTATTTCCTTGTTATCATAATATTTCAAGATTCATTCACTTTGTAGCATGTTTCAGAACATGATTCATTTTTAAAGTGAGATAATATTTCAGTGTATGTATATACCATATTTTGTTTCTGCATTCATTTGCTAATGGACATTGGGTTGTTTACAACTTTTGGCTAATGTGAATAATGCTTACAAACACTGATGCACAAGTACCTGTTTTCAATTCTTTTGGGTCTACACCTTGAAGTAAATAGATCATATGAGAACTCCATGTTGAACTTTTTGATAAACAACCAAACTGTTTTCCACAGCAGTGACACTGTTTTACACTCCCATGAACAATTCACAAAAGTTCCTATTTATCTACATCCTTGCCAATGCTCCTTATTTTCTGTTTTTATAATGAGAGTCATCCTAATGGCTATGAAGTGATATCTTATTGTGATTTTCATTTGCATTTCTCTAATGGCTAATGATACTAAGTATCTTTTTTAGGGCAAATTAGCAATTTGTGTATCTCCTCTGGAAAAATGTCTATTCAAATCACTTGCCCATTTTTAAATGAAGTTGAGTTTTTTGTTAATTAATAAAACTTCCTTGTGTATTCTAGACATTAAGCCCTTATCAGATATGTAATTTGCAAATATTTTCTCCCACTCTCTGGGTTGTGCTTTCACTCTCTGATACTGTCTTTTGATGACAAAAGTTTTTAATTTTGAAGAAGTCCAACTTACCTATTTTTTTCTTTTGTTGTCTGTGCTTTGGGAGTCATACCCCAAAAATAATTGCTAACTTCAACGTCATGAAGCCTTTTCCCTGTTTTTCTCTCAGAGATTTTATGGTTTTAGGTCTTATATGTAGGTATTTGGTCCATTTTAATTTCCATATATAATGTAAGGTAAGGATTCAACTTCATTCTTTTTTTTTTAATTATTATACTTTAAGTTCTAGGATACATGTGCATAACATGCAGGTTTGTTACATATGTATACTTGTGCCATGTTGGCGTGCTGCACCCATCAACTCGTCAGCACCCATCAACTCGTCATTTACATCAGGTATAACTCCCAATGCAATCCCTCCCCCCTCCCCCCTCCCCATGATCGGCCCCGGTGTCTGATGTTCCCCTTCCCGAGTCCAAGTGATCTCATTGTTCAGTTCCCACCTATGAGTGAGAACATGTGGTGTTTGGTTTTCTGTTCTTGTGACAGTTTGCTAAGAATGATGGTTTCCAGCTGCATCCATGTCCCTACAAAGGACACAAACTCATCGTTTTTTATGGCTGCATAGTATTCCATGGTGTATATGTGCACATTTTCTTAATCCAGTCTGTCACTGATGGACATTTGGGTTGATTCCAAGTCAACCCAAATTTGCTATTGTGAATAGTGCCACAATAAACATACGTGTGCATGTGTCTTTATAGCAGCATGATTTATAATCCTTTGAGTATATACCCAGTAATGGGATGGCTGGGTCATATGGTACATCTAGTTCTAGATCTTTGAGGAATTGCCATACTGTTTTCCATAATGGTTGAACTAGTTTACAATCCCACCAACAGTGTAAAAGTGTTCCTATTTCTCCACATCCTCTCCAGCACCTGTTGTTTCCTGACTTTTTAATGATCGCCATTCTAACTGGTGTGAGATGGTATCTCATTGTGGTTTTGATTTGCATTTCTCTGATGGCCAGTGATGATGAGCATTTTTTCATGATGGATTAGAGACTTAAATGTTAGACCTAATACCATAAAAATCCTAGAAGAAAACCTAGGTAGTACCATTCAGGACATAGGCATGGGCAAAGACTTCATGTGTAAAACACCAAAAGCAACGGCAGCAAAAGCCAAAATTGACAAATGAGATCTCATTAAACTAAAGAGCTTCTGCACAGCCAAAGAAACTACCATCAGAGTGAAAAGGCAACCTACAGAATGGGAGAACATTTTTGCAATCTACTCATCCGACAAAGGGCTAATATCCAGAACCTACAAAGAACTCAAACAAATTTACAAGAAAAAAACAAACAACCCCATCAAAAAGTGGGCAAAGGATATGAACAGACATTTCTCAAAAGAAGACATTCATACAGCCAACAGACACATGAAAAAATGGTCAACTTCATTCTTTTGACATGAATATCTGGTTTGTGGAAAAGACTGTCTTTTTGTGGAAGCACCGTGTTTGGAAAAGACTGCCTTTTTCCCAGGAAATAGTATTGGCAACTTTGCTGAAAGTTATTTCACCATATAGCAAGGATTTAATTCCAGTCTCTCAATTCTATACCATTGGTCTGCATGTCTGCTTTACACCAGTATATCACTCTTTTGATTGCCATAGCTTTATAGTAAGTTTTGAAATCAGGAAGTGTGAGACTTCCAAATTTATTATCCTTTTTCTTAATTATTTTGGATATGTGTGGTCCCTTGTATTCCTATGATTTTTAAGATAGGGTTTTCTATTTTGCAACAATAACCTCATAAGTGTTATGGGAATTTGATAAGAACTGCAGATTGCATTGAAGGTGTAGATCACTTTAGGTATTACTTTCATCTCAATAATATTGTCTTCTGAGCGGGCATGGTGGCTCATGCCTGTAATCCCAGCACTTTGGGAGGCTGAGGCAGGCGAATCACTTGAGGTCAGGAGTTTGAGATCAGTCTGGACAACATAGTGAAACCCCGTTTCTACTAAACATACAAAAATTAGCTGAGCATGGTGGCATGTGCCCATAATCCCAGCTACTAGGGAGACTAAGTCAGGAGAATTGCTTGAACCTGGGAGGCGGAGGTTGCAGTGAGCCGAGATTGTGCCACTGCACAGCCTGGGCAACAGAGCGAGACTCAATCTCAAAAAAAAAAAAAAAAAAAAAAAGTTGTCTTCTAATCTATGAACATGAGATATCTTTCCATTTATTTATATCTTCTTAATTGTTTTCAGCATTATATGGTAGTTTTCAGTATACAAGTCTTTTGCCTTTTGCCTTCTTGGTTAAATTTATTCCAAAATATTTTGTTCTTTTGATGCCATTATAAATGGAACTGTTTTCTTAATTCTTTTTAGATAGCTCACTACCAGTGCATAGATATGTAACCAATTTTTGTGTGTTCATTTTATATCCTGCAACTTTGCTAAATTTGTTTATTAGATCTAACAGTTGTTTTGTGGAATCATTAGGGTTTTCTTCATATAAGATAATGTCACCTCTTGGCAGATAATTTTATTTCTTCCTTTCCAGTTTGGATGTTATCTATCTATCATCTACCTATCTTCTATTCTAACTGGTCCAAATAGATTTTGAATACTATTTTGACTAGAAGTTATCTAAACAGGTGTCCTTGTATTGCTCCTGATCTTAAGGAAAACATTTTCAATCTTTCACCATTGAATATTATGTTAGTTGTGGATTTTTTGTATTTGGCTTTTCATCATGATGTGGAAAGGCTCTATTCCTAGCTTGTTTACTGTTTTTACATGAAAGTCTATTGAATTTGGTCAAATGCTTTCTCTGCATCAACTAAGAGGATCCAGTGGGGTTTTTTGTTGTTAATTCTGTTAACATGGTATATCACACTAATTGACTTTTGTCTATTGAATTATCCTTGCATTTGAGAAGTAAAACTCATAAATTCGCATTGTATAATTTTTATATGCTGCTAAATTTTATTTGCTAATATTTTGTTGAAGATTTTGCATCATTATTCATAAGGGATATTGGTCTGTCATTTGCTTTCTTATAGCATTTCTGATTTTAGTATCAGGATCATGCTGTCCTCATAGAATGAGTTAGGAAGTATTCCCTCCTCTTCAGTTTTCTGAAAGAACTTGAGGATTAGTTTTAATTCTTCTTCAAATATTTGGTCATATTCACCCATAATGTCGTCTGGTCCTGGATTTTTCTTTGTTGGAAAATTTTAATTAGGATTCAGTATTCATCTTAATTAGGGGTCTATTTATAGATTTCTTCATAAGTCAGTTCTGGTAGACTGTATATTTCTATCAATTTGTTCATTTCCTCTAGGTTATCCAGTTTTTCGTGTACAGTTGTTCACAGTGTTGTCTTACAATGCTTTTTATTCTTTTAAAATTGGTTGTAATGTTCCCACTTTCTGTTTTGATTTTTAGCAATTTGAGTATTATTTTTCCATAGTCAATCTAGCTAAAGTTTTGTCATTTTTGTTCATCTAAAGTGCATCTTTTGTTAGCAGCATATAGTTGATCATTAAAAAAAAATCCATTCTGTAAATTTCTGCCTTTTGAATGAAGAGTTTTGTCAATTTAGATTTAAAATAATTACTGATAAGGAAAGACATTTCTGCCATTTTGATACCTATTTTTTGTATGTTATACTTTTTGCCCTTCATTTCCTCTAATTCCATCTTTTTTGTGTTTAGTTGACTTTTTGTAGGGACATGTTTTGATTCCTTTCTCTTTTCGTCATGCATGCATCATAGATATTTTCTTTGTGATTACCAAGCAAATAATATATAACGTCTTAAAGTTATAATAATTTAATTTGAATTGATACCAACTCAACTTCAATGCATCCAAAAAGTATACTCTTATGCAGCACCCTCTAACTTATCCTTGTTATTAACATCACAAATCATGTCTTTATACATTGTGTGTCCATAACATAAATTTGTAATCATTTTTATGTATTTGTCTTTTGAGTATTATAGATACAAAGAATAGAGTTACAAGCCAAAATTATAATAATGATGGCTTTTATATCTGCCAATGGACTTATCTTTGCCAGAGATCTTTATTTCCTCATGTGGTTGAAGTTACTGTATAGCATTCTTTCATTTTAACCTGAAGAATTCCCTTTAGAAGGTTTTTTGTCTGTTTGTTTTTTTGACAGGGTCTTGTTCTGTCACCAGGCTGGAGTGCAGTGGTGTGATCTCGGCTCACTGAAACCTCCTCCTCCTAGGTTCAAGTGATTCCCCTGCCTCAGTCTCCTGAGTAGCTGGGACTATAGGCATGTGTCACCACGCCAAGCTAATTTTTTATATTTTAGTAGAGACGGTGTTTCACCATTTTGGCCAGGATGGTCTTGATCTCCTGACCTCGTGATCCACCTGCCTCGGCCTCCCAGAGTGCTTGGATTACAGGGGTGAACCACCGTGCCCAGTCTAGAAGTTTTAATAGGGCAGGTCTACTATTAATGCCATGATTGCCAGGAGATTTTCATATTGGCTTTTGCTGGAGCACTCTTTTGACAATTCCACAAAACTTTCTTACCATTTTGAAGATAGACTTTTCTTAATTAGGTATTCTCTTGGATGCTATAAATCTGTGACTATTTTCTGGAGCTCTGACAAAGTTGGTTCTGATAGATTATTCTAATTTTTTTCAATGTTTCTGTCAGAGAATGAGAGTTTGGATGTTTTCAGTTTGCCATTTTGCTCATGTTTGCCTGTTGCCTTTAAGGAGCGATTTGAAAGCTACCAGAGAATATTTTGGTTATATCTTATTAGAAAATAGTCACTTAACCACACTACCACTAGCTTTCACACATATTCTAGCTTCTTCCCCATTCTGATGATCTTTTTCACCATTTGACATTGCCAATTTAATAATAAGCACATCACAAGGCAGCCATATTGTCTATATGGTACTAGTTCCATTTGTCTTTCCATCTTGCTATACAAAAGATGGTATAAGAAATGACAACTATGTCCTCAAGGAGCTGTTCATATAGCATCTAGTTTATGTTATGAAAATTCACAGTAGTGGAAAGCCTATATGTATTTTGTTTCATGAGTAGGTAAAGGGAAATATATGAAACATTACAAAATTAATGTTGCCTAGTGGAGTAAAAACACGTAATTTAAATATACACTTAATTGACATGTAGACAGATTGAGTAGAATGAACTTATTAAGTTGAGAAAGACTACTCCTTCTTTGAATTTCCTGTTTTTTAACAGAACTATACAGTTGAAATATTTTAATTCTTAGATTGTGTTCTACTATATCCAAACATAAATCTGTACTTACCGACCACTTTGTTTAAATCCAATCGAATTATTAGGTCGCTAATTGATGGGTACACTGCTGGAAGATTTTCTGCTGTATTTGGAAGTTCTGAGGCTGCTTCATTTGTAACTGTAAGAATAACAGATTGACAAAGTCATTGATTTAAAAAACTAACATTTTGTGAAACACCTAGGAATGCATGTAACCAAGAAGGTGAAAGATCTCTACAAGGAGAACTGCAAAAACACTGCTGAAAGAAAACAGAAATGGCACAAATAAATGAAAAAACAGTCCCTGCTCATGGATTGAGAGAATCAATGTCATTAAATGGCCATACTGTCCAAAGCAATTTACTGGTTCAATGGAGTCCTATCAAACTACCAATGTCATTTTTAACAGAATTAGGAGAAGCTATTCTAAAATTCATGTGAAGCAAAAAAAGAAGCCTAATAGCCAAAGCCATCCTAAGCAAAAAGAACAAAGCTGAAGGCATCATACTACCTGACTTGAAACTATTTTACAGGGCTACAGTAACCAAAAGAGCATTGTACTGGTACGAAAACAGGCACATAGACCAACAGAACAGAGTAGAGAACCCAGATATAAAGCCACATACCTACAATCATCTGATCTTCGAGAAACCCAGAAAAAATAAGCAATAGGGACTCCCTATTCAATAAATGATGCTGGGATAGCTGGCAAGCCATATGCAGAAGAACGAAATTGGAACCCTGCTTTTTACCATATACAAAATTTGATCAAGAAGGATTAAAGATTTAAATGTAAGACTTCAAACTATAACAATCCTAGAAGAAAACCTAGTAAATACCCTTCTCAATATCAGCCTTAGCAAAGAATGTATGGCTATGTCTTCAAAAGCAATTGCAACAAAAACAGAAATTGACAAATGGGATCTAGTTAAACTAAAAATCTTTTGCACAGCAAAAGGAACTACCAACAGAGCAGACAACCTACAGAATAAAAGAAAAATATTCATGAACTATGCATCTAACAAAGGTCTAGAATCTATAAGGAACTTAAACCAACAAGCAAAAAACAAATAAATCCATTATAAAGTGGGGCAAAGGACATAAACAGAAACGTCTCAAAAGAAGATATACGAGTGGCCAAGAAACATATGAAAAAATGCTCCACACCACTAATCATCAGAGAAATGCAATTTAAAACCACAATGAGATACCATCTCACACCAGTCAGAATGGCTATTTTTATTATTTTGAGACGGAGTCTCACTCTGTCACCCAGGCTGGAGTGCAGTGGCACGATCTTGGCTCACTGCAACCTCCACCTCCAGGTTCAAGTGATTCTCCTGTCTCAGCCTCTGGAGTAGCTGGGATTACAGGCACACGCCACCATACCTGTCTAATTTGTGTGTGTGTGTGTGTGTGTGTGTGTGTGTGTGTTCTTTTTTAGTAGAGACAGGATTTCACCATGTTGGCCTGGCTGGTTTTGAACTCCTGACCTCAAGTGATCCACCCACCTTGGCCTCCCAAAGTGCTGGGATTACAGGTATGAGCCACCACACCTGGCTCAGAATGGCTATTACTAAAAAATAAAAAATAAAAACAGATGGCAAGTCTGTGGAGAAAAGGGGACACGTACACACTGTTGGTGGGAATGTAAACTAGTCTAAACACTTGGAGAGCAGTTTGGAAATTTCTCAAAGAAAGAGTTGAAATACCATTTGACTCAGCAATCCATTCCTGGCTATATACCCAAAGGAAAATAAATTGTTCTACCAAATGGACACATGCATCCATACATTCACCACAGTGCCATTCATAATAGCAAAGACACAGAATCAACAGTAGGTGCTCATCAATGGTGAACTGGATATAGAAAATGTGGTACCTATATACCATGGAATAATATATAACCATTAAAAAGAACAAAATCATGTCTCCAGCTGCAACATGGATGCAGCTGGAGGCCATTATCCAGAGGGAGCTAATGCAGAAACAGAAAACCAAATACCGCATCTCTTCCTTTATATGTGGGAAATAAACATTGGGTACACATGGACATAAAGATGGGAACCATAGACACTGTGGAATACTAAAAGGGGGAGGAAGTAGGGGTAAAATGATCTCTTGGGTATTATGCTATCTGGGTGACGCGTTCAGTCATACCCCAGACTTCAGCATCACACAATATACTTTTGTAACAAATCTGCATGTGTACCAGCTGCTTCTAAGATAGAAGCTGAAAAAATAAAAAAAGTACATACAGTAAAAAACAACAAAAACCCTAACATTTTGTATGAGGCAGAAGTATAGTACCTAGTACTAATTAGAGATATTTTACCTCCCAATCATCTAATCATCTAACCTTATTTACTTTGCAATTTAACATGCTAATTATTCAATTGAATACAAATATGTTAAATAATTTCAAATTCATACAAAATAGCTACTATATGCCACCTTTTATACTAAGTACTTTTGAAGTATTATCTCATTTAACCATTATAATAATTGAAGAAAATAAGTATTTTATCTCCATTTAACAGATGACGGAAATAGAACTTATTGATATTATGCATATTGTGGAAGGCCACATAGTTATTAAATATAAAAGCCTGGAATGAATTGATTCTTTTAGTTTCTGAAATCTGTTCTCCAACTAATAAACTCAAATATCTACTGAGACTGAGTATGTAATATGAGTGTTATGAGCCTGGTGATGATAGGGATGGCATAAAGAGCAAGGTGAATTGGAGAGTACCTGTTTTATTTAATTAAAAAAACCATTATTCTTACCACTACAAATGCATGACAGATATTCTCAGGTGTTCTAAATTCCCCAAAGAAGCTAGAAATCTTGATATTTACAATAATTTTCAAAATTTCAAAATATTTGCAGATAGTTTAAGACTTCTATATTCATGTTTGAAGGACAAATCTTCAGCTAGTACTACAAGAAAATTATCTGTCTTTAGAAAAGGATTAATTCTAATATATGGGTGCAATTTAAGGGCCAATCACTGGTATATTTCCTTGGAAAATATGATCATTTACCCACCAATGTATCTCTCTCTGATCTAGGACGATGGAATAGCAATTTCGGATTACATAGTATATATGTTTATTCCTCACCAGATCACTTTGGACATCTAGAGCATTATGGTTTTTTTCTAAAAACAGATAGTTACTATAGGTATTTAAACTGTGTTCTTAGTAATCTTCAAAGTACTCAAAGTCAGAAAGTCATATAGTAATCTTACAAAATCTCTGGTTATTTTCTATTTTTAAATCCTTAAGAAGATGACAGAATAAAGCTCCCCTTTGCCCTCATTTTTCCTATAAAACCCCCAGAAACAAAAGAAAAAAAGTAAGAATATTTCCATAGCCCCCTGATACTAAAAGTACTGTCATGAAATCTGGCACAAGGCTTTGGAGAATACTAAGAGATAATAGTCATGCTGTCTTGAACCTATAACAGTACACAGGTTTTCCTCCAAAGTGTCATCACTGAAAGGCATGCCTAATATGCCTTTATAGTGGTAATCATATTTAGGGTGCTAAGAAAGAAGAGTTGAAGAAGAAACTACACTGATGGACCATTTCTATTGCTTGAAACAGAGATTCCTAATATAAGTTAGGGATGCTGACAGTAAAAACAGCTAAAAATAGAGGGAGGAAGATAGTGCCAAACTGCAACAGACAAAAGACACATATGTGAGTTGCAATAGCTTCTTTAACAACAACAAAAAAAGATTTAATAATATGACACCAAGCCTGGACAGAATCTATCAATTTTCCCACAAAATCTCGTCCTCCGTCAATCTACCCCACATATACATTCCACTAATCACTTTACTATTTAGAAGGTCCCATTCAAAAATTAATAATAATCCAACCAGCATGAGAAGCAAGCACAGAAACTGCAACAATCACAAAGAAACCTAAAAGATAAATAACCAGGAAAATCACAGAGTGATGTAAGTAAGATGGCAGAATAGAACATCTCCCAGCATCACTTCCCCTAGAAAAAAAATACAACTAGAAATTATTCAAAGACAAGAATACTACCCTGAATTCACCAAAATTCAAGGGAGAAGTGGAGAAACTTCTAGGAGACACAGAATCAAGAAAACCTGATACTGGTAAGATGAATAATCACTTTAAAGCAGACCTAACACCACTCACAGAATTTCCCTAGACACATGGTTCCCAGGGTGGGAGGAGGAAATTGGAGGTGAATGTTCAATCTCCCAGCTGGTTATAGAATCTTCACAGGAAGCTCACTCCAGTCTTGTCTCATGGAACATTTAAATTGCTGGGAGGACTGAACCACCTGGGATGAACTGTGGTCAAAAAGGGAAGGTTCTAATTACATTGACTGGCATGTGAATTTTTGTAGGCGTTCTGTGCTCCAATTAGTGAAGATATCACATTGAGTAAAGTGGATGGCCCACAGTCCTGAAGAAGACACAATACACAGGAAGGACCAAATTCCTGGCTGGATTTCCCACAAAGTCCACATATTCATGTGAAGCCTTCTCCTGACCTGGAAACATCTACATGTTTGGCATTTAAGTTCTGGTGCTCACTCAAAAATACAAACTATTTCTATTAATAGTTTTTGTAACTGAAGAACAATGGCAGGGCAGCAACATAGTTCTGAAGCAGTGTTGAAGTTACAGGGCTCACTATAAGTCTTCCACAGACTGGAAAACAACAGGGCAGTGATTTATTTCCAGTGCACCATTTAATTTCCAGTTCTCACTCTAAGTCTTGCCCAGACTGAGAAGCAAGAGCAGACCAGTGATTAAGTTCTAATATTAAGCAGTAAAGGCCTAACACTGTCAAAAACACCTGCAAAAGCTCAATGTGCAGACATCAACATAAAAATGCAAGACTTGTAAAAACTCAGGAAAATATGACACCACCAAAAAAGAGCAAAAAACTTTCAGTAATGGATTCAGAAAAACTGAAGATCTATAAAATGATTGACAAATAATTCAGAATAATCTTATTTTAAAAGTTAAAGGAATTACAAAAAAATACAGATAGAAAACTAAATGAAACTTGGAAAACAATTCAGGAACAAAGTTAGAAATTTAACCAAGAAATAGAAACAATTTTTTAAGACCAAAGAGAAACTCTCAAAATAAAGAATATGTAAATTGAACTAAAAAATTCAAAGAAAGCGCCCCTACAGTCATGGCTGCCGCCGTTGCTGCTGCCGGTGCCCGGGAACCCCATTCCCCGGAAGAATTGCTCCTGAAAGGCGACGCGGAGAAGCCTGAGGAGGAGCTGGAGGAGGACGACGATGAGGAGCTAGATGAGACGCTGTCGGAGAGACTATGGGACCTGACGGAGATGTTTCCGGAGAGGGTCTGGTCCGCAGCCGGAGCCACTTTTGATCTTTCCCTCTTTGTGGCTCAAAAAATGCACAGGTTTTCCAGGGCAGCCTTGTGGATTGGGACCACTTCCTTTATGATCCTGGTTCTTCCCATTGTCTTTGAGACTGAGAAGTTACTGCTGTTTGAGCTGTCTCGGTGGGATAAGTTTGAAATTCAAGTGTTTGAACCGCTGATTATTTGGATTTTTTTTTTTTTTAACTTTGGCACATTGATCTATCGAAACCTAGTGGGGAGAATTCTCCCCACATTGTCTCATGAGAAGACTCAACTTGCAACTGTGCCCTCCACACTATCCTTACTTCTGTCTTCACTCTGATACCAGAGTGCAGCCATGCAGATGGTTATTCCTGCTCTGGCCACCCCACTCCTTTCACCAAATTGCTCCTAACTGGAAGATGTCACTTTCCCCTTGTGGGCAGGGACTGATGCCAGTGGGAGGGATGTGCCCCTGACCATTAACGACTGCCTTTTATATTTTTTAATTTTTTTTTTAAAGAATGGAGCTGTTGGGGAGGGACATGCACGCAATGTGAAAGACAAAATGCATTACACCTGTAGTGTAAAGTGGCCACTCTGAATCCCTAGGTATGAGAGGAGGGAGGCTGGCTGCAGCTTCAGCCACAGAATGGGGACTGGAAGACAGATCAGGAATTCATTTCCCCTGCAGAGTTTGGTTGTTAGACCTGTGTGTGTGTCTAAAAAAACAGAAGTCAGTGCTCACTTTTTGTATTTAAATATTAAAAATGATTCCAACTGAAAAAAAAAAATTCAAAGAAAGCTTAACAGCAGATTTAAACAGGAAAAAAAAATCAGTGAACTCAAAGACAGAACATATGAAATTATACAATTAGAGGAGCAAAAAGAAAAGTGAATGAAAAACAATGAACAAGGCCTATCAGAACTATGAGACAACATCAAATAAGCTAACCTCAGCATAATAGGAGTTGCGAAATGACAGAAGAGAGAAAAAGGCCTAGCAATCATATTTAAGGAAATAATGACTGAAATTATCCCAAACATGGAGACAGAAAACAGCATCCAGGTATAGGAAGCTCAGGTCACCAGTCAAATTCAAGCCAAAATGTCATCATCAAGCCACATCATAATCCAATTAAAAAGTTAAGGACAGAATATTAAAAGTAGCAAGAGAAAAGAAACATATCAAAATTAATGAAGTCTTAATACAACTTTCAGTTGATTTCTCAGCAGAAACCCTGGAGATCAAGAGAAGATGGGATAATGAGACTGACACTGTGAACTTTTTTTTCAAGAAGTGATGCCGAACCTGAACAGGAAAACCAAAAGAATCTATGGACTCTTTGAAGGAAACAAAAGGCTGCAGCCTACACTGAGTCAGGTGAAGGGCTCCAAGTCCCCAGAATGTAAGAGGTGGGAAGTTTGCCTCTGGCATACACACCCCCACCAGGGATCCTCAAAGTCCACATCACCTGGGAAGGCCCTAATCTCACCCAGTGCAGGAACTGACTTGGGGAGGGTAATGGAATATAAAAGTAGGAGCAGCAGTGGGAAGATCCTTGCATGCACTCCCAGATTCCAGTGCAGACCAAGGGCAGCCATTCCTTACTGATCTTAACAGGGAACCCTGCAGAGGATAGCCAAAAAGTTCAGGTGTTGGTCACAGGTTGAAAGAAGCTCCCAACAGGGTTTCACAATATAAGACAAACTCTCTTGGCTAGGGCCATGGTTGGGGAGAGTGGAAAGCAGACTTTGAGTACAGGAGTCCTGAGTGTAGTAACTATGGATGCAGGAGCTGGGTGTCTGGCTTTGCAGTGAACAGGGAGGAGTGTGGCCTAAAAGCCATGGTTGCGATTTCCCTGTGGAAAACTTATGACTCCCAGTAGCTGTGAGTTCTGATTATAGACTGACTGGAACTCAGCTTTCTGCTGCCAGTAGAACACTGTGGGAGTGGATCTGCCTCACCAAATGAGTGGGAACTATGTGGGGCTTACCACTGCCTGCTACTCCCCACTCCGTGCACAAACTCTTCTGCATAGCAGAAGCAGCAATGCTCCCCTATGGTACATACAACCCAGTGGCCTGAGACCCACTACCATCCCTCAACACCCACTGGGGTTGCTGCTTGCTCTGCACAAGGAGACTCAGAGTACAAACCCAGCAGACCCAGTTTCCACCTGGCTTTGCCCTGTCACCTACCCTGGCTTAACACAAAGGATAGAATCTCTTGAAACCGACATGGCCCTGCCCATTGCCCTGTGAAACCAGAGTACCTCACCCTGGACAACATAAGGCAAGCAGAAATCCCACTGCTACTCCCACAGTTGGAAGCGCCGCCATCTGGCTGGAGGCCAACCAACACAATCCACTACAGTATCTCCTGGTAGAATAGCACTGCACCTAGGAAGGAGAAAATAGCTGCATGATCTCAGCTATCACTACTGCCTGCACCACTCTGCTACCAGGAGGTCCTTATTCTGTCTGTGGGACCAGTTCATTACTACTCTTAACTGGTGTTCAAAAAAGCCAACACACTGAGGCTACCAATAACCAAGAACTTTCACAGAGTGTATGTCACTCTCCTGCCATCCCCATTAAAGCTGGTGCTGGTATCCACTGCTGGAAAACTTGAGGACAGGTCACATCACCTTGCAGACATGCCGCAACGGCACCCTGGAATGTGGCAACTTCACTGGGCAGTTAGAAAGAATTCTAAAAGCAGTAAGACAAAAGCATCAGGTAACCTAAAAAGAAAAAAACTATCAGACTAACAGCAGATTTCTCAGCAGTAACCATATTAGTCATATTGGATTGGGGAACACTCTTCAACCTCCTTAAACAGAATAACTGTCAGCCAAGAATATTGTATCCTGCAAAAGTAAGTTTCACCCTCCTTAAACAGAATAACTGTCAGCCAAGAATTTTGTATTCTGCAAAACTAAGTTTTATAAATGAAGAAGAAATAAAGTCATTTTCAGACAAATGCTGAGGAAATTTGTCACTACCAAAGCAGCACTACAAGAAATACTAAAAGAATTCTAAACCTTGAAACAAAAGCCCAATAGGTACCAAAATATAATTTCTTGAAAGCTTAAAACTCACAGGACCTATAAAATAAAAACACAGTTAAAAAAATTAGGTAACACTTAACATGATGAAGAAAACAGTACCTCACATCTTAATATTAACATTGAATGTAAATGGCCTAAATGATCCACTTAAAATATTCACAATGGCAGAATGGATAAAAAAATCACAACCCAAATCTCTGCTGTATTCAGTAGACTCATCTAACACAGAAGGATTCATATAAACTCAAGGAAAAGGGATTAAAAAGGTATTGTACACAACTGGAAACCAAAAGTGAGCAAGAGTAGCTATTCTTATATCAGACAAAATACTTAAAAGCAACAACTGTAAAAAGAAAAAAGACAACGATGGTAACTATATAATGATAAAAAGATCAATTCAACAAGCAGATATTACAATCCTAAATTTATATGTACCAAACACTGGAGCTCGTAGAGTCATAAAACTATTACTACTATACATAAGAAATAAGATAGCAAAACAATAATAGTGGGACTTCAATAGACCACTGATAATACTTAAAAGATTTTGAGACAAAAAGTCAACAGAGAAACAATAGACTTAAATGACATGCTAAAACAAATAAACTTAATGGGCGTCTATAGTAAATTCTACCCAAGATCTTCAGAATATACATTCTTCTCATCAGCACATGGAACATTCTCCAAGACAGACCATATAATAGGCCACAAAACAAATCTTGATAAATTTTATAAAATCAAAATCTTATCAAGTATCTTCTCAGACCAAAAGGAATAAAACTAGAAATCAATTTCAAGAGGAATTCTTGAAACTATACAAATACATGGAAATTAAACAACATGCTCCTGAATGATATTTGGGTCAATAATGAAATTAAGACGGAAATTTAAAAATTGTCTGAAACAAGTGAAAATGGAGATACAATATACCAAAACCTCTTGAATACAGCAAAAGCAGTGCTAAGACAGAGGTTTTTAACGTTAAATGCCTACATCAAATAAAAATAAATATCACAAGTTAACAACCCTACTCTGCTCCTGAAGGATGTAGAAACACAAGAACAAACCAAACCTAAAACTAGCAGAAGGAAAGAAATAACAAAGATAAGAGCAGAACTAAATGAACTGAGACTTAAAAATAATACAATGTAAATTAGTTCAACCAGTCTGGAAGACAGGGTGGTGATTCCTCAAGGATCTAGAACCAGAAATACCATTTGATCCAGCAATCCCATTACTGGGTACATAGCCAAAGGATTATAAATCATTCTACTGTAAAGACACATGCACATGTATGTTTACTGCAGCACTGTTCACAATAGCAAAGACTAGGAACAAACCCAAATGCCCATCAATGATAGACCGGATAAAATAAAATGTGGCACATATATACCATGGAATACTATGCAGCCATAAAAAGGATGAGTTCATGTCCTTTGCAGGTACATGGATGAAGCTGGAAACCATCATTCTCAGCAAACTAACATAGGAGCAGAAAAACAAACACTGCATGTTCTCATCATAAGTGGGAGTTGAACAATGAGAAAACATGGACACAGGGAGGGGAACATCACACACTGGGACCTGTTGAGGACTGGGGGGCTCAGGGAGGGAAATCATTAGGGAAATACCTAATGTAGATGACGGGTTGATGGGTGCAGCAAACCACCATGGCACATGTATACCTGTGTAACAAACCTGCACATTCTGCACATGTATCCCAGAACTTAAAGTATAATTTTAAAAAGAAATAATAATAATACAATGGATCAACAAAATGAAAACTCGGTTCCCTGAAAAGAGTTTTAAAAATTGATATATCACTATCTAGATTAACCAAGAAAAAAAATCCAAGTAAACATAATCAGATATGAAAAAGGAGACATAAGAACTGATACCACAGAAATTTAAAAAGATTATCAGAGTACATGAATAACTATACACTCAAAAAGAGAAAAACCTAGAGGAAATGGATAAATTTCTGGAAACATACAACTTTCCATGATTGAAGCAGGAAGAAACAGAAATCCTGAACAGACCAATAAGGAGTAGTAAGATTGAACTAGTAATAAAAATCTCCCAATTAAAAAAATAAAACCACAGAACTAGATGGATTGACAGCCAAATTCTACCAAATGTGCAAAGAGGAACTGGTACCAACCCTGTTGAAACCGTTCCAAAAATTATAAAAAAAGAGAGAATCCTCTATAATTCATTCTATGAAGCCACCCTAATACCAAAGCTGAACAGGGACACACAAAAAACTACAGACCCAAATCCCTGCTGATTATAGTTGAAAAAATCTTCAACAAAATGCTAGCAAACTAAATCCAATAGCACATCAAAATATAATATACCATGATTAAGTGGGGTTTATTCCATGGATTCAAGGACGGTTCAATATATGAAAATAAATAAATGTGATTCAACACATAAACAGAATTAAAAATAAAGCCCTTTTGATAATCTCAACATACGCAAAAATGGTATTTGATAAAGTTCAGCATTTCTTCAGGATAAAAATCTTCAATCAACTAGGTATAGAAGAAACATACCTCAAAATAATAAAGGACAGATATGACAAACCCACAGCCAACATCATACTGAACACAGAAAAGTTAAAAGCAGTCTTCTAAGAAGTGGAACAAGGATGCCCACTTTCACCACTCCTATTCAACATAATACTGGAAGTCCTACGCAGAGCAGTCAGGCAAGAGAAAAATATAAAAGACATCAAAATAGGAAAACAGGAAGTCAAATGATCTTTGTTCACTGATAATATGATCTAATATCTAGAAAAACCTAAAGACTTCTCCAAAACTCTTAGATTTCATAAACAAATTCAGTAAAGTTTCAGGATACAAAACCAATGCACAAAAATTACTGGCATTTCTGTATACCTTAACAAGCTGAGAATCAAATCAAGAAGGTAATCCCATTTACAATAGCTACAAATAAAATACTTAGGAATATATTTAACCAAGGAGGAGAAAGATCTCTACAAGGAAAAATACAGAATACTGATGAAAGAAAGGAATTAATGTTATTTAAATAGCTATACTTGTAATGTTAAATACAAGTATTAAATACATACTTGTAAATTTAAATAATGTTATTTAAATAGCCATACAATCTTGTAAGCATACTGCATTCTTTTCCATTTTTTTTCTTCTCTGTATTTTCAAAAGCCTGTCTTTGAGTCAGTAATCCTTTCTTCTACTTGATCACTTCTGCTGTTAAGATACTCTTATGCATTTTTGTATATGTCCGTTGAATTTCTCAACTCCAGAATTTCTGGGTGTTTCTAAAGTTATTACTTCAATCTCTTTGTTAAATTTCTCTGATAAATTTCTGTATTCCTTCTCTATGTTATCTTGAAGATCATTCAGCTTCCTCAAAACAGCCATTTAAATTCTCTAAAAGGTCACATATCTCTGTTTTGCCAGAACTGGTTACTGATACCTTATTCAATCAGTTTGGGGAGGTTATATTTTCCTATATATTCTTGATGCCTGTGGACATTTGTTAATGTCTGGGCATTGCAAAGTTTAGGTATTTATGCTAGTTTTTGCAGTCTGGACTTGCTTGTACCCATCCTTCTTCAGACAGCTGACTTTTTGGTTCTATGAAGGTGCTCTCTTGTATGGATAGTTGTTCAATTTGATATTCCTGCAGGGAGAAGAGGAGGATGACTGCTGGAGCATTCTATTCAGCCATCTTGCTCTGCGTCCACTTCACAAATAAATTTGTAAAGGAATAGATAGTTGTTCTATTTTGGTTTTTAAATTTCTTCTAAAAGAAGCCAAGGCAGAAAATACAATCAATAGTTTAGAAAAACACATTTTATACCACTTGGCTCCCTGAAATATATCTCATTTGGACAAAGAATCACATTTAACATGACCAGTGTATAAATATTAGGTAAAAAGCAAAATATAGTATGAACATATCATATCTCTTACAACCCCCAGAACAGTGGCTGAACAAAAATTCAATGGAAAAGTAATATGGTTTGCATATGTCTCCCCTCCAAATCTCATGTTGACACTTGATCACCAATGTTGGATATGTGCCCAGTGGGAGGTGTTTTGGCTATGGGATAAAATTTGTCATGAATGGCTTGGTGTCCTCTCCACAGTAATGAGTGAGTTGTTACTCTATTAGTATTAGTTCATGCAAGATCTGGTGGTTGAAAAGAGCCTGGCAGGATTAGAGCAAGATGGCTGATGGAAGTCTACACTATTGATCCCCCTTACAGAAACATCAAATTTTAACAACTAACAACACAAAAAAGCACCATCACAAGAACCAAAAATCAAGAGAGTATTCATAGTACCTGGTTTTAACCTCATATTGCTGAAAGGGGTACTGAAGAGAGTAGGCTGGGAGAGAGGAGGTAATGTAGCAGAAGTGGAGACCATGGGTATTTGGCTACATCATATATTTTACTTGTGTCTTCAGAGCCTGCTTGAGCACTGTCTCATGTACACCACTTCTATTTGATGATGGAGTACTACCTGCATGCCAAACTATTTGGAGGGTCAGATAACACCCAGTTCATGGTGGGCAGCTCAGATTGCTTGGCAACTTGGTGGTCCATGGTTAAGTGTTCAGTTTCTACTAACACCCAATAGCAGGCAAAGAACTGTTATGCAAAAAGGATAATTATTTGCAGAGAATGAGATGGCTTTGCTCCAAGGGGCCTGCACTGTTATTCACCTATAGGAACTTGCCAAGGGCTCTAAAGAGCATCCCTATCTGCTACTGTCACTTCCAGCACCACTGGATCTGTAGGATCATGTTTTCCAAGTGGAAGAGCACCCTGTACCTGTTACAGAAACTTCTCTTGTTCTTGGTCCCACTCAAAACTAACAGATTTCCAGGTCACTCAGTAAGTGAGCCACAGTAGCA
Source organism: Macaca thibetana thibetana (assembly GCF_024542745.1). Taxonomy (NCBI): domain Eukaryota; kingdom Metazoa; phylum Chordata; class Mammalia; order Primates; family Cercopithecidae; genus Macaca; species Macaca thibetana. Next base: position 32,531,990 of record NC_065586.1, on the reverse strand, counting down.
CGTCCAAATAAGGAATATGTTGCCTTAATATACAGAGAGGTCAAATAGGCATTATAACTGTTTTTTGGTAGGAGAGGCCAGATGCAACAATTTTTCCTTATTTCAGAAGGAATATCTTGACATGTCCCATTCCACTAGACTTCTAAAAATTTCATGATGTAGAAGGCCCCTAAATTTTTTGAATTCATGTCCCACCTCCTGACATGCAAATATCTTACTAATATATCTAGACTACTTTTTACCCAAGAGGTCCAGTCAGCATATCATCAATGTAGCAAACACGTATGATATCTTGCAGAAAGGCTTTCAAGTTCCTGGCAAACTAAATTATGATATAGAGGGGGAGAACTAATTTACCCTCAAGGTAGGACAGTCAAGATGCATTGTTAGACTTTCCAGCTAAAAGAAAACTGCTTCTTCACTATAGGAAAGCAGAAAATGAAGCAATTTTCCAGATCAGTATTTGCATACCAATTACCAGGGGATATGTTAATTTGCTCAAGCAATGAAATCATTATTTAGTACAGTATCTATAATTAGAATCACCGTCTATTTAAATTTATGATAATCCACTGTTATTCCCTGAGATCCATCTGTTTTCTGAACAGGCCAAATAGGTGAGTTGAAGGGTGTGGTTGAAATCACAACCTCTTCATTTCTCGAGTCCTTGATGAAGTCACTAATCTTCCAGATCTCTCTGGGAATGTAATATTGCTTTTGGTTTACAATTTTCCTAGGTAGAAGCAGTTCTAGTAGCTTCTAATTGGCCTCTTCTACCATAATGGACCTTACTCCACAGGTCAGGAAACCAATGTGAAAATTCTGCAAGTTGATGAGTATATTTATTCAATTATACATTCACGAACTGGGGAAATGACAAGAGGATGAGTTCAGCTCCCACTGGATCCATTGTGAGACAGATCTGTGCTAAAATTCCATTGATCACTTGCCCTCCATAGCTTCCTTTCCAGTGGACCATCATGACATTTTTGACCTTTTGGAATTAGTGTCAGTTCAGAGGCACTGTCCATTAATCCTTTAAAAATCTTATTTTCTTTTATATGTTGCATAGTAGCCCCAGCAAAAAGGCCATAGGTCCCTTTGAGGAAGGCTGGGAGAAAAATTAAAGGTATAAATTTTTGGCAGTATACTGGGTCCTTCCTCAAGGGTACCCTTCCTTCAAGGGGTCCTGAGTCTGTAAACTTGATCAAGTCTGGGAATTGACTGAGAGGCCATGACTGTGTTTTTATTATTTAAATTAGACTTTTGTCCACTTGATCTAGAACTCTTCTGCTTATACAGATTAAGAAGGAATTTAGCAGATTGACCATTTATGTCACTTCAGTAAACACAATGATCAACTAGTCAATGCCATAGATAACTCAAGCCAGACTATTCTGATTTCTACTTTGACTCTGATTTCCATTGTGGTAACTGTTGTAACACTGTTGTTTCAGATGTTTAAACACCACTACTTGGCCTCTGAGACCCAATTATTCCTATTGCATCTAAGATTCCCAATTCAGTAGCAGCAACATCCAGTGTGATTTCTGACCAATAGAGAAGAGCAACCACAGGGCTGTTTGAGAATGCTTGGGCTGTCTTCACATTTCTCACAGTTGTGGTGAAAGGTATGTCCTCTGGACCCTCCTAAGATGGGTTAGCAGATCTTTTTTTTTTTTTTTTTTTTTTGAGGATATTGTCCAAATATTAAATTTATATTTAATGAAATTATTTGGTTTATTTTAATTACATTATTTGATTATTATTTTTTATTTTTATTTATTTATTTAATTTTTATTATTATACTTTAAGTTCTAGGGTACATGTGCATAACGTGCAGGTTTGTTACATATGTATACTTGTGCCATGTTGCTGTGCTGCACCCATCAACTCGTCAGCACCCATCAACTCGTCATTTACATCAGGTATAACTCCCAATGCAATCCCTCCCCCCTCACCCCTCCCCATGATAGGCCCCGGTGTGTGATATTCCCCTTCCTGAGTCCAAGTGATCTCATTGTTCAGTTCCCACCTATGAGTGAGAACATGCGGTGTTTGGTTTTCTGTTCTTATGATAGTTTGCTAAGAATGATGGTTTCCAGCTGCATCCATGTCCCTACAAAGGACACAAACTCATCCTTTTTTATGGCTGCATCGTATTCCATGGTGTGTATGTGCCACATTTTCTTAATCCAGTCTGTCACTGATGGACATTTGGGTTGATTCCAAGTCAACCCAAATTTGCTATTGTGAATAGTGCCACAATAAACATACGTGTGCATGTGTCTTTATAGCAGCATGATTTATAATCCTTTGGGTATATACCCAGTAATGGGATGGCTGGGTCATATGGTACATCTAGTTCTAGATCCTTGAGGAATCGCCATACTGTTTTCTATAATGGTTGAACTAGTTTACAATCCCACCAACAGTGTAAAAGTGTTCCTATTTCTCCACATCCTCTCCAGCACCTGTTGTTTCCTGACTTTTTAATGATCGCCATTCTAACTGGTGTGAGATGGTATCTCATTGTGGTTTTGATTTGCATTTCTCTGATGGCCAGTGATGATGAGCATTTTTTCATGTGTCTGTTGGCTGTATGAATGTCTTCTTTTGAGAAATGTCTGTTCATATCCTTTGCCCACTTTTTGATGGGGTTGTTTGTTTTTTTCTTTTAAATTTGTTTGAGTGTTTTGTAGGTTCTCGATATTAGCCCTCTGTCAGATGAGTAGATTGCAAAAATGTTCTCCCATTCTGTAGGTTGCCTGTTCACTCTAATGGTAGTTTCTTTTGCTGTGCAGAAGCTCTTTAGTTTAATGAGATCCCATTTGTCAATTTTGGCTTTTGCTGCCATTGCTTTTGGTGTTTTAGACATGAAGTCTTTGCCCATGCCTATGTCCTGAATGGTCCTACCTAGGTTTTCCTCTAGGGTTTTTATGGTATTAGGTCTAACATTTAAGTCTCTAATCCATCTTGAATTAATTTTCGTATAAGGAGTAAGGAAAGGATCCAGTTTCAGCTTTCTACTTATGGCTAGCCAATTTTCCCAGCACTATTTATTAAATAGGGAATCCTTTCCCCATTTCTTGTTTCTCTCAGGTTTGTCAAAGATCAGATGGCTGTAGATATGTGGTATTATTTCTGAGGACTCTGTTCTGTTCCATTGGTCTATATCTCTGTTTTGGTACCAGTACCATGCTGTTTTGGTTACTGTAGCCTTGTAGTATAGTTTGAAGTCAGGTAGCGCGATGCCTCCAGCTTTGTTCTTTTGACTTAGGATAGTCTTGGAGATGCGGGCTCTTTTTTCATTCCATATGAACTTTAAAGCAGTTTTTTCCAATTCTGTGAAGAAACTCATTGGTAGCTTGATGGGGATGGCATTGAATCTATAAGTAACCTTGGGCAGTATGGCCATTATCACGATATTCATTCTTCCTATCCATGAGCATGGTATGTTCTTCCATTTGTTTGTGTCCTCTTTTATTTCACTGAGCAGTGGTTTGTAGTTCTCCTTGAAGAGGTCCTTTATATCCCTTGTAAGTTGGATTCCTAGGTATTTTATTCTCGTTGGGTTAGCAGATCTTAAATGATAAATCCACATTAACATTCCAATTTTCCTAGGCCTTTGAATCCCTTCCTTTTCAGTAAACCAAGGCAATTCTGCATTTCAGCTTCACTTAGTATAGGCCACCTTTTGGTCCATGTTTCAGCCAACCAAACTGACTGTTACAGTCCTTTGTAACCTCCATGCTGCAACATTAAACCAACAATCTCTGCTTAGTGATAAATAAATTATACCATATCAATAAATTTGGTGTGATCTAACTTTGTTCTTTTCATCTTCATCCTATACATGCAATATTGATTCCCAAACATATTCCCCTGATTTCTGTCTAAACAAATTAGAAAAATTATGTAGTTCTTTTGGAATGCAGTGCACCTTCTCATGAGTGAAACTTTGTGCTTAATCTTTAGGGGGCTGGTAGGACTTGAGTCTAATTATAGGTCTACAGGCAAAAGAGGGTGGTGGGGTTGAGTCTTGAGGAGAATCAGAAGTGTTTTGCAAGGTAAGTATCTCAAGGGAGGCAATTATAGTTTCTTCGGACAGAGCAGGATTAATCTCTTCCAACAGGAATGAAGGAATGAAAAGGCTGCTTCAGCTTTTTTGTTTTGTTTTGTTTTCTTTTCTTTTTTAGAGACGCAGTCTCGCTCTGTTGCCCAGGCTGGAGTGAAGTGGCGCCATCTCGGCTCACTGCAAGCTCTGCCTCCTGGGTTCCCGCCATTCTCCCGCCTCAGCCTCCCGAGTAGCTGGGACTACAGGCGCTGGTCACCACGCCCGGCTAATTTTTTGTGTTTTTAGTAGAGACAGGGTTTCACCATGTTAGCCAGGATGGTCTCAATCTCCTGACCTTGCGATTCGCCCGCCTCGGCCTCCCAAAGTGTTGGGATTACAGGCGTGAGCAGCAACCACGCCCAGCCCTGTTTTTTTATTGTATATATTTATGGGGTATGAGTGGTGTTTTGATACATGTATATATTGCAGAATGATTAAATCAAGTTAATTATCACCTCACATACCAATTTTTGTAGTAAAAATAAAGTCTACTCTCTTAGCAATTTTCAAGTATACAGAATATTTTATTAACTATAATGACGATGCTATACAGTAGCTCTCCAGAAATTAATACTCCTATCTGAAATTTTGTGCCCTTTTGTAACATCTTCCCATTTCTCCCCCTTCCCCCAGCCTCAGGTAACCACCATTCCACCTTCTACTTCCATGAGTATGACTTTTTAGATTCAACATATATGTGAGATCGTGCAGTATTTTTCTTTATGTGCCTGGCTTATTTCACTTAGCATGTCTTCCAGGTTCATCCATGTTGTTGAGAATGGTAGTATCTCATTTTTAAAAGGAAGAATAATATTCCATTGTATGAGAACACCACAATTTCTTTACCAATACATCCACTGACAAACATGTTGTTTTCATATCTTGGGGTTATTGTGAGTACTGTTGCATGGACACAGGGATGCAAATATCTTTACTAGGTATTTATTTCATTTCCTTTGGGTATGTACCCAGAAGGGGAATTGCTGGGTTATATGGTAATCCTATTTTTAATTTTTTAAAGAAATTCCCTATTGTTTTTCACCACCTATACAGTATATAAGGATTCTGTTTCTCCATAACCTCACCAACATGTTATCTTTTTGATAACAGCCATTCTAATAGGTGTGTGATGATAACTTATGGTTTTTATTTGCATTTCCCTGATGATTAGTGATGTTGAGCATCTTTTCATATGCCTGTTGACCATTTGTATGTCTTATTTCAAAAAGTGTCTATTTAGGTTCTTTTCCCATTTTTATCAGACTATTATTGTTATTTTGCTGTTGAGTGTGTGAGTTCCTTACATATTTTGAATATCAACTGCTTATCTAACAATATATGATTCACAAATGTTTTTTCTCTGAATCTGTTGCTGTCTTTTCATTTTCTGCATTGTTTCCTTTGTCCAGAAAAGTTTTAGTTTCATTATACTTCCACTTGTATACTTTTGCTTTTGTGTCTCAGGCTCTTGGTTAGATATCCAAAAATTATTGCCAAGATCAATATCAAGAAGTTTTTCCCTTATGTTTTCTTCAAGGAGTTTTATAGTTAAAGGTGTTATGTTTAGGTCTTCAATCCATTTTTTTTTTGTGAATGTTATAAAATAAGGTCCAGTTTCATTATTTTGCGTTTGAGTATTCAGATTTCCCAACACTATTTGTTAAAGAGATGGCCATTCTCCCACTGTGTCTTCTTGATGGCCTTGTGAAAATTAGTTGACATATATGGTTGTGTTTATTTCTGGGCCCTCTATTCTCTTCCATCAGTCTATATATCTGTTTTTATACCAGTACCATAGTTGTTTTTAAAAAATATTTTTATATTTTAAAATCGCTCTGTAATACAATTTGAAACCAGAAAGTGTGATGCCTGTAACTTTGTTTTTCTTTTTAAAGACTGTTTTGGCTTTAAAACAATTGTATTACAAAGACATCACAACAGTGATGTCTGTTGTGATTCTATAGAAGTAATCGAATTTTTGTTTTCTGTTTCTCTAAAAATGTAATTGGAATATTGATAAGCACTGTGTTGAATCTATGTGACTCTGGGTAGTGTGTGTGTGTGTGTGTGTGTATATATATATATCAGGCAGCTTCTGGAAGAGTGTGCCAACAAACTACTTCCAGGAAGAAACTAGATTCTGGGGACCTATAACTAGCCACGAGAAGTGCCCGCACACTCATTCAAAACTATCTCTTTGCTCTCTCTTCTCTAGGCAAACTCATGACTTCCAAGTTCCCTCCACTCCCTGAAGTAGGTAATTTAAGAGCCAAACCCTCTGGCAGAAACTGTAAATGTTGCAGAACTCTATATGTGGTCCAAACCCTTCATTCCTCTGGAAGAAGTTATGAATTGTGGATTATTTCCCAATTGTATGACATTGTGCTTAGGATGAAGTTTGTGCATGAGTCTTTGCTTTCCCTACCCATTAGGTGGATATTTTTTCAGTTTCCCAATGTGTAGGAGTCACTCAACCACTTTCTGGCTCTCAGAGAGAATTGATCCATGCAGAAATGTTTATTTTCTGCATCTGTGGGAGGGAGAAAAGTAAGGAACCTCCTATTCCACCATGTTGCTGACATCAGTCTCTAGAAAGCCTGCTTCTAATGGCAAGGAGGACTCAGCAGAGTTTAGAAGTAAACATCCCTAGCTTCATTAGGATCTTCCCATATTTCCTCATTCCAGTTTTTAGGATTTTGTTCTATCCTAATCAATGCTCTCATTTTAACAGAAGATATCCTATAAAAGTGGGAATTCAACTTGCATTATAATTCAGTCACTCACAGGATGAGACTCTGGGTATGGTTTTCAGCAATCTGAGCTAGTTTTCAGCAATCTGTAGCTATAGGAGACCAGGGTTTCTTTCAGGTTAGTCACAGAAAGTTGTAGGTCATTATGTGGCTCTTGGGATGGAAATTTGAATTCCAAGCTCATCCTTTTCTTTCCCCACTTTGTCTAACATAGTAAGAGTAACCAGCTAATATCATTATACTCATTACTTTGGCAAAAATATGTTAAGGTATCAAATAAATGGTCACTCAGAAACCTGCTGTTTTTAGGTATTTGATCAGGAGTATCCAGTGGTGGTATTTTGTGTCCTATTACCATATGATGCCACGGTATCAGTGCTCTCTTTACTACTGGAGATAGAGTTATTTCTGCGTTTAAAACTAATAATATTGGTGAACTAATTCCCAAAACCCCAGAACCAATTCAGAAAATTCATCCTTAAAATTATGTTCCTTTAGAATCATTCCTGGTACCAAAATATGTATTAGTGAGGGTTCTCCAGAAGCAGAAAGGAGAGAGGGAGAAAGAGTGAGAGAAGTTTTAAGGAACTGTCTCATGGGATATTTAGGGCTGGCTGGCAGGCTGGAAACTGTGGCAGGAGTCAACATTTCAGTCTTAAGTCAAAGGCATTGTGGAGGCAGAATTCCTTCTTTGGGGATCTCAGTCTTTTCTCTCAAGACCTTCACCTGACTCAATGAGGTTCACCCACATTATGGAAGGTAAGCTGTTTCCCTCAAAGCCTGGTGATTTAAATGTTAATTATATCTAATACAAACACCCTCACAGTAACATCTAGACTTGTGTTTGACCATGCAACCAGGTACTAGAGTCTAGTCAAGCTGACATAAAACTACCACAGTTGGCCATTCGCTTGGAAAAGGCCATTCAGGAAAGAGCACTTATTAATCTTATGCATTATACCAGAAACAACTCTGAGAAATTATAAAACCATCTCTAAGAGGGGCTCTATGCTATGCTACTTACCATGGAGCCTAATACCATTAAAGATGAATGGAGAGGTGTTTTAGAAGCTCAAGCAATAGGAGTACACCAATGGAAGTTCTAGAGACAGTTTAAAGGCAGGCAAGATGTTTATGGGAAATGTGGCTTTTCTGTATCAAGTACCATAGACCCTTTTATTCCTTTATTAGTAGATGCACATGGTCAATATAGGTGAAGAGAGCAAAAGAAACAAGGTACGTGGTAGCTGCTGGGTGCCCCAGTGAGAGAGACACTGTGCTTTCTGTATTCCCTCTTCTTTATTATGTTAAGAAGCCAAATAAATGTAATATTAGTTTAAAGTCTGTTTTGTCTAGTGAATTTATTATAGCCTGAAACTGACAATGATTGGGAGTACCATAATCGTTACTTTTAGAGAATAAAATACAATTACTTCCATTTCTGAATTCATATGTTATATTATTAATATATTGTCATACCAGTGTTGTTAAATATACTGATTATCACCGTGACTAGCACACAATTTGGGGTCTTTCTCTCATAGTTTAGCTGAAAATAGATGTTGAGGAAGTCAGAATTAAGGTGAAGGAATACTTCTATCTTCTATTTACTTTCAATTTCAATTTGTGTTGTGTGTGCAGGGTGGGGTGATAATCTTTATTTTGAACCTTTCTGAGCCATCTTGTTTTGGGTGTTCATGTCTTAAAAACATTATTACTATACTTTTAATAACGCATGTATTTTTACATTTAGCTTCTCCAAAATTGAAGTACATTACAATAAATGAAAAATAAAGCACTGTTTCACAATTTGATTGTTAACATTTCTGCTTCCTTATGTTACCTAAAAAGGACATGTCTCATAATCAGTAACATGATACTAGTTAAACATGATAATTGCATTATGCGTTTTTATATAATTTAAGAATGCTTATATAAAATGTGAATTTAAATTATTCGATATACTTACTGTATGTCTTTCATTAAGCTTTCTTGGTTTTTTGACCCTATGTTTTTGTAGACAATTATATTTTTGATCATTTATATAATGTTGGGCCTTTACATATCATATTTCAGTTTTATGAGTTAATTAGCATTAGATAAGTTGTGAGCATGTTTGAATCTGTTTCTCTGTCAATATTAAGAGTTAGATATTGGAAATAGGATTTCCTAGCCCTATGAAAGAAAGCAAAAGTATTTATAACAATCACATACCTTATGAAATACATGTGCTGGATGGATTAAAAACTGCATGTAAAAATAAGCAAATGCTAAAAGAAAACATAGAAAAATATCCATATAACCTTGAAGTTAAAGGGACATTCCTAAGTAAGAACAGAAACATAGAATTGTAAATAAAGTAGAAACATACAAGACCACAATAAATTGAAAAAATATGTGCCAACATATAAAAGATAGAACTATAAAATGATTTTAAAAGTATGTGCTATCTGACTTATTTTGTTAATATATAAAAGCACCTAGAATGTTTTAAAAAAGCAGACAACCTAATAAAAAATGGGCAAAGGGTACAACATAACAGAAAAGGAAATGAAAAGAGGTAAGGAATAAAAGATGTTCTGCCTGACTAGTAGTCATGAAAATGCAAGAAAAAAAGAGAAAGATGATTTTCACCCATGACTAAACATGCTATTAACTGATACAGAAAGCATGAAAAAAGCAAATAATGATGGCTGAACACACATATTCAAACTTATTAACACTTTAACAGTTTTGTTTTTTTGATTAGTTTGGAGTGAGAAAGCAATTTAAGAGTATAAATGGAAGTAAAATATTTCTAAGGTTCTTTTATTTGTAATGGAGCTAAAGATACTGATTAGCTTTAGACATAGCAAAAATTATGTATAAGACTAAATACATTTGTTAAGACAAAAAATTGAGGACAAACAAATAATGGAATGTAAAGTTTCAGTTTGGTAGAGAAGAAAGGAAGGAAACAAAACTTGAAAAATAAAACACTCAAAAACAAACAAACAAATATATAAATAGATACAAATCAAAAGGTTTGCAGGAAACATTGTATAATTTATCTGGCAGGGAAATCCAATTCTACCAATAACAACATTTATTATATACTATTTAAGTTGAAATAGTATAATAACATTTATTATACTATTAATACTACTAATAATTATATTACTAATAAAACTATTAGATACTAAGTCATACTAATACTAAAATACTATTAGTATTAAGAACTATTAGTATTACTAAATAGTAAATCTGTTATATACTTAAAACTACACAAAAACGTACCATATATTTCTATGAAATAAAGGATGTACATAAAAATAAGATTTTGCTTAGCTCTGAAAGTAAAAAAGATAACTGAGAATGATGGTAATCAAATAACATGAGGGGAGGGGTCTTTAGCTTTATGTGTAACATTATAATGTTAAGATAAAGGATTGTGAGTTATATAGTATCCACATACTCACAAAAATTGATGATTGATAGATAGATAGATAGATAGATAGATAGATAGATAGATAGATAGACAGACAGACAGACAAAAGCCTAGAAGCCAATATGACAGTTAACAAAGGCCAATTCTGAGTCTGGTTTGTAGGCATATTAGTGACTGTTATTTTCTTCTTTGTGCTTTTTCATAATGTTCAACCTTGCTACAATAATAAAAGGAAACATATCAAAACAATCAGGTCCAGAGTAAAGGTAAGTTTGGTTTGGAACATGTTGAATCCTAGGAGTCTGTGGATTCCAACACCTAGTGCAGGGGCAGGTATGAGTGTATGTAGGAGGATACCCAGCCAGCATTGCACATCCAGCTGAGATTGACCTAAATGTTTTGTGAATGGATCTAATTTCTATAATTGAGAGGGTCTGGGTTTTTTGCTTTTTTCAAATGTGTTCCTGGAAAAATCTGAGTAAGGCAAGTGTGATGGAAATAAAACAGTCCTGGAGAATTGAAGATGATATGAATGAAGAATTAAAGTCACTAAAAACAGTATGGAATGATGTTAATAAATAAGGACTTCAAAGTTTAAAAGCTAAAGCAAGACAAACAATAACCTAGAAAAGAGAAATCTCACATTCAAATATTGGCTACTCTACCTATAAACCATGTGATGATATTGGTCAAATCATTTAACCACAGTATTTTAGAACTGAGAAGTACAAGGTCAAGGAACAGCAGTTTCAAGGTCAGGTGAGGGCCTGTTCCTCATAGATGCTGCATTATCTGTGTCCTTACATACACATATGGAAGAGTGACAAAGATGAGAGCTGTGTCCTTACATGGTTGCAAGACAAAAGGGACTAGGACTTCCCTTCTACCTCTTTTAGGAGGGTACTAATCCCATTCATAAGGGTAGAGTCCTTGTGACTTAATCATGTCCCAAAGGCCCCACCTCTTAATACCATCGCATTGGGTCTTAGGTTCCAATATATGAATTTTAGGGAAAAACATACATTCAGATCATAGCATTCCACCCCTAGTCCTCCAGAATTCATGTACATCTCACACATAAAGTATGTTCATTGCATCTCAATAGTCCCAATAGTCTTAACTAGTTCTAGCATCAACTCAAAAAGTCTGAAGTCCAGAGTCTCATCTAAATATCATCTAAATCAGACATGGGTGAGAATCAAGATATGATTCTTCCAAAGGCAAATTTCTCTCCATCTGTGAATGTGTGACATCAAACAAGTTATATGTTTCTAAAATACAATGGTGGGATAGACATAGGATAGACATTTTTATTACAAAAGGAAGAAATAGGAAAAAATAAAGGATAATGGATCTTGACTAAATCCAAAACCTAATGGGGCAAACATAAAGTCTTAAGGCTCCATAATAATATTATTTGCCTTAAAGTCCTGCCTTCTGGACACACTGGCATGGACGTTGGGCCCCTAAGGCTCTGGGCAGCCCTGCCTCCATGGCTTTGATGGGCTCTGCCCATACAGTAACACTCATGGGTTGAGCCTGAGTGCCTGCAACTCCCCCAGTCTAGTATTGCATGCTGGTGGCTCTGCAGTTACGAGGTTGTGGAAGAAGTACTGCCCCAACAGCTCTACTAGGCATTGCCCTAGTGGGGTATCACAGCAGTGGCTCTGTACCAACAGCTCCACTAGGCATTATCATACTGGGGGCACTCTGTGTTGGTTCCACCCCTGTGGTAGTTTTCTATCTGGGTCCTAAGCTTCTTTAAGGCATCTTTTGAAATCTAGGTAGAGGTAGCCATGCCCCTACAGGTCTTGCACTCTCTGCAGAGTTAGTACTACATGGATAGCACCATACAGGTTTATGTCTTGTACATTCTAGAGGTGTGATGTGAGCCACACCTATGCCCTCATGAGCCACAGCTGGGGTGGCTAAGAAGCACTGTGTCTGAAAGTGGGGAACAAAGACTTGAGGTGGCACTGGACAGCAAGCTCCAAGATCCCAAGGGCACATGAGGCCCCACCTTTGAAATAGTTCTGGGCTTCAGGCCTTGACACTATGGGCCTTGATGGAAGGGGAAGTCCCAATGATTTCGTAAATGCATTCAGAGTTATTCTCCCAATGTCTTGTTGAATACCATCTGTCTTGCTTCTCTCCATACTAATCTCTTCATCAAACAATCACTTGGCCACACTCTTGGTGTTCTCTCCCAAAGGAGCTCTCTCAATTTGACCAGTCTGAAAATTTTCCAAATCTTCACATGCTGTTTCTCTTCTGATTATAAATTCTGTCTTTAATTTATCTTTTAATGCATTTTATTAAACATAGTCAATAGAAGTCATGCTGCACCCTAAAGACTTGGCTTAGAGATTTCTTCCACCAAATATCCTGTTTTATCACTCCTATATTTTTCCTCTCATAAAACACTAGGATGCAAACACAATTCAGTCAAGATCTTTCCCACTTTATAACAAGGATGGCATATCCTACAGTGTCTGATAGCACGTTCCTCATTTCTAAGACCTCATCAGAATGGCCTTCACTGTCCATATTTCTAACATTCCATTCACAATTACTTAAGTAATCTCTAATAGCTCTATAAAATTCCTAGAAAAGTGTTTCCCAAACTGGTACTCCATGAAATACTAGTATAAGAAAAAGAAAAAGGCAGATTCCTTCACCAAATAAATTTAAGAAATACAGTATAAGAATTAGAATATTAAAAAATATGAGAAGAGTGGTGTTAATAGCTTTACAGCATTCATTAACTCTGTGAAACTCTAATTTTTGGTAAATTGTTTTAAAATATTCATCCTAAAGGAAAATTCAACTATAAAGCCATAAATAGAGCTGAGTCACATTTATAACATATTTTTAAATAATCAAGTGCTCTATGTCTATTATTTTAAAACATATTTATCAACATAATACATACTTCTCAATTTTTGGTATTGGTCAACTTCACTTGTCTGAATTTGATCCATGTGTCCTGCAGCTGATTCTACACTTTCAGGTGTAAAACTCCTATCTGGCAGTTTATCCGTACCTTGATCTACCAAGATTAAAAGAAAAAAAATTTTTAGTAAATTAAATACAGAAATAACTATTGAACCTTACCTACTACAGCCTAATCTCAAGAAGACTATAATTTCTAAAGTTTAGGAACATATTAATACATCATTATGTCAAATAAGAAGAGAAAAATTATCTCTATTAATATCTGAAGTTAATTTGACAAATTTCACATCTATCCTGATAAAACTCTTTGAAAAAGCAGAATTATAGATTTACTCCTAGACATTTACTCCCTTAAGATAGAATACATTTCAGTCTCCACCCAAAAGCTAAGATTTTGGTTTCTAGTGAAACACCAAAAGCCATTACTATTAAAATTATGAACGAAACAAAAATGTAACTCATTATTGTTTTCTTTAGCAATTACCCATTTCTGGTAAAGTTGGTAATATAATGCAGAAATGCAATAAAGTAGAAATTTTGATTTTCTGCTAAGTTTACTTGTATGACCAAACATACTCATACAATGTTGATTAAAACTAAAAATAGATTTGCCTGTATTGATTTGTTTTATGAATTTTTTATAATAAAAAATTAAATTAAAAGAGAAAAAAGTATATATATCTGGGTCAGAGAGATTGTACATATTCAATGTCAATGAAACTCATAGATATATTTTTATTTTCTAATATAATTGGTACATATTTTCATAAAGATGTCTCCAAATGTCTAAACATTATCTACATCTTCCTGTAACACTGAGATCTGTTTCTCTGTACCCCTCCCAACTGATACTATATACTTACAGTATTTATTTTATAAATGATTTTAACTGAATTTTTTATTATTGATATAAATGTATTTGATTAACAATAGGGATAAAATATCTGCTGTCCATTTTTCTGTTGGAGAAATTTATTTTAAAAATTTCTTTTAATATATTTTTTATTAAAGAAATAATCTAAAATAAATGTTAAAATATTTTTACATAAAAGTTATAACCTTTTGACTGTCACAAAATTTTGATGTTTGCTTTTTAATTTTGATTTTGGTGTTTCTGTGCACAGAAATTTTAAATTATTATTTAGCCAATTTTTAATGATCTTTCCTTTATGTTCGTATCTATGAAGTCATACCTAGGGTAACATTCCTAAGAATGAGACTAATTTACGTTTTCTTTCACTGTTTGATTTTTCATAGTACTTATTTATAACCTAGAAAATCAGTTTTTTGAATAGTAAAAGATAAAGTTATCACTTTAGTTTCTTTTCTGATTTGTCTTAATATGATTCATTAAATAAACGTTTTTTATACCACTAATTCTAATGCTTATTTTTCTGGAGTTTCTAGCCTGCTCCACTCATCTATATGTTTATTATTTTATTTAATTTTATTTAATTTTATTTTTATTTTTTATTTTACTTTAAGTTCTGGGGTACATGGGCACAATGTGCAGGTTTGTTACATATGTATACATCTGCCATGTTGGTGTGCTGCACCATTAACTGGTCATTTATATTAGGAATATCTCCTAATGGTATCCCATGATAGGCCCCGGTGTGTGATGTTCCCCACCCTGTGTCCAAGTGTTCTCATTGTTCAGTTCCCACCTATGAGTGAGAACATGCAGTGTTTGCTTTTCTGTCATTGTGATAGTTTGCTCAGAACGATGGTTTCCAGCTTCATCCATGTCCCTAGAAAGGACATGAACTCATCCTTTTTATGGCTGCATAGTGTTCCATGGTGTATATGTGCCACATTTTCTTAATCCACACTATCATTGATAGACATTTGGGTTGGTTCTAAGTCTTTGCTACTGTGAATAGTGCCTCAATAAATACATGTGTGCAGTGTCGTTATAGAAGCATGATTTATAATCCTTTGAGTATATAGCCAGTAATGGGATGGCTGGGTCAAATGGTATTTCTAGCTCTAGATCCTTGAGGAATTGCCACACTGTCTTCCACAATGGTTGGACTAGTTTACAGTCCCACCAACACTGTAAAAGTGTTCCTATTTCTCCACATCCTCTCCAGCACCTGTTGTTTCCCGACTTTTTAATGATCACCATTCTAACTGGTGTGAGATGGTATCTCATTGTGGTTTTGATTTGCATTTCTCTGATGGCCAGTGATGATGAGCATTTTTTCATGTGTCTCTTGGCTACATAAATGACTTCTTTTGAGAAGTGTCTGTTCATATCCTTTGCCCAGTTTTTGATGGAGTTGTATGATTTTTTCTTGTAAATTTGTTTAAGTTCTTTGTAGATTCTGAATACTAGCCATTTGTCAGATGGGTAGATTGTAAAAAGTTTCTCCCATTCTGTTGGTTGCCTGTTCACTCTGATGGTAGTTTCTTCTACTGTGCAGAAGCTCTTTAGTTTAATTAGATCCCATTTGTTAATTTTGGCTTTTCTTGCCATTGCTTTTGGTGTTTCAGTTGTGAAGTCCTTGGCCATGCCTATGTCCTGAATGGTATTGCCTAGGTTTTCTTCTAGGGTTTTTATGGTTTTAGGTCTAACATTTAAGTCTTTAATCCATCTTCAATTTTTTTTTGTGTGTAAGGTATAAGGAAGGGATCCAGTTTCAGCTTTCTACATATGGCTAGCCAGTTTTCCCAGCACCATTTATTAAATAGGGAATCCTTTCCCCATTTCTTGTTTCTCTCAGGTTTGTCAAAGATCAGATGGTTGTGGTATTATTTCTGAGGGCTCTGTTCTGTTCCATTGGTCTATATATCTGTTTTGGTTCCAGTACCATGCTGTTTTTGTTACTGTAGCCTTGTAGTATAGTTTGAAGTCAGGTAGAGTGATGCCTCCAGCTTTGTTCTTTTGGCTTAGGATTGTCTTGGCAATGCAGGCTCTTTTTTCGTTGCATTTGAACTTTAAAGTAGTTTTTTCCACTTCTGTGAAGAAAATCGTTGCTAGCTTGATGGGGATGGCATTGAATCTATAATTTATCTTGGGCAGTATGGCCATTTTCATGACATTGATTCTTCCTATCCACGAGCATGGAATGTTCTTCCATTTGTTTGTGTCCTCTTTTATTTCTTTGAGCAGTGGTTTGTAGTTCTCCTTGAAGAGGTCCTTCACATCCCTTGTAAGTTGGATTCCTAGGTATTTTATTCTCTTTGAAGCAACTGTGAATGGGAGTTCACTCATGATTTGGCTCCCTGTTTGTCTGTTATTGGTGTATAGGAATGCTTGTGATTTTTCCACATTGATTTTGTACCCTGAGATTTTGCTGAAGTTGCTTATCTGCTTAAGGTGATTTTGGGCTGAGACAATGGGGTTTTCTAAATATACAGTCATGTCATCTGGAAACAGGGACAATTTGACTTCCTCTTTTCCTAACTGAATACCCTTTATTTCTTTCTCCTGCCTGATTGCCCTGGCCAGAACTTCCGACACTATGTTGAATAGGAGTGGTGAGAGAGGGCATCCCTGTCTTGTGCCAGTTTTCAAAGGGAATGCTTCCAGTTTTTGCCCATTCAGTATGATATTGACTGTGGGTTTGTCATAAATAGCTCTAATTATTTTGAGGTACATCCCATCAATACCTAGTTTATTGAGAGCTTTTAGCATGAAGGGCTGTTGAATTTTGTTGAAGGCCTTTTCTGCATCTATTGAGATAATCATGTGGTTTTTGTTTTTGGTTCTGTTTATATGCTGGATTATGTTTATTGATTTGGGTATGTTGAACCAGCCTTGCATCCCAGAGATAAAGCCAACTTGATCATGGTGGATAAGTTTTTTGATGTGCTGCTAGATTTGGTTTGCCAGTATTTTATTGAGGATTTTTGCAATGATGTTCATCAGAGATATTGGTCTGAAATTCTCTTTTTTTGTTGTATCTCTGCCAGGCTTTGGTATGAGGATGATGCTGGCCTCATAAAATGAGTTGGGGAGGACTCCCTCTTTTTCTATTGATTAGCATAGTTTCAGAAGGAATGGTACCAGCTCCTCCTTGTATCTCTAGTAGAATTCAGCTGTGAATGCATCTGGTCCTGCACTTTTTTTGGTTGGTAGGCTATTAAGTATAGCCTCAATTTCAGAGCCTGTTATTGGTCTATTCAGGGATTTGACTTCTTCCTGGTTTAGTCATGGGAAGGTGTATGTGTCCAGGAATTTATCCATTTCTTCTAGATTTTCTAGTTTATTTGCGTAGAGGTGTTTATAGTGTTCTCTCATCGTAGTTTGTATTTCTGTGGGGTTGGTGGTGATATCCTCTTTGTCATTTTTTATTGCATCTATTTGATTCTTCTCTCTTTTCTTCATTATTAGTCTTGCTAGCAGTCTATCAATTTTATTGATCTTTTCAAAAAACCAACTCCTGGGGTCATTGATTTTTCAAAGGGTTTTTTTGTGTCTCTAGCTCCTTCAATTCTGCTCTGATCTTAGTTATTTCTTGCCTTCTGCTAGCTTTTGAATGTGTTTGCTCTTGCTTCTATAGTTCTTTTAATTGTGATGTTAGGGTGTCAATTTTAGACCTTTCCTGCTCTCTCTTGTGGGCATTTAGAGCTATAAATTTCCCTCTACACACTGTTTTAAATGTGTCCCAGAAATTCTGGTATGTTGTGTCTTTGTTCTCATTGGATTCAAGGAACATCTTTATCTCTGCCTTCATTTCGTTATGTACCCAGTAGTCATTCCGGAGCATGTTGTTCAGTTTCCATGTAGTTGAGCGGTTTTGAGTGAGTTTCTTAATCCTGAATTCTAGTTTGATTGCACTGTGGTC
The DNA here is from genome assembly GCF_024542745.1 of Macaca thibetana thibetana. Classification (NCBI taxonomy): domain Eukaryota; kingdom Metazoa; phylum Chordata; class Mammalia; order Primates; family Cercopithecidae; genus Macaca; species Macaca thibetana. The sequence goes on along the minus strand of NC_065586.1, from coordinate 32,513,948 downwards.
TGACAGACAGTTTGTTATAATTTCTATTCTTTTACATTTGCTTAGGAGTGCTTTACTTCCAACTATGTGGCCAATTTTGGAATAAGCACAATGTGGTGCTGAGAAGAATGTATATTCTGTTGATTTGGAGTGGAGAGTTCTGTAGAGGTCCACTTGCTGGAGAGCCGAGTTCAATTCCTGGATATCCTTGTTAACTTTCTGTCTCTTTGATCTGTCTAATGTTGACAGTGGAGTGTTAAAGTCTCCCATTATTACTGTGTGGCATTCTAAGTCTCTATGTAGTTCTCTAAGGACTTGCTTTATGAATCTGGGTCCTCCTGTATTGGGCGCATATATATTTAGGATAGTTAGCTCTTCTTGTTGCATTGATCCCTTACCCTTCTGTAATGGCCTTCTTTGTCTCTTTTGATCTTTGTGGGTTTAAAGTCTGTTTTGTCAGAGACTAGGATTGCAACCCCTGCCTTTTTTTGTTTTCTATATGCTTGGTAGATCTTCCTCCATCCCTTTATTTTGAGCCTATGTGTGTCTCTGCACGTGAGATGGGTCTCCTGAATACAGCACACTGATGGTTCTTGACTCTTTATCCAATTTGCCAGTCTGTGTCTTTTAATTGGAGCATTTAGTCCATTTACATTTAAGGTTAATATTGTTATGTGTGAACTTGATCCTGTCATTATGATGTTAGCTGGTTATTTTGCTTGTTAGTTGATGTGGTTTCTTCCTAGCATTGATGATCTTTACAATTTGGCATGTTTTTGCAGTGGCTGGTACCGGTTGTTCCTTTCCATGTTTAGTGCTTCCTTCAGGAGCTCTTGTAAAGCAGGCCTGGTGGTGACAAAATCTTTCAGCATTTGCTTGTCTGTAAAGGATTTTATTTCTCCTTCACTTACAAAGCTTGGTTTGGCTGGATGTGAACTTCTGGGTGAAAATTTGTTTCTTTAAGTATGTTGAATATTGGCCACCACTCTCTTCTGGCTTGTAGAGTTTCTGCTGAGAGATCTGCTGTTAGTCTGATGGGCTTCCCTTTGTGGGTAACCCAACCTTTCTCTCTGGCTGCTCTTAACATTTTTTCCTTCATTTCAACTTTGGTGAATCTGACAATTATGTGTCTTTGAGTTGCTCTTCTTGAGGTGTATCTTTGTGGCATTCTCTGTATTTCCTGAATTTGAATGTTGGCCTGCCTTGCTAGGTTGGGGAAGTTCTCCTGGATAATATCCTGAAGAGTGTTTTGCAACTTCGTTCCATTCTCCCTGTCACTTTCAGGTACACCAATCAAATGTAGATTTGGTCTTTTCACATAGTCTCACAGTTCTTGGAGGCTTTGTTCATTTCTTTTTACTCTTTTTTCTCTAGCCTTCTCTTCTTGCTTCATTTCATTCATTTGATCTTCAATCACTGATACCCTTTCTTCCACTTGATTGAATTGGCTACTGAAGCTTGTGCATGTGTCATGTAGTTCTCATGCCATGGTTTTCTGCTCCATCCGGTCACTTAAGGTCTTCTCTACACCATTTATTCTAGTTAGCCATTCGTCTACTCTTTTTCAAGGTTTTTAGTTGTTTTGCAATGGGTTTGAACATCCTTCTTTAGCTTGGAGAAGTTTGTTATTACCGATTGTCTGAAGCCTTCTTCTCTCAACACATCAGTCATTCTCCATCCAGCTTTGTTCCTTGTTGGCAAGGAGCTGTGTTCCTTTGGAGGAGAAGAGCTGTCTGATTTTTAGAATTTTCAGCTTTTCTGCTCTGATTTCTCCCCATCTTTGTGGTTTTACCTACCTTTGGTCTTTGATGATGGTGACGTGCAAATGGGGTTTTGGTGTGGTTGTCCTTTCTGTTTGTTAGTTTTCCGTCTAACAGTAAGGACCCTCAGCTGCAGGTCTGTTGGAGTTAGCTGGAGGTCCACTCCAGACAGTGTTTGCCTGGGTGTCACCAGTGGAGGCAGCAGAACAGCCAATATTGCAGAATGGCAAATGTTGCTGCCTGATCAGTCCTCTGGAAGCTTTGTCTCAGAGGGGCACCCAGTCATAAGAGGTGTCAGTTGGCCCCTACCAGGAGGTGTCTCCCAGTCAGGCTACTCAGGGTCAGGGACCCACTTGAGGAGGCAGTCTGTCCATTCTCAGATCTCAAACTCTGTACTGGGAGAACCACTACTCTCTTCAAAGCTGTTAGGGATGTTTAAGTCTGCAGAAGTTTCTGCTTCCTTTTGTTCAGTTATGCCCTCCCCCAAGAGGTGGAGTCTACAGAGGCAGGCAGGCCTTATTGAGCTGCGGTGGTCTCCACTCAGTTCGAGCTTCCTGGTCACTTTGTTTACCTACTCAAGCCTCAGCAATGGTGGACGCCCCTCCCCTAGCCTTGCTGCCGCCTTGCAGTTCAATCTCAGACTGCTGTGCTAGCAGTGAGTGAGGCTCCGTGGGCATGGGACCCTCCGAGCCAGGTGTGGGATATAATCTCTTGGTGTGCTGTTTGCTAAGACCGATGGAAAAGTGCAGTATTAGGGTGGGAGTGACCTGATTTTCCAGGTACCATCTGTCATGGCATCCCTTGGCTAGGAAAGGGAATTCCCCAAACCCTTGTGATTGCTGGGTGAGGTGATGCCCTGCCTTGCTTCAGCTCACACTCCGTGGGCTGCACCCACTGTCCAACAAACCCCAGTGAGATGAACCTGGTACCTCAGTTGGAAATGCAGAAATCACCCACCTTCTGTATCGCTCACACTGGGAGCTATAGACTGAAGGTGTTCCTATTCAGCCATCTTGAAACCTCCCTCATGTTTATTACTTTATAATGCAGGTTTTTATTATGCAGTTAGGTCAAGTGCCAGTGCCCTGTCCTCTTTTATTAATCAATTATTTTCAAATTGAAATATGTTATTGTTGCCAAGTTTTAGAATCATTTTTATAAAATTTCATCAACACCAAAAGCAATAAACAACCACTGGTATTTTGATTGGAAGTAAGTTATTTACCCATTATTTTTAAGAGTCCTTCACTGATGAGCATGAAATATCTCCCTATGTAGTCAACACTTCTTTAGTCATTAAAGTTCATTGTTTCCATCATATGAGGCCATGTATTTCCTATTTATTTATCAGTTATTTTATTATTTTTGTGCTCTTTTCACTGCTGAGATATATAGAAATGCCTTTGTTTTTCTTTGCCAAATTTGTGTTAGCCACATTGCTGAACATCACATTGATACTAAGTTTTCTTTTATTTGATTCTTTTAAGCTTTAAAAGTAAAAATCTAATAATCTATAAGTAATAATCATGTTGCATCATTTCTTCTAATATTTATAATAACAGTTTTTCTTTTTCACTACACTGGTTATACATTTTACAACCACACTTTAGCAGCACTAGGAATTTTGTCTTATTTTTAACTTTAATTGAACATTTCACTTCATCATGAAACATGGTATTGGGATATTCGTAAGAGATTTTCTCCAACATGTTAAAAAAATCATTTGTTTCACTGTTTTAAAAAAAATCAAGAACAGATGTATATCTACTCACAAAAAAGAAATTTATGTAAAAATAAACAAGAAAACATGTAAATGTCATTTTTAAAAATCAATTTATCAACATGTATTGTCACTTAAAATCCTGAAACTGAGGAACATACTATAATTGTTAAGGTAACACAATTGCATGCTATAAGAGTAATTTAAGAATTTCTGGTAGCCACAGAAAAATGGTAGCAAAAGAAATAGCAAGAGCAAAAGAAGAGTTTGCATGAGAGGTTCGAGGAAACTATCTCACTATATACTTTAAAGCCGAATATAGTCAGATTCTTCTAAGATTTCCTCTAGTTTTCCTGGGGTGATCACAACAGAATAAAGAGCTAGATTATCCGGGTTTGAAATCCATCTCTAATGATGTGACTTTAGGCAGTTACTCCATGTCTTACTCTCTACATCTCCTAAATAGTCATAGTAGTAGTATTTCAGTATTTCCCTCATAGAAATTCTTCGTGGATTATTTATTAAATATTTGAAAATAAATTCTCAAAAAGTATTAATAACAAAATGTTTGCTGTTATTACTGTAATGGTCCAGATACAAACATCAAAACTGGTTTGTTTGATATCCATTTATGACCACATTCCAAACTTATTCTTCTGAATATGAATATTAATATAACTTAAAGTTATTTGTTAATATTGTACATACTACATGTTTCCACTTGGGCAATTTTGTGTTGCTTAATATGAAGCTGATCTTCTGATTTTGAGTCTATCGGCAAAAGACTTTTACCTATCATCTGAGCCACCTTCAGAGCTACAAAATAGATGTTTGAAATACATTGAAAAGAAAATACATCTACTCTAAAAACATAAAACATATTGAGAGACAATGACATATTCCTTTCTTCATTTTATTAAGCTAGCAATTTCCCATATTAAATTGCATAGCTGAATAACCATCAATTAATCTCCTGTAAGTTGTAACAAAATTAGAACATGTGAACAAGTCAGTGGACTAAATACAAGTTGTCATCCCTCTCCTTCATTCAACTCAAAAACATCAGGAAAAAAAATTACATAATAAGAATATGGAAAGTTAAGGACAGGGGTCTGAGACCAAGGTTAAGTGAGAAGGTGCTACCTCTTAAGGAAAAATCTAAATACTGAAATACTTCAGAATCTTATGGGTACAGATATGTAGTATTGTAGATATATTTTTAAATAATTAAGAGTTTTAAAAATCATTATATACTCCCACTAATAACATTGAGAAGCAAACTTTTCAAAGCCTATTTCTATCTTTTCCCAATTTTTGTATTAGAATGCTTGTCCTCTTTTATATATTAACCCACTATTTGACACTGTATTGTAGTCACAAGAAAGGGAGGACCTGAAAGACAATAGTAAGAAGAAATCCTTCTTGTGAACAGAAATGTGAGGAGTACAACTAAGACTCCACTATATGTGGGACTAGAGATGGTTTGAGATTTAGATTTACATTGATTTGTAGGCAGGCTAATGGAATTGGCCCAGGTAATCAGTTGAAGACTTGGGGGAGAAAGATTGAAAAAATGGTGACAGGTATGTCTTGGAGAGTTTTATGTATGATTTTCTAGAATAGGATGATAGAGTATAAAATTATCCATCCCCCATGTAAAGGTGCATAGGAAGCCATTTACCATAGTGTAAGCTCTCAATTAGAGGGCCTGTCTATAAATACTAGTCAACCTCATGCCTCAGCTACATTAGTGCTTATTCCATGGACCTAAGTACCAAGAGGCCATGGTGACAGTGGGTTTTGAATACACTTAATGGTATAGGGTTTTTCCTATCAAAAATAATATGGATATTGCCACTGCTGAGTGCTGAAACTGTCAAAAGCATAAGCCAAAGTTAAGCCTCCAAGTATAGCATCATTTTCCAGAAGAATTAGCAAAACATCTGGTTGCAGATGCACTACTGTACATTTTCTATCATAGAGAGGCAAGCGAACTGCCTTCAGTGAGTTAGGCATGTATTATAGGCACTAAATCACTTTCTCTGCCTGTAGAACTTCTACCAATATTATTGTTCATAAACTTGAAGAATATCTTTTCGACTGCCATAGTATCCTATACATCATCTCTAACCAGGGGCATGTTTTATGCAACTGATGTGTCATAATGAGTTCATGCCTATAAGATTCACTGGTATTAGCACAAGCCTCCATTACCCAGAAGCAGCAAATTTGATGGAACAGTGAAATGGCTAGGTGAAGTCTTGGTTACTATGACTTCTGAAAGAAAACACTCTGAGAGGCTACAGTCTTGATTTACAGGATGTCATGTATGCTTTAAAACGTATGCCAATATATGGCCCTATCTGTGCCATAGCCTACCAATCTCATACCACATATGCTTTAATTACCCACTTAAAGAACTTTTGCTTCATTTCCCAATGACTTTCAATAAGCAAGCTCCATGCAGAAGCATTCTTCCTGATGCTCAAAAGAAGAATGCTCCCACCAAATAGTCATGCTTCCAATAAGCTAGAAGCTGAGACTGCCATCTTGCCATTTGGGGATCCCATGCCATTAAATAAATTGACAGAGAGAAGAAGTTTCTGTACTGGCTTGGTCTCAATAATTGGTAAAAAGTAAGTTTCTCCTAATTAGTGGAGGCAAGAAGGACTAATTTTGATCCCTCGGGTTTCACTGGGCTACTTTAAATACTCCCTTGCTCAAAATACAAGATAAATAGGGATGGCAGAAATTTAACAAAACCACCAAGGTATCAGCTATCATAACAATAAAGGTTTGGGTTACCTTACCAGATAAAAAAATATCATCTAGTCAAAGTGGAGGCAAAGACTAGTGAGAACATGGAAGGGTGATGGAGGAAGGCAGCTATAATTAATTGCCTTCATAACTAGTTATAGAAATGGCAAATGTGGCGATGATTTCTGTCCATTAATTATTTCTTACACCACTACCCCCTTTTATCCTCTGCCACTTTATATACAGAACGTTGATGCTGAACAATGAATGTTGTAGGTTACAGATGGGAGTAAAACTCCATTGAAATTACTCTGAAATATTATGGATTCTAATAGGGCTTAATGTTTCTTAGGTTGGAGACACATTTTCATCACCTGAATGAAAAACAAGATAACAATACTGAAGGCCAAACGAATTAAACTGAGAAGACATCTATTTTTTTACCTTCCAGATTTACTCTCCAACTTTCTCCAGTTAATGTATGTTGCAAAGAGTGAACCTCCAAAGAGTGAATCAATGGGCTTGCTTGCTCCTCTGGCTTCCAAGTGAATTCAGCCAATGGAATCACGGCAGAAGATCAGAGGGAGGAAATACAATGAGATCAAGGAATGTATTTCCATGGTTTCTTCCCTGCAGCATCATGGCAGTGGGTGTGTACCTTTCCCAGACCTCTTACCTCTTATTACACTACTCTCTCCATAGAGCTCTCTTTTACCTAAGTCTCCAGTAACCATTCCTTCTCCTTTCCCCTTCAAGGTTAGGGGTAGTAACATTATCCCACTTTTTCTGCCTCGAGATTATTAAATTGTTCCTTATGTTTTTTGCTGGACACTCCTCCTTTATAAGAGTATGCCACTTTATTAAACTCAAATTAAACTCAATTTGTGCTGTCTCTTTTCCAACAAGATCTTGACTTACATACCCATAACAAACAGTACTGCCTTCACACAGCAATGAAAATAAACAAAATATGGTTACATGTTTTACATTACATTAAATTTTAAAAAGCAAGATGAGAAAGGATATTTAGAGAATTATTTATTCTTAAAAGCTTCAAAAATTATAATTACATACTGAAATGGTAAAACTATTAGGTTGAACCACATAAATTTGTCATTTTCTTATAGGTCAAAAATAATTGAATATTGGCAATTACATATGGTTTGACCAAAATAAGAAGAAATAAGAAAACTGTTATCTTAAAATCAATATAGTTATTGCCACTGAGAGGATGGAGAAAACTGTGAGAGACACACTGAAGATCTTATGTGAGAGTAGAACTCTATTTCTTCACCTAAGTATTGGTTATCCTAGTTTTGCTTAATGCTTATTTGTTAAAATTTACATATAAGTCTTATGAAATTGCCTGTAACATATTTCATAGTAAAAATTGTTTAAAAAGTAAACCAAAGATATCTCAAAGAATACTTGCGCTCAAATATTTTCATTTTGGTATTTCATTCAATACATATTCAAGTTCTGAACAAGAGATATTTTTGTAGTTCACTATAAAAGAAAGACAAACTATATATTGTTTAACCGGACAAAAATATTTTCTCTAATTTTTGTAACAATCATATGTCCACAGTAAGTAGCACTGACTTATTAAAATATAGTACATACTTAAAACATAAAAATAAAGACAATAGTTCTCCTCAGTATATACGTGAGAATCCTGCTATTTCTTAGATACACCTAGTTATTAAACAAATGAATGTATTACCTGATTATTTTATGGTATACATATTTTAGAAAAAAGTTTAAATTATTAAAATAAGATAAATGACTGACACCAATGGAAGGATGCCATAAAGTCACTAGTCCAAAAGAGAGCAACGAAGAGATAAATACCTTTCCTGAGGTAAGGAAGATAAAAAAAATTTTAATGGAACTTTCAATTTCCAGTCTAATATGTACAAATCTCAGAAAGTGTCACTCCATCCTAACAAGTAAAAAGCTGAACAAGTTGAAAAATAACTCTTCGTAGGTACTTCATAGAAAAGACGTCACAGGGCAAACTGCTGCCCCCAAAATTGGAGAGACAGGTAAAGATAGGGAATCACAACTTAATGATGCAGAAACCTTTATAACCAGGATAAGAAAACCTGAACTGCAATTAGTGAATTGCTGGAACCTCAGTGAGGACATGTCTGAAGGATTAAAAACTCCAAGGAGGCTCAGTTATAGGGAGTTTCCACACTTTTGTGAGTTTTGCTTCCAGGAGCTGTACCAGGTTCTCACAATGAATAGTGGAGAAAAAAAATCCCCTTATGTTCCCAGTAGAGGGAGAGGAAAAAGGAACCACTTCAAAATGTGCCAGAACAGTCTGTTCTTCTTAACAAGGTCTGCTCTCAGGACACATACTTTTTACCAGAGCCAAACCTGCTAAGGTTTTATCAGAGCCTAACAAGCCTACATGAAGGGAAATACCCAACTCCAGCCCCGTCTAGCCATCCTGCCCCACATAAGAAGGGAAAAAAACTGAGAAGCACTGGAGAAGTTCATAGTCCAGGGACACAGGATCACCAAAAGATTGATACCTAACCATAAGATTATAGAAGACTTTTTTTTCCCCTCATACTTATTCACCACAAAATTAGGGACCCATTTACTGGAGTTTCTTTTCCTAGTATATCATGTCTGACTTTTAATAAAATATTACGATGCATATTAATAGACAAAAAAGTGTGAAGAAACAGAGAAAGCATTACAACAAAATTCAGATACAACAGGGATGTTGGAATTATGACTAGCAGTTATGGCAAGGTTGCAGGACACAAGGTTAATGTACAAAAGTTACATGTGTTACTTTATTTTTTTCTATTATTTTAGGTACATGTGGAGGTCTGTTAGATGGGTAAATTGTGTGTCACGGGAGTTAGGTTCACAAATTATTTTGTCACCCAGGTACTGAGAGCATATTACCCAACAGTAGTTTTTTTGATCGTCACCCTCCACCCATTCTCCATCCTCAAGTAGGCCCCAGTGTCTGTTGTTCCCTTCTTTGTGTAAATGTGCGCTCAATAATTAGCTCCCACTTATAAGTGAGAACATGTGGTATCTGGTTTTCTGTTCCTGCATTAATTCGCTTAGGATAATGGCTGCTAGCTCTTTCCATGTTGCTGCAAAGGACATGAGCTCATTCTTTTTATGGCTGCATACTATTTTATGGTATATATGTACCATATTTTCTTTATCCAGTCCACTGTTGATGGGCATCTGGGTTGACTCTATGTCTTTGCTATTGTGAATGGTGCTGTGATGAACGTGCACATGCATGTGTCCAGAAGGGTATTTTCTAGATTTTCCTTCTAGGGTTTTTATGGTTGTAGGTTTTATATTTGACTCTTTGATCCATCTTGGGTTGATTTTTACATGTGGTGAAAGGAAGGGGGGGGTCCAGTTTCAATCTTCTTCATATGGGACCAGGCCTGTGGCTTTTCTCTCTGGTTCCTTGAGGTTAAACACCTGCTATGTTTGCAGGGCCAAGGTTCTCCCAGTCTGCTGAGAACAACACTCAGTTGGGGGGTGCCAGCAAAGTGCTTTGTCAGGGTGTTGGTGACAGCAGGGTCCCCGCATGTGCCAGTGGTGACTAGGCAGCAGCACTGTGGATTCTGCACACGTGCATATGCTGACTGTGACAAGGCAGCAGCGTAGTGCTGTCTGCAGATGCCTGTCAGCAGTGGTGCTGTGGGGTCCTTGCGTGCACATGCCAGCGGTGGCCTGATGGCATCCATGTGAGCATGCTGGCAAAGCATTGTGGGGAGGCTGAAAGTTAGTGCACAATGACAAGGTGGTGGGAGGAGGCTGCATGTGGGTGCACATTGGTGGGGTCCCTCTACAGAAGCTTTCTGATGGTTAGCCAAGGTCTTCTGGCAAAGGCACTATGGCGGTGGCCACCAGGAAGCACCAGAATTGGGCATTGGGGACTGTGGTGCAAGTAGGCATGGCCAGGCAGGGACCCCAGGAAAGGCTGGCAGACAGGGAGGTGCTCAGATAAGACTGGCCCGATGTCACTGACAGCTCTGTTTTGTCCAGGCCTGACAATTAACAAAGGTCAAAGTCACCTAGAGAAGCATGGCAAGCCTTGGGGGATGGGCATCGCTGGCCATGCTCCACTGTAGCCATTCCAGTGCCAAACCCTCTGGGATCCACATAGTCTGGACCCCTGTCCCTGCCACCTCTTAAAGCAGTTCTCCCTGCCAGCTCAAATGTCTGTTGGGGCAATAGGGTCTTCTGCAGCTAGGATTCTGGAGGTACATGGTGAGATAAGACCACTCCTCACCTATGTAACTCACTCTTTCCCCAAAAATTGCTGGGGGCCAAGAATGAGTCCTGATGCTTGGCAGCCCTGTGCAGGCTTCCCAGCTTCCTACCCCTTCAGCCCAGTGTCTGCATCCTCCCTCTGTCCACTCTCAATGCCCTCCTCCCAAAGACGTGCTCAGAGTGTATCAGTCTTCTTGATGGTCTGGTCTCTCAGTGGGAGATGCTCTTCCTGGCTGTGTCTGGTCAGCCATCTTGGGTCTCCTCCTCAAAAGTCAATTGTTTTCCTTTATGCCGACAATGAACAAGTGGAATTTGAAATTAAAAACACATCAGTTACAACAGTGCCCCCCAAAATTGAATACTTAGGTATAAATCTGACAAAATACATGTAAAATCTATAGTAGGAAACTATGAAACTCTGATAAAAGAAATCAAGGAAGAACTAAATAAATGGAGAGAGATTATATGCTTAGAGTTAGGATGACAATATTTTCAAGGTATCAGTTCTTCCTTAGAGATTCAATGTAATCCCAATCAAAACCCCAGCAAGCTATTTTGTGAATATTGACAAACTAGTTCTAAAGTTTATATGAAGAGGCAAAATACCCAGAATGGTTGATATCATTTGGGTATTTGTCCTCTCCAAAGGTCATGTAGAAACCGGATCCCCAATATTGGAGGTGGTAGCTGGTATTACGTATTTAGGTCGTGAGGGCAGATCCCTCATGAATGTCTTGGTGCTGTCCTCATAGAAATAATCAGTGAGTTCTCATTCTACTAGTTTCCTATAGATCTGATTGTTAAAAAGAGCCTGATATCTCCTCCCATCTTTCTTTTGCTCCCTCACTTGTCGTGTAATATGCTGGCTCCCCTTCCCCTTACATTGTGAGCGAAAGCTTCCTTAGACCCTAAGCAGATGCTGACACCATGCTTTTTCTATAGTCTGTAGAACTGTAAACCAAACAAACCTGTTTTATTTATAAATTACCCAGCCTGAGATATTCCTTTATTGCAATGCAAAGGAACTAAGACAAGAGACAACACAATGTTGAAGGAGAAGAACAAAGTTAGATGACTGACTTATTATTAGCTACGGTAGTCAAGACAGTGTGGTCTTATAAAAAGAATAGACAAATAGATCAATGGCACAGAACAGAGAGCCAGAATTGGATTCACACAAATATGGTTAACCAATTTTAATGAAGGAGCAAAGGTAATTTGATGATGAAAGGAATATCTTTTCAACAAATGATGCTGGAGTAACAAGTCATCCCTATGCAATAAAATATAAATCCAGATACAGACCTTATACCCTTCACAAAAGTTAACTCAAAATATATCATAGATCTAAATAGAAAATGGAAAACTATAAAACTTCTAGAAGATAATATACAAGAATCCTAGGTGACATTGGGCATGGAGATGACTTTGTAGATAAAATACGAAAGACACAATCAACAACAAAAAAGAAATTGATAAGCCGGACTTAATTAAAATTCAACAACTTCTGCTCTGTATAGACATTGTGAAAAGAATGAAAAGTCATGCCACAGGTTGGGAAATTATATTGCAAAAGATATATCTGATAAAAGACTGTTACCCAAAATATGCAAAGAACTCTTAAAACTCAATATTAAAACAAACATCCCATTTGAAAGATGGGCAAAACAACTTAACAGACACCTTACTGAAGAAGACATACAGATGTTAAGTAAGCATATAAAGTGACGTTTAATATATATGTCATTAGGAAATTGTGAATTAAAAAAAACAATGAAACACAATTACATAGTTATTAGAATGACCTAACTCCAAAAAACTGACATCAATGCAGAAAAGAATGTGTAGCAACAGGAATCCTCATTCATTGCTGGTGAGAATGTAAAATGGCATAGCGACTCTGGAAGACACTTTGGCTGTTTCTTAAAAACTAAACCTATTCTTGCCATATAATCCAGCAATTGTAGTACTTGATATTTACCCCTATGAATTGAAAACATGTCCATGTACAAACCTGCACATGGATGTTTACAGCAGCTTTATTCATAATTGCCAAAACTTGGGGAAAAAACCCATAACATTCTTCAGTAGGTAAATAGATATATTAACTATGGTACATCCAGAGTATTCAGTATTATTCAGGGCTAAAAGGAAATTAGCCCCCAGGCCATTGAAGAAATGGAGGAACCTCAAAATGTATATTACTAAGTTGAAATAAGCAAATCTGAATTTTATCCCTCCAATTTATGTCAAAACTCTAATCTCTAATGTGACTGTATTTGGACATATGCCCTTATGGAGGGGTAAAATGAGATTGTAATTAGGGTAAAATGAGATTGTAAGAGTGGAGTCCTAATCTTATAGAATTGGTGGCCTTAAAAGAAAGACCACATGCAGGTACAGCGAGAAGGTGGCTATCTACAACTAAGGAGAGCCCTTCCTCACCAGTCAGCACCTTGATCTTGGACTTCTCAACCTTCAAAACTGTGAGAAAATAAGTTCTGTTCTTTCAGCTACCTAGTCTACAGTATTTTGTTATGGCAACCTGAGCAGAAAAAGACTGCTACATACTGTATGACTCCAACTGTTAGACATTCTGAAAAATGCAAAATCATGGACACAACAAAAAGGTCAATGACTGTGAGGAGTTAGGGGTAAGTGAGAAATAAATAGAAAGAGCACAAAAGATGTTTAGGTCAGTGAAACTATTCTGTACAACACTATAATGATCATATACATGTCATCACACATTTGTCAAAACCCAGGATATGAACACCAACAGTGAATCCTAAGTAAACTATGGACTTTAGGCAATAATGTGGTGTCAGTGTAGGTTCATTGGTTATAATAAATGTTTTACTCTGGTGCAGGATGCTGACAGTGGGGAGCCTGTGTGGGGGGAATGGCAGAAAGTATATAGGAAATCTGTACTTTCTGCTCAATTTTGCTGTGAACTGAACCTAAAACTGCTCTATAAAGAAATTTTATAAAAATGGAATATTTAATCTCAAAGATGTCAGTATTTACAGTAAATATACATACATCTAAACTCTAGTTAAAAGGAAAAGATGTTCACACTGGAACAAAAAACTCTAACTATATGCTGTTCATGAGAGCTGGCCTTATCATAAGAATACATCATACAAATACCAAAGATGGCTGAATAGCAACAGCTCCAGGTTACAGCTCCCAGCGTGAGCAATGCAGAAGACACGTGATTTCTGCATTTCCAACTGAGGTACTGGGTTCATCACACTGAGGTGTGGCAGACAGTGAGTGCAGCCCACACAGTGAGAGCCAAAGCAGGACGAGGCATCACCTCACCCAGGAAGTGCAAGGGGGAGGGGAATTCCCTTTCCTAGCCAAGGGAAATCATGACACACAGCACCTGGAAAATCGGGTCACTCCCACCTTAATACTGCGCTTTTCCAAGGGTCTTAGCAAACGGCACACCAGGAGATTATATCCTGTGCCTAGCTCAGAGGGTCCCCAGCCAATGGAGCCTCCCTCATTGCTAGGACAGCAGTCTGAGATCTAACTGCAAGGCAGTAGCGAGGCTGTGGGAGGGGTGCCCGCCATTGCTGAGGCTTGAGCAGGTAAACAAAGCAGCCGGGAAGCACAAACTGGGTGGAGCCCACCGCAGCTCAAGGAGGCCTGCCTGCCTCTGTAGACTCTACCTCTGAGGACAGGGCATAGCCAAACAAAAGGCAGCAGAAACCTCTGCAGATTTAAATGTCCTGGTCTGACAGCTTTGAAGAGAGTAGTGGTACTCCCAGCATGGAGTTTGACATCTGAGAATGGACAGACTGCCTGCTCAAATGGGTCCCTGACCACCGAGTAGCCTAACTGGGAGGCACCCCACAGTAGGGACAGACTGACACCTCACACAGCCGGGTACCCCTCTGAGACAAAGCTTCCAGAGGAACGATCAGGCAGCAACATTTGCTGTTCAGCAATATTCACTCTTCTGCAGCCTCCGCTGATGATACCCAGGCGAACAGGGTCTGGAGTGGACCCCGAGCAAACTCCAACACACCTGCAGGCTGAGGGTCCTGACTGTTAAACGAAAACTAACAAACAGAAAGGACAACCACATCAAAACCCCATCTGTACATCACCATCATCAAAGACCAAAGGTAGATAAAACTACAAAGACAGGGAAAAAACAGAGCAGAAAAGCTGAAAATTCTAAAAATTAGAGTGCCTCTCTCCCACCAAAGGAATGCAGTTCCTCGTCAGCAATGGAACAAAGCTAGATGGAGAATGACTTTGACATGTTGAAAGAAGAAGGCTTCAGATGATCAAACTTCTCTGAGCTAAAGAAGGAAGTTTGAACCCATCACAAAGAAGGCAAAAACCTTGAAAAAAGATTAGAAGAATGGCTAACTAGAATAACCAATGTAGAGAAGTTCTTAAATGACCTGATGGAGCTGAAAACCATGGACCAAGAAATACGTGATGAATGCACAAACTACAGTAACCAATTCGATCAACTGGAAGAAAGGGTATCACTGATTGAAGATCAAATGAATGAAATGAAGCGAGAAGAGAAGTTTAGAGAAAAAAGAATAAAAAGAAACGAACAAAGCCTCCAAGAAATATGGGACTATGTGAAAAGACCAAATCTATGTCTCATTGGTGTACCTGAAAGTGATGGGGAGAATGGAACCAAGTTGGAAAACACTCTTCAGGATATTATCCAGGAGAACTTCCCCAACCTAGCAAGGCAGGCCAACATTCAAATTCAGGAAATAAAAAGAATGCCACAAAAATACTCCTTGAGAAGAGCAACTCCAAGACACATAATTGTCAGATTCACCAAAGTTGAAATGAAGGAAAAAATGTTAAGGGCAGCCAGAGAGAAAGGTCGAGTTACCCACAAAGGGAAGCCCATCAGACTAACAGCAGATCTCTCGGCAGAAACTCCGCAAGCCAGAAGAGAGTGGGGGCCAATATTCAACATTCTTAAAGAAAAGAATTTTCAACCTAGAATTTCATATGCAGTCAAACTAAGTTTCACCAGTGAAGGAGAAATAAAATCCTTTAGAGAAAAGCAAGATTTTTGTCACCACCGGGCCTGCCCTACAAGAGTTCCTGAAGGAAGCACTAAACATGGAAAGGAACAACCGGTACCAGCCACTGCAAAAACATGCCAAAATGTCAGGACCAGCAATGCTGGGAAGAAACTGCATCAACTAACGAGTAAAATAACCAGTTAACATCATAATGACAGGATCAAATTCACACACAACAATATTAACCTTAAATGTAAATAGGCAAAATGCTCCAATTAAAAGACACAGACTGGCAAATTGGATAAAGAGTCAAGAACCATCAGTGTGCTGTATTCAAGAGACCCATCTCACGTGCAGAGATACACATAGGCTCAAAATAAAGGGATGGAGGAAGATCTACCAAGCAAACAGAAAACAAAAAAAAGGCAGGGGTTGCAATCCTAGTCTCTGATAAAACAGACTTTAAACAAACAAAGATAAAAAGAGACAAAGAAGGCCATTACATAATGGTAAAAGGATCAATTCAACAAGAAGAGTTAACTATCCTAAACATATATACACTCAATACAGGAGCACCCAGATTCATTAAGGAAGTCCTTAGAGACCTACAAAGAGGCTTAGACTCCCACACAATAATAATGGGAGACTTTAACACCCCACTGTCAACATTAGACAGATCAAAGAGACAGAAAGTTAACAAGGATATCCAGGAAATGAACTCAGCTCTGCACCAAGAGGACCTAATAGACATCTACAGAACTCTACACCCCAAATCAACAGAATATACATTCTTCTCAGCACCACATTGCTCTTATTCCAAAATTGACCACATAGTTGGAAGTAAAGTACTCCTCAGCAAATGTAAAAGAAGAGAAATTATAACAAACTGTCTCTCAGACCACAGTGCAATCAAACTAAAATTCAGGATTAAGAAACTCACTCAAAACTGCTCAACTACATGGAAACTGAACCACCTGCACCTGAATGACTACTGGGTACATGACGAAATGAAGGCAGAGATAAAGATGTTCTTTGAAACCAATGAGAACAAAGACACAACATACCAGAATATCTGGGACACATTTAAAGCAGTGTGTAGAGGGAAATTTATAGCACTAAATGCCCACAAGAGAAAGCAGGAAAGATCTAAAACTGACACCCTAACATCACAATTAAAAGCCCTAGAGAAGCAAGAGCAAACACATTCAAAAACAGAAGGCAAGAAATAACTAAGATCAGAGTAGAACTGAAAAAGATAGAGACACAAAAAACCCTTAAAAACATCAAAGAATCCAGGAGCTGGTTTTTTGAAAGGATCAACAAAATTGATAGACCACTAGCAAGATTAATAATGAAGAAAAGAGAGAAGAATCAAATAGATGCAATAAAAAATGATAAAGGGGATATCACCACCGATCCCACAGAAATAAAACTACCATCAGAGAATACTATAAACACCTCTATGCAAATAAACTAGAAAACCTAGAAGAAATGGATAAATACCTGGACACATACACCCTCCTTACACTAAACCAGGAAGAAGTGGAATCCCTGAATATACCAATAACAGGCTCTGAAATTGAGGCAATAATTAATAGTCTACCAACCAAAAAAAGTCCAGGACCAGACGGATTCATGGCCGAATTCTACCAGAGGCACAAAGAGGAGCTCATACCATTCCTTCAGAAATTATTCCAATCAATAGAAAAAGAGGGAATCCTCCTTAACTCATTTTAAGAGGCCAACATCATCCTGATACCAAAGCCTGGTGGAGACACAACAAAAAAAGAGAATTTTAGACCAATATCCCTGATGAACATCGATGTAAAAATCCTCAATAAAATACTGGCAAACCAAATCCAGCAGCACATCAAAAAACTTACCCACCATGATCAAGTCGGCTTCATCCCTGGGATGCAAGGCTGGTTCAACATATGCAAATCAATAAATGTAATCCAGCATATAAACAGAACCAAAAACAAAAACCACATGATTATGTCAATAGATGCAGAAAAGGCCTTTGACAAAATTCAACAGCCCTTCATCCTAAAAACTCTCTATAAATTCGGTACTGATGGAACGTATCTCAAAATAATAAGAGCTATTTATGACACACCCACAGCCAATATCATACTGAATGTGCAAAAGCTGGAAGCATTCCCTTTGAAAACTGGCACAAGACAGGGATGCCCTCTCTCACCACTCCTATTCAACATAGTGTTGGAAGTTCTGGCTAGGGCAATCAGGCAGGAAAAAGAAATAAAGTGTATTCAATTAGGAAAAGAGGAAATCAAATTGTCCCTGTTCGTAGATTATATGATTGTACATTTAGAAAACCTCATCGTCTCAGCCCAATATCTCCTTAAGCAGATAAGCAACTTCAGCAAAATCTCAGGATACAAAATCAATGTGGAAAAATCACAAGCATTCTTATACACCAATAACAGACAAACAGAGAGTCAAATTATGAGTGAACTCTCATTCACAATTGCTTAAAAGAGAATAAAATACCTAGGAATACTACTTACAAAGGATGTGAAGGACCTCTTCAAGGAGAACTACAAACCACTGCTCAATGAAATAAAAGAGGACACAAACAAATGGAAGAATATTCCATGCTCATGGATAGGAAGCATCAGTATCATGAAATGGCCATACTGCCACAGGTAATTTATAGATTCAATGCCATCCCCATTAAGCTACCAGTGACTTTCTTCACAGAATTGGAAAAAACTACTTTAAAGTTCATATGGAACCAAAAAGAGGCTGCATTGCCAAGACAATCCTAAGCCAAAAGAACAAGCTGGAGGCATCACGCTACCTGACTTCAAACTATATTACAAGGCTACAGTAACCAAAACAGCATGGTGCAGGTACCAAAACAGAGATATAGACCAGTGGAACAGAACGGAGACCTCAGATTTAATACCACACATCTACAACCATCTGGTCTTTGACAAACCTGATAAAAACAAGAAATGGGGAAAGGATTCCCTATTTAATAAATGTTGCTGGGAAAACTGGCTAGCCATATGTAGAAAGCTGAAACTGGTTATCCTTATTGCTTATACAAAAATTAATTCAAGATGGATTAGAGACTTAAATGTTATACCTAAAACCATAAAACCTAGGCATAGAAGAAAACCTAGGCAATACCATTCAGGACATAGGCATGGGCAGGGACTTCATGACTAAAAACACCAAAAGCAATGGCAACAAAAGCCAAAATTGACAAATGGGATCTAATTAAACTAAAGAACCTCTGCACAGCAAAAGAAACTACCATCAGAGTGAACAGGCAACCTACAGAATGGGAGAAAATTTTTGCAATCTACTCATCTGACAAAGGGCTAATATCCAGAACCTACAAAGAACTCAAACAAATTTACAAGAAAAAAAACAAAGAACCCCATCAAAAAGTGTGCAAAGGATATGAACAGACACTTTTCAAAAGCAGACATTTATGCAGCCAACAGACACATGAAAAAATGCTCATCATCACTAGCCATCACAGAAATGCAAATCAAAACCACAATGAGATATCATCTCACACCAGTTAGGATGGCGATCATTAAAAAGTCAGGAAACAACAGGTGCTGGAGAGGATGTGGATAAATAAGAACACTTTTACACTGTTGGTGGGACTGTAAACTAGTTCACACATTGTGGAAGACAGTGTGGCAATTCCTCAAGGATCTAGAACTAGAAATACCATTTGACCCAGTCATCCCATTACTGGGTAAATACCCAAAGGATTATAAATCATGCTGCTATAAAGACACATGCACATGTATGTTTATAGTAGCACTATTCACAAGAGCAAAGACTTGGAACAAACCCAAATGTCCATCAATGACAGACTGGATTGAGAAAATGTGGCACATATACACCATGGAATACTATGCAGCCATAAAAAAAGGGATGAGTTTATGTCCTTTCCAGGGACATGGATGCAGCTGGGAACCATCATTCTCAGCAAACTATCACAAGAACAGAAAACCAAACACCGCATGTTCTCACTCATAGGTGGGAATAGAACAATGAGCACACTTGGACACAGGAAGGGGAACATTACACACTGGGGCCTGTTGTGGGGTGGGGGGAGGAGGGGAGGGATAGCATTAGAAGATATACCTAATGTAAATGACGAGTTAATGGGTGCAGCACACCAATGTGGCACATGTATACATATGTAACAAACCTGCACATTGTGCACACGTTCCCTAGAACTTAAAGTATAATAAAAAAGAAAAAAAAAAACATAGTCTGGAGAGACAGTGTAAGCATGAGTATCAAACTCAGATATGGCAGAATTTTTCAAATATCACATTGGAAATTTAAAATAATTATGTCTAACATATTAAGACAACTGATAGAAAAAGTGGATAACATGTAATAAGAAATAGATAATGTAAGCAGGAAGCTAGAAAAACTAAGAAAAAAAGGAAACGTTAGAAATAAAAAACATTGTAACAGAAATTAAGAATGCCTTTAATGTTTTTATCAGTATACTGGACACCACCAAAAAAGAATCAGTGAGCTTGAAAACGTGTCATTAGAAACTTCTAAAATTGAAAAGAGAAAAAATAATAAAATAAAAAAAACTGAATACTTGAGATCTTTGGGAAAATTACAAAAGTTATAATACATACATAATGAGAGTAACAGAAGGAGAAAAAGCAAAGAAAGAGAAATACTTGAAATAATAATGGCTAAGAATTTTCCAAAATTAATGGTAAACAACAAACCACAGATCCTATATGCTCAGAGAACATAAAAAATTGTCAATAGCAAAAATGTCTAGACCTAATAATTTGCTATATTCAAACTACAGAAAATCAAAGACAAAAAGAAAATCTTGAGAGATAAAAGAGGTGGGAAAAACTTAAAATATTTAAAATATTTAAGCATTGAAGAAAAACACAACCAACCTAGAACCTTCAAAACTTAAAGAGAAATAAAAACATTCTCAGAAAAAAAATGAGGTAATTTGTTGCCAGTATCCCTGCATTGGAAGAAAATATTTTTAAACGTTCTTCAGAGAGAAGGAATATAATACATGTCAGAAACACAGCTCTACATAAAGAGAGAAAAAATGTTAGTCAAGGAATAAAAGCAAAAAACGCCAGGCATGGTGGCTTATGCCTATAATCCCAGCATTTTGGGAGGCTAAAGCAGATGGATTGCTTGAGCCCAGGAGTTCAAGATCAGCCTGGGTAACACGACAAAGGCCTATCTCTACAAAAAATACAAAAATTAGCCAGGCATGGTGGCATGTGTCTGTAGTCCCACCTCACTTCGAGGCTGAGGTGGGAAGATCACTTGAGCCTGGGAGGTTAAGACTGCAGTGAGCTGTGATCACACCACGACACTCTAGACTAGGCAATAAAGCAAGGCCCTGTAAAAAAAAAAAAAGAAAGAAAGAAAGAAACTATTTTATATTCTTTTCTCTTAACTGATCTAACAGATACAGACTATTCATAATAATAATGGTAACAATGTCCTCCGTGATTATAGCTTATAGATAAGTGAAATGACAGGAATCTTATAAGTGACAAAAGGCAGGAAATGGGAATTCTCTGAAATCAGAATATCTGCATTATCCGTGAAGTGATATAGTGATATTTAAAAGTGGACTTGGATATTCTGTAAATGTACATTGCAAATTCTAAGGCAACCACTATACAAAATTTTAGGAAATTTAACTGATACCCTGAGAAAGGAGAAGATATAGGATCATATTAAATATATAATTAAAGCCAGAGAAGGCAGGAAAGGTATGGAAGGTGAAAAAGAAACAAAGAACTAGGACAATAAAGAGAACATAGCCATAAATATGGTTGATATTAAAGCAAATATATCAATAATCACTTTAAATGTGAATGGTCTAAATACATCAATTCAAAGACAGAGGCTGTCAGGGTAGGTGAATAAACAAATCCAACTCTATGGTGTCTACCAGAAATTGGCTTTAAATATATGAAAACAATAAGATTAAAAGTAAAGGAACAGAGAAAGATATACCATGCTAACTAATCAAAGCAAAGCTAGGGTAGCTATATTAATTTGAGACAATGTGGACTTCAGAGCAAGAAAAATGATTAGAGATATGGAGGGACATTACACAATGATCAAAAGGTCATTATTCAAGAAAACGTAGTAATACTTAATAAGCATGCACCTAACAACATAGCAATAAAATTCATGAGGCAAAAACAGATGGGACTGCAAAGAAAACATACAAATTCATTATATTTGCAGCCTTCAGTACCATCTAACTGTAATTCACAGATCCAACAGGCTGAAAATCACTAAGAATATAGTTGAACTTGGCACATCACCAATCAACTGGATCTAATTGATACTTACAGATTACTCCATTCAACGACAGCAGAATACACATTCTTCTCAAGCTCTATGGAACATTTAATAAGACAGATCTTATTCTGGGCTATAAAACAAACCTTAACAAATTTAAAAGAACAAAAGTACAAAGTACAGTGTCATTCCACAATACATTTAAACTATATTACCCTATTACCAAAAGTAGATAAAGGTACTATAAGAAAAAAAACTACAAACCAACATCTCTCATGAATAAAGATACAAAAATCCTCAATAAATTGTTAGCAAACTGAATTCAACAATGTATAAAAAGAATCATGTGCCATAACTAAGCTGGGTTTATCCCAGGTATGCAACACTCATGCAATATTCAAAAATCAATTAATGTAATCCACCACATCAACAGACTAAAGAAAAAATTATATGATCAATAAGAAATGAAGAAATATCATTTGGCAAAATCCAAAGCCCTTTTATGATTTTTAAAAACTATCAGCAAACTAAGAATAGTAGAAATTTCCTCAATTTCATAAAGAATATCTGCAAAAAACAAATAGCTAACATCTTAATCATGAGAAAACAGATGCTTTTTCTCTAAGAAAAGGAATAAATCAAGGACATCATTTCTCACCACACCTATTCTACATTGTACTGGAAGTCCTAACTAATGCAGTAAGACAATAAAAAAGAATAAAAGAAATATAAAATGAGTAAAATTATTTTTGTTCAACAACAACAAAAATCTAATAGGCCATTATAGCAAGGTTGCTAGATACAAGGTTAATATACAAAAGTCAACTGCTTTCCTATATACCAGCAAAGAACAAGTGATATTTCAAATTAAACATACAATACCATTTACATTATCATCAAAAAAATGAGATAGTTATAAACCTAACAAAATATGTATAAGATATATGTAAAAAAACCTAAAATACTCTGATTAAGGAAATCAAAGAATAAATAGATCTAAGATCTAAATGGAGCAATAGTCCATATTAAAGAATAGGAAGTCTCAATATTGTTAGTTGTCTGTTCTTTTCAACTCATTTCAGTGCAATCTCAATCAAAATTCCCACAAGCCATTCTGTGGGAATCAAAATGGAATCAACAAACTGATTCTAATTTGAATGGAAAGGCAAAAGACCCAGAAGAGTTAACACAATATTAAAGGAAAACAAAATCAGAGGATTGACACTACCCAACTTTAAAAATTCCTGTAGCCCTACAGAAATCAAGACAGTGTGCTGTTGATGAAACAATAGACAAATAGACCAAATGGAACAGAAGAGAGATAAAAAGAATCACATACATAGAGTCAATAAATTTTTACAAAGAGGCAAAGGAAATTCAATAGAGAAAGGAGTCTTTTCAACAAATAATGTTGGAATAACTAGTCATCCACATGTAAGCAAAAAATGAATCTAATCTAAGACCTTACACCTTACCAAAAATGAACTCAAAGTGGATCATAGATCTAAATATAAAATGCAAAACTATAAAATTCCTAGAAGATAGCAAAGGAAGAAGTGTAGGTGACCTTAAATTTGGTGATGGCATTTTAGATACAACAAACACACAATCCATGAATGAAACATTGATAAGTTATACTTACTAAAATAAAAAGATTTTGCTCTGTAAAAGACACTGTGAAAGAAATGGCAAAGAGCTGAAGAGATACCAAAAAAGATATATAGATGGCAAATAAACATATAAAAAGATGTTCAACATATATGTCATTAAGGAATTGTAAATTAAATCAACAATGAGATGCCACTACAAACCTATCAGAATGGTTAAAATCCAAAGCATTAAAAACACAAAAACTGTCAAGGAACATGGGAGCTCTCGCTCATTGCTGGTAGGAATGCAAAACACTACAGCTACTTTGAAGACAGTTTAACAGTTTCTTACAAAGTTAAATATAGTATTACTATATGATAGAGCAATCGTGCTCCTTGGTTTTTACTTGTGTAGAAAATATATGTCCCTACAAAAGTTATGCAGTATCTAACAGGCATTGAGTTGTTTTGCACCTAATTAATAAAGAAATTGTTGGACTTCTTTTGTGGTTTAGGAGTATTGTGAAAAAATTACTGAAACCATATAGGTACCAAGAGCCTCTTTCTAAACTGTTTACAAAAGACTGTGTAAATACTGATCACAAGAAAGCATATGTAGCTGTACAAATATCAGATAAACATTAAAACAAAATACGTTTTTAAAAATTTATTTATTTTATTTCTTTTTTGGAGACGAAGTCTCACTCTGTCACCCAGGCTGGAGTGCAGTGGCACAATCTCGGCTCACTGCAACTTCCACCTCCCTGGTTCAAGAGATTCTCCTGCCTTACCCTCCCAAGTAGCTAGAATTATAGGCGCGTGCCACCACACCTGGCTAATTTTTTGTATTTTAGTAGAGATGGGGTTTTAGCATGTTGCCCAGGCTGGTCTCAAACTCCTGAGCTCAGGCAATCTGCCCGACTCGGTCTCCCAAAGTGCTAGGATTACAGGTGTGAGCCACTGCGACCAGCCTATTTATTTTTAACTTTCATTTTAGGTTCAGGGGTACTTGTGAAGGTTTGTTACACAGGTAAACTCATGTCATGGAGGTTTGTTGTACAGATTTTTTCATCACCCAGGTATTAAGACCAATATCCAATAGTTATCGTCTCTGCTCATCTCACTTCTCTCACCCTCTACCCTCAAGTAGACCCCAGTGTCTTTTGTTCCCTTTGTCTTCATGAGTTCTCATCATTTAGCTCCCACTTATAAGTAAGAACATGCAGTATTTGGTTTTCTGTTCCTGCATTAGTTTGCTAAATATAAGGGCCTCCAGCTACATCCATGTTCCTGCAAAAGACATGATCTTGTCCTGTTTTCTGACTGTATAGTATTCCATGGTGTATATGTACCACATTTTCTTTATCCAGATAATTTGTCATTGATGGGCATTTAGGATGATTCCATATCTATGCTTTTGTGAATAGTGCTGCAGTAAACATTCATGTGCATGTATCTTTATGGTAGAATAATTTATATTCCTCTGGGTATTTACCCAGTAATGGGATTGCTGTGTTGAATGGTAGTTCTGCTTTTAGCTCTCTGAAGAATCACCATACTGTTTTGCACAATGGTTGAACAAATTTACACTCCTACCAACAGTGTATAAGTGTTCCCTTTTCTCCACAACCTCGCCAGCATGTGTTGTATTTGACTTTTAAATAATAGCCATTCTGACTAGTATGAGATGGTATCTCACTACGGTTTTGATTTGTATAAAACAAAATGCATTTTCAGAGATTAAGAAACAGTCTCCATTTACCAGGTAAAAAGTATAAATTTGTACACAATAAATAAATAAGATATTGTCCAAATATATAAACCAATTTGACAGAACTACCATAAGGCATAGAGAAATCCATAATCACAGTGGGAGAAATTAACATACATCTCTTGGTAATACAGAACAAACAGAAAAACTTCAAAGAAAAAAGTAAGGACTGAACAGAACAATAAACATATACATTGATCTAATAGATGTATACAAAAGACATACTGACTAAACAGTCACAAAGCTAAGAACAAAATTCTTCAGCTTACTCTAATTAAAAATAAATCAATGCTATTGAAAATTATCATACTATTTAGTGTTTCCATTTTGATAGCTCCAAATATCTTAGCTGGAGATTTCCTTTTTGAAAATGCAACTTTATCCTCAGGTAAAAAATCTTCATCTAATACCTCTTCCATTTTCTGAGCTACAAAAAAGATGCTTTTAATCCATTAAATAGAGAAATGAATTTATCAAAAAAAACCTCTGTGATTCAAAATACATATCAATTATCCCTCAATATTTCCTCTCATGTTTTGAAATAATATAATCAAATACCACGTTGTTGAGACAGTGAGTTATAGGCTGAGTATGTAAAGTGTAAAAATATAGAACTTTTCAAGAAAACGGTTTCATAAGGTATTCATATTTTATAATAAAGTTAAATTTTTATAACAGAGATGGGTAATAAAAATGATAAAAACATATTAAAAATAAACTTTAAAAGGAGATTCAAAAACAGATCAGGTAAGAAATACAGAAAACATAAGTGATAGTATATTAACCCACAAAATATCAGTACTTACATTAAATATGAATGTGTTAAATGTTATATTTTCAATTCAAAGATTACCACATTGGATTTAAAAAATAACTAGAATACATTTAACACATATAATACAGCTAAGCTATAATAATACAAAAAGGTTGAAAGTATAATGATGAAAAACTGTGTTCTGCAAATGCTTATATTAAAAAGATGCTATGTTAATACCTGACAGATCAATGGCAAAGAAAGTTACTACAAAATGTCCATCATATCATGGGTGAGGCTACACGTAGGTGGGGGAAGGTGGTATATGAGAAATCTCTATCTTCCTGTCTACTGTGAACATAAGAATGATCCAAAAATTAAGTCTATTTTTAAAAATGTCCACCATAAAGACAATAGTTTCGGCACTCTTAAGAAAACTTAACAATTTAAAATGTCTATGTATATAATAAAGAAGCTTTAGAAACAGAACAAAAACTGGCAGAACTACAAAGAGATAGAGAAATAAGTAATCACAGTAGAATTTAAAATACCTTTCTCATAAATGATAAAATAAACAGAAACTCAATGAAGTTCAGAACACATGAAAAATATAATTAATCAACGACAATGGAGAATATACATATATACACACACACGTTTTCTATATATACACATATATGTATACATGACACGTAAAAATCATATTTATGATTGAACATATAAACAAAGGAGAGAATTTTAACTAAAACCATTACACAATATTCTTAATGATTGTATTTACTTTGAAGTCTCACTTTTCTGCCAGTACTAAGTTTTGTAATTTGAGATGGGCTTTTTAAAATTAAAACTTTATTTCAGGTGGAAGATTTTCATCTACTATTTCATCCATCTTCTCAGTTGCATAAAGAAAGGCTTTTAACCCAATAAAAAGTGAAAAACACTTTACTGTAAAGTCTCTGAATTATTAATATATAGAAAGAACCATTCAAAGTTTCCTATCAGTTTTGTTTTGTTCTCTTTTTTTGAGACAGAGTCTCACTGTCGCCCAGGCTGGAGTGCAGGAGTCGATTCAGCTCATTGCAACATCCACTTCACGGGTTCGAGGAATTCTCCTGCCTCAGCCTCCTGAGTTGCCCGGACTACAGGCGCCTGTCACCACGCCCAGCTAATTTTTGTATTTTTAGTAGAGACGAGGTTTCACCGTGTTAGCCAGGATGGTCTCAGTCTCCTGACCTTGTGATCCGTCTGCCTCAGCTTCCCAAAGTGCTGGGATTACAGGTGTGAGCCACTGTGCCTGGCCCTATCAGTTTTATAAGACTTTACACTAGTCAATACAATTTAAATAAATGTCACACAATAAAACCTCTGATGCATTTTCAAAATGAATCATGAAGGTAAATGCAAAACCCATCAGAGTACTCTTCCTGAACGTATGTGGAGGCACTCTTGTTACTTCATACATACACTTAGAAAGTTGAAATTAGACTTTATTTTACTAAGTGTACTCACATTTTTAAAAGTTTTTTTATGACATAGGTGACACACTGAATAATTAAACTGATTAAAAGTAATTCCAAAATAAAGAAAGAAAGAAAATAGAAAGTAATCTGAATCAAACAAAAAAATTGAAAAACACCCCCACCCAAAATATTTAAATCCAAATATATCAGTAAGTACAATAATTGTAAATGGATTACATATTTTACATATTCTAAAAACAAAGACACACATTGAACTGATAAACAATTTAACTATAAGTTCTTTATTAGAGATATGACTGAAAAAAATGCAAACATTAACCAAAATTACTCTGTAGTAATTATGTCAATGTCAGACAAAATAGACTTTTAGTCAAAAGACCTTACTAGAGACTAAGATGATCCCTTTCATAAAAATAAAAGGTTGAGTTCATAAGGAAAACCTAACTTTTTACTTGTATACATCTAATAATGTAGACAGTATAAGGAAAATGGACAGTACTGTAAGAAGAAATAGGTAAATCCACATAGTGGGATAATTTAATATACATCTCTCAATAATTGATAGAATAATCAAGATCCAAGGAAATCTAGAAATAAATTTAAATAACACAACAAAAAATGAGTTCAGTGGATGCCTGTAACATTGTAGCAGAATACATATTCATGGACAAAATTCTGCTTAATTAAAATTTCATTAATGTAATTACAAATAATTTAATAATATTAATTATTTCCATATTTACTATGGAATCTCTTCTTTCTAGCAGCTCCAGTTGCAGGCAAAAGATTTTCCTCTGATACCTCATCTTTTTCTGGACTACAAGAAGGAAGGCTTTTAAAAGCACTAGAGAACTGAATCTATGGTGCAAACTCTAGATTCACAATATATATTAATTACTCAATGATATTTTGTCTTTTTTTAATGATATAAGCACATCGGTGTCTAGTTAAAATATAAGCATAAAAATACATTTTTACTTGTGCCAAAAGCTGTTCTGTTAATTTTTATATACATGGGTATTAAATACATTTTATTTGTAAACATTATTTTATTTACTACTATAAACATTATTATAAATACTTGTATATTTAAAATTTTTCCTTTTCTTATTATATTCATACTTTAGGTAAAGCTTAAAATTTTTGGTACCAAATATTGCTAAGGAAAAATGTATAATGATAAAAAATAGAGTAGAAAGAGAGTGAAAGAAACATACCATGTAGGAAAAATAGGAGAAGCCAAGAAAAATGATATAATTGCACCTAAAAAATCAATAATTAGATTATGTATGGTTATAAGAGATAATTAAAAGAAAAAATATCAGACTAAATATGAGCATATACCAAACATCACATATTCTCTCTTGTAAGCTGGAGTTGAACAACGAGACATATGGACACGTCAGGGACAACACACACTGAGGCCTGTCTGGAGTAGGGGGCAGGAGTAGGGGCAGCATTAGGAAGAACAGCTAATAGGTGCTAGGCTTAATACCTGGATGATGGGTTGATCTGTGCAGCAAACCACAATGGCACACATTTACCTATGTAACAAACCTGCACATCCTGGACATGTATCCCAGAACTTAAAATTCAAGCTGATTTTAAAAAGAGTATACACAATTATAAGTTTCTTACAATAGACATAGCAAAATCACAAAGAAACAAAGAAGTTAATAGGATGAAAAAATGTATCAAGCAAATACCAACCGGAAGAAAGTTTGTGGAGCCATAATAACAGATAAAGTAGTTATTAAGGAAAACAAACAAAAATTATGAAAATGGTAAAGTGAATCCTTTCATAAGGAAAAAACTGTTCTGTCTTTGAAGAATATAAATTTAAGTTTACTTGCACACACAAAAAAATAGAGCATTATAAGATACAAAGCAAAACCTG
The DNA here is from genome assembly GCF_024542745.1 of Macaca thibetana thibetana. Classification (NCBI taxonomy): domain Eukaryota; kingdom Metazoa; phylum Chordata; class Mammalia; order Primates; family Cercopithecidae; genus Macaca; species Macaca thibetana. Next base: position 32,484,641 of record NC_065586.1, on the reverse strand, counting down.
ATACTTACACAAGAAGAAAGAGAAATCCACAAAGTGGCAGATTTGACACAGGTAACTCAGTAATTGTAAAAGAAACAAGTCATCAATAAAGATCTAGTAATGTGATGGAAATAAGTAGCAAAAGAAGCATATGGTTCAAGGCATATTTATGAACCAAGAACAAATTTCTCCTGAATTTAATAAAAATAATTGATAAGATTTATAAATAATTACTTACTTTTTCTTGAAGTTACTTTAGCTTGAAGTTTTTTGGTTTGAGATTCTCTTCTTGATAATAAAACTTTCTCCTCAGGCAACAGATGCTCAAGTGATATATCCTTTTTTTGGATTTCAAAAGGAAATGCTAAATAGAAAAAAAAGATAGATGTGCAATAGAACTTCTGGATATGCCAAGTAATCATCAGACTTTCCACCCATGGGAGTCAAATGAGAAAATCATATGAATAGTTTTCATGAGCATGTGAGGAGGTAGTGATACTACTTAGTAATTAACGACCATTCAAATACCAACCAAAAAGTATCATTACTTTTGTTCTCTAGTTATCATAGGGTATTCACACATTAGGTCAAAGTCAAAAGTTGATAAAATATAGTCTGAAGTACACATTGGTGAATCAAAGGAAAAGATCTGATGAGTTCAATATAAAATAATTTAAAGTTATCAATAATTATTATACTTACTTTTGTGCTTTTCCACTCCGGGATTTATTTGTTTCTTTTCTTGCATTTGGAGTTTTGACTTTGAATCTTGATGAACAGAAACCACATTTTCATTTGGTACTACAATATGAGCTATATCAAGAGATGCATTTAGTCCACCAAATGGAAAAATAAATCTATGAATGTATAACATGTACATTTCTCTTATTTTTATAAAGTTATAAGTAAATTACCATAATGCTATATCTGACACAAAAATAGAATAGTTTTAATGGCTGTTATGGAAGCTAACCCATTATTTCATAAATATTCTGAAGCATCAAATAAAGTTTATATTGGTCTCCAGGATTCATAAGTTTACACTTTAATACATAATCAAAATACTTACATATTACATGATGATTTATACTTTAGCTTAATATATAATCATAGGTCAAACAATGAAAATGCACATGCATAAGCTCATTCATTATAGCATTATTTGTAATTGCCACAAACAATGGTATAATTACAGTATATAATTATATGGAGATGGGGCTGAGAGTTTCCAGAGAACCTGTGAGCTAATTCGCACCCAAGGATTGCTGTTAGTTCTAAACAGCTACCAGGCAATGATAGACAGCCTATGTCCCAGCAAAGTATTGAGACTCATGGTTAAATTGTAAAGGATTTCTTTTTAAATGTAGAACCTTTTGAGATCACTTTACCTATCTACCGAAGGCACCTTAGAACATTATGTATTCTTCTTAAACTTAATGAGAAAAAGTGGTACCTTGTGGAATGAGTCACTACAGATCCCCTCCTTCAGAGTATCAGGACAGAGAAGCTTCACTCAAGGAGGAGAAAGAAAGGGGGTATATGAGATGCCAACTTCAAGACCCTCTCATTCCTCAGCTTAGTAATTGCTTGGGCTCTTTTCACTTGGGCATACCCATGATGAACCTACCACTAAAATCATGTTTGGCCCACCCTTGCAGAGGCTAGAGCAGCCCTGTGAATCACAACGCTGGTAGTCCTTTGGTTCTACAATCAAGAGTAAGAACAATAGAGGAGGTGGTTGACCAGACTCAGATTTCTAGGTTCTTTCATGCCACTCTTGCTGAGTTTCCAATTCAATGAAACTCCCGCATAAGGTCAGGTCATATGTTCTGTGACAAAATCCAGAACTTAACTGAAAAATTTTCAGGCATGGGAAAAGCAGCAGTTCCTGAGGTAGAAAAGACTGACCAGCAGGAAAGTGATGTATTAGGTTGGTGCAAAAGTAATTTAATGGCAAAAACCGCAATTGCTTTTGCACCAACCTAATAAAATGGCAATCAAGCGCCCTCTCCTGAATGATGCATGTAGAGACAATCTCTAAATCGGGCTACTAAACAATGAAGTTGATGGGCCCTACTAGGGTCAGCACATTGAGGACTCTATGATTAATAAAATATTACTCCCTCTACCCTTCCCTGTGAATTTGGAGATGAATTGATGAGCCCCTCTAATTTTTACTGAGAACTCTCATCTTCCAACAATGAACAAGACCAGGGGTTAGGCTAAGTCCCAAATCCCCAGTGGGGACCCGGTTTAGAGTTAAATGGGAAGGTGTGGATAATTATATTTCTTGGGCCTTTGGATACTGGTATATAAGTGACTATGAATATATACTCCAGCATCAGAATGAAGGGGAAACTGATAATTCTCTCTAGTTTGAAGTCTGAGGTCACCACCAATGGGGACTTTATCTAGACCCAACTTTGGGTGGGTCTCTTTGGCCAATTACAAATTCTACTGTTATAGTGCACACTACACAATATATTTTGTTATAAATATATCACTAAGTGAACACCTGCTCACCTTTGCCCACAAGCACTGAAGAAAATTGCTCAGTTAGGGTCATTTTAGTGGGGCATGTGAAAGGCCATGAACCTACCCGACTACCTTGTGCTGTTGTTTCTCAAAAACAATACTGATTGCTTGGGGTAAAAAAGGAAATAAATGCCTTCACTGCTGTACTTAAGGATGACAAAGTTTTCTGTGAGACTAATCCTCCATTGAACAGCTCCATCTGACCTGTGCACATGACCTCAGATGCACACAGCCTCAATGCATTATTGGCTGCTCAATGCCACAGTGCAGCCCTGGGTACTGGCAGTACCTGACTTTGTGACTGTCATAGACGTTACTGCCTGAGAGAAAAGAACTTAGTATACAACAACTGATATACAAAATTCCTTTTTCAGCATCCCTGTCCACACCAATGATAAGGATCAGTGTATTCTTATGTGGAGTAGATTGCAATATATCACTAATGTCCTTCGACAAGACTACCCAAAATCCCCAACTATCTATCATCCATGGATAGGGCGTAACCTGGAAAAATTTCTGCTCTTGGAGGGTATACTAGCTTTCTACTATATTGAAAGCATTTTCCTGGTGGGTCCAGACACAGGCACCAACTAATAAAGACTGGCTGGGCCATTAATACATACAAAAACTTAGCACTAAAGTGAAATCCTTGTGTTGTAATCTGGGAAGGAGCACATCGCATTCCAGAGGAGATGACTGCCTATCTTTTGGTCCTCTCAATCCCCTAAAATGAAAAGGAAGCTCAATCATTGTTGGTCATGGACACTTTAACACTCCCCACCACACAAGAAACTTGGGATGGCCACCCATCTATGAGAGTACCAAGAAGACCTTACCTTTGTGTGGCGCTCAACTAACAAAATGCCCTAGGGCTAACCAACAAGCCTTCAGGACTATCCTTCTCCTTGGCTCCTGTAATTCCCACTTGCTCTTTGAGTTACAGATCTCAACAACCTCTCAGTTTGTTGACTGAAGGCTAGAGAAGAACAACATCGCTACACGTGATAAGTGATCATTGGGTATAATCTCCAGGAAACTGTAATCTCCCAGAGTCAGCTGAAAGGTACACTCTTTGAGATACTGTAGGCCAATTATTGGGCCTTGATAGATATTGAGTGCTTGTCCAATGGCTGTGAAATAATCTTATGACCAGAAATTCCAACATGAAGTTAACATTTTCATTTTTGCTCTCTACTTACCTTAAGGTGTTCATACTTCAGGCAAAGTCTACAATTTCCTTAAAATATATGCTGAAATATACATTCAGGAATCAAAGAAAAAGATCTTCTGATAAGTTCAATTTTAAAATAATTTAAAGTTATCTATAATTACTACACTTACTATTACGCCTTTCCCTTCCAGGAGTTACTTTTTTCTTTTCTTGCATTTGGAGTTTTGACACTGAATCTTGATGAACAAACATAGAATTTTTATCTGGTACTACAAAATGAGCCACATAAAGAGATGTATTTAGTCCGCAAAATGAAAAAACAAATCTATTGTGAAATCTCTATATTTGAAGTTTATAACAAGTATACAGCAATATTTTTTCTCATTTTTATAAAATTATAAGTAAATCACCATAATTGAAATCTGACATTAAAATGATGAAAATAGTTTTAATGGGTGTTACAAAAGCTGTCTCATTATATCATAAATATTCTAAGGCATCAAGTATATTTTCTATTGGTCTTCAGAATTCATGGGTTATTTACACTGTAGGTTAATAATAATAATAGACCAAACAATAAAAATTTGTGTGCACATTATTCATTACCATATTATTTGTAATTGCAAAATATTCAACTCACCTAAATATTCAAGTATAATATATTGACTCAATAAACAAAGATATATACTGTAAATTATAATATGCTATAAATACTCTACATATCACTATACATAATACTATACATATTATGTAAAAATAATAAAGGTTTCTATAAACTAACATGGAGGGATTTCTAGAAGATAATGTTAAGTGAAAAATAATCTTAAAAACAGGATATCTGGGATGGTAACTTTTGGGTCAGAAATAACCAATCAGAAAAAAATAGAAATAGAGAAATATTAACCTTTTCAAAATGAGACACAGGTAAAATAAGGAAGCAAACACTGTAGTTGGTTATCTACAAGACAACAGGGTAGGAAAAAGGAAGGGAATACAAAGAGAAGGACTGTGGCAGAAATTATATTCTTCTAAGAATATCTTCTGTATAATATTTACTTTTGGCGATAGGATAATGTTCTACATATTTGATATGGTTTGGACGTGTGTCCCCTCCAAATCTCACGTTGAAATGTGATTTCTAAGGTTGGAGGTATTGCCTGGTGGGAGGTGTTTGGGTCATGGGGGCAGATCCTTCACAAATGGCTTGGTGCCCTCTCTATGGTAAGGAGTTCACATAAGATCTGGTTGTTGATGAAGATTTTGGGATGTCCCCCATCTCTCTCTTGCTTCTCTTGCCATGTGACATGCCCTTCCCTTCCACCATAGCTAAAATCTTCCTGAAGCCTCATCAGATGTTGAACAGATGTTGGTACCATGCTTGTACAGCCTGCATAACCATAAGCCAAATAAGCCTCTTTTCTTTATAAATTACCTAGCCTCAGGTATTCCTTTACAGCAATGCAAAATGCATGAACGCAATATTCTAAAAATAAAATTAATTCAATAAGGATAAGAAGCAGGAACTAAAACTGAAACTTAATAAAATGAACCTACTACATGGAACAAAAAACAAGTACTAATTCATGTAACTAATAAATACAGTATTCGAAACATACCCTCAGTCTTGGGCAAGAGTGTTGGGGGCAGACTGCAAACAAATCATGAAATTCTTTTAGTATGTTTGTTTTTGTAGTAGTATATGCTAAGCAATTCTGTAAGTTTCAAAGTATTACAGGATAGAGCAAATGCATAAATTGGTTGGTGCTTTGAGAGTCAGGATTCAAAATACAAAAGAAAGGACACACACATACAAAATGAAGGAAGTCAAGAATAAGCCCTGAGACACTAAAATTAAAGGTGTCCAAGAGGTCTCATGATTTCTAAAATATGTGTATTCATGTACACATGCATGCATATGTGCCCGTGCATGTTTATGTATAAATATATACACATAAACATGTGTATGTACATGTAAGTAGATATATACACATAAATATATATGTGTATTCTAAGGAGTATGGGTTCAAGTTAAAATCTTGTGTGTGATCTTTCAGGCACACCCATAGACAAGTACAAAGGTATTATCTGGCAGTTATCCTGGAAGACAGCTTTCCACCCCACACTGGATGTAACATAGAGCCAGTGCACTGTGTTCTCTGTACGGATGTGCAGGTATGGGTTCAGATCTCTCCAGACCAACCATGCTCTTACTCATCTCTGCACACCTAGCTCAGGAACCCTCCATTTGGAGTCCTTCTTGTGAGGGAGTAGAGAGTTCGACTAAGGCACTGTATTATTCAGGGGACTCTGCTTAGATGACATTACTGGGGAGCCTTGAAGACAACTTTCTTCTGACAGTGTTCAGTACTTTTCCACGCCTGGTCTTCTCCACATGCCACATCTATATAATGGCAAGAACTTTTTATTTGGGGTTCCCGTGGCAATGAAATGATACCCCCATTTTTAAATGAAACATCTGCCACTCACCTGGTTCCTTTAATGGGGAAAAGTGGAATTCTGCTAAAGCTGGGCCCTTTCCTGCGTAGACTCTTGCTTATATTATCACAGTATCTGAAAAAAGGCTTAATTATTCCTTTCAGTTTGACTTGTTATATTAATTGACTAACTCAATAACTGGCAGCTCTCTCACTGACAAAGTGGTACAGTGAGCAGAGTTGACCAGTAAATATGTTGCCTTTCTAGAAAGGAAAAGAACCCTGAGGATCCCATGGAGATTTTTTGGGAGATGTTAGAGAAATGCATGGGACACTCATGGATGATGGTAATGAATCCTTTGCAAGAGTCTGGGAGTCCCATTAGAGCACTTCGCCAGCCATGACAATGTGTCTCAGGAAGTATTTTGTGGGCCCTGGGGTTGCTTTGGGGGAATGCTAGTGATTGTTTATATAAGACTTTTCAGGTCTCAGGGAGAACTAATCATCCTTCCCTTTAGCTTCCAATTCCCTGGCTGAGCTTGCTTGGTGGGTTAAATTATAAACCCCAAAGAGGAACTCTAGGAAAGCTGGGGAAGCAATCCCTACCTAGTAATACAATCTGAGAGGCAATGGCAATAAAAGTCATCAGAGACCCTGAGTTGCTGAGCTGCACCCAGTTACCAGTGTTAGCTCTAAGCATGTCTCTGACACTGAAAGACAGCCTGTGATGCAGCAAATTATTGAGACTCATGCCTAAAATGCAAAAGAATGTAGAACCCTTTGGAGTTACTTCACCCATCTATCTGAAGTGATCTTAGAGACTTGGGTTTTTCACCTCCATGATGTAGAAGGAAAACTTAGTGAGAGTGTCATCTTGTGGGGTGTATCATTATAGATCCCCACTTTCAGAGTATACTCTTAGGAGCCACTTTGCCTAAAGAGGAGGAGGAAGAGAGGACTGGGATGAAAGCCTGCAAGCATCCAAAACCATCTACATTCTCAGCTGGATATTACTTGAGCTTAGAAAGATTTGGTCCAACACAATAAGTTCCTTGACTTTAAAAAACATAGTTGGACTATTCTTCCAATGTATACAGCTTCCCTGTGAGCCACCCTGGTGGTAGCTGAGACTGTTAACGAGACTCAGTTTTTTAGGTTCATTCGTTTTACTCCTACTGGTTATTGAACTCAATTAAACCTCCTCATAAGGCCATGCTGATCAGTCTGTGACACAATCCAGATATTCACTGATGACAAATCATCAGAATTGAAAAAGGAGCTGCTGCACAGATAGCAACAACTGGCTGGCAGAAAGAGTGATGTAAAACTGGTAATCACACGCTCTCTCCAGGACCATCTGGGCAAGCACTTTCACAACAAGATCGCTGGTTCTGGTTACTTATGTGTGGGTTCTCAAAGAGGAAATTGATGGGCTCTCCCATCAAGGAACTCATGGCAAGGTAGTGAGCCATGGTGCCCTAGAGGGTGGTCTGCTAGGGTCTACAAAGTAATGGATCCTGATTAATAAAGTGCTATTCCTTCTGCTCCTCTCAGTGAAGCTGCAGGAGAACTGGAGACTCTCATTCAACTCTTAACTGATGTCTCAGCTTTCAAAACTAAACAAGACTAAGTATTAGGCCAAGGTCCCTATGTCCCTATGAAGAACGGTGGTTGTTCTTTTCTTTTACCTTGTTATATAAGGTAAAAGTTCAATAGGGATATAGAGGAGCACTGCATTTCTTGGGCCTTTTGGATTTGGTGCACAACTAACTGTGATCTCCGTAATCCCTAACACTATGATGGGAGGGTTATGGGTTGAATTGTGCCCCTCTGAAACAGATAAGTTGAAATCCTAACCCTCAGTATCACAGAATGTGATCTTATTTGGAAATAGGAACTTTACAGAGATAAATGAAAATGCAGTCATTAGGTGGGCCTTAATTTAATATAAATGTTGTCCTTATAAAAACAGAAAATTGGAGCACCCACACACACTGGGAAAATGACATGTGAAATTGAAGGCAGAGATTGGGGTGATGCATATAGAAGCCAAGGAATGTCAAAAATAGCAACCCACAAGGAGCTCGGGCAGAGGCATGGAATTGATTTTCCCTCTAGTTCTCAGAAGGAACCAACCTTGTCAACACCTTGGTCCCAGACTTCTAGCCCGCTGAGTATAATTTTTTGTTGTCAAAGCCACCCAATTTGTGGGTAGTTTGTAATGGTAGCCCTACCACTGGGAAGTGGATCACTGCTGTAACAAATATTTTAAAATGTGTAAATGACTTTGGAATTGGGTAATGGGTAGAGGATGCAAGAGTTTTGAGGTGTATGATAGAAAAAACTTAGATTACCTTGAAGAGATTGTTGGTAGAAATATGCATATTAAAGGTGATTCTGGTGAAGGCTCAGAAAGAAAAGGGAAGAACTACAGAGAAAGCTTCTCTCATCTTAGATATACACATATATTGTCATGAACAGAATGTCAACAGAAATATGAATGTTAAAGGTGCTTCTAGTGAGGTCTCAGATGGAAATGAAGAACATATTGGAAACTGGAGGAAAGGTGATCTTTGTTATAAAATTGCAAAGAGCTTGTCTGAATTCTGTCTGTTGGGTGGAAAGTAAAATTTGTAAGCAATGAACTTGGATATTTATCTGAGAAGATTCTAGGTAAAGTGTTTAAGGCACATCTTGGTTTCTCTTTTCTGTTATAGTAAGATGCAAGAGGGAAATGGATAAATCAAATAAGGAATTGTTAAGCAAAATGAAAACAGATCATAAAATTCAGAAAATCTTCAGCCTATCAGTATTGAAAAAAAATAAGAAAGCACATTGTGGAAAGAACACCAAGGACATGACTGCACAACTATTTGCTAAATAGATGAGATATGTGAATTGTGGATCTAATCAACCATCTCAGCAGAAATCCTGACAACTTGAACTGAAGGAGATAGAGAAAGGATGAAATAGAAATTGACTTTCAGATTGCTAAGATTCTATAGACAGGGAACCGGTCAATAAACTATTCTGCTGCAATTGTGTTATCCTTCAAGAGAAAGGAACAATGACCCTAAGGATGGTCCCAATACCAGTGGGGCTTCTACTGTCACCAAGAGCTCAGAAGACACAGGCCAGATGGGTGGGCCGTTGCCCCTTCTGTTTGAAGACGTGGGTCACCACCTACATCAAAGGAGGCAGGGCCATACCCCACTGGGCCCAGAGGACAGGGGATTGAACCAAGAGGACTACTTTCAAGTCTGAAAATCTAAAGAAATTTACCCTGCCAGATTCTGAATTTGTTTGGGACTTGTGACCCCTTTTATTTCTTCCAATTTTTCCCTTTAGGAATGAAAATGTCTGTCCTATGCCTGCCCCACCACTGCATTTTGGAAGCAGATAATGCAACGTCTGGTTTTACAGGTTCACAAACGAATAGGACTTCTGCACAGGATGAATCATATCTCAAGTCTCTCCCATAATTATCTAAATGATTTAAACGATGAAATTTGGAACTTTGAGTTGATGATGCTTAGAGAAGATTTTGGAAATAGCATTGAACTTTTGGAGATGTTGTGATGGGGTGAATGTATTTTGCATGTGGGAAGAACATGACTATTTAGAATCAGAGAGTAGACTGTTATAGGTTGAATTGTCCCCACTATCTTCCCCAAATTTGTAGAATTCCTAAACCCTAGTGCCTCAGAACATGATTTTGTTTGGAAATAGAGTCTTTACAAAAGTAATCAAGTAAAAATGAGATCATAACAGTAGGCTTTAGTCCAATATGAATAATATCCTTACAAAAACAGGATATTTAGGTAAGAGACAATTATACTGAGAAAAAGTCATGTGGGGATGAAAGCAGAGACCAGAGTGATGCATCTCCAAGCCAAGGAACACTAAATGTTGCCAATGAACTACCAGAAATTAGAATAGAGGCATTTAACAGATTCTCACTGACAGTCCCTCAAAAAGAACCAACCCTGCTGATACCTTATGTTGTACTACTAGCCTTAAGAACTCTGAGACAGTAAATTTCCATTGGTTAAGCTGCCTAGTTTGTGGTAATTTGTTATGGTAGCACTAGGAACCTAATACAAAGGAGAAACAGACAATCCTCTTTGGCTTGGGGCATGAAGCCAACTTCACTAGCACTCTTACCCAAACACAAGTATGCACGGGTCACTCTGGACCACTAAAACCTCCATTGTTATGGCCCCACTACTGAATGCATAACAGTATAGATATATTGTTTTAGTATATTCCTGCTTGAATTCATTCCCAAGCCCCAAAGAAAATTACTCTAGTCAGGGCCATTTTTTCTTTATCCAGTCTATCATTGATGGGCATTTGGGTTGGTTCCAAGTCTTTGCTATTGTGAATAGTGCTGCAATAAACATACATGTGCATGTGTCTTTATAGTATAATAATTTATAATCGTTTGGGTATATACCCAGTAATGGGATTGCTGGGTCAAATTGTATTTCTAGTTCTAGATCCTTGAGGAATTGCCACACTATCTTCCACAATGGTTGAACTAATTTATACTCCTACCAACAGTGTAAAAGCATTTTCTCCACATCCTCTCCAGCATCTGCTGTTTCCAGACTTTTTAATGATCACCATTCTAATTGACATGAGATGGTATCTCATTGTGGTTTTGATTTGCATTTCTCTAATGACCAGTGATGATGAGCTTTTTTTCATATGTTTGTTGGCCACATAAATGTCTTCTTTTGAAAAGTGTTTGTTCATATCCTTCACCCACTTTTTGATTAGATTGCTTGGTTTTTTCTTATAAATTTGTTTAAGTTCCTTGTAGATTCTGGATATTAGTCCTTTGTCAGATGGATACATTGCAAAAATTTTCTCCCATTCTATAGGTTGCCTGTTCATGCTGATGATAGTTTCTTTTGTTGTGCAGAAGCTCTTTAGTTTAATTAGATCTCTTTTGTCAATTTTGGCTTTTATTGTAATCGCTTTCGGTGTTGTAGTCATGAAGTCTTTGCCCATGCCTATGTCCTGAATGGTATTGCCTAGGTTTTCTTCTAGGGTTTTTATGGTTTTAGGTCTTACGTTTAAGTCTTTAATCCATCTTGAGTTAATTTTTGTATAAGGTATAAGAAAGGGATCCTGTTTCAGTTTTCTGCATATGGCTAGCCACTTTTCCCAACACCATTTTTCCTTTCCCCGTTGCTTGTTTTTTTTCAGGTTTGTTAAAGATCAGAGGGTTCCACATGTGTGACATTTTTTTTGAAGCCTCTGTTCTGTTCCATTGGTCTATATATCCATTTTGGTACCAGTACCATGCTGTTTTGGTGACTGTAGCCTTGTAGTATAGTTTTAAGTCAGGTAGTGTGATGCCTGACTTTGTTCTTTTTGCTGAGGATTGTCTTGACTATACGGGCTCTTTTTTTGGTTTCATATGAAATTTAAAGTAGTTTTTTCCAATTCTGTGAAGAAATTCAATGGTAGCTTGATGGGAATAGCATTGAATCTATAAATTATTTTGGGTAGTATGGCCATTTTCACAATATTGATTATTCCTATCCATGAGCATGGAATGTTTATCCATTGGTTTTTCTCTTCTCTTATTTCGTCGAGCAGTGGTTTGTAGCTCTCCTTTAAGAGGTCCTTCACATCCCTTATAAGTTGGATTCCTAGGTATTTTATTTTCTTTGTAGCATTTGTGAATGGGAGTTCACTCATGATTTGGTTCTCTGTTTGTCTATTATTGGTGTATAGGAATGCTTGTGATTTTTACACATTGATTTTGTATCCTGAGACTTTGCTGAAATTGCTTATCAGCTTAAGAACTTTTTGGGCTGAGACAATGGAGCTTTCAAAATATACAATCATGTCATCTGCAAACAGAGACAATTTGACTTCCTCTCATCCTATTTGAATACCTTTTATTTTTTTCTCTTGCCTAATTGCCCTGGCCAGAACTTCCAATACTATGTTGAATAGGAGTGGTGAGAGAGGGCATCCTTGTGTTGTGCTGGTTTTCAAAGGGAATGCTTCCAGCTGCTGCCCATTCAGTATGATATTGGCTGTGGGTTTGTCATAAATAGCTCTTATTATTTTGAGATACACTCCATCATTACCTAGTTTATTGAGTGTTTTTAGCATGAAGGGCTGTTGAATTTTGTCGAAGGCCTCTTCTGCATCTATTGAGATAATCATGTGGTTTTTGTCATTGGTTCTGTTTATGTGATGGATTACATTTATTGATTTGCATATGTTGAACCAGCCTTGTGTCCCAGGGATGAAGCTGACTTGATCGTGGTGGATAAGCTTTTTACTGTGCAGCTGGATTCTGTTTGCCTGAATTTTATTGAGAATTTTCACATTGATGTTCATCAGGGATATTGGCCTGAATTTTTGTTGTTGTTGTTGTTGTGTCTCTGCCAGGTTTTGGTATCGGGATGATGCTGGCCTCATAAAATGAGTTAAGGAAAATTCCATCTTTCTCTATTGTTTGGAATAGTTTCAGATGGAATGGTACCAGCTCCTCTTTGTACCTCTGGTAGAATTTGATTGTGAATCCATCTGGTCCTGGGCATCTTTATTTTTTTTGGGGGGGGGCGGGGGTTGGTAGGCTATTAATTACTATTTCAATTTCAGAACTTCTTATTGATCTATTCAGGGATTCGACTTCTTCCTGGTTTAGTCTTGGGAAGGTGTATGTGTCCAAGAATTTAACCATTTCTTCTAGATTTTCTAGTTTATTTTCATAAAGGTGTTTATAGTATTCTCTGATGGTAATTTGTATTTTTGTGGGATCCAGGGTGATATCCCCTTTATCATTTTTTATTGTTTCTATTTGATTCTTCTCTCTTTTCCTCTTTATTAGTCTGGCTAATTTTGTTAATTTTTTCAAAAAAACAGCTCCTGAATTCATTGATTTTTGAAGGGTTTTTTGTGTCTCTATCTCCCTCAGTCCTGCTCTGATCTTAGTTATTTCTTGTCTTCTGCTAGCTTTTGAATTTGTTTGCTCTTGCTTCTCTAGTTCTTTTGTGATGTTAGGGTGTCGATTTTAGATCTTTCCCACTTTCTCATGTGGGCATTTAGTGCTATAAATTTCTCTGTACACACTGCTTTAAATATGTTCCAGAGATTCTTGTCTGTTGTGTCTTTGTTCTCATTGGTTTCAAATAACTTATTTATTTCTGACTTCATTTCATTATTTACCCAGTAGTCATTCAGGAGCAGGTTGTTCAGTTTCAATGTAGTTGTCTGAGTTTAAGTGTGTTTCTTAATCCTGAGTTTTAATTTGATTGCACTGTGGTCTGAGAGATTGTTATGATTTCCATTATTTTGCATTTGCTGAGGAGTTATAATTTGCTTCCAATTATGTGGTCAATTTTAGAATAAGTGCAATGTGGTGCAGAGAAGAGTGTACACTCTGTTGATTTGGGGTGGAGAGCTCTGTAGATGTCTATTAGGTCCATTTGGTGCAGAGCTGAGTTCAAGTCCTGAATATCCTTGTTAATTTTCTGTCTCATTGATCTGTCTAATACTGACAGCGGGATGTTAAAGTCTCCCACTATTATTGTGTGGGAGTCTAAGTCTCTTTGTAGGTTTCTAAGAACTTTCTTTATTAATCTGGGTGCTCCTGTATTGGGTGCATATATATTTAGGACAGTTAGCTCTTCTTGTTGCATTGATCCCTTCACCATTATGTAATGCCCTTCTTTGTCTTTTTTTATCTTTGTTGGTTTAAAGTTTGTTTTATCAGAGACTAGGATTGCAACCTCTGGGTTTTTTTTTTGCTTTCCATTTGCTTGGTAAATATTCCTCCATCCCATTATTTTGAGGCTATGTATGTCTTTGCATGCGAAATGGATCTCCTGAATATAGCACACCAATGGGTATTGACACTTTATCCAATCTGCCAGTCTGTGTCTTTTAACTGGGGCATTTTCTCATTTACATTTAAGGTTAATATTGTTATGTGTGAATTCGATCCTGTCATCATGATGTTAGCTGGCTATTTTGCACATTAGTTGAGGCAGTTTCTTCACAGTGTCATTGGCCTTAATATTTTGGTATGTTTTTGTAGTGGCTGCTACCAGTTTTTCCTTTCCTTCATATTTAGTGCTTCCTTCAGGAACTCTTGTAAGGCAGGCCTGGTGGTGACAAAATCTCTCTCAGCATTTGCTTGTCTGTAAAGGATTTTGTTTCTCCTTTGCTTTTGGCTGAATATGAAATTCTGGGTTGAAAATTCTTTAAGAATGTTGAATATTGGCCCCCACTCCCTTCTGGCTTGTAGAGTTTCTGCAGAGATATCTGCTGTTAGTCTAATGGGCTTCCCTTTGTAGGTAACCTGACCTTTCTCTCTAGCTGCCCTTAACATTTTTTCCTTCATTTCAACCTGGGTAAATCTGATGATTATATGTCTTGGGGTTGCTCTACTTGGGGAGTATCTTTGTGGTGTTCTCTGTATTTCCTGAATTTGAAAGTTGACCTGTCCTGCTATTTTGGGGAAGTTCTCCTGGATAATATCCTGAAGGGTGTTTTCCAACTTGGTTCCATTCTCCCCATCTCTTTCAGGTACACCAATGAATCGCAAGTTTGATCTTTTCACATACTCCCGTATTTCTTGGAGGCTGTTATTTCCTTTTCATCCTGTTTAATCTTGTCTTCACACTTTATTTCATTAAGTTGATCTTCAATCTCTGATATCCTTTCTTCTGCTTGATCGATTCATCTATTGATACTTGTGTATGCTTCACAAAGTTCTCGTGCTCTGTTTTTCAGTTCCATCAGGTCATTTATGTTCTTCTCTAAACTGGTTATTCTAGTTAGCAGTTCCTTTGACCTTTTACCAAGGTTCTTAGATTCCTTACATTGGGTTAGAACATGCTCCCTTAGCTCAGAGGAGTTCATTATTATCCACCTCCTGAAGTCTACTTCTGTCAATTTGTCAAACTCATTCTCTTTCCTGTTTTATTCCCTTGCTGGCAAGGAGTTGTGATCCTTTGGAGGAGAAGAGACATTTTGGCTTTTGGTATTTTCAGCCTTTTTGCACTGGTTTTTCCTCATCTTCATGGATTTATCTACCTTTGGTCTTTGATGTTAGTGATCTTTGGATGGGGTGTTTGCATGGGTTTCCTTTTTGTTGATGTTGATACTATTGCTTTCTGTTTGTTAGTTTTCCTTCTAACAGTCCAGCTCCTCTTTTGCAGGTCTGCTGGAGTTTGCTAAAGATCCACTCCAGACCCTGTTTTCCTGGGTATCACCAGCAGAGGCTACAGAACAGCAAAGAGTGCTCCCTGCTCCTTCCTCTGGAAGCTTTGTCCCAGAGTGGCACCGGCCAGATGCCAGCTGGAACTCTCCTGTATGAGGTGTCTGTCGACCCCTGCTGGGAGGTGTCTGCCAATCAGGAGGCATGGGGGTCAGGTACCCATTTGAGGAGGCAGTCTATCCCTTAGCAGAGTTCGAGCACTGTGCTGGGAGATCTGCTGCTCTCTTCAGAGCCAGCAGTCAGGTACATTTAAGTTTGCTGAAGCTGCACCCACAGCCGCCCCTTCCCCCAGATGCTCTGTCCCAGGGAGATGGGAGTTTTACCTATAAGCCCCTGACTGAGTCTGCTGCCTTTCTTTCAGAGATGCCCTGCCCAGAGAGGAGGAATCTAGAGAAGCAGGCTGGCTACAGCGGCTTTGCTGCACTATGGTGGGTTCTGCACCCAATTTGAACTTCCCAGCAGCTTTGTTTACACTGTGAGAGGAAAACCACCTACTCAAGCCTCAGTAACGGTGACGCCCCTCCCCACCACCAAGCTTGAGTGTCCCACGTCAACTTCAGACTGCTGTGCTGGCTGCGAGAATTTTAAACCAGTGGATTTTAGCTTGTTGGGCTCTGTGAGGGTGAGATCCACTGAGGAAGACCACTCGGCTCCCTGGCTTCAGCCCCCTTTCCAGGTGCGTGAACAGTTCTGTCTCACTGGCATTCCATGTGCCACTGTCATATGAAAAAAACTCCTGCAACTAGCTCAGTGTCTGCCCAAACAGCCACCCAGTTTTGTGCTTGAAACCTAGGGCCCTGGTGGTGTAGGCATCCGAAGGAATCTCCTGGTCTGCGTAATGTGAAGACTGTGGGAAAAGCATAGTATCTGGGCCAGATGGCACTGTCCCTCATGGCACAGTCCCTTGTGGCTTCCCTTGGCCAGGGGAAGGAGTTCCCTGACCCCTTGCACTTCCTGGGTGAGGCAATGCCCCACCCTGCGTCTGCTCGCCCTCCTTGAGCTGCATCCACTGTCTAGCCAGTCCCAATGAGAAGAACTGGGTACCTCAGTTGGAAATGCAGAAACCACCTGCCTTCTGCATTGGTCTCGCTGGGAGCTGCAGACTGGAGCTGTTCCTATTTGGCCATCTTGCCTGGGAATATAGCCCCCAGTTTTCTAACCAAGCTCCCTCAATGGTTCAAATTAGAGGACCAACAAAGGGCTTTTTACAGTATCCTGGCCAGCCACCCTGATAGTCCTTTGGTTGCATAGTGAGAGTGAAAACAACAGATGATAAGATTGTTGAGCAGACTCAGATTTCTAGATACACTCGTTTCAATTCTGCTGGTTATCAAACCTCCTCCTAAGGTCATGTGGATCAGATATAGTCCAGATATTAACTGGCAAATTTTGAGCATGGAAAACATGGCTGCTGCCCAGATAGCAAACACTGGCCAATAAAAAGAGTGCCATAAAAATGACAATCTGCTCAATCTAGGAAATGGCCTTCTAGAGGAGATCTATCAGATTGGTCACAAAACAACAGGGTCTCAAAGGAGTATGATTGATGGACCCTCCAACAGACAGTGAGCCACGGTGGTCCCACCAGGCACTAAGGTCCATATGGTGATGTCCACTATGAACAGTATGAGTGTTATTTTCTCTAACCTTCTCAGTGAATCTTGAAGCTTGAGTAGTTTGCTTCCTTGATGAAGGAAGTAACCTTATCACATTTAGAGTGATACATTGTGGGGTCTAACATACAGATCCTTCCTACTTTTACCCAGATCTCTCATCTTTCACAAATGAGCATGACTAGGGGTTAGTACAAGGTCCCTATATCCCCAGTGGGGAACTGAGGACCTACACTTAGGACAAAGTTTGAAGTGGGGGTGGGAAAAAATGACATTTCTTGGGCCTTTTGGATACTGGTCAACAAATTACTGTGATCCTCACATTCCCTGACATGAGGATGAGGAGGAAACAAATAATTCTTTCTAGTTTTTAATCTGAGGTCACCACAAACAAGACCTCTTTCTAAACCAACTATGGGGTAGATCCCTTTGGGTCACTATAAATCCCTATTGTCATGGCCTCTACTACTGAATATATTACTGGTTAAATATATTTCCTATATGAACAACTCTAGCATTTACACCCACCTCCTGATGGGATTTGCAGCAGTCCAGGTATTTTGTGGGATATGTGGAAGATCATGACCTACCAAACTACTGGCACCTAGTACCAATGTCTACCAAAACCAGTATTAATACTCTGGGGATAAAAAAGGGAATAATTTCCCCCATTGCTGAGCTTTAAGAAGTCAATTATCTGTACACTATTTCTGCATTCAATAGACCCCTCTGGCCTATGTGAAAGACCTCAGGTGCCTAAACCCTGTACTGATAAGGGTTCTAAAAAGCGTAAGTGCTACCTTTGGCACCAGTGGTAAGCTGACATTGTTGGCACCAGTGGTAACCTGATATTGTGACAGTCAGAGGCTGTTCAGGATGAAGGAACTTGGTATGTACCAGTTGACATAGCAAATGTCCTTTCAGCATTCCTCTCCATGAGGATGATCAGGATTAGTTAGAATTATGTAGGATAGGTTACAATAAACCACTAATATCTTTCCACAAGGCTTCCAAAATTCCCCAACTATTTGTAATCAATGTATAGGTTATGACCTGGACAAAGTTCCACTCCTGGAAGAAGCATTAACCTTCCACACTGTTTATGAAATCATCCTAGTGGGCTCAGACAAGGACACTACCCAAAAGGAACCAGATGCTCTGTTCACCCACCTGCAGCATGTACTGTGCCATTATCATTGGACAAGGCACAAGGACCTAAAACCCAAGTGAAATTCCTGGGTGTAATCTGTAAAGGCTATGGTGTTCCATTCCAGAGATGATGATTGTCATGCCTTCGGCCAGCTCTGACTCAAATAGTAAAAATAATGTGAGCAATAGGAGGGACCATTCATCTGCCACCATGCTCACATTCAAGCCACAGAGATCAGACAGCATCCTCTATCAGGTTGCCATAAAAACCACTACCTTTGAATGGGGCCTTGACCAACATGATACCCTGGAAATCCTTCTACTGGCCACCTTAGCTGCCCTTATACCTCTCTGATTTCCATTTGCTGCTTCAGTTACAGATCTCAGCAATACCTCTGTCTACCGACTGGGACTACTACAGATCAGAGGTGCCCATAAATGGCCAGCAGCAGATGAAAGGTACCCATCTTTTATGAGACAATTATTGGCCTGTTATTGTCCTGAGATGGATACTGAGAGCATAAACTAAGTTGTGTAATAATATTATGACAAGAAATTCTAACCAAAACATATCATTATCTTTGTTTTTGTTCTTGAGTTATGTTAGAGTATTTACACTTTAGAGTATAAATTATCTATAAAATATATGTACTCAAATACATAAGTATGAACCAAAGAAAAAAGTTCTTTTGAGATTAATTTAAAATAATATAAAATAGCTATCATCATTATACTTACTGCTACGTCCTCCTTCAGAAGTTTCTTGTTTCTCTAATTGCACTTGGATTTTTGACACTGCATCTTGATGTTTAAGCATAGGATTTTCACTTGATTCTTCACCATGCGCTATGTTAAGAGAGAAATTTAGCCCCTTACTAAAAAAATAAATCTACTATGAAATCCTAGAGTTCAAATTTATAACAAGCAGAAGCAACATTTTCTTTCATCTTATAAAGTTATAAGTAAACTACCTTAATGCTAGATCTGACATGAAAATGGTGAGAAAACTTTCAATGTGTGTTGAAGACGTATTATTATTTCATAAATATTCCTAGATATTAAATATGTTTTATATTAGTCTCTACTTTCCTTAAGTTATTTATACTTTAGGTTAATACATAATCATAGACCAAACAATGAAAATGCATATGCTCAAGGTCATTCATTACAGCATTATTTGTAATTGCAAAGTATTCAAAACCATTGAGATTTTTAAGCACAGGAGATTAGTTGAATGAACATATATATATACACACACATATATGAACATATATATATACACACACAGAGTTATACGTGTATATATACGTGTGTATATATATATGTGTGTGTGTGTGTGTGTGTGTATATATATACCAGAAACAATAGTATAATATCAATTTGGTACATAATTATGTGTTATCTATGTGTGGATGAATATATATGGTCTATGATATGGTACACATGGCTGTACATACAGTGAGAAGTTATCCTCCCATCTATGCTGATACATCCTACCCTTGCCCAATGTTATTTTGTGGGGAAAATGTAATATTGATGGAGTCAGTGACCTTCCATGTTTAGACTCTTGCTTATGTTGTTGCAGTAAGTGAATAAAGGCTTAATTGTTAGCTTCAATTTGGCTTGCTATCTTAATTGACCATCTTCACACTTGGCAGCTCCCTTGGTGACAAATGGCTGTGAGCAGGGTGGTCAATTAAGCACAATGCCTTTCTGGAAAAGCAAAAAGCATGCAGATCCCCAGGGAATTTGTGGGAGATGCTAGAGTTGAGACCTCTTGGGGGGTAGTAGTGGATCATTTGCAAGAGTCGACTGTCCCACGGTGCACTCTGCCAGCCCTATCAGTAGGTCTTAGAAAGTGCTGTCCAACACCATGGGGCACTCTCAGAGAGTGCTAGCAGATTGTTTACATAAGGTTTTTGGTTCTGAGGGACACCAGTGGCCCTTCTCCTTAGCCCTAGACTCTCAGGCAAAGATGCCTGGTGGGTCAAATTAGAGATCCAACAGAGGGCCTCTGAGAAAGCTAGAGAAGAAATTCCGTGGCCACTGCTATTGTCCCCTGCAGATGAGACTGAAAGTTTTCAGAGAACCTGCGAGCTAAATTGCACCAATTCTAAAGCTAATTTATTTGCTCTTAGTTCTAAAGAGGTACCAGGCAATGACAGACAGCCTATGACCCAGCAAGGGATTGAGACTCGTGGTTTAAATAAAAGGAATGGAGAGCCTCTTTGGGATTGCTTTCCTGTGTGATCTAGGAGAAGTTAATGGCATGGATTATTTGCCTGCATGATGAAAGAGGTAATCTTGTTAAACTAACTTAGTGGTACCTTGTGGACTGTGTCACTATAAAACCCCTCCTTTAGAGTGTCATAACAGAAGAGGTTTTGCTCAAGGAGGACAAGCAAAGTGGGAGAATGAGAAGGGAACACCCAAGCCCTTCTTTTTCAACTGGGTTGTATTTGGGTTCTGACAAAACTTTGGCACACTCATGCTATCTTCCCTATGATTAAAATACATTTTTAGACCATGGTTGCAGAGGCTATACACCCCTGCAAACCATACTGGTGATCTCTTGGTCTCTTGCTTGAGAGTGAAAGCAGTTAATGATGAGAGTGAGAGCAGTCAATGATAAGATTTTTTAAAAGTCTCAGATTTCTAGGGTTATAAGTGTCACTCCTACTGGTTATGGAGCCAAATTAAAATTAACTCTCCTCTAAGGTCAGGCAAATTGGTCAGTAAAATAATCTAGATCGGGGTCCCCAACCCCGAGGCCATGACCAGTACTGGTCTGTAGCCTGTTGGAAACTAGGCCAAACAGCAGTAGGTGAGCAGTGGGCAAGTGAGTGAAGATTCATCTGTATTTTCAATTGCTCCCCATCATTCACATTACTGCCTGAGCTCTCCCTCTTGTCAGATCAGCAGCAGCATTAGATTCTCATAGGAACACAAACCCTACTATGAACTGCACATATGAAGGATCTAGGTCTAGTTTTTTTATGGTTAGTTTATTAATTAATTGATTGATTGATTGATTTTTTATTATACTTTAAGTTCTAGGGTACACATGCACAATGTTTGTTACCTATGTATACATGTGCCATGTTGGTGTGCTGCACCTATTAACTCATCATTTACATTAGGTATTTCTCCTAATGCTATGCCTCTCACCTCCCCCAACCCCATGAGAGGCCCCAGTGTGTGATGTTCCCCTTCCTGTGTCGAAGTGTTCTCATTGTTCAAGTCCCCTATGACTGATAATATGCGGTGTTTGGTTTTCTGTCCTCACGATAGTTTACTGAGAACGATGGTTTCCAGCTTCATCCATGTCCCTATAAAAGACATGAACTCATCCTTCTTATGGCTGCATAGTATTCCATGGTGTATATGTGCCACATTCTCCTAATCCAGTCTATCACTGATGGACATTTGGGTTGGTTCCAAGTCGTTGCTATTGTGAATAGTGCTGCAATAGACATACAGGTGCATGTTGTCTTCATAGTAGCATGATTTATAATTCTTTGGGTACATACCCAGTAATGGGATCCCTGGGTCAAATGGTATTTCTAGTTTTAGATCCTTAAGGAATCACCACACTGTCTTCCACAATGGTTGAACTAGTTTACAGTCCCACCAACAGTGTAAAAGTGTTCCTATTTCTCCACATCCTCTCCAGCACCTGTTGTTTCCTGGCTTTTTAATGAACGCCATTCTAATCAGTGTGAAATGGTATCTCATTGTGGTTTAGATTTGCATTTATCTGATGTCCAGTGATGATAAGCATTTTTTCATGTGTCTGTTGGCTGCATAAATGACTTCTTTTGAGAAGTGTCTGTTCACATCCTTTGCCGCTTTTTGATGGGGCTGTTTGATTTTTTCTTGTAAATCTGTTGAAGTTCTTTGTAGATTCTGGATATTAGCCCTTTGTCAGATGAGTAGATTGCAAAAATTTTCTCCCATTCTGTAGGTTGCCTGTTCACTCTGATGATAGTTTCTTTTACTGTGCAGAAATTCTTTAGTTTAATTAGATCTCATTTGTCTATTTTGGCTTCTGTTGCCATTGCTTTTGGTGTTTTAGTCATGATGTCTTTGCCCATACCTATGTTCTGAATGATATTGACTAGGTTTTCTTCTAGGGTTTTTATGGTTTTAGGTCTAACATTTAAGTCTCTAATCCATCTTGAATTAATTTTTGTATAAGGAGTAAGGAAAG
The DNA here is from genome assembly GCF_024542745.1 of Macaca thibetana thibetana. Classification (NCBI taxonomy): domain Eukaryota; kingdom Metazoa; phylum Chordata; class Mammalia; order Primates; family Cercopithecidae; genus Macaca; species Macaca thibetana. Next base: position 32,462,296 of record NC_065586.1, on the reverse strand, counting down.
GATCCAGTTTCAGCTTTCTACTTATGGCTAGCCAATTTTCCCAGCACTATTTATTAAATAGGGAATCCTTTCCCCATTTCTTGTTTTTGTCAGGTTTGTCAAAGATCAGACAGCTGAAGATGTGTGGTATTATTTCTGAGGGCTCTGTTTTTTTCCATTGCTCTATCTCTCTGTTTTGGCACCAGTACCATGCTGTTTTGGTTACTGTAGCCTTGTAGTATAGTTTGAAGTCAGGTAGCATGATGCCTCCAGCTTTGTTGTTTTGGCTGAGGATTTTCTTGGCAATGCAGGCTCTTTTTTTGTTCCATATGAACTTTAAAGCAGTTTTTTCCAATTCTGTGAAGAAAGTCGTTGGTAGCTTAATGGGGATGGCATTGAATCTGTAAATTACCTTGGGCAGTATGGCCATTTTCACAATATTGATTCTTCCTATCCATGAGCATGGAATGTTCTTCCATTTGTTTGTGTCCTCTTTTATCTCACTGAGCAGTGGTTTGTAGTTCTCCTTGAAGAGGTCCTTCACATCCCTTGTAAGTATTTTATTCCCTCTGAAGCAATTGTGAATGGGAGTTCACTCATGATTTGGCTGTTTGTCTGTTATTGGTGTATAAGAATGCCTGTGATTTTTGCACATTGATTTTGTATCCTGAGACTTTGCTGAAGTTGCTTATCAGCTTAAGGAGATTTTGTGCTGAGACGATGGGGTTTTCTAAATATACAATCATGTCATCTGCAAACAGGGACAATTTGACTTCTTCTTTTCCTAACTGAATGCCCTTTATTTCTTTCTCCTGCCTGATTGCCTTGGCCAGAACTTCCAACACTATGTTGAACAGGAGTGGCGAGAGAGGGCATCCCTGTCTTGTGCCACTTTTCAGAGAATGCTTCCAGTTTTTGCCCATTCAGTATGATATTGGCTGTGGGTTTGTCATAAATAGCTCTTATTATTTTGAGATACGTCCCATCAATACCTGGTTTATTGAGAGATTTTAGTATGAAGGGCTGTTGAATTTTGTCAAAGGCCTTTTCTGCATCTATTGAGATAATCATGTGGTTTCTGACTTTGGTTCTGTTTATATGATGGAGTACGTTTATTGATTTGCACATGTTGAACCAGTCTTGCATCTCAGGGATGAAGTTGGCTTAATCATGGTAGATAAGCTTTTTGATGTGCTGCTGGATGAAGTTTGCCAGAATTTTATTGAGGATTTTCACATCGATGTTCATCAGGAATATTGGTCTAAAATTCTCTTTTTTTGTTGTGTCTCTGCCAGGCTTTGGTATCAGGATGATGCTGGCCTCATAAAATGAGTTAGGGAGGATCCCCTCTTTTTCTATTGATTGGAATATTTTCAGAAGGAATGGTACCAGCTCCTCTTTGTACCTCTGGTAGAATTAGACTGTGAATCTGTCAGGTCCTGGAACTTTTTTGGTTGGTATGCTATTAATTCTTGCCTGAATTTCAGAGCCTGTTATTGGTCTATTCAGGGATTCGACTTCTTCCTGTTTTAGTCTTGGGAGGGCATATGTGTACAGGAATTTATCCATTTCTTCTAGATTTTCTAGTTTATTTGTGAAGAGGTTTTTATAGTATTCTCTGATGGTAGTTTGTATTTCTGTGGAATCAGTGGTGATATCTCCTTTATCATTTTTTATAGCATCCATTTGATTCTTCACTCTTTTCTTCTTTATTAGTCTTGCTAGCCATTTATCTATTTTGTTGATCTTTTCAAAAAACCAGTTCCTGAATTCATTGATTTTTTGAAGGGTTTTTGTGTCTCTGTCTCCTTCAGTTCCGCTCTGGTCTAAGTTATTTCCTGCTTTATGCTAGCTTTTGAATGTGTTTGTTCTTGCTTCTCTAGTCTTTTAATTCTGATGTTAAATATGAATTTCAGATCTTTCCTGCTTTCTCTTGTGGGCATTTAGTGTTATAAATTTCCCTCCACACACTCCTTTAAATGTGTCCCAGAAATTCTGGTATGTTGTGTCTTTGTTCTCATTGGTTTCAAAGAACATCTTTATTTCTGCCTTCATTTCAATATTTACCCAGTAATCATTCAGGAGCAGGCAGTTTCCATGTAGTTGAGTGGTTTTGAATGAATTTCTTAATCCTGAGTTCTAATTTGATTGCACTGTCGTCTGAGAGACAGTTTGTTATGATTTCTGTGCTTTTACATAGGCTGAGGAGTGCTTTACTTCCAACTATGTAGTCAATTTTGGAATAAGTGTGATGTGGTGCTGAGAAGAATGTATATTCTATTGATTTGGGGTGGAAAGTTCTGTAGATGTCCATTAGGTCCTCTTGGTGCAGAGCTGAATTCAAGACTTGGATATTCTTGTTAACTTTCTGTGTCGTTGATCTGTCTAATCTTGACAGTGGAGTGTTAAAGTCTTCCATTATTATTGTGTGGGAGTCTAAGTCTTTTTGTAGGTTTCTAAGGACCTACTTTATGAATCTGGGTGCTCCTGTCTTGGGTGCATATATATTTAGGATAGTTAGCGCTTCTTGTTTCATTGATACCTTTACTATTATGTAATGGCCTTCTTTGTCTCTTTTGATCTTTGTTGGTTTAAAGTCTGTTTTATCAGAGACTAGGATTGCAACCCCTGCTTTTTTTAGTTTTCCATTTGCTTCGTAGATCTTCCTCCATCCCTTTATTTTGAACCTATGTGTGTCTCTGCACATGAAATCCGTCTTGACTCTTTTTTTGTTTTTTATACTTTAAGTTCTAGGGTCCATGTACACAACATGCAGGTTTGTTACATATGTATACATGTGCCATGTTGGTGTGCTGCACCCATGAACTCATCATTTACATTAGGTATATATCCTAATACTATCCCTCCCAGTGTGTGATGATCCCCTTCCTGTGTCCAAGTGATCTCACTGTTCAGTTCCCACCTATGAGCGAGAACATGCAGTATTTGGTTTTCTGTTCTTGCGATAGTTTTCTGAGAATGGTGGTTTCCAGCTGCATTCATGTCCCTACAAAGGACACGAACTCATCCTTTTTCATGGCTGCATACTATTCCATGGTGTATATGTGCCACATTTTCTTTCTTTCTTTCTTTCTTTCTTTCTTTCTTTCTTTCTTTCTTTCTTTCTTTCTTTCTTTCTTTCTTTCTTATTATTATTATACTTTAAGTTCTAGGGTACATGTGCATAACATGCAGGTTTGTTACATATGTATACATGTGCCATGTTGGTGTGCTGCACCCATCAACTCGTCAGCACCCATCAACTCATCATTTACATCAGGTATAACTCCCAATGCCATCCCTCCCCCCTCCCCCCTCCCCATGATAGGCCCCGGTGTGTGATGTTCCCCTTCCCGAGCCCAAGTGATCTCATTGTTCAGTTCCCACCTATGAGTGAGAACATGCGGTGTTTGGTTTTCTGTTCTTGTGATAGTTTGCTAAGAATGATGGTTTCCAGCTGCATCCATGTCCCTACAAAGGACACAAACTCATCCTTTTTTATGGCTGCATAGTATTCCATGGTGTATATGTGCCACATTTTCTTAATCCAGTCTGTCACTGACGGACATTTGGGTTGGTTCCAAGTCTTTGCTATTGTGATTAGTGCCACAATAAACATATGTGTGCATGTGTCTTTATAGCAGCATGATTTATAATCCTTTGGGTATATACCCAGTAATGGGATGGCTGGGTCAAATGGTATTTCTAGTTCTAGATCCTTGAGGAATTGCCACACTGTTTTCCACAATGGTTGAACTAGTTTACAGTCCCACCAACAGTGAAAAGTGTTCCTATTTCTCCACATCCTCTCCAGCACCTGTTGTTTCCTGACTTTTTAATGATTGCCATTCTAAGTGGTGTGAGATGGTATCTCATTGTGGTTTTGATTTGCATTTCTCGGATGGCGAGTGATGACGAGCATTTTTTCATGTGTCTGTTGGCTGTATGAATGTCTTCTTTTGAAAAGTGTCTGTTCATACCCTTTGCCCAATTTTGATGGGGTTGTTTTTTTCTTGTAAATTTGTTTGGGTTCTTTATAGGTTCTGGATATTAGCCCTTTTTCAGATGAGTAGATTGCAAAAATGTTCTCCCATTCTGTAGGTTGCCTGTTCACTCTGATGGTAGTTTCTTTTGCTGTGCAGAGGTTCTTTAGTTTAATTAGATCCCATTTGTCAGTTTTGGCTTTTGTTGCCATTGCTTTTGGTGTTTTAGACATGAAGTCCTTGCCCTTGCCTATGTCCTGAATATTATTACCTAGGTTTTCTTCTAGGTTTTAGGTCTAACGTTTAAGTCTCTAATCCATCTTGAATTAATTTTCGTATAAGGAGTAAGGAAAGGATCCAGTTTCAGCTTTCTACTTATGGCTAGCCAATTTTCCCAGCACTATTTATTAAATAAGGAATACTTTCCCCATTTCTTGTTTTTGTCCAGTTTGTCAAAGATCAGATGGCTGTAGTGTGTGGTATTATTTCTGAAGGCTCTGTTCTGTTCCATTGGTCTATATCTCTGTTTTAGCACCAGTACCATGCTGTTTTGGTTACTGTAGCCTTGTAGTATAGTTTGAAGTCAGGTAGCATGATGCCTCCAGCTTTGTTGTTTTGGCTGAGGATTTTCTTGGCAATGCGGGCTCTTTTTTGGTTCCATATGAACTTTAAAGCAGTTTTTACCAATTCTGTGAAGAAAGTCATTGGTAACTTAATGGGGATGGCATTGAATCTATAAATTACCTTGGGCAGTATGGCCATTTTCACAATATTGATTCTTCCTATCCATGAGCATGGAATGTTCTTCAATTGTTTGTGTCCTCTTTTATTTCACTGAGCAGTGGTTTGTAGTTCTCCTTGAGGAGGTCCTTTACATCCCTTATAAGTTGGATTCCTAGGTATTTTATTCTCTTTGAAGCTATTGTGAATGGGAGTTCACTCATGATTTGCCTCTCTGTTTGTCTGATTTTGATGTATAGGAATGCTTGTGATTTTTGCACATTGATTTTGTATCCTGAGACTTTGCTGAAGTTGCTTATCAGCTTAAGGAGATTTTGTGCTGAGACGATGGGGTTTTCTAAATATACAATCATGTCATCTGCAAACAGGGACAATTTGACTTCTTCTTTTCCTAACTGAATATGCTTTGTTTCTTTCTCTTGCCTGATTGCCCTAGCCAGAACTTCCAACACTGTGTTGAATAGGAGTGGTAAGAGAGGGCATCCCTGTCTTGTGTTAGTTCTCAAAGGGAATGTTTCCAGTTTTTGTCCATTCAGTATGATATTGGCTGTGGGTTTGTCATAAATAGCTCTTATTATTTTGAGATATGTTCCATCAATATCGAACTTATTGAGAGTTTTTAGCCTGAAGGGCTGTTGAATTTTGTCAAAGGCCTTTTCTGCATCTATTGAGATAATCATGTGGTCTTTGTCTTTGGTTCTGTTTATATGCTGGATTACATTTATTGATTTGCATATGTTGAACCAGCCTTGCATCCCAGGGATGAAGCCAACTTGATCATGGTGGATAAACCTTTTGATGTGCTGCTGGATTCGGTGTGCCAGTATTTTATTGAAGATTTTTGCATCGATGTTCATTAGAGATATTGGTCTAAAATTCTCTTTTTTTGTTGTATCTCTGTCAGGCTTTGGTATCAGGATGATGTTTGCCTTGTAAAATGAGTAGGGAGGATTCCCTCTTTTTCTATTGATTGGAATAGTTTCAGAAGGAATGGTACCAGCTCCTCCTGGTACCTCTGGTAGAATTCAGCTGTGAATTCATCTGGTCCTGGACTTTTTTTGGCTGTAGGCTATTAATTATTGCCTCAATTTTAGAGCCTGCTATTGGTCTATTCAGGGATTCAACTTCTTCCTGGTTTAGTCTTGGGAGAGTGTAAGTGTCCAGGAAATTATCCATTTCTTCTAGGTTTTCCAATGTTTTTTGCGTAGACGTGTTTATAGAATTCTCTGATGGTAGTTTGTATTTCTGTGGCGTCGGTGGTGATATCCCCTTTATCATTTTTTATTGCATCTATTTGATTCTTCTCTCTTTTCTTCTTTATTAGTCTTGCTAGCGGTCTATCAATTTTGTTGATCTTTGAAAAAACCAGCTCCTGGATTCATTGATTTTTTGAAGGGTTTTTTGTGTCTCTATCTCCTTCAGTTCTGATCTGATCTTAGTTATTTCTTGCCTTTTGCTAGCTTTTGTATGTGTTTGCTCTTGCTTCTCTAGTTCTTTTAATTGTGATGTTAGGGTGTCAATTTTAGATCTTTCCTGCTTTCTCTTGTGGGCATTTAGTGCTATAAATTTCCCTCTACACACTGCTTTAAATGTGTCCCAGAGATTCTGGTATGTTGTGTCTTTTTTCTCATTGGCTTCAAAGAACATCTTTATTTCTGCCTTCATTTCATCATGTACCCAGTAGTCATTCAGGAGCAGGTTGTTCAGTTTCCATGTAGTTGAGCGGTTTTGATTGAGTTTCTTAGTCATGAGTTCTAGTTTGATTGCACTGTGGTCTGAGACTCAGTTTGTTATAATTTCTGTTCTTTTACATTTGCTGAGGAGTGCTTTACTTCCAACTATGTGGTCAGTTTTGGAATAAGTGTGATGTGGTGCTGAGAAAATGTATATTCTGTTGATTTGGAGTGGAGAGTTCTGTAGATGTCTGTTAGGTCCGCTTGGTGCAGAGTTGAGTTCAGTTCCTGGATATCCTTGTTAACTTTCTGTCTCTTTGATCTGTCTAATGTTGACAGTGGGGTGTTAAAGTCTCCCATTATTATTGTATGGTAGTCTAAGTCTCTTTGTAAGTCTCTGAGGACTTGCTTTATGTATCTGGGTGCTTCTGTATTGGGTGCATATATATTTAGGATAATTAGCTCTTCATGTTGAATTGATCCCTTTACCATTATGTAATGGCCTTCTTTGTCTCTTTTGATCTTTGTTTGTTTAAAGTCTGTTTTATCAGAGACTAGGATTGCAATCCCTGCCTTTTTTTGTTTTCCATTTGCTTGGTAGATCTTCCTCCATCCCTTTATTTTGAGCCTATGTGTGTCTCTGCATGTGAGATGGGTCTCGTGAATACAGCAGACTGATGGTTCTGGACTCTATCCAATTTGCCAGTCTGTGCCTTTTAATTGGACCATTTAGTCCGTTTACATTTAAGGTTAATATTGTTATGTGTGAACTTGACCCTGTCATTATAATATCAGCTGATTATTTTGCTCATTAGTTGATGCAGATTCTTCCTAGCCTTGATGATCTTTACATTTTGGCATGTTTTTGCAATGGCTGGTACCTGTTGTTCCTTTCCATGTTTAGTGCTTCCTTCAGGATCTCTTGTAGGGCAGGCCTGGGGGTGACAAAATCTCTAAGCATTTGCTTGTCTGTAAAGGATTTTATTTCTCCTTCACTTATGAAACTTAGTTTGGCTGGATATGAAATTCTGGGTTTAAAATTCTTTTCTTAAAGAATGTTGAATATTGGCCCCCACTCTCTTCTGGCTTGTAGAGTTTCTGCCGAGAGATCTGCTCTTAGTCTGATGGGCTTCTGTTTGTGGGTAACCCGACCTTTCTCTCTGGCTGCCCTTAACATTTTTTCCTTCATTTCAACTTTGGTGAATCTGACAATTATGTATCTTGGAGTTGCTCTTCTCAAGGAGTATCTTTGTGGCATTCTCTGTATTTCCTGAATTTGAATGTTGGCCTGCCTTGCTAGGTTGGGGAAGTTCTCCTGGATAATATCCTACAGAGTGTTTTCCAACTTGGTTCCATTTTCCCCATCACTTTCAGGGACACCAATCAGACGTAGATTTGGTCTTTTCACGTAGTTCCATATTTCTTGGAGGCTTTGGTTATTTCTTTTTACTCTTTTTTCTCTAAACTTCTCTTCTCGCTTCATTTCATTCATTGGATCTTCAATCACTGATAATCTTTCTTCCAGTTGATCGAGTCGGTTACTGAAGGTTGTGCATTTGTCACGTAGTTCTCGTGTCATGGTTTTCATCTCTATCAGTTCATTTATGGACTTCTCTGCATTGGTTATTCTAGTTATCCATTCTTCCATTCTTTTTTTCAAGGTTTTTAGTTTCTTCGTGCTGGGTATGTATTTCCTCCTTTAGCTCTGAGAAGTTTGATCAACTGTAGCCTTCCTCTCTCAAATCGTCAAAGTCATTCTCCATCCAGCTTTGTTCCATTGCTGGCGATGAGCTGCATTCCTTTGGAGGGGGAGATGCGCTCTGAGTTTTTGAATTTCCAGCTTTTCTGCACTGCTTTTTCCCCTTCTTGTGGTTTTATGTGCTTTTGGTCTTTTATGATGGTGATGTACTGATGGGGTTTTGGTGTGGGTGTCCTTTCTGTTTGTTAGTTTTCCTTCTAACAGTCAGGACCCTTAGCTGCAGGTCTGTTGGAGTTTGCTTGATATCCACTCCAGACCCTTTTTACCTGGGTATCAGTAGCGGAGGCTGCAGAAGATAGAATATTGCTGAACAGCAAGTGTTGCTGTCTGATTCTTGCTCTGGAAGCTTCGTCTCAGGGGTGTACCCTGCCATCAGAGGTGTGAGGTGTCGGTCTGCACCTAGTGGGGGATGTCTCCCAGTTAGGCTACTCAGGGGTCAGGGACCCACTTGAATAGGCAGTCTGACCATTCTCAGATCCCAGCCTCCGTGCTGGGAGATCCACTGCTCTCTTCAAAGCTGTCGGATGGGGCATTTACCTGTGCCGAGTTTTCTGCTTCTTTTTGTTTAGCTATGTCCTGTCCCCAGAGGAGGAGTCTACAGAGGCACGCGGGCTTCCTTGAGCTGTGGTGCGCTCCACCCATTTCGAGCTTCCAGGTGCTTTTGTTTACCAATGAAGCCTCAGCAATGGCAGGTGCCCCTCCCCCAGCCTTGCTGCTGCCTTGCAGTTAGATCTCAGACTGCTGTGCTAGCAATGAGGGGGGCTCTGTGGGCGTGGGACCCTCTGCGCCACATGTGGGATATAATCTCCTGGTGTGAAGTTTGCGAAGACCCTTGGTAAAGCACAGTGTTAGGGTGGGATTTACCTGATTTTCCAGGTGTTGTGTGTCTCAATTTCCTTTGGCTAGGAAAAGGAATTTCCTTTCCCCTTGCACTTCCCAGGGGAGGCAATGCCTCGCCCTGCTTCAGCTCTTGCTGGTTGGGATGCACCTGCAAACCAGCGCCAACTGTCCGACACACCCCAGTGAGATGAACCCGGTACCTCAGTTGAAAATGCAGAAATCACCCGTCTTCTGTGTCGCTCACGCTGGGAGCTGGATGCTGGAGCTGCTCCTATTCGGCCATCTTGGGCGTGCCCCTCAGGTCGACTCTTTATCCAATTTGCCAGTCTGTTCTTTTAATTGGGGCATTTATCCCATTTACATTTAAGGTTAATATTGTTATATGTGAATTTGATCCTGTCAATATGATGTCAGCTGGTTATTTTGCTCATTAATTGATGCAGTTTCTTCCTAGAATCGATGGTCTTTCCAATTTGGCATGTTTTTGCAGTGGCTGGTACCTGTTGTTCCTTTCCATGTTTAGTGCTTCCTTCAGAAGCTCTTGTAAGGCAGGCCTGGTGGTGAAAAAATATCTCAGCTTTTGTTTGCCTATAAAGGATTTTATTTCTCCTTCACTTATGAAGCTTAGTTTGGCTGGATATGAAATTCTGGGTTTAAAATTCTTTCCTTTAAGAATGTTGAATATTGGCCCCCACTCTCTTCTGGCTTGTAGAGTTTCTGCTGAGAGATCTGCTGTTAGTCTGATGGGCTTCCATTTGTGTGTAACCCGACCTTTCTCTCTGGCTGCTTAACATTTTTCCCTTCATTTCAACCTTGGTGAATCTGACAATTATGTGTCTTCGGGTTGTTCTTCTCGAGGAGTATCTTTGTGGCTTTCTCTGTATTTCCTGAATTTGAATGTTGGCCTGCCTTGCTAGGTTGGGGAAGTTCTCCTGGATGATATCCTGAAGAATGTTTTCCAACTTGGTTCCATTCTCCCTGTCACTTTCAGGTACACCAATCAAACATAAATTTGGTCTTTTCACATAATCCCATATTTCTTTGAGGCTTTGTTGGTTTGTTTTTACTGTTTTTTCTCTAAGCTTCTCTTCTCTTCTCCCTTCATTTCATTCATTTGATCTTCAGTCACTGATACCCTTTCTTCCACTTGATCAAACTGGCTACTGAAGCTTCTACATGCATCACATAGTTCTCGTGCCACAGTTTTCAGCTCCATCAGGTCATTTAACATCTTCTCTACACTGTTTATTCTAGTTGGCCATTCTTCTAATCATTTTTCAAGGTTTTTAGCTTCCTTGCAATGGTTTCAAGCATCCTCTTTTAGCTTGGAGAAGTTTATTATTATCGATCTTCTGAAGCCTACTTCTCTCAACTCGTCAAATTCATTTTCCATCCAGCTTTGTTCTGTTGCTGGCAAGCAGCTGCAATCCTTTGGAGAAGAGGTGCTCTGGTTTTTAGAATTTTCAGCTTTTCTGCTCTGGTTTCTCCCCATCTTCGTGGTTTTATCTACCTTTGGTCTTTGATGATGGTGACCTACATTTGGGGTTTTGGTATGGATGTCCTTTTTGTTGATGTTGATGCTAATCCTTTCTATTTGTTAGTTTTCCTTCTAACAGTCAGGACCCTCAGCTGTAGGTCTGTTGAAGCTTGCTGGAGGTCCATTCCAGACCATGTTTTCCTGGGTATCACCCACGGAGGCTGCAGAACAGCAAATATTGCAGAACAGTGAATGTTGCTGCCTGATTCTTCCTCTGGAAGCTTTGTCTTAGAGGGGCACCCGGCTGTATGAGGTGTCAGTTGGCCCCTACTGGGCGGTGTCTCCCAGTTAGGCTACTCGGGGGTCAGGGACCCACTTTAGGAAGCAGTCTGTCCATTCTCAGATCTCAAACTCCATGCAGGGAGAACCACTGCTCTCTTCAAAGCTGTCAGACAAGGACATTTAAGTCTGCAGGAGTTTCTGCTGCCTTTTGTTCAGCTATGCCCTGCCCCCAGAGGTGGAGTCTACAGAGGCAGGCAGGCCTTGTTGAGCTGCAGTGGGGTCCACCCAGTTCGAGCTTCCCAGCTGCTTTGTTTACCTAGTCAAGCCTCAGCAATGGCGGACACCCCTCCCCCAGTCTCGCTGCTACCTCGCAGTTTTATCTTGGACTGCTGTGCTAGCAGTGAGCAAGGCTCCATGGGTGTGGGACCCACCAAGCCAGGCATGGGATATAATCTCCTGGTGTGCCATTTGCTAAGACTGTTGGAAAAGTGCTATAAAAGGGCGGGAGTGTCCTGATTTTCCAGGTACTGTCTGTTACGGCTTCCCTTGACTAGGAAAGGGAATCCCCTGACCCTTGTGCTTCCCAGGTGAGGTGATGCCCCACTGTTTCAGCTCACACTCCATGGGTTGCACCCACTGTCCAACCAGTCCCAGTGAGATGAACCCGGTACCTCAGTTGGAAATGCAGAAATCATCCATTTTCTTGGTCGCTGGTGCTGGGAGCTGTAGACTGGAGCTGTTCCTATTTGGCCATCTTGGGTGGTTCCAGGTTGTGTGTTCTTTATGAGAATCTAATGCCTGATGATCTGTCACTGTCTTCCATTAGCCTCACATGGGGCCATCTAGTTGCAGGAAAACAAGCTCAGGGCTCCCACTGATTCTACATTATGGTGTATAATTATTTCATTACATATTACAATGTAATAATAATATAAATAAAGTGCACAATAAATGTAATGCACTTGAATCATCCCAAAATCATCCCCCACCTTGGCCCTGGTCCATGGAAAAAATGTTAAATTTGTTCACTTTCTCTGGTGTGAAAAAGGTTGAGGACCACTGATCTAGATCATAATTTTTTTCATTTATTGTGATACTGTAATCAATGGCCTAGAGATGACAAATTCCTCAGCATGGAAGAAGCAACTGCTACAAAAAAGCAAAAAGAGATCACCAGAGACAGCAACATAAAAATAGTCATTAGGCACACACTCCTCAATGACCTAAGTAAGGGCCTCACCAAAGTGATCTCTAGGTTTGGTTACCCAAAAGTAAGGACTCACAAAAGGAGATTAATGGGCTCTTCACCTAACTCATGGCCTGGTGGTAGTGTGCCACTGTGGGCTCAATGGTAGCCTCCTAGGGTCTGCCCAGTGCTGGCCCCTATAACTAATAAAAATGCTGCTCTCCTCTTCTCCCATTGAAGTTTGAAAAGAATTAGAGAGCCCTGCCAATTTTTATGCAAATATTTTAGTTTTTTAAAAAAAACAGAAAACAAAACTATGACATGGCCAATGTCCCTATGTCCCCAGTGAGGAATGGAGGCCCTATATCAAAGTTAAAGTTCAAAGTGGACATGGAGAATTTCATTTCTTGGGCCTTTTGCATAATAGCACACAGGTGACTGTGATCCCCAAAATCCCTGGCATGAGAATGAGGAGGAAATAGATAATGTTCTCTGGTTTTCAGCTGGAGGCCACTACCACCAAGATCCTGATCTGACTACAGGTAGGTCTCTTCAAGCCACTACATACTTCCATCATTATGGTACCCATTACTGAATGGGTTGTTGCTATGACATATTGTCTATGTCTACCCCTGACTGTATTCACCCCGCATCCCTGAGGGGAATTGTTGCAATTAGGACCGTTTTAGTGGGGTATATGGAAGACTAAACCAGCCAGACTACCAGCACCTAGTGTCTTTGTCTCTTAAAAACACTATCGACTGTCTTGGGGATGAAAAAAAAAAATGTCTTCATTGCTGTGCTTAAGGAAGCCAAAGTTCACCATCTGGCCTTTTGCTTAAGGCATTGTGTGCCTGGAAAATAATTGACTACTGGTGGCTCATGCCATAGTTCTGTCTTTGGCACTGGTGTTACCTGACATTATGACTATCACAGAGGCTACTACCCAAGCTGAGGCAAATAGTTATAAAGCAATTGACATTGTAAATGCCCTTTTCAGCATCCTTGTCCACAAAGATGATCAAGATCAGTCTGCCTTACACTAAGTGGGCTGCATTACACCTTTAACGTCCTCCTCAAGGCTGTGACATGAAAACAGCACCACTCCCAGATGAAGCACTGGCCTTCCACTATATTCATCGCATCCTTCACTGGGCCCAGACAAAAACACTACCCAGCAAGGGCTGGGTCACTCTCAGCTTTAGTCACTCTCAGCCCCAACAAATAAAAGGAAAGCCAGACTGGAGCTCTCACATTCCCTTCATGAACATCTTCATGACACCATCTATCAGGTTACCAACAAGACCTCTACCCTTAGGTGCATCCTAAAGATAGTATGTTCTGGAGACCCTTCAATGACCACATAGGCTGTTTTTCCCCTTGGCCTTCTCTGATACATTTTGTCATTTGAGTTACACATCTCACCAACCTTCTGTTTGCCGATTAGAGTCTATGACAGAAGGATACTGCCACATGTTCCAAGGTTCCTGTTGAACACTTGGACCCATAATCTCCTACAGTTGGCTGAAAGTAAACACCCTTTGATAGACTAACGACTTTTATTGGATTTGGTGGACACTGAGCACATAAGCATGCCATAAAATAGTCTCAAGACCAGAAATTCCAACCAAATATTATCGTTCCCTAGTTATTTTAAGGTATTCACACTGTAACATGTAAAATTTCTATAAACTATACGCTCAACTACATAGTCATGAACCAAAGAAAAATGATCTAATGAGATTAACTTTTAAAATTTAAAGTTACCTGTAATTATTTTACTTACTACTATGTCTTTTCTCTCTAGGAAGTTTTTCATTTTTTTTAATTTGCATTTCCAGTTTTGACAATGAATCTTGATGTTCAAGTGCAAGATTTTTGCCTGGTTCTTCTTCATGAGCTACATAAGGAGATGCATTTAGTCTCTTAATGGAAAAACAGACCTACTGTGAAATCTCTAGATTTCAAACTTGTAATTGTGTAGCAAAATTTTCTCATTCTGATAAATTTGTAAGTAAATTATCATAAATCCAGATATGACATGACTACTATAAGAACATTTTTAATGGGTGTGTGTTGAAGCTCATTATTTCATAACATTTCTAGGCATCTGATACATATTAGTCACTAGTTTCCTTATGTTATTTATACTTTAGGTTAATACATATTCACAGAAATAAAAATAAAAATGCATACGTACAATGTTATTTATTATATCATATATGTAATTGCAAAATAGTCAAAACCACATAAACTTTCAAGCAGAGGAGACTGGTTGAATAAACTGAGATATGTATATACAGTAAGTCCTCACATAATGTCATTGATAGAATCTTGGAAACTGTGACCTTAAGCAAAATGACACATAATGAAACCGATTTTACCATAGGCATATTGACATAAACAAGAGTTAAGTTCCTACAGTATTTTTTTTTGTAACAAAAACATCACAAACTTCTAAATAAAGACCCAAAACACTTCCAATAGTAAACATTAAAATAAATGTGAGCTATACATAGATTTAAGAAAAAATAATAAAAACAAGTAAGACAATTATTTACCCAATTTGTGGTTAATCAGTGAGTGATGGTTGTCATAGTGGTGGTGAGTTAAGTCAAGGAACACACTCCTTGATTTATTCAAAGGAATAAATCAAAAGCAAAGCAAAATTGTAAGGAATGCCTCCTCCCACCATATAATTTAAAAGCAATCACAAATATGGTAGCTTACAGACTGCTTTTGTACTGCATTGTTTATTGTCATGCATTTGCATAATTATTATATACAAATTTTTATTTTACAATAATTTGTATTCATTCATTCACTTGATTTCCAGCCCACTTATTCCAGTTAACAGTTGCAGGTGGTTGGAACATATCCTAGAAGCTCAGAGCACAAGGGGGGAACCAGCCCTCGACAGAATGCCATGCCTTATCAGGGCGCACTCAGACACATACCCACACTCACTCAGACAGGGACCATTTAGACACACCAATTTACCTAATATACATATCTTTGGAATGTGGGAGGAAATTGGAGCACCCAGAGAAAATTCATGCAGACACAGGGAGAATGTGCTAACTCCAGACCATGTGCCTGGCTAGGAATCAACTTTTTTTCTTATTAACATTATAATCAAACAATGTTGAACAAAATGATGTTACTCAAGTACGTGCTGTACCACACACTATGGTATAGTATATATGGTAAATAATGTGGTACAAACAACTGTAAGTGTAACTATAAAAGAAATTAAACATGTCTATAAATTGACTTGAAGGGATTGCAAAGAATAATGTGAAGGAAAAAAATACCTACAAAGGGGAAAACTTGAATGCTATCTTTGGGGAAGGAAGATGAAGAAATGAGAAAAAAAATAGAGAAGGAAACAGATAGTTATCTTTACAAAAAGAAGCAGAGGAAAGATATAAGAAACAATGTTGTTGGTTACCTACAAAATGAGGGGAGAGGACTGGGGAAGAAAATATACTCCTCTAACTTTTTGCATATATATTGTTTTACTTTTGAAAGTAGTTTCATGGCCTACAGATTTCAAAAACAAAATTAAATCCACAAGGAAAACAAGGTGTGATGAAAACTAAAAGGAAATAATGAAATGAAATCATTGAAGAAAAAATAAAAGCAATAACTCATCAATATAGTATTTGACATAAACCCTCACTATTGGACATGAGAGGTGGAGGTGGAGTGCAAACAAATCATGAAATCTTTTTAGTTGGTTTGTTGTTCTAGTATATGTTAAGCAATCTGAACTCAATTTGAGAGGAATTAGAATAGGGAACAAATAACTAAAGGTATCCATGCGGTTCAGAGCTCCAGCTAATTCAGCCTTGGGGTCCATAAAATGGAAAATAGCTTCTTGCTTGGGGCTCCTTCCACTGTGAGACAACCCCATCCCATGCCCACTCACACAGTCTACACTGATGCACTTGCTAAGTGCTTTTCTGTGGGGTAAAATGGGACCCTGTAGAGCTGGGGACCTGCCTCTATCTAGCCTATGGCTTTTAATATGCTAGTAAGTGAACAAGGTTAATTGTGACTTTGAGTTTGGCCTGTTACTTAATAGACCAACTCAAAAACTGGCATTTCTGTTTCTGACAAACTACCACAAACAGCAGGGTGGTCAATGAAGCACAAAGCCTTTCTGGAAGGAACACTTTGGAAAGTGCTAGTGAGTCTGCAGGACACTCTCAGTGGAAAAGGAATGGGGAGACTACTGAATCAATTGCAAGAGACTCAGCATCCCACAGGGCACTCTGCCAGTCATGTCAATCATGTCTTAGAAAGTCCAGCAGACACCATGGGGTTTTCTAGAATGCTAATGTATTATTTACATGAGCTTTTCAATTCTGACATGGAACAATTGTCTCTTTATCCTCTGATTCACATACCAAGATATCCAATGAGTCAATTGAAAAATCTAGCAGATGGGCTCTGAGAAAGCTAGGGAAGTAATTTTGTGATTACTGCTCATGGCCCTAAGTTAATGGGCTCAAAAAGTTGGAGACTCTGCACACTCAGTTGCACCTAATGACTGTTCTTAGCCCTAGGCACTCCCCTAAAACTGGTGGACAGCCTGTAATGTAGTCAGTTATTGAGACTCATGCTTTAATGAAAAACAATGCAAAGTCCTGATGATCATTTTGCCCGCACTAAGAGACATGGGTAGTGTGCCTTCACAATAAAGTGATAATCTTGTTTAACTTAGGGAGCAAGAGGGACATATTGTGGAGCTTATCACTATAGAATGCCTCCTTAAGAGAGTCTTGACAGTGCCCATATTGCCTAAGGAAGTAGAGGAAAGGGGAACGAATGATGCAAACATCTGAAACCCTCTCCTTCCTCAGTTGTATACTATTTTTGGCTCTGACAGGATTGCCCACCCATGATGTGTTCCCTGCTACTGGAAAACATGTTTGGGCCATCATCTGCAGAGGCTATAATGACCCCTTGAGCCACACCACTGTCTCTAAGGTCACTGATGGAGTGAGGACAGTTGTGTTCCCTGCTACTGGAAAACATGTTTGGGCCATCATCTGCAGAGGCTATAATGGCCCCTTGCACCACTCAGCTGTCTCTAAGGTCACTGATGGAGTGAGGACAGTAATGACAAGATTTGACCAGACTCAGATCTCTAGTTTCATTTCATAGCCTTTACTAGCTCAATTAAACCTCCTTATAAGATAATGTCAATTAATTTGTGGCACAATTCAGATCTTAACTGACAAATTTCTGGGCATGGAAAAAGCATCTACCACTAAGATAGCAATGTGTGACCAGTGAACAGTGTGACCTAAAAATAATTTGGCATCCACTCCTGGGTGATCTAGTTGAGGGCTCTCCCCAAGAAATATCTGAGTCTAGTTAATCAACGATAGAATCTGAAGTAGGACACTGATAGACTTTTCACCAAGAATCTCCTGGTCAGGTAGTGGGCCATGGGTACCAACACACAGCCCCACTAAATCCAGACTGTGATGACCCCTATGACTAATGAAAGTGCTCTTCCCTTTGTACCTCCCAGTGATATTGAAATGAATCAGAGAACCCTCCACTACTTTTGCTCAAACTTCATGCTCTCGAAAATAAAGAAAATCAAGAGTTAGGCCAAGATCCCTATATTACCAGTGGTAATCCGAGAATGTATGGTAACATCAGAATTTAAAGGGAAGGTGGGAGGAAATTGCATTTCTAGGGTCATTAGGATACTGGTGCACAGGTGGCTGTGATCCCCACAACCTCTGACACCAGGAACTGGGGAAAAGAAGTAATGCTCTCTGGTTTTGCATCTGAGGGCACCACCAACAGGACCCTCGGTCAAACACTACCATGAGAGTATCCCTTCAGACAACTGCAAAACTCCATTTTATTCCCCTCCCCCACCAAATGTATTGTTGGTATAGATGTATTTTCTATGTGAATCCCCACTTGCATTCATCCCAATCTCTGATGGGAACTGAGGCATTTAAGGTCATTTTAGTTGGGCATATGGAAGAGTGTAAATATCCAGATTAACAGCGCCTAGCA
This sequence comes from Macaca thibetana thibetana, assembly GCF_024542745.1. Lineage (NCBI taxonomy): Eukaryota > Metazoa > Chordata > Mammalia > Primates > Cercopithecidae > Macaca > Macaca thibetana. The sequence continues at coordinate 32,444,328 of NC_065586.1, read as the reverse complement.
CCTTTATTTCCCAAAATAGCTTCCTAGGAAGAAACAGAAATGGCTGTCGTCATTTGTTGAGCTTATTGAAGCAAAAGTTCTCCATGAGACTATTTCTTCATTCAATAACTAAGTAGATCTTGTACACAGCCTCAGGTGCATAATGACTCAATTGATTTTGCTGGTCCATTGCTATATTACAGCCCTGGGCACCAAAGACACATGAAACTATAGTTGTCATACAGGATATTTTCCAAACTGAGGGAACTTGGTTTGCAACAACTGACATTTCAAATGCCTTCCCATATCTTTTTTTCACTTAGATTTTCAGTTTAACCTTATATAGAATAAGTTGGAAAACATAACTAATATCCTTCCACAAGGCTACCAAACTGCTCTAATATCTGTCATCAATGCATAATGACCTCTAAGTGGCCTGGTCCCAAGGGAGGACTAGCCTTTCATTATATTGATTATATTATTTAAGTGGACTCAAGCAAGGACATCACCCAAAATGACTGGCTGCTCTAATGACTCACTAGTGGCTCTTAGCTGGGCCATTAGTTCAGACAAGATACAGTTACCTAGTACCTGGATGAAATGCCTAGGATTGATCTCTAAGGGGTGACATCTCATTCCAGAGGAGACTGCCAAGCTTTGATCTTTTCTGGTCTAACAAATAAAAACAACCTCAGGCTGGGTGCAATGGCTCACACCTACAATGTCAGCACTTTGGGAGGCTGAGGCGGGTGGATCATTTAAGGTCAGGAGTTTGAGACCAGCCTGGCCAACATGGTGAAACCTCGCCTCTATTAAAAATACAAAAATTAGGCAGGCGTGGTGGGGCATGCCTATAATCTCAGCTACATGGGAGGCTGAGGCAGGAAAATCACTTGAGCCTGGGAGGCAGAGGTTGTGGTGAGCCAAGATTGGGCCACTGCACTCCAGTCTGGGCAAGAAAGTGAGACTCTGTCTCAAAAAAAAAAACAAAAAAAAACAAAAAAAAAAAACAAAAAAAACAAACCCAGCAGTTACTGGAACTGTTTGGATAAATACACTCTCATTTTCCCTATGTGTGATCCTTGATGACATTCATTCATCTATGGGGTTACCAGAAATTCTGTTTCATTTCAGTGGGGCCATGACCAAAAGGATGCCCTAGAGGCCCTTAAACAGGTGTCCTAGGTTACCTTCCCCTCGGTTATTATGATCCCCATTTGCTGTTTTGAGTTACAGATCTAAACAATATCTTTGCTGATTGGTGCCTATGGCAGAAGGCCACAGGTGAGAGGTTTTAAGTTTTTGGGCCCATAATTACTTTGAGTTGCCTGAAAGGCACACTACTTTGGAAAGACAATTAATTACACATTTGTTATAAAGCCTTGGGGGATACTGTGTGTCCTGTGGTCATGAAATAATCTAAGGGCCAGAAATGTCAACCAAAATGTATCAATATATTTGCCTTTTTTTCTTTAATTATGGTAGGGTATTCACATTTTAGTCAAAGTGTAAAACTTTTGTGAACCAAAGCAAAAATACCTTCGGATGAACTTACTTTTAAATAATTTAAAGTTATCTTTATTTTTTATACTTACTAGTAATTCTTTGTCCTTTGAGAGTGCTTTGTTCCTTCACTTGCATTTCTGATTTTGACATTGAGTCTTGATGCCCAAGTGTAAGATTTTCATCTGGTTCTTTATCATGAGCTATAGAAAAAAATGTGTTTAGTCCATAAATTAAAAATAAATCTATTTGAAATCTATAGATTTCAAATTTACCAGTGTGCAGTGGCATTTTCTCTCATTTTTATAGAGTTATGAATAAATTACCAAGATGCTATATCTACTATGAAAATTGTGAGAAAAGTTTCAATGGGTGTGTGTTGGGACTATCTCATCATATCAATATTCCTGCACTTTGAATATGTTTTATCTTAGTCTCTGGCTTTCTTAGGTTTTTTATATTTTCAATTAATACATATTCATAAACCAAACAATGAAAATGCATATGCACCAGGTTATTCATTACAGCATAATTGCAAATACTCAAAACCACCTAAATGTACAAGCATAGATCTGTTGAGTAAAGCATATAAACTATGACAACATCAACTATGGGCTATAATATGGTCCAAAAAACTGCACATACCTTTATAAAAGGAATGAAAAAGATCCCTACAAACTGACTTGGTGATATTTCTATGAAATAATGTTTAGTGGAAAAAAACCAAAAGGGAAAATATCTAGAATACTATCTTTTAAGTAAGAAAGAAGAGGAAATAAGAATAATATAGAGAGATATCTATCTATATTAAATAAAACACAGAAAGATAAACCAGAAAACAAAGTAGTTTGTTATCAAGTCCCTGCAAACACTGCTTGCTGAGTTGCACCCAATGACTATTGTTAACTCTAAATATGTCTCTGGCATGAACAGACAGCCTATGATGACACACTTATTTGAGATTTATACTAAATTTGAAAGAATAAAGTTCTCTTAGGTTCACCTCACCAGTGACCTGAGGAGTTTATAGGAACTTGCGTAGTTTGCTTCTACCATAAAGGAGGTAAGCATGTTAAGATAGTGTGTGACAGTGGCACCGTATATAGTGTGTCACAACAGGGCCCCTCGTTCTGAGTGTCCTAAAAGTGTCCAAGGAAGATGAGGAAGGGTGGCAGAGAAAAAAAAGAGATATGAGCACTAGAGATACTCTCCTTTCTCTATAGGCTATCATTTGTTCTCTGAAAGTTTGGCCCACTCATGATGAGTTCCCTGACACTGCAAGCATTGTCTAGTCACTCAACAATGAAGTCTCAAAGAAGAGCTTGATGGACTCCCCACTAAGGATCTTCTGGCCAGGCAGTAGGGCATAGGGCCAACATACAGCCCCACTAGAGTCAAAATGGTAGTGATACCTATAACTAACACATGTGCTATTTCCTCTACCCATCATAGTGATCTTAAGATGAATCAGAGAACATGGTCTGTGTTTACCCAGAAGTCTCAGCTTTCAAAACAAAACAAAATTAGGGGTTAGGCCAACAGACCTATTTCCACAGTGGCACCTGAGGATGTATACCAAGTCAGAGTTCAAAGAGGTCATACTGCAGAACTGCATAACTCACACCATTCGAACACTAGTTTACCAATGACTGATCTCCACAATCTCTGACACCAGGATGAGGGTGAAACAGATAATGCTATATGGTGTGTGGTCTGAAGCCACCAAAAACACGACCCTACCCAAACACAACTATGGGTGGGTCCCACTGGGCCACTACAAGCCTCCGTTTATATGACTCCCTCTACTGAATATATTATTGATATAGAAGTACCTTCTGTGTGAACCCCCAATCACATCAGCGTCAAGCCCTGATGGGAACTACTGCAGTTAAAGTCATTTTAGTGAAGCATGTGGAAGACTGTAAACTTACTAAACCACAAGTGTCTAGAGATTAGTCTCCAGAAATTACCTGAGGGAGAAATAGAAATCTCTGCCCTTATTGCTCAGCTCTTCATAATCATAAAGCCAAAGATGTTCATGAGACTATTTCTCCATGCAATAACTAAGTTGGCCTGTGTATCGCCTTGGGTGCCTATAAACTCCACTGATTATGGGAAGCTTAATGCTATGGTACATCTTAGAACACTACTATGACCTGACATTGTGACTGTCCATAAAGGTAATTACCCAAGCTGAGGGAAGTAGGTATAAAGCAATCGACATTGCAAATGCCCTTTTCAGCATTCCTGTCCACACAGATGATCAGGAACAGTTTGTCTTATATGGAACAGGTTGGAATACACCTTTAAAATCCCTCCGCAAAACCATGATCTGGAAACAGTTTTGTTCCAATTAACCTTCCAAGACATTGACGACTCCCTACTGGTAGGCCCAGGCAAGTCCACTACCCAGCAAGGACTGGATGTTGTATTGGCCCAATGCAGCAACATGGTGGGGCCATTAATACATAAAAAACACAAAGACCTTGTTACCCAAGGGGAATTCCTGGGAGTAAACTAGAAAGGGGAAACATGTCTCACGCCTGAGGAGATAACTGTCAAACTATGGTCCCTCTCTATTGCAACAAATACACAAGAGGCCAAGCAATTCGTGAACCTATTCTGCTACTGGCAGTCTCACATTACGCTTGACGGAATCCTGATTGCAATCATTTTAAAGTTACCAAAAAGGCCTCTACCTTGGAGCAGGCCCCAACCAACAGAATGCCCTGGAGTCCATCTAACAAGCCTCCTATGCCACTGTTCCCCTTGGCTTCTCTGAACTTTATTTGAGTTACAGGTCTCAGCAAATTTTCTGTTCATTGATTGATGCCAAATGGAAGCAGCTTACTGAATAGGTCAGCGGAATAAATTGGGCTTTTGGACCTGTAACTTCCTAGAGTTGGATAAAAGGTACACACTCTTTGAAAGACAATTATTGGCCTGTTATTGTCCTTGGTGAATAATGAGCACATGATCATGGCTACAAAATACCATTACAACCAGAAATACTAACTAAAAGTAATAAATACTCTAGCTTTTGTTCTCTAGTTATCTTATGGTATTCACACTTTAGGTCCAAGGTAAAATTTCTGTAAATTCAAGACTCATGAACTGAAGAAAAATATCTTTGCTGTGACTAATTTAAAATAATTTAAAGTTATGTGTAATTTTTATACTTACTGGTGAGTGGTTGCTCTGTAGAAGTTTCTTGTTTATTTACTTGCAATTTGGTTTTTGACATTGATTCTTGATGCTCAACTATAAGCCTTTCATTTGGTACTTCATTATGAGCTACATAAAGAAAATACATTTATTCCACTAAATAGAAAAATTGATCTATTGTGAAATTTCAGTATTTCAAATTTATAAAACATTTACATGAGCATTCTCTGTCACTTGTACAAAGTTATAGCTAAATTACAATAATGATAGATTTGATGAGAAAATGCTGAAAAGAATTTTAATGGCTGTATGTTGATGCTTTCTCACTTTATAAACATTTCTAGGAATCATATATAGTTAGTCTATATTTTTCTTAGGTTATTTATATTGTATAGATCATACAGATGTCATAAACCAAACAATAAAAATACATATGTACAAGTTTATCATTATGGCATTATTTATAATTACAAAATACTCAAAACCACATAAACGTTCAAGCATTGGATATTGGTTGAAGAAGCCAATGTATATACCATATACCATAAAGTTCTAGGGGTGTCCAAGGGAGAGAATACAGTCACAGATTCTTAGTTTCTGCTTCTGGTTGTGCCAGTAAAGCCCCTTTTTCATTCCTCTTTTCCGCTTATCACTAGAGACAGAAACTAAAAACAATGGCTTTGGGCTGCTAAAAGCCCAAAACAAAACAGACCAGAATGACAACAACAACAAAAATAAGGCAGGTTGGACGAGCTTGTTATAAACTACAGTATAATGAAAGTTATGGTTAATAATGTGGTACAAATAGCTATACATAGAGTTGTAAAAGCAATTTAAAAATCTCTATAAACTGACCTGTAGGGATTTCCAGGAGATAATGTTAAGTGAAAAAAAACCTGAAAAAGGGAAAACTTGTATGCCACCGTTAGGTAAGGAAGAAAGATTAAAAAAAAAAAAAGAAAGAAAGGACATTAGAAAGATACTTAGCTTTACAAAATGAAACAGGTGAAATGTAAGAATACAATATAGCTGATTACCTACAAGATGAAAGAGGGAGAACTAGGGAAGGAATGGAACTTCTCTAAGTATACCTTGCATATTTTTTTACTTTTGGAATCAGTTTCAGGTTTCATATATTTCAAAAAAAATAAAACTAAATCACAAAGGATAAGAAGAAACTAAAACTGAAAGCAAATTTAGTGAACCTATTAAAGGGAAAAAATAACTCACACAGGTAAACCATCAATACAGTATTTAACATATGCCCTAATACATGGGCAAGTGTGTGGAGAACAGACCGTACACACATCATAAAATATTTTCAGTAGGTTTGTTTCTCTAGAAGTACGTGCTAAACAATTCTAAAATAATTTTGGAACTGCAATACAATCTAGATTTCAAGATCAACATGGCTGACTAGAAGTAGCTAGTGTGAACTGCTTTCACAGGAGAGAAGACAGAATGGCAAGTAAACTTATAAATTTGTAAGTGGCAAGTGGCTCTTCAACTGGCTCATCCAGGAGGCTACCTTGGGATTCATCAAGGAAGCAGTGGTAACCCATGGAGAGCAGAGAGGAGTAAGGCAGGACAGCTGCCTGCCTGGGATTGGCACAGAGCCAAGGAAGGCTCTCCACCATACACACCGCTGCCATGAATCTTTGCAAACCTAGGCACAAGAGATCCTGCCCAACCCTACTCCCTGGGAACCCCAGACTGACACAGAAAGCTGCATGGAGTCACAGCAGATCCCTGTTCAGGCCCATGTGAAGCTCCAAGGGCTTTGGATTCCTGAGCACCCTGGGACCAGCTGCCATAGCTCTGCCAACAAGGGAGGCAAGGATCTCCCATGCGCCCCAACAATAAGGGCCCCATCTAGGATACTGAGATGTGGACAGACTGTAGGCCTCACCTCTAGGGTACCTTGCCAAGCAAAGCCAACCGGCCTAGGTCCTCAGCACAGCCACCCACCTCACCCCCACCCTCCAACCTGAGCACTTGGGCTGGCTGCAGCTCTGCGTTTCTCTAGGACAGAGATTCCAGAGGTAACACAATAGGCCCACAGCTTTTGCCACTGCCAAAGTCCCCCCAGTCCCTGTTGCCCTGAGGCTAGGGAGACAGTATAGAGCTCAAAAGCTATCTTGGGCCTCCAACATGCCACACGTGCCATATAGAAAAACAGCCAGACTGTTTTTCATGCAGGTCCCAGGCCTTGCTACTCCTTACTGGGCAGGGCCTCCCGACCTTGGCCCTCAACGCAGCCACTCTACTTCTGCCTGATCACTTCCATCTGTGGCAGCTCTGTGTTTCTCTGGGGTGGAATTCCCATTGGCAACTGGCAACCAGTCCCTCTGCCATTGCTGCTGCAGTAGTACTCATCCTTGTTGCCACCAAGCTGGGGAAGAAAAAAGAGCCTGAGTGCTTTACCTGAGCCTCCAGCACACCACAGCTGAACTACAGAGAAGAGGCACGACTGTCTTCCGTGTGAGCCCCCACTCCTCCTGCTCTTCACCAGGCAAGGCTCCCTGGCTTGGACTCCACACAAAGCCACCTCACCATTGGCTGACTGTTCTGACTGGCAGCAGTTCTACCTTTCTTTAAGGTGGAGCTCCCAAAGACAAGTGACAAGACCTATGCTATTGGCACTGCCAAGGTCCCCATACCCCTGCTGCCCCCGAGCTGGGGAAAGAACAAAAAGCCTGAGCTTGCCCCAGGGCTGCAGTGTACAACCTGGGAATGCCAAGCCAAGACCTGTGGCTGGCACTGAAGTGAAAGAGAAGCCCACACTCTCAGAGTACTAAGGAGGAGCATGGCTGCAAACACAAGGAAATACAGAGGAACCACATGCCTTAGTAAGAGCCCATTTACCAGCCATTATGCATAAGTGTCATCTATTGGTTTGTAGTCAAAACTATAACAATAAAAATACTTTGCTAACATACTCCCATGTGAAAACAAGGGCAAGAATTCAGCCACAAATAAAGACCCTACACAAAGCCTCAGTGCTCTGAAAACATTCAGAAATGAAGTCAATTGACTATACTCAAAATACACCATGGTTAAAGAAATGTCAGCCAAAACAGATAAGAGAACCAGTGCAAGAATGCTGGCAACTCTATAATGCAGAGGGTCTTCTTATCTCCAAACAACAACACTAACTCCCCAGCAATGGTTCTTAACCAGAATGAAATGGCTGAAATGACAGACATAGAAAATCTGGATGGCAATGGGGATCATTGAGACTCAGGAGACAGTTTAAATCCAATCCAAGGAATCTAAGTAATCCAGTAAGACTATCTCAAGAGATGAAAGGCAAAATAGTCATTTCAAGAAAGAAACAAATTGATCTCATAGAGCTAAAAATTCACTACAAGAATTTCATAACACAATCGGAAGTATTAACAGCAGAATAAACAAAGCTGAGAAAACAATATCACAGCTTGAAGACTGGTTCTTTGAATTAACCCAGTCAAACAAAAATAAAGAAAAAAGAATTTTAAAAAATTAAAAACCTCCAAAAATGTGTGATTATGTAGAGACCAAATGTGGGATTATGCAGAGACTCACTGGCATCCCTCAAAGAGAGGGAGACAGAGAGAAAGCAATTTGGAAAACATATTTAAGGATACTGTCTATGAAAATTTCTCCAACCTTGGTAGAGAGGTCAATATTCAAAATCCAGAAATTCAGAGAACCACTTTAAGACACTATACCAGATGACCATCCCTGAGACACAGTGATCAGATTCTCCAAGGTCAACGTGAAAGAAAAATATTAAAGGTAGCTAGATAAAAAGGGCAAGTCACTTACAAAGGGAATGTCCCCCCAAAATCAGGCTAACAGCAGACCTTTAAGGAGAAACTCTATAAGCCAGAAGAGATTGGGGGCCTGTGACAAATCCATAACCAATATCATACTGAGCAGGCAAAAGCTCGAAGCATTTTCCTTAAGAACTGGGACAAGACAAGGATGCCCACTCTCACCATTCCTATTCAACATAATACTGGAAGTCCTAGTCAGAGTCACAGGCAAGAAAAAGAAATAAAAGTGATCTGAATAGGAAGAAAGGAATTCAAACTACCTCTCTTCACAGATAGTGTGATTCTATATCTAGAAAATCCCACAGTATCTGCCCAAACACTCCAAGATCTGATACACAAGTTCAACAAAGTTCCAGGATACAAAATAAATGTACAAAAATCAGTAGCATTTCTATATGTCAGTAATGTCTAAGCTGATAGGCAAATCAAGAATGCAATGCTATTCACCATAGCTACAAAAAAGAACAAAATATCTAGGATTATAGCAAACCAGCAAGGTGAAAGATCTCTACAATGAGAATTACAAAGCACTACTAAAATAAATCAGAGATGACACAAATAAGTGGAAAAACATTCCGTGCTCATAGATAGGAAGAATCAATATTGCTAAAATTGCCGTACTACTCAAAGCAATTTACATATTCTATGCTATTCCTATGAAACTACTAACAACTTTTTTTTTTTACAGAATAAGAAAAATTCATATGGAACAATAAAGAGCCCAAATAGCCAAAGCAATCCTCAGCAAAAAAGAACAAAGCCCAAGATAGCACACTACAGAATTGCAAACTATACTACAAGGTTACAGTAACCAAAACAGCACAGTAGTGGTACAAAAACATACACATAGACCAATGAAACAGGTTAGAGAACTCAGAAATAAAGCCACACACCTACAACCATCTGATCTTTGACAAAGCTGACAAACCAAGCAACAGGGAAAGGACTTTCTATTCGGTAAGTTGTGCTAAGATAACAGGCTAGCCATATGCAGTAGATTGAAATTGGAACCTTTCCTTTTACCACATTAAAAAAAAACTCGGCTGGGCACGGTGGCTCAAGCCTGTAATCCCAACACTTTGGGAGGCCGAGTCGGGTGGATCATGAGGTCAGGAGATCGAGACCATCCTGGCTAACATGGTGAAACCCCGGCTCTACTAAAAATACAAAAAAAATTAGCCGGGCGTGGTGGCGGGCGCCTGTAGTCCCAGCGACTCGGGAGGCTGAGGCAGGAGAATGGCGTGAACCCGGGAGGCGGAGCTTGCAGTGAGCCGAGATCCAGCCACTGCACTCCAGCCTGGGCGACAGAGTGAGACTCGTCTCAAAAAAGAGAGGAGAAAAAAAAAATAAATAACTCGAGATGAATTAAATACTTAAATGTAAAACCCAAAAATATAAAACTCTGAAAATTAAACCAGGGAATATCATTCTGGACATAGGACTTGGCAAACAAATCATGAGAAAGATGCCAAAAGCCACCGCAATAAAAACAAAAATTAACAAATAGGATCTAATTAAACTAAAGAGTTTCTGTAGAGCAAAGGAAACTATCAATAAAGCAAATAGACAACCTACAGAATAGGAGAAAAATATTCTCAAACTATGCATCTAACAAAGGTGTAATATCCAGACTCTATAAGGAATTTAAACTAATCAACAAGCAAAAACCAAAGAACCCCATTAAAAACAGGCAAAGGACATGAACAGACACTTATCAAAAGAAGATATACATGCTGCCAACAAGCATAGGAAAAATGCTTAACATCACTAATCATTAGAGAAATGCAAATCAAAACCACAATGAGATACCATCTCACACCAGTCAGAATGGGCATTACTAAAAAGTCAGAAATAAGAGATGCTGGTGAGGTTGTAGAGAAAAAGGAAGGCTTATACATTGCTGATGGGAATGTAAACAAGTTCAGTCACTGTGGAAAGCAGTTTGGAAATTTCTCAAAGAACTTAAAACTACCATTTGATCCAGCAACCCCATTACTGGGAATATCCCCAAAAGAATATAAATCATTCTACCATAAAGACGCATGCATGTGCACGTTCATCACAGCACTATTCACAGTAGCAAAGACAGAATCAACCTAGGTGCCTGCTCATCAACAGTGGACTGAATAAAGAAAATGTGGTACATATACACCATAAATTGTATCCTTTGCAACAACATGGATAAGACTGGAAGCCATTATCCTAAGGAAATTAACACAGGCACAGAAAACCAAATACCACATGTTCTCTCTTGTAAGTGGGTACACTTAAACATTTGAGTACACATGGACACAAAGAGGGGAAAAATAGACACCAGGGCTTACTTGAGGGTGGAGGGTAGGAAGAGTGTGAGGACTGAAAAACTACCTATTGGGTACTATGCTCACTACCTTGGTGACAAAATCATTTGTACATCAAACTCCAGCAATACACAAAATAGTCATGTAATAAACCTGCAAGTGTACCACTTGAACATAAAATAAAAGTTGAAAAATAATAATGATGCTGATACATTTGAGTAACTGTGTTGTGGACTAGTCAGGATTCACACAGTAGAAGAAAAAATATATATATATGAAATGGAGAAAGACAAGAACAACCTCTGAGAAAATGAACTGGAATTTAAAGTGTCCAAGATTTGCCATGAATTCTAAATATGACTTTACAGGTATATATCCATGTTTATAGGCAAATGTATATGTATGCAGACATATGTGTGTATGAAGGTGTGTATGTGTGTGTGTGTGTGTGTGTGTGTGTGTATGAATACACTGAAGAATCCAACTTCAGGCCAACCCTGCTTTTGTGTGATCTTTCAGATCCAATCATGGACAGTCACAAAGGCATTACCTGGCAATTATCATAGATATTCCCAACACAAAAGAGACTTGAGGTAAGATTTGTGTACTGCAGGCACAGGAGGTAGTTGCAGTCTTGAATCAACTCCTCTCCCCTTGGCCAACCAGGCTCTTGGGCATATAACATTTTTAGTCTAGTCACCTTAAGTGGAAAACCTCTTTATAGGGGAGGGTGGGGACTTCACTGTATTGTTCAGACAGTAACTGTATTGTGACAAACAATGACTGTATTGTTCAGTCACTGCCTCTGCCGAGACCATCTATGGTGTGAGGTAGTGGGGTAGAGGAAATCCTTAAAGAAACTTTTCTCAGTTCTGACTCAGTATTCTGGACTTAACCATTCCTAGCCTTCCCCACCACTACCTCCCACAGACACAGGTCCAGTCAATTGGTTCACCACAAAGTTCAGATGTTAACTGACAAATTACTATGCTGAAATAGCAGCTACTTCCAGTACAGTAATTACTTACTAGCTGAGAGAGTGTTGAAAAAAAAATAGTAATTGAGGACTAATTCCTGGAAAATCTGAGCAAAGCCTTTCTTGAAGAGATCTTTTGTTACTGAAAATGGAATCTCAAAGGAGGAGACTGATGGGGCTCTCCATGAAAGCACTCAGGGAGATGTAGTAACTAAGGGGTGCTCTTGACTAGAGTACACATTGTAATAGTTCCTATGACTAAAACAAGTGTTATCACTCAGCTCCTTCCAGTGAATCTTTAAATGAGTCAGAGAGCCTGGTGAAATTTACCCCAAATTCTCTCAGTTTTCAAAAGTGAACAAGAATATGGAGTAGACCAGGTCCTTATGTCTCCATTACCCAAGGACCTCTACTAAGAAAAGTAATGAATTAGGAGGTGGGGAAGAAGTATATTTTTTGAGCATTTTGAATAGTGGTGTCAAGATGACTGTGATCTTGACAACCCTTGACGCCAAGATGACAGGCAAATAGATAATGCTATCTGGTTTTGGGTCTGAGGCCAACATCAAAGGGACTTGTACCCAGATAAGAAAATATGTGTGTCCCCAGGGCGGGGAACATCATATACCGGGGACTGTTGGGGGGTGGGGAGCTGGGGGAGAGATAGCATCAGGAGAAATAGCTAATGTAAATGACGAGTTAATGGGTGCAGCAAACCAACATAGCACATGTATACCTACGTAACAAACCTGCACGTTGTGCACATGTACCCTAGAACTTAAAGTATAATAAATTTTTTTAAAAAAAGAAAGAACATATGTGTGTCCCTATAGGCCAACATAAACTTTCATTGGTATGGCCCCAACTAATGAATGTCTTATGGGTGTAGATATATTGTCTATGTGCAACCCCGCTGACTTATCCAAGTCCTCATGGAAGGCTTATTTCCTTGTTATTCCTTAACTTATTGCTGCATTTAGAACCATTTCAGCAGTGCACAGGAAGGCTGTCCTATGACCTACCTATGTCCTACACTTAGCACCTCTGTCTCCCAAAATCTGTCTGGGAATAAAAAAGAAACAACTGCCTTATTTGCTGAAGTTAATATAGAGAAAGTCTCCTTGAGATTATATCCCCATTCAATAGCTCAGTACATCTATGTGTAGGGCCTTGGATCAATAAAAGATTTTCAATTGATTTTGGCTGTTCAATCCATACAACAGCTCTTTGGCCTTTGTTAGTGGTATCTGACATTGTAAACATAACAGAAGCTATTGTCTAGAGTGCGAAAACTTATTATGTAACAATTAACACTGCACATGCCCCATTCAGTCTCTATCTACATAGAGACGATTAGGATCCGTTTACCTTGTATGGAATGAATAAAATTGACCACTAATATACTTAATTTACTATCTGTAATCAATGAATAAACCATAACATAGAAAAGGCTCACTACCAGAGGAAGGACTAGCCTTCTAATACAGTCATGACACCATCCCAAACATGAAACCCCCTAAATAGGACTGGATGCTCTGTTGATGCACAGGTGATAACTCTCTAAATCATTATTACAAAATACAAATACCTAGTACCCAAGTGTAATTCCTGAGCATTATCTGTAAGGGGAATGTTGTCTTATTCCATGTGATAAAACTGGCTCTGGCCCTCTCTGATCAAACAATTAAAAAGAAGATTAATGAGACTATTTGACTACTTATACTCTTGTATTGCCTATGTGGCAATCTTAATGCCATCCAACTATGGGGTTACAAGAAAGTTGTCTCTTTTAAATGTGCCACAATCAGGAGGATGGCCTGCAGGTCCTCCAACAAACAACCCAAATAGCACTACCCCTGGGCCGCTCTGATATCCCTTTACTGTTTGAGTAAGAGGTCTTCTGTTTGCCAATTGAAGGTTATAGCAGAAGGACACTGCCACAGGTCAGAGGCATCTATTGAGCTTTTGAACCTGTCATTTTCAAAAATACCTGAAAAGTATATACCCTTTAAGAGACAATTATTGGCCTTTTATGGGGCTTTGGTGAATACTGAGCACACAACCCATGCTTGTGAAATAGTCTCAAGACAAGAAATTCCAACCAAAAGTTATCAATACTTTTGTTTACTAATTATCTTAGAGTATACATGCCTTAGGTCAAAGTTAAAATTTTCTATGAAACATATGCCCAGATTCATGAATCAAAAAACTTCTGATAAGTTGAACTTAAAATAAATTAAAATAGGGGGATTGATGTAAGCAAGATGGTGGAATAGGATACCCAGCCCTCATGCTTCCACAAAAATGCAGACTTAACAACCAGACTAGGATAAAATCACCTTTATGAGACCTCTGGAATTCAAACGAGAGGCTACAGCACAGCAGTGGAACACAGAAACAAGGCAAAAGTGCAATTAAAGGATAATAAGAACAGTTTCATCTCTACTCATGTCATACCTCCCCCAAGTTGGCACAGCACAGTGCCAAGAGAGATCTCCTGGGCCTTTCAGTTTTCCTATGGGGAATAAAGTGAGCATTGGACTTTTCCCAGCCAATTATGGTATAACCTGAGAGTCCTACTTATATTGCATCACAATCAAAACACTCAGGGAATCAGCATAGCTAGATCACCTGAAGGTAGCTAAAAAACAAAAAAAAGGCAGGAAGGGGGTTGGTCAGAAGCTCTCAATAAACAGTACGGACCCAATAGCTGACATACAAATCACAGCAGCAGGCTTACCCACAAACCCTGAGAGCTAGCACTCCTGTGGACCCTGACAGCTGACCTGCCCATGAACCCTGCTAATAGACCCATACAAACTCTGGCTGGGCTGTCTAGTGAAGGGCCAAAGCCAGCATGTAAAGATGCTTCTTTAAATGCACATACATCAGTGAAAATACAAGGATCATGAAGAATCAGGGCAATATGACTCCACCAAAGTAACAAAATATAGCTCAAATAGGAGATTCTTAAAAATGGAGATCTATGACCTTCCTGATAAAGACATAAAAATAACGGCCTTAAACAAGCTCAGTGTACTAAAATAGAACACAGATAGACAACCAAATAAAATTAGGGAAGCAACACATGAACAAAAAATGAGAGGTTCAACAAAGACTTACCAACCATAAAAATGTAAACCAAACAGAAATTCTGGAACTGAGGAACACAATGAATAAACTGAAAAATTTCATAGATAGCCTCAAAAGTAGACTTTATCAAGCAGAAGAAAATAGCAAAGCAACAAACTCTAAGACAGGTCTTTTGAAATGTCTCATTATGAGAAACAAAAAGAAAAATAATGAAAAAGAGTGAAGAAATCCTACAAGATGTATGGGATACCATCAAGTGAACCAATATATGCATATGGAAGTCCAAGAAGAAAGAGAGGGAAAATGGCAGAAGGCTTATTTAAAGAAATAATGAATACAGTTTTTTCAAATCTGAGGAGGAAAATGGACTTCCAGATACATGAAACACAAAGAATCCTAAATAGGTTGAATCTTAAGATGTTTACATTGAAACACATTAAATTGTCAAAACTCAAAGAAAATTTTGAAAATGGAAAGAAAAAAAATGACATCACATACAAGATAAACCCATAAAACTATCAATAAGCTTTTCAGCAGAAACCTTGCAGTCCAGAAGAGAATAAAATAATATATTCAAAGTACTGAATGAAATAAATGTCAACCAAGAATACTACAGCCAGAAAAATAGTGCTTTAAAAGTTAAGCATAGATACTTTCCCAGACAAACAAAAATTTAGCGAGTTAATCAACACTAGACCAGCCTTACAAGAACCAATAAAGGAAATTCTTAAAGTTGAAATGAAAGGATGCTCAACAGTCATACCAAAGTGTATGAAAGTATAAATATCACTAGCAAGTAAATACATTGAAAATAATGTTTTGAAAATAATACATCAGAAAATAATGTAATACTGTAATAGTGGTACATGAATCATTTTAACTCTAGTATAAAAGTCAAAAGCAAAAGTATTAAGGATAACTATAATCACAAAAATGTGTACTGACATAAAAGACATATACACCAATGTAACAGGGAGTCCAGAATTAATCCCTATGCACAGATTGTGAACTGATATTCTGCAAGGGTGGTATGAATACACAAAAGGGAAAGCATAGTCTCCTCAATAGCATCGGGGAAACAGAATATCCACATGCTAAAGAATGAAATCAAACCCTTATCTTACACTATACACAAAAAATCAACCTTAGTAAAGTGGTTTAAAAAATAAATAAGGTAGGACAGCACCAAGATGGCAGAGGAGAAAGCAACCTTCATCCCTCCCTCTACGAAACAAATATAGATACCTTTCACAAACTACTATAGCCCAGAGAGGTGTCATGGGCCCATTAATGAATCTGTAGCAACACAGTGGAGCACAATGTCCAAGTAGAAAGGATCTCTGGTGAGGTCAGCATATCTTAGACACCAGGAGATAGCTAGGAGCAAAGACAAAAGGTGGAGGCTATAGGCATCAGCCATGCTGCTAGAACCACCATGGTTCCCAATGGCCTGATCCACCCAGGACACTGCCATTTCTTTCTACTGAGGTAACCAAGAGCCATCCCCACCAGGAAACCCCAGAAAGGGTGATGTGTCTGTACACTCCTCCTCCAAACAAGAATCAGCACTGTTGAGTCACTATTGGGAAAGAAGTCACCACCTCCTCTAACCCTATGTGTGCCCTGATCCAAAACATAGTCACTCCGTAAGTAACCACATTCCAGACCTGGGTTTTATGTCTACATTGAACCCACCCACATCTCAGACATTGGGAATCATTGTCACAGCAAGGTAGTCTGCACTCCAAATCCCAGAGTCACACATTCACTGTGTGTACCCATGCTCCAGGCACTGGTTTAGCCACCATAGAGAGCTATACTGTGCCCCAACTCCAGAGCAGCTCAAACTGTGTGGATATCAGTATTCTCATTCTTAGCTCCCCAGCTATTTCACAGGAATCTGCACTTTGCCTTCTGATACCAAGGTGGCAGCAGAGGTGCATGTGCCCTGGGCACCAGTGCTGTTACTGCCCTGGATCCCAGATCCATGATCCCTCCACACATTCCTGTGTTTCACATCTCAGTTCTGTAGCCACTCCATTGCCACCACTCATCAAATACTCATGCCACTACCAATGCAAGCAAGCTGATAAGTCAGACCCAGTACCAAGAGGGATTTTATCAGCAAACCCTTCCCACTGAGAGAAAAATAAATCAGAAGAACTTTAATAGTCATTGCCACTGAAGACACCAATAACTTTTGCCACAATTGCAAACATTCACAGCATTGGCTGCTGAGGATCCTCGAAATCTCTGTCACCACCAACCTCAGCTCCCAGAGCTACACAAAGGTGACACAACTCTCAATCTCATGAGTGCCAGAACTGCAGCAACCCACCCAGCAAGTGCCCTCAAACCCCTGTAGGAGAAGGTCTTTCAACAGCTAAACTAGTCAGAAGAGGCTATAAGAGGTGACTGCTGCACCAGATTTGCAGACATCAATGTAAAGCAACAAGAAATATGAAAAACCAAAGATACAACATGACCAAAACACCACAATAATCTCCTGAAGCTGATCCCAAAGAAATGCAGATGTAAGAACTGCCTCATAAAAAATTCAAAACATTTTTTAGAAGGATCAGACAAGTTAGAGAAAATAGTTATGTGTGTCACTTAATGACAGGGATGTGTCCCGAGACATGTGTCCTTAGGCAATTTTATCACTGCATAAACATCACAGAGTTACTTACATAAACCTACATGGTTTAGCCTACTACATACCTAAGTCATATGATATAGTCTACTGCTCCTATGCTATAAAGCTGTACAGTATGTTACTACACTAAATACTGTATTCAATTTGAATACAATGGTAAAAATGTGTGTCTCTAAACAGAAAAATTAGAAAAACATAGCACGAATATGGTATAAAAGGTTTTAAAACTGATATGTCTGTATAGAGTACTTACCATCAAGGTAGCTTGCAGAACTAAGAGTTACTCTGAGTGAGTCAGTGAGTGAGTGCTAAGTGAATGTGAAGGCCTAGGACATTACTATGCACTACTGTAGACTTAATAAACACTGCATACTTGGGTTACACTAAATTTTGAATAAATTTTCTTTATTCAATAATAAATTAACCTGAGTTTACTGTAACTTTTTATTTAATAAACTTTTTAATGTTTTTTCCTTTTTTACTCTTTTGTAATAACACAGCTTAAAACACAAACACACTGTACAATTGTACCATTTATAGAACTAAAAGCCCACATTAAATAAAAGATCCCAATGTTACACCACAGGGAACTAAGGAAAATTGAACAAACTAAATCCAAAGTTTATAGAAGGAAGAAAATAATAAAGATCATGGAAGAAATAAACAAAATAGATACTACAAAAACAATAGAAGGGATTAAAAAATAGAATAGATCAACAAAGCTAACAGCTGGTATTTTGAAAAGACAAACAAAATCAACAAACCTTTAATGAAACTAACAAAGAGAAAAGACTCAAAATCAGGAATAGAAGAACTATCTTTTAGATACTTTTGTATCTAGAGATACAAAAGATCACGAGAGGCTACTATGAATAACTATATGCCACCAATTTCAATAACCAAGAAGAAATGAATAATTCCTAGATACATGCAACCTATCATGACTAAATCATGAAGAAGAGAAATATGAATAAACCAATAATGAGTAAGGAGATTAAATCACTAATATAAAGTATTGTATTAAAGAAAAGCTAAGGCCTCATGGATACACTGCTAAATTCTACCCAATGTTTTAAGAAGAATTAATGCTAATGCCCCTCAAATTTTTCAAAAAAATAGAAGAGAGATAACTTCCAAACTCATTTTAGGAGGCCAGCATTACTAATACCAAAGCCAGACAAGGACACTACAAGAAAAGACAATTAAAGGTCAATATCTCTGATGATCATGGAAAACCTCAACAAAATACTAACAAACTAAATTCAATAGCACATTTAAAGAATAATTCACCATGATCAAGTGTGATTTATCTCTTGGGTGCAAGGATGGCTCAACATAAAGCAATAAATGTGATGCATCACATTAACAGAATGGGGGACAAAAACCACATGATAATCTAAATAGATGCAGAAAAAACATCCATTAAAATTCAAAAACATTTCAAAAACAAACTTTCAACCAGTTAGGTATAGGAGGATTGTACCTCACCACAATAAAAGCCATATACAACAAACAAGCCACAGCTAACATTATACTTAATGGTAGTAAGTTGAGAGCCTTTCTTCTAAGATAAGAAACAAGACAAGGATGCTTATTCTCACCACTTCTGTTCTACAGAGCACTGGCAGCCCCAGGCAAATAAATTACGGGAAAAAAAAGAAACAGAAGGCATTCAGATTGGATGGGGGAAGTAAAGTTATCTTGGTCAGATAACATAAACTAATATATAGAAAACTCTAAAGACTCCACTAATAGAATCTATTAGAACAAACGATTAAATTAAAAAAATTCTCAGGGCAGAAAATCAACACACAAACATTAGTAGTGTTCCTATACTCTAACAATGAACTGTCTGAAAAAGAAATCAAAAACATCTCATTTACAATATCTACAAAAAAAAATTCCTAGGAATAAACTTAAACAAGGAGGAAAAAAAGTTCTACAACGAAAATTATAAAATATTAGTAAAAGAAGTTTAAGAAAGCACAAATAAATAAAAAGATATCCCATGTTCCTGGATTGGAAGAATTAATATTGTTATAATACCCATCAGTTACGAATTTAATCCCTATCAAAATCCCAATAACATTTTTTGACATAAATAGAAAAAATCCAAAAATTCATATGTAACCATAAAAGACCCTGAATAGCCGAAGCAATCTTGAGCAAGAAAAACAAAGCTGGAGGAGGCACTGTACATCCTAATTTTAAAACATATTATTTAGCTACAGCAAACAAGACAGCATAGTACTGGTATAAAAACAGACACGTAGATCAATGGAATAAAATACACAATGGTGTTGAAAAACTAGATATCCACATGCAGAAGAATAAAATTATACCTTCATCTCACACTATATACAAAAATCAACTCAAATTGGATTAATGACATACATTTAGGATCTGAAACTAGGATTGCTAGAAGAAAACATGAGAAACACTCGATTATGTTGATCTGGGCAAAGATTTTTTGGATATGCCCCCAAAAGCAAGGTAATGAAAAAGATAATAATAGCAAAAATAACTAAATGGTATTAAACCAAACTAAAAAGTTCTGCACAGCAAAGCAAACAATTAACAGTATGAAGAAATAGCTTACTGCATGAGAGAAAGCATTTGCAAATCATAAATCTGATAAGCAGTTAAGATCCAATTTACAGAAGCAGCTCAAACAACTCAATAGTTAGAAAACAACCAAATAAAAGATGAGCATGGGATCTGAATAGACATTTCTCTAACGAAGACATGCAAATAGCCAACAGGTATATGAACAACTGTTCAACATCACTAATCATCAGGGACATGCAAATTAAAACCACAATGAGATACCACTTCCCACACATTAAAGTAACTATTATCAAAAAGATGGAAGATAAGTGCTGGTAAAGATGTGAAGAGAAGGGAACCCTTGTATGCTGTTGGTAGGAATGTAAATTAGTAAAGCCATAATGGAAAACACTACAGGGATTCCTCAAATAATTTAAAATAGAACTACAATATTATCCACAATTTCACTTCTGGATATACCTCCAAAGGATATGAAATCAGTATATAAAAGAGATATTTGTACTCCCATGTTCACAGTAACATTACTCACAATAGCCAAGACACGGAATCAAACTTAGTGTCCAGCCACAGACCAATAGAAAAGGAAAATGAGCCTTAAAAAAGGAAGTAAATTCTGTCATTTGTGATAATATGGATGAACGTGGAGAACATAATGTTAAATAAAGTAAGCCAGTCACTTAAAACAAATACTGTATCATCTTATCTATATGTGGAGTTTTAAAAAGTCAAGCTCATAGGAACAGAGAGTAAAATGTTGGTTACAAGAGGCCGATGGTGGGAGGACTGAAGCAATGTTGGTCAAAGGACACAAAGTTCAGCTGGAAATGAGAAATGTTTAAGAGATCTACTGTACATCATGAGTACTGTTAATAATAACATATTACATAATTGAAAATTGTTAAGAGATATTTTAAGTCTTCTCAACACACAAAAAAACAAGGTAATGTACATGTTAAATAGCTTGATTTTGTTATTCCACAATGTGTATATATATTAAAATACCATGTGGTACACGATGAATGTATATAATTTTTCTTGGCAATTAAAAATTAATCTTAAATTATTTTAAGGTTATCTACAATTATTATACTTACTATTGAGTTGATTATCTTGGAAAGATTTTTGTTTCTTTACTTCCACTTCCGTTTTTGACTTTGTGTCTTGTTCAAGCATAAGATTTTCTTCTGGTACATCATTATGAGCTACACAAATTAATAAATTTAGTGCACTAACCATAAAAAAACTATAGTGAAATTTTTAGATTTCAGATTTATAACAAGTATAGTCATATTCTGTCTCATTTTTATACATGTAAAATATAAGTAAATTACTATAATTCTAGATGTTACATGAAAATAGTGACAATAACTTTAGAGGATCTGAGGTGAAGTAGTCTCATTATTTTGATATTTCTTGGCATCAAATATTTATATTAGCCTCTACTTGTTCTTGATTATTTATAATTTAGATTAATATATATTCATAGGCAAAGCAATGAAAATTCATACGTAGTTTATTCATTACAGCATACTTTTAATTGCAAAATACTCAAAAGCACTTAAATGTACAAGCATATGAGATTGGTTAATAAAAAAGTATATATTATAATTTATGGTATTATCAACTACAATATCTAATGTGATACAAAGAGTTGTACAGGCAGCTCTAAAAGTAATGAAAAGATTGTTATAACCTGATTTAGAGGGATTTATAGAAAGTAATGTTTAAGTGAGAAAAAATTGAAATAGAAGAAAGATATCAAGTATGCTATCCATTAGGAAATAAATGTAAAGAGATACTTACTTTTAGAAATGGAAATACAGGAAAGATAAACCAGAAAACAAATTAGTTGGTGACCAAAATTTGCATAGATGCTACATGCAAAATTGTATCCAATGACGATTGTTAAATTTAAGCATGTTCCTAGCACTAAATGTCTACAATGCATGTTTTCATGTTTTATTGATTTTTCCATGTGTGATGAAAAATTATGTAGAGTCCTCAGGATCATATTGCACACCAATCAAAAGAGACCATAGAAGAGATGTGAATAGTTCACCTTTACCTTAAATGAGTTACTCCTATTACATTTAATTAGGGACAGTGGCACTTACGAGGTATGTCACTGCAGACCTCCTCATTCAGAATGTCCTTCCATGGCCACTTTGTCCAAGAAGGATAAAGAAGTAGGTAGGGGGAAAGTATTATATACATATGAGACCCTCTCCTTTCTTAGCTGGCTGCTATTTGGCCTCTGACTAATTTTGTCCAATTGTGGTGAGTTCCCTGCCACTGAAAAACTTTTTTTGACCACTCTTCCAGTCACCTGCAAAGTGCCCTGAAAGCTACCTGATAGTCTCTTACTTCAGCAATAAGAAGTAAGAACAGCAGATGACAAATAACATCATTTACCAAACTCAGACCTAGGTTCATTTGTGCTACTCTCATTGGTTATCTAGCTCAATTGAACACGATGATGTGAAATAGTTAGCAGCACAATCCAGATCTTAACTGAAAAATTTCCATGCAAGACAAAAGAACCTACTGCCAAGATACCAATATTTCATTAGCAGTTAGAATGATGTAAAAATGTAACTGGGCACTCACTCCTGGACCATCTTTTTAAGTCCCTTCTCAAATACATCTATGGCTCTAGTTGCTCAACAATAAGGTCTCAAGGAAGAGATTGAGGGGCTCTCCATTAGATGTTTATGATCATTTAATAGTCACGGGGTCATGACACAGAGCCCCACTACAGTCCACATAGTGAGGATTCCTGTAGCTAATAAAAGTGCTATCCTGGATACCCACAGTGGTGGAGCAAGATGGTCAAATAGAAGGTTACACCAATTATCCCCCTTGCAGAAACAACAAATTTAAAACTATCTGTACATGAAAAAGCACCTTAATAGGAACCAAAAATCTGCTGAACACTCACAGTATCTGGTTTTAACTTCATATTGTTGAAAGAGGCACTGAATAGGGTAGAAAAGACAGTCTTGAATTGCTAATGCCCTGCCTCCCTCATTGATCAGCAGTGTCCGCTTGGTGCAGAGAGAAATTATTTGTGCTTTTTGAGAGAAATAGTGCAGTGATTGTGAGACTTTGCATTGAACTCAGTGCTACCCTGTCATGGCAGAAAGAAAAATCAAGCTAAACTCAGCTGATGCCCACCTATGGAGAGAGGCCAAAAGGGAACTGCATATTTCTGCTGTTAGAACTTGAGTTCTGGTAAGCCTCACCACCATGGGCTAAAGTTCCCTGAAACTTAACTTGAAAGGCAATATAGGCCACAAGGACTGCAACTCCTGGGTAAGTCCTACTGCTGAGCTGGATTCAGAGCCAGTGGACTTAGGGGGCATCTACTGAGATACAAGCCAGGACAGCTAAAGGAGTGCTGTGCCAACCCTCCTCCAACCCCAGGTAGTGCAACTCACAGCTCCAAAAAAGTCCCCTTCCTTCTTCTTGAGGAGAAGAGAGAGATGAATAAAGAGGATTTCATCTTGTATCTTGGATACCAGCTCAGCCACAGTAGGATAGGGCACTGAGGAGAATTTTGAGGCCTCCGTTCCAGGCCCTAGCTCCTGGAAGACATTTCTAGACACATCCTGGGCCAAAAGGGAACTTGCCACCTTCAAGGGAAGAATCCAGTCCTGGCAAGATCTATCACCTGCTGACTAAAGAGCCCTTCGGCCTTGAATAATCAGCAGCAAGATCTAGGTGGTATGCTATGGGCATCGGGTGAGACTCTGAGATATGCTGGCTTCAGGTGAGACCCAGCACATTTCCAACTGTGGTGGCTATGGTAAGAAACTCCCTCTGCTTGAGAAAAACAGAGGAAAAAGTAAAGGGAACTTTGTCTTACACCTTAGGTACCCACTCAGGCACAGAGTAGTAAGCAACAAACAGGCACATACATGTGCACATGTCTTCATAGGAGAATGGTATCTATTCCTTTGGGTATATACCCAGTAACGGGATTGCTGCGCTGAATGCTATTTCTGTTTTTAGGTCTCTGATGAATCATCATACTGTCTTCCACAATGGTTGAACTAAATTACACAACCACCAATTGTGTATAAGTGTTCCTTTTCCTCTGCAACTTTGCCAGCATCAGTTATTTTGGGGCTTTTTAGTAATAGCCATTCTGACTGGTGTGAGATGGCATCTCATGGTTTCGATTTGCATCTCTCTAATGATCAGTGATGTTAAGTTTTTTAATATGATTGTTGGCCACATGTATGTCTTCTTTGGAAAAGCGTCCATTCATGTCTTTTTCCCACTTTTTAATGGGGTTGTTTGTTGTTGTTGTTGTTGTTTATTTTTTTGTAAATGTGTTTAAGTTTCTTATAGACACTGGATATTAGACCTGAAACATAACTTTCATATGTACCATGAAACAAAAAATGTGTAACTTGCTTTATTGTGATATTTGCGTTATTGTGGTGGTCTAGAAGTGAACCTGCAGTTATCTCCAAGGTATGACTGCAGGTCATATTTTAGGCCACAAAATAAGTCTTAACAAATTTTAGAAGACTGAAATCATATCAATTATCTTTTCTTACCACAATGATATAAAACTAGAAATCAATCACAGGAAATTTTTCAGAAAACTGAAAATGTGGAAAAATTGAGTGGAACAGTCCTGGATAACCAATGAGTCAATGAGAAAATGAAAAGGAAAATCAAAAATATCTCAAGATAAACTAAAATGGAAACACAATATAAGAAACATGAAATGATGCAGAGGGGGCGCCCAAGATGGCTGAAGAGGAACAGCTCCAGCCTCCAACTCCCAGTGTGAGTGAAACAGAAGACTGGTGATTTCTGCATTTTCAACTGAGGTACCGGTTTCATCTTACTGGGGCATGTCAGACAGTTGGTGCTGGTCAGTGGGTGTAGCCCAACCAGTGAGGGCTGAAGCAGGGTGAGGCACCACCTCACCTGGAAAGCGCAAGGAGGAAGGGAATTCCTTTTCCTAGCCAAGGGAAACTCAGACACAAAACACCTGGAAAATCAGGTAACTACCACCCTAATACTGCACTTTACCAAGGGTCTTAGCAAACTGCACACCAGGAGATTATGTCCTATGCCTGGCCCAGAGGGTCCCACGCCCATGGAGGCTCCCTCATTGCTAGCACAGCAGTCTGAGATCTAACTACAAGGCAGCAGCAAGGCTGGAGGAGAGGGGCCTGCCATTGCTGAGGCTTAAGTAGGTAAACAAAGCTGCCAGGAAGCTTGAACTGGGTGGAGACCACCGCAGCTCAAGGAGGCCTGCCTGCCTCTGTAGACTCCACCTCTGAGAACAGGGCATAGCTAAACAAAAAACAGCAGAAACCTCTGCAGATGTAAATGTCCCTGTCTAACAGCTTTGAAGAGAGCAGTGGTTCTCCCAGCACAGAGGTTGAGATCTGAGAACAGACAGACTGCCTGCTCAAGTGGGTCCCTGACCCCTGAGTAGCCTAACTGGGAGACATCCCCCACTAGGGGCAGACTGACACCAAAAACCTCCCATGGCCAGGTACACCTCTGAGACAAAGCTTCCAGAGCAAGAATCAGACAGCAACACTTGCTGTTCAGCAATATTCTATCTTCTGCAGCCTCCACTGCTGATACCCAGACAAACAGGGTCTGGAGTGGATATCAAGCAAACTCCAACAGACCTGCAGCTAAGGGTCCTGACTGTTAGAGGGAAACTAACAAACAGAAAGGACACCCACACCAAAACCCCATCAGTACGTCACCATCATAAAAGACCAAAAGCACATAAAACTACAAAAAGGGGGAAAAGCAGTGCAGAAAAGCTGGAAATTCAAAAACTCAGAGCGCATCTCCCCCTCCAAAGGAATGCAGCTCATCGCCAGCAATGGAACAAAACTGGATGGAGAATGACTTTGACGATTTGAGAGAAGAAGGCTACAGTCGAGCAAACTTCTCAGAGCTAAAGGAGGAAATACATACCCAGCACGAAGAAACTAAAAACCTTGAAAAAAAGAATGGAAGAATGAATAACTAGAATAACCAATGCAGAGAAGACCTAAAAAGAACTGATAGAGATGAAAACCATGACACGAGAACTACATGACAAATGCACAAGCTTCAGTAACTGACTCGATCAACTGGAAGAAAGAATATCAGTGATTGAAGATCCAATGAATGAAATGAAGTGAGAAGAGAAGTTTAGAGAAAAAAGAGTAAAAAGAAATGAACAAAGCCTCCAAGAAATATGGAACTACGTGAAAAGACCAAATCTACGTCTGATTGGTGTGCCTGAAAGTGATGGGGAGAATGGAATGAAGTTGGAAAACACTCTGCAGGATATTATCCAGGAGCACTTCCCCAACCTAGCAAGGCAGGCCAACATTCAAATTCAGGAAATATAGAGAACGCCACAAAGATACTCCTTGAGAAGATCAACTGCAAGACACATAATTTTCACATTCACCAAAGTTGAAATAAAGGAAAAAATGTTAAGGGCAGCCAGAGAGAAAAGTCGGGTTACCCACAAAGGGAAGCCCATCAGACTAACAGCAGATCTCTCCGCAGAAACTCTACAAGCCAGAAGAGAGTGCGGGCCAATATTCAACATTCTTAAAGAAAAGAATGTTAAACCCAGAATTTCATATCCAGCCAAACTAAGTTTCATAAGTGAAGGAGAAATAAAACCCTTTACAGACAAGCAAATGCTTAGAGATTTTGTCACCCCCAGGCCTGCCCTACAAGAGATCCTGAAGGAAGCACTAACCATGGAAAGGAAAAACAGGTACCAGCCATTGCAAAAACATGCCTAAATGTAAAGACTATCAATGCTAGGAAGAATCTGCATCAACTAATGAGCAAAATAACCAGCTGATATCATAATGACAGGATCAAGTTCACACATAACAATATTAACCGTAAAGGTAAATGGACTAAATGGTCCAATTAAAAGACACAGACTGGCAAATTGGATAAAGAGTCAAGAACCATCAGCCTGCTGTATTCAGGAGACCCATCTCACATGCAGAGACACACATAGGCTCAAAATAAAGGGATGGAGGAAGATCTACCAAGCAAATGGAAAACAAAAAAAGGCAGGGATTGCAATCCTAGTCTCTGATAAAACAGACTTTAAACAAACAAAGATCAAAAGAGACAAAGAAGGCCATTAGATAATGGTAAAGGGATCAATTCAACACGAAGAGCTAATTATCCTAAATATATATGCACCCAATACAGTAGCACCCAGATACATAAAGCAAGTCCTCAGAGACTTACAAAGAGACTTAGACTACCATACAATAACAATGGGAGACTTTAACACCCCACTGTCAACATTAGACAGATCAACGAGATAGAAAGTTAACAAACATATCCAGGAACTGAACTCACCTCTGCACCAAGCATATCTAACAGACATCTACAGAACTCTCCACCCCAAATCAACAGAATATACATTCTTCTCAGCACCACATTGCACTTATTCCAAAATTGACCACATAGTTGGAAGTAAAGCACTCCTCAGCAAATGCAAAAGAACAGAAATTATAACAATCTGTCTCTCAGACCACAGTGCAATCAAACTAGACCTCAGGACTAAGAAACTCAATCAAAACCACTCAACTACATGGAAACTGAACAACCTGCTCCTGAATGACTACTGGGTACATGACGAAATGAAGGCAGAAATAAAGATGTTCTTTGAAACAAATGAGAACAAAGACACAACATACCAGAATCTCTGGGACACATTTAAAGCAGTGTGTAGAGGGAAATTTATAGCACTAAATGCCCACAAGAGAAAGCAGGAAAGATCTAAAATCGACACCCTAACATCACAATTAAAAGAACTAGAGAAGCAAGAGCAAACACATACAAAAGCTAGCAAAAGGCAAGAAATAACTAACATCAGAGCAGAACTAAAGGAGATAGAGATACAAAAAACCCTTAGAAAAAACAATGAATCCAGGAGCTGGTTTTTTCAAAAGATCAACAAAATTGATAGACTGCTAGCAAGACTAATAAAGAAGAAAAGAGAGAAGAATCAAATAGATGCAATAAAAAATGATAAAGGGGATATCACCACCGACCCCACAGAAATACAAACTACCATCAGAGAATACTATAAACACCTCTACGCAAATAAACTAGAAAACCTAGAAGAAATGAATACATTCCTGAACACATACACTCTCCCAAGACTAAACCAGGAAGAAGTTGAATCCCTGAAGAGACAAACAATAGGCTCTGAAATTGAGGCAATAATTAATAGTCTACCAACCAAAAAAAGTCCAGGACCAGACGGATTCACAGCCGAATTCTACCAGAGGTACAAGGAGGAGCTGGTACCATTCCTTCTGAAAATATTCAATTCAATAGAAAAAGAGGGAATCCTCCCTAACTCATTTTACGAGGCCAACATCATCCTGATACCAAAGCCTGGCAGAGACACAACAGAAAAAGAGAACTTTAGACCAAGATCCCTGACGAACATCGATGCGAAAATCCTCAATAAAACACTGGCAAACAGAACAAAGCAGCACATCAAAAAGCTTACCCACCATGATCAAGTTGGCTTCATCCCTGGGATGCAAGGCTGGTTCAACATATGCAAATCAATAAATGTAATCCATCATATAAACAGAACCAAAGACAAAAACCACATGATTATCTCAATAGATGCAGAAAAGGTCTTTGACAAAATTCAACAGCCCTTCAGGCTAAAAATTCTCAATAAATTTGGTATTGATGGAACATATCTCAAAATAATAAGAGCTATTTATGACAAACCCACAGCCAATATCATACTGAATGGGCAAAAACTGGAAGCATTCCCTTTGAAAACTGGCACAAGACAGGGATGCCCTCTCTCACCACTCCTGTTCAACATAGTGTTGGAAGTACTGGCTAGGGCAATCAGGCAAGAGAAAGAAATAAAGGGTATTCAGTTAGGAAAAGAAGAAGTCAAATTGTCCCTGTTTGCAGATGACATGATTGTATATTTAGAAAACCCCATCGTCTCAGCACTAAATCTCCTTAAGCTGATAAGCAACTTCAGCAAAGTCTCAGGATACAAAATCAATGTGCAAAAATCACAAGCATTCCTATACATCAAAATCAGACAAACAGAGAGCCAAATCATGAGTGAACTCCCATTCACAATAGCTACAAAGAGAATAAAATACCTAGGAATTGAACTTATAAGGGATGTGAAGGACCTCTTCAAGGAGAACTACAAACCACTGCTCATTGAAATAAAAGAGGACACAAACAAATGGAAGAACATACCATGCTCATGGATAGAAAGAATCAATATCGTGAAAATGGCCATACTTCCCAAGGGAATTTATAGATTCAATGCCATCCCCATTATGCTACCAATGACTTTCTTCACAGAATTGGAAAAAACTGCTTTAAAGTTCATATGGAACCAAAAAAGGGCATGCATTGCCATGACAATTCTAAGCCTAAACAACAAAGCTGGAGGCATCACGCTACCTGACTTCAAACTATACTAGAAGGCTACAGTAACCAAAAGAGCATGGTACTGATACCAAAACAGAGATATAGACCAATGGAACAAAACAGAGCCCTCAGAAATAATACCACACATCTTCAGCCATCTGATCTTTGACAAACCTGACAAAAACAAGAAATGGGGAAAGGATTCCCTGTTTAATAAATGTTGCTGGGAACATTGGCTAGCCATAAGTAGAAAGCTGAAACTGGATCCCTTTCTTACACTTTATACAAAAATTAATTCAAGATGGATTAGAGACTTAAATGTTAGACCTAAAACCATAAAAACCCTAGAAGAAAACTTAGGCAATACCATTCAGGACATAGGCATGGGCAAGGACTTCATGCCTAAAACACCAAAAGCAATGGCAACAAAAGCCAAAATTAACAAATGGGATCTAATTAAACTAAAGAGCTTCTGCACAGCAAAAGAAACTACCATCAGAGCGAACAGGCAACCAGAATGGGAGATAATTTTTGCAATCTAGTCATCTGACAAAGGGCTAATATCCAAAACCTACAAAGAACTCAAACAAATTTACAAGAAGAAAACAAACAACCCCATCAAAAAGTGGGCAAAGGATATGAACAGACACTTCTCAAAAGAAGACATTTATACAGCCAACAGACACATGAAAAAATGCTCATCATCACTCGCCATCAGAGAAATGCAAATCAAAACCACAATGAGATACCATCTCACACCACTCAGAACGGCAATCATTAAAAAATCAGGAAACAACAGGTGCTGGAGAGGATGTGGAGAAATAGGAACACTTTTACACTGTTGGTTGGACTGAAAACTAGTTCAACCATTGTGGAAGACAGTGTGGTGATTCCTCAAGGATCTAGAACTAGAAATACCATTTGACCCAGCCATTCCATTACTGGGTATATATCCAAAGGATTATAAATCATGCTGCTATAAAGACACATGCACACATATGTTTACTGCAGCACTATTCACAATAGCAACGACTGGGAACCAACCCAAATGTCCATCAGTGATAGACTGGATCAAGAAAATGTGACACATATACACCATGGAATACTATGCAGCCATGAAAAAGGATGAGTTTGTGTCCTTTGTAGGGACATGGCTGCAGCTGGAAACCATCATTCTCAGCAAACTGTCGCAAGAACAGAAAACCAAACACCGCATGTTCTCACTCATTGGTAGGAATTAAACAACGAGATCACTTGGACACAGGAAGGGGAACATCACACATCAGGGCCTATTGTGGGGAGGTGGGAGGGGAAGGGATAGCATTAGGAGATATACCTAATGTAATTGACGAGTTAATGGGTGCAGCACACCAACATGACACATGTATACATATGTAACAAATCTGCACATTGTGCACATGTACCCTAGAACTTAAAGTATAATAATAAAGAAAAAAGAGACAGATACTCATATCTAGGCAGCAGACTTGTTTTGAAGGCCACTAGAGGGTTTTAAAAATGAATTTGAGGCCGGGCGCGGTGGCTCAAGCCTGTAATCCCAGCACTTTGGGAGGCCGAGACGGGCGGATCACGAGGTCAGGAGATCGAGACCATCCTGGTTAACACGGTGAAACCCCGTCTCTACTAAAAAATACAAAAAAAACCTAGCCGGGCGAGGTGGCAGGCGCCTGTAGTCCCAGCTACTCGGGAGGCTGAGGCAGGAGAATGGCGTAAACCCAGCAGGCAGAGCTTGCAGTGAGCTGAGATCCGGCCATTGCACTCCAGCCTAGGTGACAGAACGAGACTCCGCCTCAAAAAATAAATAAATAAATAAATAAAATAAAATAAATAAAAAATAAAAATGAATTTGAAGGTCTTGAGAGAGACACGCTCTTCCAGATTCCAACTGAATAATACTCCTTATTGACTCATACTTTGTGTTGAATTATAAGGCTTTACTCACGTGTGTTACATTTTTGCCTAGTTCTGAACACGCTTGAGGTGTTAGCATCTGAAAGGTCTTCAGATGCTAATACTCTGATGAAGACAGTTCTTTTTAATGAAATAATTGCTTCCGAAAATTAAATACAAACTACCCATTTCCCTGCAAGGTATATAAGTCATTATTTTTGTGTTTAACTATTTAAGTATATTGAATACTGAACAATTTGACTTGTGTGAAATTTCTCTTTTGCTATAGAAACAAATTTTAATCATTATCAGTTCTTTTTTTCGGCACTAGGGAGTATTTAATTCATCTTACACCTTCATTTAGATCATGCGTATATTGCACACATACACAACACGATATAAAATAGTAGACAGGTGTATGCAATAAGCACATAATTCATTATTCAAGGGCAAGTCTTATAAGTGAGATTTTGAGAACTCATAAAGAATAAAACTAATATTAACTCAAAAAAAAGATGAAAAAAAGGAAATTATGTAACAGCAGTCCCAACAGGGAGGTTTATAGCAATGAATGTATACATTAAGAAAAAAAGAAAGACCTCAAATCTAAAAATCTAGCAGTACATGTCATGGAACACTAGAAAACAAAGAGCAAACTAAGTCCACAATTAATAGGAGGAAGAAAATAATGAAGATCAGAGCAGAACTAAATGCAATAAAGACTAGAAAAACTCTAGAAATCTTCAACAAAACTAAGAGTTTATTCTTTGAAAGGATAATCAAAATTGGCAAAATTTTAGCTATATAAAAAAGAAAATTCAAACAAATACAATTATAAATGAGAGAAGAGACATTACAACTGACCACAGAAATACAAAAAAATTTTAAGACTACTATGAACAATTATATACCAAAAAATTGAATAATCCAGAATAAATGGATAAATTCATAGAAATATGTAACCTACCAAGACTGCAATATATGTCTTTATGGGACTGGATTATTTCACTTAGCATAATATCCTCCAGGTTCTTCAGTGCTGTTGCAACTGACAGCATTTCTTTATTTAAGGCCACATAATATTTCATTGAGTATATATATGGCACATTTTTATCTATTGATTTTTCAAAGAACACTGATATGGTTTGTGTGTGTCCCCGCCGAAATCTCATCTTGAATCGTAGTTCCCATAATCCCTATATGTCATGGGAGGGACCCAGTGGGAGGTGATTGAGTCATGGGAGCAGTTACCCCCATGCTATTCTTATGATTATGAGTTCTCATGAGATCTGATGGTTTTATGAGTGGCTTTCCCCCTTTGATAGGCACTTCTCTCTCCTGCTGCCTTGTAAAGAAGGATATGTTTGCTTCCCCTTCTGCCATGATTGTAAGTTTCCTGAGGCCTCCCTTGCCACGCAGAACTGTGAGTCAATTAAATCTCTTTTCTTTATAAATTACCCAGTCTCAGGTATTTCTTCATAGCAGCATGATAATGGACTAACACAGACACTTAAGTCGATTCCACATCTTGTCTACTGTGAATAATGCTGCAATAAACATAAGATTACAGATATCTCTTTGACATACAAATTTAATTTCTTTTGACTGTATGCCCAGAAATGGAACTGCTGAATCTGATGGTAATTCTATTTTTAATTTTTTGAGGAACTGCCATAATAAATATAAAACAATAAAACTACTAGAAGAAAACATAGGGAAAAAGCTCCCTGACATTGGTCTTAGCAATGACTTTTTTATACAACCCCAAAAGCAAAAATAGAATAAGAAAATTGTATCAAAGTAAAAAGTTCCTCCACAGAAAACAAAACAGTCAACAGAATGAAGAGACAACCTACAGAATGGGAGAAGATGTTTACAACTATAGATCTGATAAGGAGTTAATAGTCAAAATATGTAGGGAATGCAATCAATTGAATATTAAGAAACAACCCAATTTAAAGGTATACAAAAAGACTAATACATATTTCTCAAAAGAAGACACGTAGGCCAGATGCTGTGGCTCATGCCTGTAATCCCAGCACTTTGGGAGGCCAAGGCAGGCAGATCACTTGAAATCAGGAGTTCGAGACCAGCCTGGTCAACATATAGTGAAACTCCATCTCTACTAAAAAATATAAAAATTAGCTAGACATGGTGGCATGCACCTGTAGTTCCAGCTACTTGGGAAGTTAAGGCAGGAGAATCACTTGAACCCAGGATGTGGAGGTTGCAAAGGGCCAAGATCGCACCACTGTACTCCAGCCCAGGCAACAGAGCAAGACACTGTCTCTCAAAAACAAACAAAAAAAAAGAAGACACATAAATAGTCAACAAGTATATGAAAAAATGGTCAACATTTTTAATCATCAGGGAAACGCAAATTAAAGCCACAATTAGATATTACCTCACACCTATTACAACAACTATTACGAAAAACACAAAAGATAACAAATGTTGGTGAGAATCTGGAAAAAGAAAAACCTTGTATAATGTTGGTGCAATTGAAAATATGTGTACAGTCATCATAGAACAAATACATTTTCTAATGGCTGATCTTGGTAACAGCATGTTAATATGCCCTAAGTCCATTCCCCTCACTCTAGGTCCTTGGTAGCCCAGTCAACCAACAGCCTCACAACTATAATAGCTGTGAAATCTAGCTGCCTAACAAACCCCTAGAGAGGGCAAAATAAGTTTGAGGATCCCCAAAAGCACCATTCCTAAAGAATAACCACTATTTGATGATGTATCTGACAGCTTCCTGAAAAGATGCACTGTCAAGATATATATCTATTTGACCTGACTTAGAGCTTTCTTTGTGCAGAATATCCCTCACGCTAGGGCATTTGTCAAAAAATGATCAGTGGTAACTGCTTAACATAGTAGATGTGTGATGAGCATTACCAGGTTGGGGCTGACCATCAAAATCTCAAAAAGAAAAATTGGGAAATTAGATGTCCATAAGGGGTGGCTCTACAAAGCTCTAACATGTCTCAGGGAATCTAATAGACAAAACACATATGTAGAGCTGTGTACAGGTTTGATGTGTACAGGTACAGATGTGAATATTCCTAGATCTCTCACCTCTAACTGACCCCCAGGTTCTGAGCAAGCAGGAAATGAATGCTAAGGCAGCGTTACAAACTTCTTACCTCAGCATTGAAAGCATGCCTCAAGACACACAGGGACACACAGGGAGCCCCTCTACAAGGGTGGGAGACATCAATTTAATACATTTAAGGAAATCTCTGTCTAGTCATTAGCTGATCACTAAGCTAACTAAGCAGACTTCAGTAGTTACAAACAAGAAAATATATAAACTTTACAAAACTAGTCCAAGAAATGCACGAATCAAGCAAATAACAAAAACAGCAAAATAACAAACCCTGGGGAAGAAGAGTAATCCAATATTCAGAATTTCACATTATATTATTTAAAATTTAAACAAAAAATTATCAGACATGCACAGAAACAAGAAATTAGCCAATACACAAAAGAAAAATAGATCAGTTAAAAAAACTCTCCCTGAAGAAGCCAAGATGTTGGACTTACTAGACAAATATTCTAAATCGGCTATTATAAAAATATTCAAATAACTAAAGGGAATCATATCTAAAGAATTAAAGAAAAGCGTAATAATACATCACTGTGAAAGAATATCAATAGCATAATATAAATTTCCCAAAGTAACCAAATAGAAATTCTGGAGTTGAAAACCGCAATAACTGAAATGGAAAGATGGAATCAAAGGAATATTTTAAAAGGCAGTGAAATTAAAGACAAATAAGTTGAAATTACCTAGTGAGAGAAACATAAAGAAAAAGGAATGAAAAAATTAAGAGAGCCTCAGAAACTGGTGGACCACCATCCAAGTGTACCAACATATACATTATGGTCATTCCAAAAGGAGAAGAGAGGAAGAGAAGAAAAAAAATTTTTAATAAACAATGAATGAAAAGTTCCCAAATTTTGTCAAAGCATTAATCTTCACATCAAGAAGTTCAATAGGCCGGGCGCGGTGGCTCACGCCTGTAATCCCAGCACTTTGGGAGGCCGAGGCGGGCGGATCACAAGGTCAGGAGATCGAGACCACGGTGAAACCCCGTCTCTACTAAAAATACAAAAAATTAGCCGGGCGCGATGGCGGGCGCCTGTAGTCCCAGCTACTCAGGAGGCTGAGGCAGGAGAATGGCGTAAACCCAGGAGGCGGAGCTTGCAGTGAGCCGAGATCGCGCCACTGCACTCCAGCCTGGGTGACAGAGCGAGACTCCGTCTCAAAAAACAAAAAAACAACAACAACAACAACAAAAAAAAGTTCAATAAATTCAAAAATAAACTCATAGAAATCCACACATACATGTATTATAGTCAAATTGTCATATACCGTTTTCCAGAAATTGCAACATTTGTAATTTGAGATGGGCTTTTTGAGTTTAAAATTTATATTCAGGTGTAAGATTTTTCCTTTGGTTAAAAAAAATCTCACCCATTTTCTCAGCTATAAGAAGAAAGGCTTTGAGATAGAATCACCAGAGCAAGATGGAGGAAGAACCCTATCCATCCACAGGAACATCAAACTGAATGACTATCCATGCAAGAAAACACCTTCACAAGAACTAAAGGAATCATGTGAGAAGTCACAGCACCTGGTTTTAGCATAATAACAAGAAAATATTCATTGAAGAGAGCAGAAAGTACAGTCTCACACCCCTCCCCCAAACCCAAGTGGCACAGTGTGCAGCAAAATCTTTCTTCCTGAAGGAGAGGAAAGTGTCAGGAGGTGGGGACTGTATTGGAACTTAGTATCAGCTTTGTTAAAGTAAAACACAGCAGGTTAGAACTATGTGGTCCTTGATTCTAGGCCAGTGCTCACAGAGGGAGCACTGAGACTCACCCCAGCACCAAGGGAATCAGCTGCCCCAGCAAGAGGAACCTGAGTCCTATACCTCTTCACCACCAGCTGACTAAAGTGACTTCAGGTCCCAGAATAAAAAAATATTAATAATTTTACAGGTTAGGGGGAAGTGAGATGACATATTCAAAATGCTGAAGGAAAAGAATTGACAACCTAAAATAGTATATTCAACAAAGCTATCCTTCTAACATGAAGGAATGATAAAGATTTTCCTAGACAAATAAAAGGTGAGAAAACTTACCACGCCCAAACCTGTTTTATAAGAAATACTAAAGGAAGTTACTCAATCTGATGGCAAAGGATGCTAATGTGTAACAATGAAACATCAGAAATTATAAAAAAATCTCTGATAATAGAAACCATACAAATTCAGAATACTCTAATACTGTAACTGTGGTATATAAAGGACTCATAGGTTTAGTTTGAAGACAGACAAAACTATTAAAAATAATAACTAGAAAAATGTATTATGCATTAGGCAATATAAAAATATAGAAATTGAGATATCTAAAAGTCAAAATGTGAGGAGTAAAGTATAAAGTGTTTTTTTTGGTTTGTTTCTCTTTTCTTTGTGACCAATGTTAACTTGTCATCAGGTTAAAATAATTAGTTACATAAGCTATTTTCTGTAAGCCTCATGGTAACCACAAAGTGAAAGCCTATAATAGATACACTAAAAACAAAAGGCAATGAATTAAAACATACCATCAGAGAAAAACAACCACAAAGGAAGACAGAAAGAAAGTAGGAAAGAAAGAGAAATTTACAAAGCAACACTAAAATTAGCAACAAGATATCAATAGTAAGACCTTAATTATGCATAATAACTGTGAATGTTAAAGGACAAAATTCTCCAATTTAAAAACATAGAGTGGCTGAATGAAAAAAAATAAGATCCAACTATATGTGGCCTATAGAAAATCTACTTCACCTATAAAGACATTCATAAACTGAAACAAAGGGTTGGAAAAAGATCTTCCAACCAAAGGGAAACCAAAAAAGAGCAGGAGTAGCTATATTTATATCAGATAAAATACACTTTGAGTTAAAAATTATTTTAAAAATATAAATCAAGCCATTATATTATGATAAAGGGCTCAATACAACAGGAGGATGTAACAATTATAAATATATGTACAAACACTGCAGCACCTAAATATATAAAGCAAATATTAACAGACTAAAAGAGACTGAGTGCAATACAATAATAGGAGGGGAATTCAACACTGCACTTTCAGATCATCCAGACAAAAATTCAACAAAGAAACACTGGAAATTTTTCTGACAGAGCAGGAGCATTGCCATCTTGGACAAGCACCGCCACTTTAAAGTTCCCCTTTAAAAAACTGTCTAAATCCCCCCAAAGGGCATCAGTCTAACGGCTAATGTCAGCATGACCATAAGCCACAAATGACATCTCCAACCAGAAACATTCTAACCCTAAGATAAAACCCTCCCCAGCCAGAGACATGCCAGCCCCAAGATAACCTCCCCTCCGACCAGAGACATTCCAACCCTGCAATAAACTTCTCCACACAGAAATATTCCTACCCTGTGATAAGCTCTCTCTCCCTGAACCCTTAAATACTCTTAGTCTGTAAGAGAGAGTGCTCCTGTCTGAATCGTCCAGAAATTGCTCTCCAGTTTATTCTCCAAAATAAACCTGTCTTTGACTGTTGAGCCATTTTTCGTGTTTCTTTCCTTTTTCTTTAACTCTTACATTTTCCAAGACAACTGACTAGATGCAACCAGGAACTGCTGATCCCATAGATAGAGCTCACAATTTCGACTATACCAACATAATTTGAACAATCTCTGGACAGAAAACACCAAATGTGAATGGAGAAAAGATCACATGCTGAGGCTGAATAGGGAGGAAGCTGGGAACCCAACTAGGAGCACCTGAGCACTCCAGCTGTTTCCCAGCACGAAATGGTGCCTGAAGAAGAGGTGAGTTAAGAGACTGGGAGATCGCTCAATCTTACTGCAAATCTCTGAGATCCTAGTTGCTGGGGATCTCACTCCCACATGGAACTGTCAGCTGGCAGGGGAGATCTCCCCGAAGATTAGATGGAGACAGAGCTGCAGCAGGTGCAAAGCTGTGGACCCTTGAGTGCAGGCCAGTCCCAGCAGAGCTCAGCCATAAGCATCCATCCCCAAGGCTGCCTGTCTCTCTCTGAGAGGCTGTGAACCCACCAAGGAGAAAACAGGTCATGCTTCCCTGTGGGACTGGGGCACATCTGACCCGCAGGCCCACCTGCCTGCCAGGCCCTCCCAGGAACCTTCCCTGACTGTCCCCTAAGAGAATGTACATAATGCAGCCTCCACTGCCCAGCCTGGGTGTTTTGCTCCACCTGAGTGCATTCTGGCATCCTGGGAGCCCTTCGGATCCCACACTGCACCCAGAACCCATCCCTGAGTGCCTGGAGGAGGGAGCTGCAAGCAGGCCTTAGAGCCCTCAGGCTGTAGCCTGTGGCTCAGGAGGGTTGAGCTGAGATTTGAACTTGGTACTTGAACAGGACAGGAGCCCACACTCTCGAGAGATCTGACTGGTACAGGCTCACAAGCTGTTGTGAGACCTAACCATGCCTCCCCACACAAGGTTGATCCAGAAAGCGTGTTGCCTGTTTCCCCACCAGACCTCTCCCCAAGGGAGCCCTGTGGCCCAGAAGATCTAACATGCACCACAACAACAAAACTGTGGGCACAGTGCCAGTGGTTGGCAGTGGTTCTCCCAAGGCTCATGGGCAAGCCTGGTGAGAGAGCTACATCTGTCCTCTTCACATGGCAGAACACAGTTGCAAATGTGAAGATGCACAAAGGAAATGTGTGGGTAAGAGCCGATCTACTGCTCATTGCTCTCAAGCACCATCTGCTGTATGGCAACCCAAACTAAAACACCAAAAATCACTACTAATTTTCCCCACTGTGAAACCAAGAGCGAGAATTTTACAGCAAAGACCCTATACAGAGCCTTAGTCCTCTGAAACTTCCAGAAGCAAAGCCAATGGACTATGCTCAATTTACAACACAATGAAAAGAATACTAGTCCTCCCAGATGAGAACAAACCAGGACAAGGACCCTGGCAATTCAAAAAGCCAGAATGTTGCCTTGCCTCCAAATGAGCCCACTACTTCCCTAGTAATGGTTCATAACCAGTCTAGATTGTCTGAAATGACAGACATGGAATTCAGAATCTTGATGGCAAAGAAGCTCATTGAGATCAAGGAGAAAGTTGAAAATCAACCCAAGAAAGCCAAACAATCCACTAAAACAAAGAGCTGAATGACAAAATTCCCTTTTTAAGAAGAACCAAACTGAACTTCCTGAGCTGAAAAGCTCACTACAAGAATTTCATAATACAATTAGAAGTATTAACAGAACTTCCTGAGCTGAAAAGCTCACTACAAGAATTTTGTAATACAATCAGAAGTATTAACAGCAGAATAGACCAAGTTGGGGAAAGAATCTCAGAGTCTGAAGACTGGTTCTATGGATCAACTGAGTCAGACAAAAAATAAAGAAAACAATTAAGAAAAATGAACAAAACATCCCAGAAATATGGGATTATGTAAGGAGGCAAAATTAACAATTCATTGGCATTCCTGAGAGAGGAGAATAAGCAACTTGTAAAATATATTTGAGGATATAGTCCACAAATATTTTCCTAATCTCGCTAGAGAGGTCAACATGCAAATCCAAGAAATACAAAGAACTTTAGCCAGATACTATATAAGATAACCATTCCCATGGCAATTAATCATCAGATTCATCAAAGTGATTGCCAAAGAAAAATCCTTAGAGGCAGCTAGAGAGAAGGTGCCAGTCACCTAGAGAAGGAATTCCATCAGCCTAGCAACAGACTCTCAGCAGAAACTTTACAAGACAGAAAAGATTGGGGGCCAATTTTCTTTATTTTTCTTCATCTTTTATTTTAAGTTCAGGGGTACATGTGCAGGATGTACAGGTTTGTTTCATAGGTAAATGTGTGCCGTGGTGGTTTACTGCACAGATCATCCCATCACCCAGGTATTAAGCCCAGAATCCATTGGCTATTCTTCCTGATACTCTCCCTCCCACCACACCTTCCACAGGTGCCCAGTGTGTGTTGACCACCCCCGCCTCCATGTATCCATGTATTCTCATCCATCAGCTCTCACTTATAAGTAAGAACATGTGGTATTTAGTTTTCTGTTCCTGCATTAGTTTTCTGAGAATAGTTTCCAACTCCATCCATATCCCTATAAAAGGACATGATCTGGTTCCTTTTTATGACTGCATAGTATTCCAGGGTATATCTATACCACATTTTCTTTATCCAATTTGACATTGATGGGTATTTAGGTTAATTCTATGACTTTCCTATCATAAATAGTGCTGCAATGACATAAAACACCATAAAATGTGGGCAAAGGACATTAACAGACACTTCTCAGGAATGCCAATGAATTGTTAATTTTGCCTCCTTATATAATCTCATATTTCTGGGCTGTTTTGTTCATTTTTCTTAAATCATTCTATTATAAAGATACTTGCATGCATATGTTTGTTGCAGCACTATTTACTATCAATATAGTAAAAAAGGCCATACTGCTCAAAATAATTTACAGATTCAATGCTATACCTATCAAACTAACAACACCATTCTTCCTAGAATTAGGAAAAACTATTCTAAAATTTATATGGAGCAAAAAAGAGCCCAAATAACCAAAGCAATACTAAGCAAAAAGAACAAAACAGTAGCCAACTTCAAACTAACTATAAAGCCACAATAACCAAAACAATTTCGTACTGGTACAAAAACAGACATATAATCCAATAAAATAGAATGGAAAACTCAGAAATAAAGCCCCATACCTACAGCCATCTGATATTTGACAAGACCAAGCAATGGGGAAAGGGCTCCCAATTCAATAAATGATGCTAGAATAACTCCCTAACCTTATGCAGAATATTTGTCACCTTATATGAGTATTAACTCAAATCTATCACCTTATATGAGTATTAACTCAAAATAGATTAAAGATTTAAATGTAAGACCTCAAACTATAAAAATCCTAGAAGACAACCTAGGAAATATTTTTCTTGACATAGGCCTTGGCAAATAATTTTTGGCTAAGTCCCCAAAAGCAAATGCAACAAAAACAAAAATAGACAAGTAGGATTTAATTAAACTAAAGAGCTTCTGCACAGTAAAAGAAACGGCCAACAGAGCAAACAGAAAATCTATAGAATCAGAGAAGGTATTCACGAACTATGTATCCAACAAAGGCCTAATATCCAGAACCTATAGGGAAATTAAACAAATCAACAAGAAAAAAACTCCATTAAAAATGGGCAACAGACATGAACAGACACTTACCAAAAAAAGACATATATGCTGCCAACAAGTATATGAAAAAATGATCAGCATCACTAATCATTTGAGTAATGCAAGTCAAAAGCACAATGAGATACCATCTCACACCAGTCAGAATGGTTATTATTAAAAAGTCAGAAAACTACAGATGCTGGTAAGGTGGTGCAGAAAAGAGAACTTTTTGTTTTTGAGACAGGGTCTCACTCTGTCACCCAAGCTGGAGTGCAGTGGCATGATCTCAGGTCACTGCAACCTCCACCTCCCAGGGCTCAAGCGATTTTCCTGCCTCAGCCTCCCAGTTAGCTGGGATTGCAGGTATGTGCTACTACACCTGGCTAATTTTTTTGTATTTTCAGTAGAGATAGGGCTTCACCATGTTGGCCAGGCTGGTCTCAAACTCCTAACCTCAAGTGATCTGCCCACCTCAGCCTCCCAAAGTGTTGGGATTACTGGCATGTGCCACTGTTCCCAGCCTATAAAAGGGAACATTGAAACACTGTTGGTAGGAATGTAAATTAGCTCAGCCACTATAGATAGCAGTTTGGAGATTTCTCAAAGAAATTAAAACAGAACTACCATTCAGCCCAGCAGTCCCATTACTGGGTATATACTGAAAAGAATATAAATCATTCTACCAAAAAAACACATGCACTCATATGTTCATTACTATACTATTCACAATAGCAAAGACATAGAATCAATCTAGTTGCCCAACTATGGTAGATTGGAGAAAGGAAATATGTGACATATATACCATGCGATACTATGCACCCATTAGAAAGAATAAGATCGTGTCCTTTGCAGCAACATGGATGGAGGTGGAGGGCATAATCCTAAACAAATTAATACAGGAACAGAAAACTGAATACTGCATGTTCTCATTTATAAGTGGGAGCTAAGTACTGAGCACATGTGGATATAAATATGAGAACAATAGGCACTGTGGACTACTAGAGGGTGGAAGGTGGTGGTGGGTTGAAAAACTACCTATGTAGTACTATGCTTATTACCAAAGTGATGGGATCAATACTCCAAACCTGAGTATTGTGTAATATTCCCATGTAACAATTCTGCACATGTACCCGTCCACACCTGTATCTGAAAGAAAAGTTGAAATAAAAAATGAAAATAAACACTTAATTTAAACTGCATTCTAGACAAAATGAACCTAATAGACATTTATAGTACATGTCACCCAACAGCTAGAGAATACACATTCTTCACCATAGCACATGGAAGATTCTCCAGGATAGACCATATGTTAGGCAACAAAACCACTTTTAAAAATGTTTTAATTGAAATCAAATGAAGTATCTTTTATGATTACAATGGAATAAAACTATGAATCAATAACAGAAGGAACTTTGGAAACTGTTCAAATACATGAAAACTAAACAACATGTTCATGAAAAAAACAACGCATCAAAGGAAAGAAAGTTTTTAATTTAAAAATTCCTTGAGACAAATGAAAAATGAAAATACAACATACCAAAACCTATGTAATATAGGAAAAAAAGCCCTAAAATAAAGTTAATAGCAATAAACACCTACATGAAAAACAGTAGAAAGAACTCAAATAAACAACCTAAAATTACTCCTCAAAGAACCAAAATAAAGAACAATCCCAAAATAAATAGAAGGAACAAACTAATAAAATCAGAGCAGAAATAAACAAAAAAGAGATTTAAAAAATATAAAAGATGAACAAAACAAAGAGCTGTACTTTGAAAAGATAAACAAAATTGACAAACTTTTAGATTAAAAATAAAAGTGAGGAAATTCAAATAACTAAAACTAAAGAAGAAAAGGGTAACATTATAGCTGATGTCACAGAAATACAAAGGATCATAAGAGGCTACTACAAACAACTATATGCCAACAAATTGGAAAACCTAGAGGAAATGGATAAATTCTTGGACACACACAAGTTACCAAGATTGAATCGTGAAGAAATAGAAAATTTCAACACACAATAATGAGAAACAAAATCAAAGGCAATAATTAAAAGCTTTCCATCAAAGAAAAGTCCAAGAACCCTGATGGGTTCACTGCTGACTGCTACCAAAATTTAAAGAACTAATGCCAGTTCTATTGAAACTATCCCAAAAACTTGAAGAGGAACGAATACTTCCAAGCACATTCTACAAGGCCAGCATTACTCTGATTAAAAAAAAAA
The DNA here is from genome assembly GCF_024542745.1 of Macaca thibetana thibetana. NCBI lineage: Eukaryota > Metazoa > Chordata > Mammalia > Primates > Cercopithecidae > Macaca > Macaca thibetana. Next base: position 32,400,464 of record NC_065586.1, on the reverse strand, counting down.
GACATGGACTCAAAGAAAATAAAACTACAGGTCAGTATCACTGATGAAAATTTATGCAGAATTTTTCAACAAAAGACTAACACACCAAATTTAGCAACATATTAAAAAGATCATTTACCATGATCGAGTGGGATTCATATCAGGGAATTAAAGATGGTTCAACATCCACAAACAAATAAATGTGACACATCACATCAACAGAACAAAGGACAAAAAACATACTGATTTCCATAGTGTTTACACTAATTTATATACCCACAAACAGTGTATGAGTTCCCTTTTCTCCATATCCTTGAGAGATTGTTATTTTTGTCATTTTTATAATAGCCATTCTGACATGGATTAAGTGATATCTCATTGTGGTTTTGATTTGAATTTCTCTGATGATTAGTGACGTTGAACATTTTTTCATATATTTGTTGGCCATTTGTATGTCTTCTTTTGAGAAATATCTATTCACATCTTTAGCCCATTTTAAAAATCAGATTTGTATTAGTCTGCTTCCACATTGCTAATTAAAAAAATACCTGAAACTGGGTAATTTGCAAAGAAAACAGGTTTAATTGGCTCATGGTTCTGCAATGAATACTATCCAGCTGTATTAGTACATTTTCATGCTGCTGATAAAGACAGATCTGTAACCGGGCAATTTACAAAAGAAAGAGGTTTAATGGACTTACAGTTCCATGTGAGTGGGGAGGCCTTACAATCATGTTGGAAGGTGAAAGGCACGTCTCACATGGTGGCAGCCAAGAGAAGAGAATGAGGAAGAAGTGAAAGCAGAAACCCCCTATAAAACCATCAGATCTCAAGAGACTTATTAACTAGCAGCAGTATGGGGGAAATTGCACTCTTGATTCATTATCTCCCACCTGGTCCCTCCCACAACATGTGGAAATTATAGGAGTACAATTCAAGAAGAGATTTGGGTGGGGACATAGCCAAACCATATCACCAGCCATAAAACAGAAATGGTATCCTGTCATTTGCAACAACATGGATGAACCTAGAGGACATTATGTTAAGTAAAACAAGCCAGGCAAGAAAGACAAACTCTGTATGATCTCACTTACATGTGGAATCTTAAAAAGTTGATTTTATAGAAATAGAGAGTAGAATAGTGTTTATCAGAGGCTGTGGAGGGGTTGGGAGAGGAGGCACTGCAAGTGGCTTGTTAATGGGTACACAGTTACAGTCAGACATGAAGAATAAGTTTTAGTGTTCTGCTACATAGTAGGGTACTATAGCAAATAACATTATAGTATATAATTCAAGATAGCTAGACAAGAAGATTTTGAATGTTATTACCATAAAAATGATCAATTCTTCTAGTGATATATATGGTAATTTCCCTGATTCAATCATTATACTATGTATACACGGACTAAAACACCATATTGTACCCCATGAATATGTACAATTATTATGTCAATTATAAATTAAAATATTAAATAAAAAGGAAGAGAGGCTTAGACTATAATAAAAAGTGACAATGCTTTATTGTGAAGCCTCTGAATTGTTAAAAATATACCAGAAATCAAAGTTTCCATTCATTTTTATAAAAATTTAAGCAAATGACCACAATTCAATTAAATGACAAAAAAGACCAATTAATTTTCAAAATAAACTACGAAGTTACATGTAAAAATCATGAAAGTGTTTTTACTGCAAGGATGTGGAAACACTCTATTACTTCATATACTACATACACTTAAAAAGTTGAAAGTCAATTTTATTTTTCTAAGAGTATTAACCTCTTTTAAAAAGTTTAAACATTTTAAAACAGATATAATTGATTTAAAAATCAGAATGAATAAAAAAAGATTCCAACATAAAGAAATAAATTAAAGAGAAGTAAACATGGATTGGGTAGAAAAAACAAAAAGCAGCTCAAAATATTTAAATCCAAATATGTCAATAATTATAATAATTTTAAATTAAAACATTCAAACATATTCTAGGAATACAAAAAGACATTCACACTGGATTTGTTTAAAAAAAAAAAAATCTAACTAAGCGATTTATAAGCCATGTCAGTAAATTATACAATTCCAGAAAGATAGAAAACAAGTAGATGAAAAGAGATACACCATGCATACACTAACAAAAATCACCATAGTATGTCAATGTCAGACACAATAGGATTTAAGGCAAATGACCTTACCAGAGATTCAGATGGTTCCTTTCATAAAATGAAAAAGTTGAGTTTGCCAGAAATACAGAATTTTTATACACATGCACCAATAACATAAGCAGCATTTAAAAAGAAGACAAAACTACAAGAAGAAATCGATAAATCCAAAATAATAGGAGGAGAATTCAACATGCCTCTCTTAGTAAATGTCAGAACAAACAAAATATTAAAGGAAATCAAGAAATAAATACTACTTTAAATAGCACAATTTAATGAATGTTTGTACAGTCCTAACATGATACACATCCATAAACCAAATTCCACTTAATTTATTCAAAATTAACTTTAATTAAAAATTACTTAATAATATTCATCATTATATTTACTGCTGAGTCTTTTTCTTCTAACAACTCTGTCAGGCAAAATATTTTCATCTAATTCTTCACCCATACTCTAGGATACAATAAGAAAATCTTTTTAAGAACTAAATGAAAACCAGATCTGTGGTGTAAGTACTAGACTTGCAATATATGCTAATGACCAAATAATACTGTCTCACTTCACATGATATAAGCACATCACACTTTGTGGTAATAAACTATTAATAGATACCATCCAGTTGAAGTATAAGCTTTATGCTACTTTTTAGATACATACACAGAGGTATCTTTAGAATAAAGTTTAAAATATTTGGTATCATTTGTCCAAGGAAAAAGTATGTAATGATATTAAGTAATACAGCATAAAGGAGACTACAATAAACTTATCAGGCAGATAAAATAGGAAGGCCAAAGAAAATGGTATACTTAAACATAGAAATATCAATAATAAGACTAAATGTGTTTTATGAGAGCTAATTAAAAGACAAAAAATATTAGACCGAATTTGAAAAATATACAACTATAAGCTTCATACAAGAGATACAGAAAAAAAAAAACCCACAAAAAAACAGGAATGTTAAATTACCAGGATGAAAAATAAAATGTATCATGCAAACACCAATCAGAAGAAAGTTGGTAGATTTACATTAATAGCAGATGTGATAGGTTTTTTTTGTTTGTTTGTTTGTTTTGGGTTTTGTTTTGTTTTTGTGGCAATGAGGGTCTCACTCCATTGCCCAGTCAGGTCTTGAATTCCTGGCTTCAAGAGATTCGCCCACCTTTACCTTCCAAAGTGCTGAGATTACAGGGAGACATGATAGTTTTTAAGGCAAACAAACAAAAGCTGTAAAAATGATAAAGCAGGTCCCTTCATTAGGACAAAAGTTTATTTCTTCCAGCAAGATTGTTAATTTTAAATTTATATGCACATTAATAATAAAATGTCATAAGATATAAAGTAAAACCTGACATTATTATAAAAAGGAACAAGGAAATTCACAATCATAGTAGAAAAATTAACACATCTAATTCAGTCATTGTACAGACCAGTATAGATCTAGAAGTATATACAAAATAATTACAAAAAAATAGTTGTAGATATATTCATGAACCATAAAAAGAGCTGTTGAATATAATTGAAAATAATTTTATAATATTTTAAACTTACTACTTACAATGAAAACTCTCATTTCCAGTAGCTTCAAGATTTTTAGTTTCAGATTGACTTCTTGAAACTAAAACCACGTCCTCAGGCGATTGTGGGGTTGTAAGAGTCGCTACATAGAAAAACAGATCTATGATAAAACTTCTGTATATGTCAAGTAATCAGCAATACTTCCTCTTATTTGTGTAAAATTAATGGAATAGGACTAGGAAGTTATAGCAGTGAGCTATTCGTTAAAACAGACCCTGGATGTGAAGCAGAAAATTCTCATGTGTAGGCAATCTTGTTACATAGTAGTCACTGACTATGCAAATACCAATCAAAAGGTATCAAAGCTTTCACTTTAGTTCTCTAGTTATTTTTGCAGTATTCACATTTAGGTCAAAGTATAAAATTTCTACAAATTATATGTTCAAATATTCATGACCCAAAGAAAAAAGACCTTCTGATGAGTTAACTTAAAATAGTGTAAAGGGCCAGGAGCAGTGGCTCACGCCTGTAATCCCAGCACTTTTGGAGGCCAAGGCATGTGGATCATGAGGTCAGGAGTTTGAGACCAGCCTGACCAACATGGTGAAACACAATCTCTACTAAAAATACAAAAAGTAGCCAATGTGGTGGTGTGCACCTGTAATCCCAGCTACTCAGGAGGCTGTGGCAGAAGAATCGCTTGACCCTGGGAGGTGGAGGTTGCTGTGAGCCAAGATCGTGCCACAATCTCCAGCCTGGGTGACAGGGCGAGACTCCATCTCAAAAAATAAAAATAAAATAAAATAGTGTAAAGATATCTATAATTATTATACTTACCCTTGCGTCTTTCCATACTAGAAGTTGTTTGTTTCATTTGTTCTACTTGGACTTTTGTTACTGAATCTTTATTTTCAACCATAAGATTTTCATCCGGAACTTCACTGTAAGCTACATAAAAAGATTCATTTAGTCTACTAAATAGAGAAAGAGATCTATTGTGAAATCTCCAAATTTCACATTTTAAACATGTACACAGCAGCATTTTCTCTCATTCTCATAAAGTGATGAGTAAATTACCATTGAGATAGATCTCACATGAAAATTGTGAGAAGTTTTAATAGGTGTATGTTGCTGTTTCATTATTTCCAGGCATAATGTTAAGTAGGCAGAAGGCAAATAAACGAAAATAGAAAAATGCATATCTAGAATGCTACCTTTTAGATAAGAATGAAGGAGAGATGAAGAAAAATATTGAAATAGACAGAAAATTGCCTTCATGAAATGTAATACAAGAAAAACAAACCGGAAAACAACATACATGGTTACCTTTACTGGAGAAATACAAAGGGAAGAGATACAGGAGGAATGAAACTGTTCTAAGTATACCTTTTCCATATTTTTCACTTTGGGAAGTAAGTTAATGCATAATTCCTATATATAAGTAAGTTAATCCATAATTCCTATATAAAGCTAAATCAATAGAATTAGAAAGGGAAACTGTTACTCAAAGAAATAAGTGAACCTACTGAGGAAAAATGCAAAGCATTAATTCAAGTAACCTGTGAATAAAAATTTGACAAATATTAGTCTTGGTCAAGAGAGTGGGGTGCAAATAAAATCACAAAATATTTTAGTAAATTTGTTTTTCTAGTGCTATGAGCTAAGCAATTCTAAAACAAATTGAGGAGCATTAGAGGATAAAGCAAATGAGTACATGTGTCATTAATATTCAGTCAGGTTTACACTGTGGAAAAGAAAACAAATACTTACAAAATGAAGGAAGGCAAGAATAAGACCTGAGAGGATAAACTGGAATTGAAGATGTCCATGAGAACTCCTGATTTCTAAATATGTTTATTTGTATGTATATGCATGTTTGTGTACATAAGAATATGTGTGTATGCGTGTGTGTGTGTGTGTGTGTGCGTGCATGCAAACTGAGGAGCCCAGTGTGTCTGTGCAAATTGAGGAGCCCAGCTCCAGGTTAAAATCCTATATGTGATCTTTCATGCCCAATCATTAGCAATTACAGATAGATACTACAACAATCATAGGTGGAGACTTCAATATCCCATTTTAAATAATAGATTGAACAACTAAGCATTAGATCAAGAAGAAAATGGAATTGAAGAATACAATACACTAAGTAGAGCTCATTGGAAGTCTATAGATACCCATAGAAGACTCCACCCAACAGACAAATGCATGTTGCTCTAAAATATACTTGGAAATCTCTAAGATATGCAATATGTTAGGCCACAACTCAAGCCCTGATAAATTTAATAGTATTAAACTCATACAAAAGGTGTTCTTCAATCTATATGAACTGACATTAGAAGTCAATAACAGGAGGAGATTTGAGGAATTCACAAATAAGTGGAATTTAAACAACACATTCCTAAATGACCAATGGGTCAAGGAAAAAATCATAAGGAAGACTAGAAAATAGGTTGAGATGAAGAAAAACAAAAACACATCACATGAAAACTTATGGGATGCAGCTAAAGTGATGCTTAGAGGAAGTTTACAACTGCAAACTTACACTGAAAAAGAAAAGAGACCACAGTCAACAAAACTTCTATCTTATAAGCTAGAAAAAGAAGAGGACATTAAATTAAAGTAAGCAGAAAGAATATATATATATTTATTTATATAAATAAAAGAAAGAATAAGAAAACAAGAGCGAAAATTAACAATCCCATGCTGGCTTGGTTTAATAACTGAAAACCAATCGATATACTAAATGATATTTAAAAATGATTCCCTTTATAATCATCTCAATAGTCTGAAAAAAAGCAAACTCCTAAATCCTTTCTTTAGAAAAACACTCAACAAACTGAAAATGAAAGGGAATTTCATAGCTGGCATCAAACTTAATGGTTAATGCTTTCCCACTAAAGTCAAAAACAAGATAAGGATGTCTCATCACTTCTGTTTAACACTACAATGGAGTTTCTAGCCAAAGAAATGAGACACCCCCTCCCAGAAAAAAGAAAAGAAATAAAATGTATCTGGATTGAAAAGGAAGAAGTAAACCTCTCAACTTACAAATGTTTTATAAAGAAATTTAAGAAACACCTATACACACACAAACACATCCCAAAGAGGAAATAATAAACCTATTAGAAGAAATCAATTTTGCGAAGATTTCAAATTATAAGATCAATATACAAAACTCACTTGTATTTCTATATACTTGCAATTAACAGTTTGAAAATTAACAATAGTATCAAAATAAAACAGTTAAAGAATGACTTTTTTTAAATTAAGTATAAAGGCCTGTATACTAAAAATACAAAGAATCATTGAAAATAATTGACGAATATATGATAAATGAGAAGACATCCTATGGTTATGTATTGTTAGACAATATTGTTAAAAGGATAATACATTCCAACTGATTTACAGATTGACTTAATCCCTATTAAAAAACCAATTAGTGCTTTTTTTTGGAGAAATTGAAAAGGCAACACTAAAACTTATATGTAAATTTAAGGCATCCAGAACAACCAAAACAATCTTAAATGAGAAAAAACTATATGGAGGCCTTTCACTCCCAATTTAAAAACTTAGTACAAAATTTAAATAATCAAGAGTGTGGCACTGGCATAAGCAAAGGATATACATAAATGGAATAGAATTGAGAGTTCAGAAATAAACCCTTACATTTATGGCCAAGCAATTTTTTCTACAAGAGCACTAAGAAAATTCAGTGGGGAGAAAATAGTATTTTCAACAACTAGTGCTGGGAACTGAATATCTAGAGGTAAAAGGATAAACATTAACCCTCATCTCACACTCTAGGCAACTCAAAGGGAACTGCAGACATAAATATTAAGAGTTAAAACTATAAAACCCTTTATAAAAAATAGAGAAGTAAATTTTTGTGATTTTGCTTTAGGCAATGGTTTCTTGGATATGACACCAAAAGCACAAGTTAACAAAAGAAAATATAGATAAATTGAACTTCAAAATTAAATTTTTTTGCTTCAAATGACACCATTATCTAGAGGTTTAATCACTCACTCACATGTCTGCCTCAGCTAAAGCTGTTAACCAGGAACCTACATGGGGCCTTCCTTTGCCTTGAACTTCTCATAGAATGGCAGCTGGATTCTGAGAGAAAATATCTTAAGATAAATCTTTCAGAGACTGTGTGCCAAGAGCCAGGCAGACACCACATGGCATCACTTCTATCTATTCTATTAATGAAAATGAATATAAGCCAGCTAAACTCACAGGAGGTTGGGTAGACCCCATTTCCTAACTGGAAGAAGCCTCAGAGAATTTGGGGCTATATTTTCTAACTGACACAGCATATAAATATAAAAATTGATCTTAATTTACAATTATTTTGGATCAACCCAGTAATGAATATTATACAGATCAGAATGATCCATGTGCTGAGAAATATGTATATTCTGCAACCAATAAATAAAATATTCTTTAAATATCTACTAACCCAATTTATAGTGCAGATTAAGTTCGAAGTTCCTTTGTTGATTTTTTGCCTGGGAGATCTGTTCAATGTTATAAGCGGAGTGCTGAAATCTAGCTACTATTGTATTGGGGTCTATCTCTCTCTTTAGCTCTAACATTTGCTTTATCTATCTAACAAAAATAAGCAATGGGAAAAGGACTCCTTGCACTAACCCCACTCCCTGTACTAACCCCACATTGAGAACAGCACCTTATAATAAGGAAGGAAGCCCCTACTACAAGCTTCTTCCCAAGAAGTAAGGGTCTTGTTTCATATACATATAGTACCCATATATATATTTCATATACATATATAGTACCCATATATATATTTCATACACATATATATGGTACCCATATATATATTTCATATACATATATATGGCACCCATATATATATTTCATATATATAGTATCCATATATATTGCATATATATGGAAATATGTCTATATATATATTTGATATAAATATATACATCAAAAAGGAAAAAGTGCCTACTCCCTGCACCTGCTTCTCTGGCTTGCTTCAAAGACAACTCCAGACCAAAAGTCTCCCCAACTGCTAGGAGGGTGTGAGACTTCTGCTTGCTTGAACAAAATAGTGAGCACCCCTGCACATTCTTCCCTGGCTTCCTCCAGCAATAAATCCAGATCTGAGGACTCTCTCTCTCGTAGTTTATACACACATCAAGGACCCTGACTTTTGTAGCCTTCACCCAAGAAACTGACTATCAAATCACCTACCTGTGGGAGCTGACAGAACTCTGAACTCCTGAGTCTCCTAGACCACAAGAACAAAAAGGTGACTTTTAAACTTGCCAATATTCAGTAGTTATCTCCCCAGGAAACCAAAAGAGAGCAGAGGTCACTATATTTATATCAAAAAAATAAACTTCCAGTCAAAAACTGTAAAAAGGGACAAAGAAGCATACTATATAATGATAAAGGGGTCAATTCATCAAAAGAATGTAACACTTGTAAACATATATATGCTGCAAATACTGGAGAACCTAAAAACATAAAGCAAATATTAAATGTCTGAAGGGAAAAACAACTGTAATGCAATAATAGCAGAGAACTTTAATACTCCACTTTCAACAATGGACAGATCACACAGATGGAACATTAATAAGGAAATATTGGACTTAAACTATACGTTAGATCAAGTGAACCTAGTAGATATATACAGAATATTCCATTCAACAGCACTAGAATGCACATTCTTCTCAAGCACATGCAGCCATTCTCTGGAAAAGATCACACATAAGGCACAAAAATCCTTTGCAAATTTAAGAAGATTGAAATCATATCAAATATCTTTTCTCACCACAATGATATAAAACTAGAAATCAATAGCAGAATAAATTTTAGAAAATTCACAAATACATGGAAATGAAATATGGTCCTGGAAACCAATGTGTTAATAAAGAAACTAAAGGGAAAATTAAAACATAAGCTGAAACAAATCAAACTGAAAATACAACATACCAAAACTTAGGGGATATGGAATATGGCAAAAGCAGTTCTAAGAGAAAAGTTTATATCAATAAATGTCTATATCAAAAAAAGACGAAAGATGTCAAATAAACAATTTAACATTATTCCTCAGGGAACTAGAAAAAAGAAGAATGAACTAAGCCAAAGTTAGCAGAAAAAGGAAATAATGAAGATTAGAGCAGAAATAAATGAAATAGAGACTAAAATTCAATACAAAAGAACAATGAAACTAAGACTTGATTCTTTGAAATGGTAAAGTTTTAAAAACTTTTAGGTAGACTAAATTTTAAAAAGACTCAAATAAAATCAAAAAAGGAGATATTACAACTGATGTAACATAAAGACCAAAAAAATCAAAAGAGACTACTATAAACAATTACATGCCAATAACTGGATAACATAGAAAAATGAATAAATTCCTAGAAACATACAACCAAACAAGACTAAATCAGTAAAAAAATGGAAAATCTGAACAGACCAATAATTAGTAATGAGATTAGGTCAGTAAGAAAAACTCTACCATGAAAGAAAAGTCCTGGATTTTAGAGCTTCTGTGCTCAATTATACCAAGAATTTAAAAAAGAATTAATACCAATCTTTCTTAAACTGTTCCAAAAAATTGAAAATGAGGGAATACTTCCAATTTCGGTTTACTAGACCACCACTACCCTAATACCAAAACCAGATAAGGACATTACAAGAAAAAAATTACTGACCAATATCCCTGCTGAACATAGATGCAAAGATCCTCAATAAAATACTATCAAACCAAATTCAACAACACATTAAAGGTATCACCTATCAAGGTCAAGTGAGATTTACCCTAGGGTTGCATAGAAGGTTCAATATGTACAAATCAATAAATGTGATATATCATATTAACAGACTAAAGGACAAAAAGCACATGATCATTTCAATAGATGCAGAAGAGGCATTTGACCAAATTCAACATCCTTTCATGATTAAAAAAAAAAAAACTCTCGCCAAATTACATTTACAAGGAATGTATGTAAACACAATAAAGGTCATATATGACAAGCCCTCAGGTAACATTATAATCGACAGTTAAAAATTGAAAGCCTTTCCTCTAAGATCTGGACAAGACAAGAATGCCCACTCTCACCACTTCTATTCAGCATTAGTACTAGAAGTCCCAACCAAATAAATTAGGCTAGAGAAAGAAATAACACGCATACAAATAGACCAGGAAGAAATAAAATTATCGGCCGGGCGCGGTGGCTCAAGCCTGTAATCCCAGCACTTTGGGAGGCCGAGACGGGCGGATCACGAGGTCAGGAGATCGAGACCATCCTGGCTAACATGGTGAAACGCCGTCTCTACTAAAACATACAAAAAACTAGCCGGGCGAGGTGGCGGGCGCCTGTAGTCCCAGCTACTCGGGAGGCTGAGGCAGGAGAATGGCGTGAACCTTGGAGGCGGAGCTTGCAGTGAGCTGAGATCCAGCCACTGCACTCTAGCCTGGGTGACAAAGCAAGACTCAGTCTCAAAAAAAAAAAAAAAAAAAGAAATAAAATTATCATTGTTTGTTAACAATATAATATTATACATAAAAATCTTTATGACTCCATCAAAAAATGTTGAATTCTGTAAAGTTGCACAATACAAAATTAACACACATAAATCTGTAGTGTTTCTATACATTAACAATGAACTATCCAAAACAGAAATGAAGAGAATGATCTAATTTAAAGTTATTTAAAAAATAAATTAGGAAAAAGTTTGACCAAAGAGGTAAAAGACCTGTACATTAAAAATGATAAAATAATTGATGAAAGAAATTGAAGACACAAATAAATGGAAAGATATCCCATGATTTTTAAAAATGTCCACACTACCCAAAGCAATCTATAGTGTCGATGCAATCCTATTAAAATTTCAATGTCACTTTCCACAGACATAGAAAAATTTTAAATTCATATGGAACCACACACACACACACACACAAAAAAAACCCGAATAGCCAAGGCAATCACCAACAAAAAGAGCAATGCTGTTGGCATCTTATTACCCAATTTCAAACTATACTATAAAACTACAGTAATTAAAACAGCATGGTACTGGCAAAAAAAAGCAGACACACCAACCAATGGAACAGGCCAGAAAATGCAGACATGAACCCTGTCTATATAGCCAATTGATTTTCAACAAAGGTGCTAAGAATACACAATGGGGAAAGGATAGTCTTCAATGAATAGCATTAGGAAAATGGGATACCCACAAGCAAAGAATTAAATTGAACCATTATCTCACACCATTTACAAAAATTAAACTCACATTAAAATCTAAAGGTAATACCAGAAACTGTAAAACTATTAGAAGAAAACATAAAGTAAAAGCTGCACAGCATTGGTATAGATTAAAAAAAATTTTTATTTGACCCCAAAAGCACAGGCAACAAAAGTAAAAATAGACAAGTATGATTACATAAAATTGAAAAGTTTCTGCACAGCAAAGGAAACTATTAATAATTTGAAGAGACAACCTATGAATTAGGAGAAAACATGTACAAGCCATACATTCATCAAGGATTTAATACACAATATATATAAGGAACTAAACTCAATAGTAAGAAAATAGAAAACCCGATTTAAAAAACGGGTCATGGGACTGAATGTACATTTTTCAAAAGAAGACACAAAAATAGAAAAGATATATATATATTTTTTAAAGCTCAACATCATTAAGCATTAAGGAAATGCAAATTAGGATGTCATCTCACATCGGTCAGAATGTCTATTATCAAAAATACCAAAGATAAATGTTGGTGAGGATATGGAGAAAAGGTAACTCTTGTACACTGTTAGCGGGAATGTAAACTAGTACATCCACTATTAAAAACAATATGGAGGTTCCTCAAAACACTAAAAATAGAATCACCATATGATCTGGCAATTGCATTTCTGGGTATTTACCCAAAAGTTTAAAACCTGTTTGTCAAAGAAATGTCTGCACTCCCTTGTTCACTGCAGGCAGCAGTATTCATGATAGCCAAGTAATGGAATCAACCTGTTTATCAATGGATGAATGGATAATGTAGAAATATGTAGTACACAGACAGAGTAGAATACTATGCAGCCTTTAAAACTGGAATTCTGTCACTTGCAATGACATGGATAGAATTGTAGAACACTATGCTAAGTAAAATAATCCAAGCACAGAAAGACAAATACCACATGTTCTCACTTACATGTGGAAGATAAAACAACTGAACTCATAGAAGAAGAGAGCAGAATGGTGGCTGCAGAGGCTGCAGGTGGGGGTAATAAGGAGATGATGTCAAAAAGTATAAAATCTCAGTTATTCATGAGGAATAAAGGTTTCTTTGATATCTATTGTACAGCATGGTGAATATAATAGCATATTGCACATTTGAAAATTGCTATGAGAGTAAATTTCAAATGTTCTCACTATAAAAAAGTTCATATTTGAGCTGATAGATGTGTTAATTAGCTTTAAGTATTCCACATTATACTCATAAATCATAACATTGCTTCATACCCCATAATAAATACAGCTATAAATTTCAATGTATAATAAAAAAATAATAAATAAAATTTAAACAGTATGGTAATGGCATATAAACAGACACATAAAATAAAAATAATAATAATAATAAAACAGACACATAGGTCAAACAAATAGGTTGAAGAGCCCAGTAATAAACCTAGGCACATATGATCAATTAATCTTTGACAAGGGTGCCAACAATACACAATGAAGAAAACATAATTCCTTAAATAAATCAGGTTGAGAAAATTGGATATCCACATGCAAAAAATAAAATTGGACACTTATTTGACACATACACAAAAATCAATTCAATGAATTAAAATTTTAAGCATAATACCATAAAACGTCTGGAAGGAAACATAGGGGAAAAGCTCCTTGACATAATTCTTGATTTTCTGGGTATGACACCAAAATCACAGGCAACAAAAGCAAAAATAAACAAGTAGAACCTCTGCAGAGTAGTGAAGAACTAAAAAAAAAAAAAAAAAAAAAAAATTGTGCAAAGCAAAGAAAAAAGTCAATGAAATGAAAAGGCAATCTATGGATTGGCAGAAAACCATAAATTTGATAAGGAATTAATATAAAAACAAAATATGATGAACTCAAGCAATTCAACACCGAACCCCAAATAATCCAATTAAAAATGGGCAAATGACCAAAATAGACTTTTTCATAAAAGTAGACATACAAATGGCCAGTAAGTATATGAAAAAGTAATCAACACACATACACACACACACACACACACACACACACACACACACACCCAGGTCTGTCCTCTAAAACCTGCTCTACAAATTTTCATTCCAAGTAGTTGGGAAGATGTAATGGAGGACTCCTAAGCCTTATGGAATGTAGCCACTAGATAGAAGGAGTCTAGGTAACCAGATGACTCTATGGATAAGAAACTTATCCACTGACTCTCATTAAACTATTAGATGAGAGAGACATAAACTTCAGTTATATTAAGGCATTGCGATTTTGACACTCCTTTTGAAGCACTGAGAATACCCTTACCTAAATCAATAAATTTTAAATTAGTGGCATTGGTTTAGCATTTGATTGTTAAAAGGCAAAGGAACAGATAAAAACAACATGCCATTTGGTAGAACCGTTGACTGCTACAACTTGGAAGGCAGACAATGTGTATGCTAAGCCTGCAGCTCTTTGGAAAGTAGTTGGAGAGAATGAGAATGTGATTTATATTTTAAGAAGACCACTCTGGCTGCTATGTGATCAAGATTAGAAAAGGGGGGATCAAGCAACTATTGTAATAGTCCAGGACAACAAAAAAGATAATAGAATAAACTAAGACGGTAAATGTGAAAGTGGTAGAGGTGGTGAAAAGTGGTGGAATTTTTTACGTATTTTGATAAAAGAAAGAAAAGAATGTTCTAGTGCCTTGAATAAGGATTGTGAGAGAAAGTAAGCAGTCAAGAAAAACTCTTAAGGTTTTCCAATTGAATAACTGATATGGTTTGGATACTGGTCCCCTCCACATCTCATGTTGAAATGTAATCCTCAGTGTTGAAAGTGGGGCACCTGTTGGGAGATGTTTGGATTATACGGGAGGATCCCTCATGAATAGTTTAGCACCATCCCCTTGGGGAGAAGTGAGTTCTCACTCAGTTTAAGTGAAATCTGGTTGTTCAAGTGTGTAGCACCTCTCCCATTACCCTCTCATTCCCACACTCACCGTGTGACATATCTGCTCCCACTTCACCTTCCTCCACGAGTAGAAGCTCCCTGAGGCCCTCGCCAGAAGCAGATGCCAGCACCGTGTTTCTTGTACTGCCTAAAGAACCATGAGACAAAATAAGACCTCTTTTCCTTATAAATAACCTAGCCTCAAGTATTTCCTTATGTCAACACAGATGGACTAAAGCAGTATCTGACAGAGTTATTAATAGTATTTATTCAGGTAAGGCAACTAAGGGAGAAGCAGGTTATAGAAGAGTGAAAATAAAGACATTAAAACTTACTAAAGTATTAAAAACAAAGTATTTGTGCAATGATAGATAACTGTATCAATAAAACAGAATAGAAATCTAAAATAGAAATACATAAAAAGGAAAAGATATTTTAAAATGGCATTTATATTCATTGTAGTAAATATGTTTTAATAAATGAAGCTCACATAATCAGGTTATATACCCTATCACATATCAAATACAAAAATAAAATCCAACTGCAATAAAGATCCAACTTTGAAACAAAATAAAATTTCAGAATGTATAGGATAATTTTTATAAAGCATTTGGAAGGACAAGATTCTTTTAAATAAAAAAGGAATTCCTGAATTCACAAAAGAAATATGGGTACATTTAATAACACAATATTTTTAATTGTGTAACAAAATGTAGTAAGAGTCTAGGAAAGATACTTACATCTATATGGCAGGAAAAAGTTAACAAAATCAATATTCCTGATATGTAGGGGATGCTGAAAACTTGATGAGAAAATAAAACAGAAGAACAACATGATGTACGACACAAACATTCAGAAGAGAGATTGCGAATTCTCATCAACTATTTGAAAGTATGCCAATTTCTGTTAATGTAGTGAATTACACTAATTAATTTTCAAGTGTTAAACCAACCTTGCAATCCTCAGGCATAAAAACACTGTATTATTATGAATAATATCTACTTTTTAAACTTATTATCATAGAAATAATTATTGCTAACCCTGTAACAGTTTGCAAGACAAAGCATATGCCATTTATTTAACACAGTAGTTCTCAACTGGAGGTGTTTTTCCCCCCAGGGGGACATTTGGCAGTGCTCAATTATGTTTTTCTTTCTTACAGCTGAGGGCCGCTACTAGCATCTAGTGGATGGAGAACAGGCATGCTGTTAAACATCCTGCAATACATAGATAAGCCTCTCACAACAGGAATAATCTGGGCCAAAATGTCAACAGTGCAGAGGTTGAGAAACACTGATTTAACAGATCAGTTTAATCAAGACTTGTCAATTCGATAGCCTAAAAAAAATTTCAATTCTGAACCACTCCCACCCCCATAGTACATCTTTACTTATCATTGCAGCTAGTCTTAACTACAAATTTGCCTCTTCAGTCTATTATCTAAATTGCTGCCCAAGTAAGAGAAGGCTTGGGTTGAGTTAGGTAGGAATGGGTTAGTTTCATTAAAATACAAATCTATTTATACAATAATTCTTCATTAAATCTCATATTTCCTTTGTCTGAATTTGTCTATTTGAGGAAAAAAAAAAAAATCCAGAATGGGTAGCTAAAACTAGCCACAGCAAGTAGATGGGACTCTATGGGTCCAATGTTAGGAAAAGGACACGGACTTTTATCTAAAGCTGTAACTGAAACTGAGATCATGAGAGTGAGAGTTAGCCAAGAGTCAAAAAGTATCTCAGAATATGGGATGAAGCATACACAGAAGACAGTACATTCACAAACTGAATTCCGTAGGGAAAGGTGAGAGGTAAAACACACATATATTGAGTGAACATTTGAATTTGTGAGATCTAAGATTGACCAGCTCTGTTAAGTACAATGGTGCTTGTGATGGTTAATTTTATGTGTCAAGTTGATGGGGCTAAAAGATGACCAGATAGCCAGTAAAACATTATTTCTCAGTATGTCTATAAAGAGTGTTTCTAGAAAATATAAGTATCTGAATCAGTAGATGGGCTAAAGAAGATCCACCCTTACCAATGTAGACAGGTGTCATCCAAATCACTTAGGGCCTGAAGAGAACAAAAAGGCAGAGCAACAATAAGTTCTCTCTTTCTTCTTGGCTGGGATATCCATCTTCTCCTGCCCTTGGAATTGGAGCTCCTGATTGCTGGGCCTTCAGATTCCAGGACTCAAACCAATGGCCTCCCAGATCTTAAGCTTTTGACCTTGGAGTGGGAGTTATACCATCAGCACCTCTGGTTCTCAGGCCTTCAGATTCAGACTGAATTACACTATTACCTTTCCCAGATGGCATATCATGGGACTTCTCAGCATCCATAATCGTGTGAGCCAATTCTCATAATAAATATCCTCACATGTATCTATACATTGATAGAGAGATAGACAGATAGACAGACAGATCCTATTGGTTCTGTTTCTGGGGGAAAACCTGACTAATACAGTGGTGGCAGCAGACAGATAATGAAAACATGTAAGGCTTTGGAAATTGTCCTCAATATCTGGGACACGAATTGGGAATGAATCCTAACAAAAACATCTTTGAAAACAGAAGTTTTCTTTGTGGTATAAAGATGAGACAGCGGTATCTTCAAGAGATGGTAATGGAAGCATAAGGTAAGGAAGTATTTCATTTATGAAAGCATCTACATCACATGGGTAATATGATTGTAAGAAGATCAGAAATAAAATCCTTCAAAGTAAAGTGACCACATAATTTATCATCTAAATCTTGATAATCTTGAAAACAACAGGGTTGCTATTAGTAATTACATTGAAACAATCAGACTAAACCAGCTTTGTCCTGGAAAACTAAAACACATTATTTCTTAAGAATAGTCTAGAGTAGACTGGAGATGGGATTATATTCAGTAATTTATCAAAACTTCCAATGTCAGGCTTAAACTCAGCTCAAATGTTTCTGTGCTTAATGGTATTATTTTGGCTATTACGACACCAAAACTCTGTATACCATATTTACAATCGTGAAGGGACACAGTATCCTTAAGTTGCACTGCTGAAAATAGTAACAATGACTGTAGACCTCTCCAGCTATATCATATGGTGATAAAATTCTCCCTTTAGTCTGTAACATCTGAGACAACCACTTAACAGTATCTAAACCTTAATCAGACACTGCTAAACACAGAATGGACTGGCTCAGTCAGCCACGGCTGGACAGTGGAAAAGTTCTTAAATATAAATACAAAATCAACAGTGTCTAGCAGTGTTTCTCCATACTTTTCACCAAAATATGTAGGAAGATTAAAACATTCACAAAAACACCAAAATTATAAATGACAATCAAGTACCAGAATTACAGAGGAATTACCCACACACACAAAAATCCAATGTGAGGGTGACTATAAAACAGAAAAAAAAAATGTGATAAAGGAAGAAGGAAATTATACCTCCAAAATTATGAAATATAACTCTAAAAAAATTATTTTCAAAACTGGCAACTTCAGTAGAGTAGACGATTATATTATCATGCTATAAAACAGGTTCAGGAAATTATATGAGAATACCAATTTGAGATAAAATCATGAATGTAAATAAAGATCACCAAAATAAAACAATGCAAGAAAACCTAAAATGCAATAACAGAATTAAAAGACACATTGGGCTGGGCACATGCCTATAATCCCAGCACTTTGGGAGGCCAACACGGGTGGATCATTTGAGGCCAGGAGTTCGAGACCAGCCTGGCCAACACGGCAAAACCCCACCTCTACTAAAAATGCAAAAATTAGCCAAGTGTGGTGGCGCAGCTACTCGGTGTCTGTAGTCCCAGCTACTCGGGAGGCTGAGGCAGGAAATTGCTTGAACCTGGGAAGTGGAAGTTGCAGTGAGCCAAGATCATGACACTGAATGCCAGCCTGGGCAACAGGGCAGGACTCTGTCTCAAAAAAAAAAAAAAAAAAAAGATACATTGAAGGGCTGGGAACAGTGGCTCATGCCTGTAATACCAGCACTTTTGGAGACACAGGCTGGGCAACATAGCAAGACCTTGTCTCTACAATAAAAAAAAAAAAAAATAGCCTGGCATGGTGGTGCAAGCCTGTAGTCCTAGCTGCTCAGGAGGGTGAAGCAGGAAGAAGATTGCTTGAGCCCAGGATCAATTTCAAGGTTATTTATTTTGTTCATTTATCTGTCTGTTTTTGCATCAATACCACACTGCTTTAATTATTCAAGCATAAGATCATCTAAGATCTGGTAGGGCTAATTAGTCCTCATTATTCTTGCCTTTAACGTATATGCCTGTATGTGTGCACATGTGTGTTATTCTATATGTTTTGTTCTTCTAAATAAATTTTATACTAATTTGATCAAATATTGATCCCACTGTGCTCCCTACCATTATTATATTTTCCATGCTGTTTCTTTTTTCATCATAATTTTAATATATTATTGTTATTATACAGGCTAGCTATTGATTTTTGTATATTTATCTCATCCTACCATTTTGTTGAACTCTGTTTTTATCAATTCGAGTAGCTTTATAATGGAATCTCTTTGGTTTTATAGATGTACAAGTCATTTTTCTCTTACATGACTCACAAGTTTTACTATGCTTTTCACGTTACTTGATGCTTTAGGATTTATTAACATTACGTTTTTATTTTGAAATATACTTTTTATCAAAATAAAATTACTCTCTTTACTAAAAGGCTTTGGCCATGAAAAATAAAATAAAATAAAACCAAGCAGAAATTCTAGAACAAAAAAAAAATCATTGAAGGAAATAGTGAATACATTCAAAACTTCAATCATAGGCTAAATAGAAGGAAAAAATCTCAGAACTTGAAGAAAGGTCTTTTGAAATAACCCAGTCAGATAAAAATAAAGATAAAAGAATAGAAGAGAATGAACAAAGCTTTGAGATGTCTGGGACTACATAAAGCTATAGAACTTATGCATTGTTGGTATTCATGAGGAAGGAAGAGCAATCAAAAAATTTAGAAAATAATTTAAGGACACAATTGCGGAGAACTTCCTATCCCAAGGCAAATACATTGCAAAAAGGAGTCACCACAGCATATATATTCAGAATGTCTAAAGTCAGTGAAAGAAAGAATTTTAAAGTTAGAAAGAGAAAAATCAGCTGGTGACCTACAAAGGAAACCACATCTGACTAACAGAAGACTTACGGGCCAGAAGAAAATAAGATGGCGTTTTCAAAGTGCTGAGAGAAAAAAAAAAAAGAAATCTGTCAGTCAAGAATGGTATATGCTGCCAGAATAAACTTCATAAGTCAAGAAAAAATAAAGTCTTTCCCAGATAAACAAACACTTAAAAAATTTTTCGTGACTGGACTGGTCCTGCCGAAAACGCTGAGTCCTTAGACACAGGAATGAAAGGTTGATAATCACCACTATGAAAACATATAGAAATATAAAACTTAGCTTTTATAAAATAATCACACAAAGGAGGAAAATAAAGGAATCAAATGGAATCACAACAGAATTTCATCAAACCACAAAGACAAAAAGAGAAGAAAATAAAAAAATTTCAAACAGCTTGAAAATAATTAAAACTATGACAAGAACAAAGCCTCTTATATCAATATTAACCTTTAATATAAGAGGTTAAACGCTCATTTAAAAGATAGAGATTGGCAGAATGGATTAAAAAATATGATCAAATTACATTCTTCCTATAAGAAACTCACCTTACCAATAAAGACACATATAGACTAAAAGTAAAGGGGTAAAAAATATATTCCATGCAAATGGAAACCAAAAGGGAACACAAGTAGCTATGGTTAAATCAGATAACACAGACTTTAGATCAAAAACAGTAATAAAAGACAAAGAAAGACATTATATAATGATAAAGAGATCAATTCAGCAAAGGATATAACAATTCTAAATACATGGGCACCCAACATCAAAACACCCAGCAATACAATAATAGAGGAGGACGTCAACATCACACTCATAGCACTAGACAGATCATTTAACAAAGAAACACTGGACTGAAACTGGATTTTAGACCAAATGGACTTAATAGACATTTACAGAACACTCTACCAAGCAATTACAGAATATACTTTAGTTTGATAAGCAGATAGAACATTCTCCAAGGTAGACCATGTTAAAGCAAAGCCACAAAACAAGTTTTAACAAATTTTCAAAAATCGAAATCATATCAAGTGTCTTCTCAGACTACAGTGGAATAGTGTTAGAAATCATTACCAAGAGAAACTTCAGAAATGATACAAATATATGGAAATTTAAACAGTATGCTTCTGAATGATCACTGGGTCAATGAAAAAATTGAGATATAAATTTTAAAATTTTATTAAATGAATGAAAATGAAAACACAACATACCAAAACCTGTGAGATACAGCAAAAGCAGTGCTAAGAGGGGTTTATAGTATTAAAGCCTACAACAAAAAAGTAGAAAGACCACGAATTAATAACTTAACATCACACTTCAAAAAGCTGGAGGAAAAAAAATAAACCAAACCCAAAGTTAACAGAAAAAAGCAAACATCAAATATCAAATATCAAAGAAGAACCAAATGAAATAGAGAACAAAATAAAATACAAATAATCAATGAAACAAAAAGTTGGTTCTTTGAAAGGGTAAAGAAAATTGAGAAACAACTAAGTAGACTAACCAAGAAAAGAAGAGACAAGAGCTCAATAAAAGCAATCAGAAATGAAAAAAGAGCTATTACAATGGATTTCACAGAAATACAAGATATCATCAGTGACTATTATAAACAACTCTACACTCACAAACTAGAAAACCTAGAGGAAATAAATAAATTTCTGGAAACATACAAACACTCAAGATTGAACCAGAAAAAGCTAAAACTCTCGAACAATCAATCAATAAACAAAATACATCACATAAACATTATTAAGGACAAAAACCATATAATCATTTCAATAGGCACAGAAAAAGCATTCCATAAAATTCAGCATCCCTTCATGATAAAAATCCTCAACAAACTAGGCATAGAAAGAGCATACTTTAACATAATAAAGGTAATATTAGACAAATCCACAGCAAACATCTTACTTAATGAGGAAAAGTTGAAAGCATTCCCTCCAAGAACTGGAAGAAGACAAGAATGCCCACTTTTACCACTCTTATTTAACATAATTCTGGAAGTCCTCACCAGAGCAATCAGGCAAGAGAAAACGAAAAGGAACCGAAATTAGAAATGAGGAAGTCAAATTATCCCTGTTCACTGATTATTAGATCTTATATCTACAAAACCCTAAGGAATTCACTAAAAAAAAAATCCTCTTACATTTGATAAATCAATTCAGAAAAGTTTCAGGATGCAAAATTAATGTACAGAAATCAGAAGCATTTCTACACACTGATAATGACTTAGTCAAGGACAAAATCAAGAAGGCAATCCCATTTATAATAGCTATAAAAATGAAATAAAATATCTAGGAATATTCAACCAAGGAGAAAAAAGATCTCTATAAGGAGAACTATAATGTACTAATGAAAGAAATCACAGACGACCCAAACAAATGGAAAAACATCCCATACTCATGGATTGAAGGAAACAGTATCATTAAAATGACCATACTACCCAAAGTAATCAGCAGATTGAACACAACTTCTATCAAATTATCATCATTTTTCATAGAATTCGAGAAAATAATTGTGGAATCAAAAAAGGAGTCCAAATAGCCAAAGCAATCTTAAGCAAAAATAACATAGCTGGAAGCATCACATTACCTGACTTCAAATTATACTATAAGGCTAGACTAAGCAATTAACAACATGGTGCTGGTATAAAAATAGACACATAGGCGGGGCGCGGTGCCTCAAGCCTGTAATCCCAGCACTTTGGGAGGCCGAGACGGGTGGATCACGAGGTCAGGAGATTGAGACCATCCTGGCTAACACGGTGAAACCCCGTCTCTACTAAAAAATACAAAAAACTAGCCGGGCCCGGTGGCGGGTGCCTGTAGTCCCAACTACTTGGGAGGCTGAGGCAGGAGAATGGCGTGAACCTGGGAGGCAGAGCTTGCAGTGAGCTGAGATCCGGCCACTGCACTCCAGCCTGGGTGGCAGAGCGAGACTCCGTCTCAAAAAAAAAAAAAAAAAAAATAGACACATAGGTCAGTGGAACAGAATAAAGAACAATATACCCGCAATCAACTGATTTTTGACCAATTCAACAAAAGTTTACACTGAGGAAAAGATATCCTAATTCAATAAACAGCGTTGGGAAAATTGGATTGCTATATACAGAAGAAATAAATTGGACCCATAATTCTCACCATTTACAAAAATTAACTCAAGATGGATTAAAGATCTAAACTAAAACCTGACATTATAAATATTCTAGAAGAAACCTAGGAAAAACTCTTCTGGACATTGACTTAAGCAGAGAATTTATGAACAAGTCCTCAAAGCAAATGCAACACAAATGAAAATAGACAAATGGGACTTAATTAAGCCAAAAAGCTTCTGTACAACAAAGGAGACAATCAATTGAGTAAACAGACAACCTACAGAATGAGAAAAAATATTTGTAAATTATGCATCCAACAAAGGGCTAATATCCAGAATCACAAAGAACTCAAACAGCTTAACAAAGAAAAAAACAAACAAACATTTAAAAGGTGAGCAAGGGAAATGTTGAACAAACATTTTTCAAAAGAAGACACAGAAGCAGCCAACAAACTATGAAAGAAGGTCCAAACTTACAAATCATCAGAGAAATACAAATAAAAAACACAATGACACAGAAGCAGCCAACAAACTATGAAAGAAGGTCCAAACTTACAAATCATCAGAGAAATGCAAATAAAAAACACAATGAGATATCATTTTACACCAGTGAGAATGGCTGTTATTAAAAAGGCAAAACACAACAGATGTTGGCAAGGATGCAGAGAAAAGGGAACACTATACACTGTTGGTGGGAATGTAAATTAGTACAACCTTTATGGAAAATAGATGGTAATTTCTCAATGAAGTAAAAATAGAAATAACATTTGATCTAGCCATCCCACTATTGGATATATACCCAAAGGGAAAAATAATTATACACAAAGATAACTGCACTTATATGTTTATCCTAGAACTATTCATAATAGCAAAGATATGGAATCATCAACCTGTGTCCATCAACAGAGGAATGGATAAAGAAAATGTGGTGTATGTGGAGGTGGTGGTGGGTGGGTGTAGGTATGTGTATACACACACACTATGGAATACTATTTAGCCATAAAAAATGAAATCATGTTTTTTGCAGCAACATGGATTATACTGGAGGCCATTATACTAAGTGAAATAACTCAGAAATGGAAATCAAAAACTTCATGTTCTCACTTATAAGTGGAGCTAAACTGTAGGTACAATGGACACACAGAGTGGAAAAATAGAAAGCAGCAGTGGGTGGAATAGATCAAACTCCTCGGCCCCCCAAAGGACATGTGTAGGTGCTGATGTCAGAAGGTGAGTGGTTCCACCCTCAGTTTCCCCAGTGGTGTGTGTGAGTACCAGCTGTGGAAAGCAGGATGAGTCAATCCACAGGTTTTGCTGGAGACTAAAAAATGTGGGAGGGTTGAAAAATTACCTATTCGGTACAATGTTCAGTATTTAGGTGAGGGGTACACTAAATGCCCAGATTTCAACACTATGAAATATATACATGTAAGAAATCTGTACGTGTTGACACTATGAAGAAACTGAATCAACTAATGGGCAAAATAACCAGCTAGCTTCATAATGACAGGATCAAATTCACATATAACAATAGTAACCTTAAATGTAAACAGGCTGAATGCCCCAATTAAAACACACAGACTGGCAAGTTGGATAAAGAGTCAATACCCATTGCTGTGCTGTATTCAGGAGACTCATCTCATGTGCAAAGACACACATAGGCTAAAAATAAAGGGATGGAGGAAGATTTACCAAGCAAATGGAAAACAAAAAACAAACAAACAAACAAAAACAAAAAACCAGAAGTTGCAATCCTAGTCTCTGATAAAACAGGCTTTAGAGACAAAGAAGGGCATTACATAATGGTAAAGGGATCAATGCAACAAGATTAGCTAACTATCCTAAATACATATGCACCCAATACAGAAGCACCCAGATTCATAAAGAAACTTCTTAAAGACGTACAAAGAGACTTAGACTCCCACACAATAATATTGGGAGACTTTAACAGCCTACTGTCAATGTTAGATCAATGAGACAGAAAATTAACAAGGATATTCAGGACTTCAACTCAGCTCTGGACCTAATAAACATCTACAGAAGCAGACCTAATAAATATCTACAGAACTCTTCACCCAAAATCAACAGAATATACATTCTTCTCAGTATCACATTGCACTTATTCTAAAATTGACCACATAATTGGAAGTAAAACACTCCTCAGCAAATGCAAAAGAATGGAAATCAATACAATGCAATCAAATTAGAACTCAGGATTAAGAAAGTCACTCAAAACTGCACAACTACATGGAAACTGAACAACCTGCTCCTGTATGACTACTGGGTAAAAAACAAAATTAAGGCAGAAATAAATAAGTTCTTTGAAACAAGTGAGAAGAAAGACACAGCATACCAGAATCTCTGGGACACAGCTAAGCCAGTGTTTAGAGGGAAATTTATAGCACTAAATGCCCACAAGAGAAAGCAGGAAAGATCTAAAATCAACACCCTAACATCACAATTAAAAGAACTAGAGAAGCAAGAGCAAACAAATTCAAAAGCTAGCAGAAGACAAGAAATTACTAAGATCAGAGCAAAACTGAAGGAGATAGAGACACAAAAAATCCTTCAAAAAATCAGTGAATCCAGGAGCTAGTTTTTTGAAAAGAATAACAAAATAGATAGGCTGCTAGCCAGACTAGTAAAGAAGAAAAGAGAAAAGAATCAAATAGACACAATAAAAAATGATAAAGGGGATATCACCATTGATCCCACTGAAATAAAAACTACCCTCAGAGAATACTATAAATACCCCTAGGCAAATGAAATAGAAAATCTACAATAAATGGATAAATTCCTGGATACATACATTGATCCAAGACTAAAACAGAAAAAAATAGAATCCCTGAATAGACCAATAACAAGTTCTGAAATTGAGGCAGTAATTAATAGCCTACCAACCACAAATGTTCAAGACCAGACAAACAGTTTCACAGCCAAATTCTACCAGAAGTACAAAGAGGAATTAGTACCATTACTTTTACAACTATTCCAAATAATAGAAAAAGAGGAACTCCTCCCTAACTCATTTTAGGAGGTCAGCATCATCCTGATACCAAGATCTGGCAGAGACACAACAAAGAAAAGTTCAGGCCAATATCCCTGATGAACATCGATGCAAAAATTCTCAATAAAATATTGGCAAATTGAACCCAGCAGCATATTAGAAAGCTTATCCACCATGATCAAGTCAGCTTCATCCCTGGGACTCAAGGCTGTTGCAACATATGCAAATCAATAAACGTAATACATCACGTAAACAGAACCAGTGACGAAAACCATGATTATCTCAATAGATGTAGAAAAAGTCTTCAATAAAATTCAACACCCCTTCATGCTAAAAACACTCAGTAAACTAGGTATGGATGAAATGTATCTCAAAATAATAAAAGCTGTTTATGATAAACCCACAGCCAATATCATACTGAATGGGCAAAAACTGAAAGCATTCCCTTTGAAAACCAGCACAACACAAGGATGCCCTCTCTCACCACTCCTATTCAACATAGTATTGGAAGTTCTGGCCAAGGCAAATAGGGAAGAGAAAAAAGTAAAGGGTATTCAAATAGGATGAGAGGAAGTCAAATTGTCTCTGTTTGCAGATGACATGATTGTATGTTTAGAAAACCCCATCGTCTCAGCCCAAAAATTTCTTAAGATGATAAGCAACTTCAGCAAGGTCTCAGGATAAAAAATCAATGCACAAAAATCATAAGTTTTCCTGTACACCAAGAATAGACAAACAGAGAGCCAAATCATGAGTAAACTCCCATTCACAATTGCTACAAAAAGAGTAAAATACCTAGGAATACAACTTACAAGGGATGTGAAAGACCTCTTGAAGGAGAACTGCACACCACTGCTCAAGGAAATAAGAGTGGACACAAACAAATGGAAAAACATTTCATGCTCATGGATAGGAAGAATCAATATTGTGAAAATGGCCATATTGTCCAAAGTAATTTATAGATTCAATACCATTCCCATCAAGCTACCATTGACTTTCTTCAGAGAATTACAAAAAACTACTTCAAATTTCATATGAAACAAAAAAGAGCCTGTATAGCCAAGACAATCCTAAGCAAAAAGATCAAAGCTGGAGGCATCATGTTACCTGACTTCAAACTATACTACAAGGCTACAGTAACCAAAACAGCATGGCACTGGTGCCAAAACAGATATATAGATCAATGGAACAGAACAGAGGCCTTGGAAATAATGCCACACATGTAAACCATCTGATCTTTGACAAACCTGACAAAAACAAGAACTGGGGAAAGGATTCCCTATTTAATAAATGGTGTTGGGAAAAGTGGCTAGCCACATGCCTTTCTTACACCTTATACAAAAATTAACTCAAGATGGATTAAAGACTTAAATGTAAGACCTAAAACCATAAAATCCCTAGAAGAAAACCTAGGCAATACCATTCAGGACATAGGCATGGGCAAAGACTTCATGACTAAAACACTAAAAGCAATGGCAACAAAAGCCAAAATTGACAAATAAGATCTAATTAAACTAAAGAGCTTCTGCACAGCAAAACAAACTATCGTCAGAGTGAACAGGCAATCTACAGAATGGGAGAATATTTTTGCAATCTATCCATCTGACAAAGGGTTAATATCCAGAATCTACAAAGAACTTAAACAAATGTACAAGAAAAAATCAAACAACCTCATCAAAAAGTGGGCAAAGGATATGAAGAGACACTTTTCAAAAGAAGATATTTATGTGGCCAACAAAAGTGAAAAAAAAGCTCATCATCACTGGTCATTAGAGAAATGCAAATCAAAGCCACAATGAGATACCATCTCATGCCAGTTAGAATGGCAATCATTAAAAAGTCAGGAAACAACAGATACTGGAGAGGATGTAGATAAATAGGAAGACTTTTATGCTGTTGGTGGGAGTGTCAATTAGTTCAACCGTTGTGGAAGACAGTGTGGCGATTCCTCAAGGATCTAGAACTAGAAATACCATTTGACCTAGCAATCCCATTACTGGGTATATACTCAAAGGATTTAAGTCATTTTATTATAAAGACACATGCACACATATATTTGTTGTGGCATTATTCACAATAGCAAAGACTTGGAACCAACCAAAATGCCCAACAATGATACACTGGATAAAGAAAATGTGGCACATATACACCATGGAACACTATGCAGCCATAAAAAAGGATGAGTTCATGTTCTTTGCAGCTACATGGATGAAGCTGGAAACCATTATTCTCAGCATAGTAACACAGGAACAGAAAACCAAACACCGCATGTTCTCACTCATAAGTGGGAGTTGAACAATGAGAACATATAGGCTCAGGGAGAGGAACATCACACACCCGGGCCTGTTGTAGGGGTAGAGGGCAAGGGGAGGGACAGTATTAGGAGAAATACCTAATGTAGACGACAGGTTGATGGGTGCAGCAAACCACTATGGCACATGTATACCTATGTAACAAACCTGCACATTCTGCACATGTATCCCAGAACTTTAAGTATAATAAAAAATAATAACAATAATAATAATAAAGAAATCTGGGGCCAGGCACGGTGGCTCACACCTGTAATCCCAGCACTTTGGGAGGCTGAGGCGGGTGGATCACGAGGTCAGGAGATCGAGACCATCCTGGCTAAACACAGTGAAACCTCGTCTCTACTAAAAATACAAAAAATTAGCCGGGCATGGTGGCGGGTGCCTGTAGTCCCAGTTACTCAGGAGGCTGAGGCAGGAGAATGGCATGAACCTGGGAGGCGGAGCTTGTAGTGAGCCGAGATCGTGCCACTGCGCTCCAGCCTGGGCAACAGAGCGAGACTCTGTCTCAAAATAAATACATAAATAAGTAAGTAAATAAATAAATAAATAAATCTGCATATGTAACCCCTAAATATATTTTAAAAGTTTAAAAATCACTCACACACACACACACACACACTCACACATACAAAAATATCATGCTATCTCACTCCATCTCACCCAGGATATGAAACATCTCTTTGTTCAGCATATCTGCACTGTATACACAACTCAACCATTACTCACTTAGTAGCCATCTCATTTACCAGGTCAACTGCCTCAGAAAACTTACAATCATGGCAGAAGTTGAACAGGGAGCAGACCCATCACATGCCAGAGTAGGAGTGAGAGATGGGGGATGGGAGGTGCCACACACTTTTAAATAACCAGATCTTGCGAGAACTCACTCACTATCACAAGGATAGTGCCAAGAGGATGGTGCTAAATCATTTATAGGAAATTTTCCCCATTATACAGTCACCTTCCACCATGCCCCACCTCCAACACTGGGGATCACAATTCAACATGAGATTTTGGTGGGGACGCAGATCCAAACCATATTAGCCCTTGTGTATCAATAGTAACCTTGAATATAAATGAGTTCTCCACTTAAAAGCTATAGACTAACTGAATGGATTTTTTTTTAAATGACCCAAGTATATGTAGCCTTTGGAAATTCAAAGTGAAGGGATAGAATTTAAAAATTCCATGCAAATCAAAACCAAAAACAAGCAAGAACAGCTATATCTATATCAGATAAAAAAGACTCTAAGTCAAAACAGTAAAAAGTGACAAAGAAGATTGTTACATAATAATAACAGGATCAGCTCAGCCAGAGGATATAACAATTCTAAACATATATGCAAACAATCAAAGAACCCAGATATTTATAGTAAATATTACTAGATCTAAAGGTAAAGATCAACTCTAATGCCATAATAGTGGGAAACATCAACACAGCAGCATTGGACAGGTCATCTAGACAGAAAATAAAAAAAGAAACATCAGACTTAAATTGCAATGTAGACTAAGTGGATGTAACAGACCTCTAAAGACCATTTTACCCAACAACTACAGTATATACATTCTTCTCACCAGGACATAGAACATTTTCCAGGATAGATCATATCTTAGGCTACAAAACCAGCCTCACCAAATTTTTAAAATACAAAATCATATCAAGTATCTTCTAAAATCACAATGGAACACTAGAAACTAATAGCAAGAGGATCTTTGGAAACTACAAATACATAGAAATTAAACAACATGCTCCTGAACAACCATTGGATCAATGAAGAAATTAACATGGGAATCAAGGCATGACAGGCATGGTGGCTCATGCCAGTAATCCCAGCAGTTTGGAAGGTTGAGGCGGGAGGATCACTTGAGGCCAGGAGTTCAAGACCAGCCTGGCAAACATGGCGAAACCCCATCTCTACTAAAAATACAAAAATTAGCTGGGCATGGTGGCGCAGGCCTGTAGTCTCAGCTACTCAGGTGGCTGAGGCAAGAGAATTGCTTGAGCCCAGGAGGCGGAGGTTGCAGTAAGCCTAGATTGCACCATTGTACACCGCCTGGGCAACAGAGCAAGACTCTGTCTCAAAAACATAAAAAATAAAAAATAAAAAAGATGGAAGTCAGGAAGTCAAAAAAAAATTCTTAAAACAATAGAAATTGAAACATAACATATTAAAACTATGGAATGTAATAAAAGCAGTACTAGGAGGAAAGTTTAATAAGATAGAAGTCAAAAAATTCATAAAACAATAGAAATTGAAACAGTATATTAAAACTACGGAATGTAATAAAAGCAGTACTAAAAGAAAAGTTTATAGCAATAAATGCCTACATCAAAAAAGCAGAAAGATCTCAAATAAACAGCTCAAATAAAATACTATACCTCAAGGAACTAGAAAAGGAGGAACAAACCAAACCAAAAATTTGTAGAAGAAAAAAATAAAGATCAGACAACTAAAATACAGATACTAAAAACAATATAAAGGACAAAAAAAAGTTGGATTTTTTAAAGCTAAACAAAATTGATGAACTGTTAGCTGGACTAAGCAAGAAAAAAGGAGAGAAGACCCAAATGAATCAGAAATGAAAAAAGACACATTACAATAATTACCAGAGAAATACAAAAGATCATCAGAGACTACTATGAAAAACTTTATGCTAACAAATTGTAAAATGTGGAAGAGATGAATAAATGCCTGGACACATACAACCTACCAAATTGACCAGTGTCTGTTAAAAAGCCTTAACAGATCAATAATGAGTAATAAAATTAAATCAGTAATAAAAAGTCAACAACAACAAAAAAGCCCAGGACCAGATGGCTCTACTGCTGTATTCTACAAAACTCATAAAGAGAAACTAACACCAATTATTCTCAAACTATTCCATAAAATTGAAGAGAAAATTCTTCCTAACTCATTTTATGAAGGCCTTGATATCAAAACCAGACAAAGATACAACAAAAAAGAAAACTACAGGCCAAAACCCCTGATGAAAATTGATGCAAAAAGCCTCAACAAAATAGTAGCAAACCAAATTCAAAAAACATTTAAAAAGTTCATTCACCGAGATCAAGTGGGATACACCTCAGGGACATAAAGATGATTCAATGTCCACAAATCAATAAATGTGATACATCACATAAAGAGAATCAAGGACAGAAACCATTGATTATCTCAATAGATACTGAAAAAACTTTTGATAAAATTTAAAATCATTTCATCATAAAAACTCTCAACATATTGTGTATAGAAGAAACATACCTTAACACAATAAATGCTACATATGACAAACCCACAGCTAACATTATACTGAATGGGGAAAAGTTGAAACCTTTTCCTCTAAGATTTAAAATAGGACAAGGATGCCCACTTTCACAACTCTTATTAACATAGTATTAGAAGTCATAATGTGTTAGGCCATTCCTGCATTGCTATAAAGAAATATCTAAGACCGGATAATTTATAAGGAAAAGAAGTTTAATTGGCTCACAGTTCTGCAGACCATACAGGAAGCATGGCACCAGGTATCTGCTCAGCTTCTCATGAGGCCTTGGGCTGCTTACAATCATGGCAGAGGGCAAAGGGGGAGCTAGTGTCTCCCATGGAGAAAGCAGGAGCAAGATGGGTCAGGGGAGATGCCACATACTTTTAAACAACCAGATCTCGTGAGAAGTCACTATTGTAAGAATGGCACCAAGCCATGGGGGATCTGCCCCCATAATCCAATCACCTCCCACCAGGCCCCATCTCCAACATTGGGGTTTACATTTCAACATGATGTTTGGGTGGAACAGATATCCAAACCATATCATTCTGCATCTGGCTCCCAAAATCTCATATCCTTCTCGCATTTCAGAATACAATCATCTCTTCTCAATAGCCCTCAAAGTCTTAACTCATTCCAGCATTAACTCAAAAGTCCCAAGTCCAAACTCTCATCTGAGACTCAAGCCAATTTCTTTCTATCTATAAACCTGTAAAATCAAAGTCACTTTATTTATTTCTAGATACAGTACAGGCATTGCGTAAAGATTTCTGTTCCTAAAGGGAGAAGTTGGCCAAAAGAGAGGGATGACAGGCCCCATACAAATCTGAAACCCATCGGGGCAGTTATTGAATCTTAAAGCTCCAAAATAATCTCCTTTGACTCCATGTTCCAAATCCAGGGCATACTGGTACAAGAGGTGGGCTCCCAAAACCCTGGGCAGCCCTGTGGCTGTTTGGGGTAAAGCCCCCACAGCTGCTCTTACAGGTTGGAGTTGAGTACCTGCAGTTTTTCCAGGCACAGGGTTCAAGCTGCCAGTGGATCTACCATTCTGGGGGTCTGGAGGACAGTGCCCCCCTTCCCATAGCTCCACTAGGCAGTGCCCTGTGGGGGACTCTGTGTGGGCCCTCCAGTCCCTCTTTTCCCCTTAGCACTGCTCTAGTAGAGGTTCTCTGTGAGGGCTCTGCCCTTGCATTCTGCCTAGGCACCCAAGATTTCTTATATATTCTCTGAAATCTAGGCAGAAGCTGCCAAGCCTCCTTTACTCTTGTACTTTGTTCACCTACAGGCTTAACACCATGTAGAAACCACCAAAGCTTATGGCTTGTATCCTTTGAAGCAGTGGCCTGAGCTGTATCTGGGGCCCTTTGCACCAAGGCTGGAGCTGAAGCAGCCCAGATACAAAGAGTAGTATCCAAAAGCTGCACAGGGCAGCAGGGCCATAGGCCTGGCATTCTTTCCTCTTAAGCTGCTGGGCATGTGATGGGATGGGCTGCTATGAATAGCTCTGAACTGCCTTTGAGGCCTTTTCCCCATTGTCTTGGCTGTGAGCACCTGGCTCCCTTTTTGCTATGCAAATCTCTCTAGCAAGTGGTTACTCTGTTTGGATTCTCCTGAAAACAGATTTTTCTTTTCTTTTCTATATGGCCAGGCTGTAAATTTTCCAAAGTTTTATTCTCTGCTTCCCTTTTAAATATAACTTGGAATTTTAAGTCATTTCCTTGCTCCTGTATCTGAGTTAGGTTGCTAGAAGCAGCCAGGCTATGTCTTAAATGCTTTCCTGCTTAGAAATTTCTTCTGCCAGATACCCTAAGTCTAAACTTCCACAAATCCCTAGGGTGTGAACAAAACATAGCCAAATTCTTTGCTAGGGCATAATAAGGGTGATCTCTGCTCTACTTTCCAATAAGTTCCTCATTTGCATGTTGAGATCTCCTCAGCCTGGACTTCACTGTCCATATCACCAACAGCATTTTGGTCACAATCATTTAACCAGTCTCTACAAAATTCCAAACTTTCTCTCATCCTCTTTTTCTTCTTCTGAGCCCTCCAATTTTTTCCAACCTCTGCCTCTTACCCAGCTGCAAAGTTGCATCCACATTTTGAGGTATCTTTATAGCAATGCCCCATTCCTTAGTACCAATTTCCTGTGTTAGGCCATTCTTGTCTTGCTATAAAGAAATATCTGAGACTGGGTAAAATTATAAATAAAAGAAGTTTAATTGGCTCATCGTTCTGCAGGTGTCCAGGAAGCACGGCATTGGGCATCTGCTTGGTGTCTGGTGAAGCCTTGGGCTGCCTACAATCATGATGAAAAAGCAAAGAGGGAGACAGTTTTTCACATAGAGAGAGTGGAAGTAATGAGCAGGGGAGGTGTCACATACTTTTAACCAAACCCCGGAGGACTCACTATCATAAGGATAGCACCAAGCCATGAGGGATCTGCCCCCACAACTCTAACACCTCTTACCAGACTCCATCTCCAAAACTAGAGATTACAGTTTAACATGACATTTGGGTGGGACAAATACCTAAACCATATCACATAAACAGAACAATCAGGCAAGAGAAAGAAATAAAAGGCATCCAAACAGGAAAGGAAGATGACAAATTGTCACTTTTTACAGATGACATGATCTTATATATGGAAATACCTAAAGATTCCACCAGAAAACTCTTAGAACTGCTCAATGAATTCAATAAATTTATGGCATACAAAGTCAACATAAAAAAATCAGTAGCATTTCTATACACCATTAAAGAATTAGCTGAAAAAAAAAATCAAGAAAGCAATCCCATTTAAATAGCTATAAGAAAAAGTAATATATCTAAAAATAAATGTAATGATGACAGTGAAAGACCTCTATTAGGAAAACTGTAAAACACTGATAAAATAAATTGAAGAGAATACAAAAAAAAATGAAAGAACATCTCATGCTCACTGACTGGAAGAATTAATATTGTAAAAATAAAGATACTACCTAAAGCAAACTACAGTTTCAAT
The DNA here is from genome assembly GCF_024542745.1 of Macaca thibetana thibetana. NCBI lineage: Eukaryota > Metazoa > Chordata > Mammalia > Primates > Cercopithecidae > Macaca > Macaca thibetana. The sequence goes on along the minus strand of NC_065586.1, from coordinate 32,365,834 downwards.
GCAATCACTATCAAAACATTATTAAAAGTATTATTTTAAACATTATTAAAAGAAATTTTTAATATCTATATTGAACCACAAAAGAACCCAAATAGTCAAAGCTGTTCTGGGCAAAAAGAGCCAAATTGAAGGCATCACACTACCTGACTTCAAAATATACTACAAAGCTATAGTAACTAAAATGTCACATTATTGATACAAAAACAGACACATAGACCAATGGAACAGAATAGAAAACCCAGAAGTAAAGCTATGCACTTACAGTCAACTCACTTTTTACAAAGGTGCCATGAACATACATTAGGGATAGGAAAGACTCTAAAAATGGTGCTGGGAATACTAAATCTTCATGTGCAAAGAAATGAAACTAGGCCCCATCTCTCAAACATCAATGCAAAATGCATTGAAGACTTACATGTAAGACCTGAAACTATAAAACTACTAGATGAAAACACAGGAGAAATACTCTAGGACATTGGTCTAGCCAAAGATTTTATGGCCGTGATCACAAAAGCACAGGCAACAACAACAAAAATAGACAAATGGAACTATATTAAACGAAAAAGCTTTTGCCGAGCAGAAAAAATAATAAATAAAAAGGCAAATTGTTTAATGACAGAAAATATTTGCAAACTATTCCTTCAACAAGAAACTAATATCTAAAATATACAAGAAATCCAAACAACTCAATAACAAAGAAACAAATAATCCCATTAAAAATTGGGCAAAAAATCTAAATAAATATTTCTTAAAGACAACATACAAGCAGGCAACAAACATTTAAAAAATGCTCAACATCATTAATCATAACAAAATGTAAATCAACACCAGAATGGGATATCATTTTACTCTAGATCGAATGCTTATTATCAAAAAGACAAAGAATAACAAACACTGTCAAAGATGCAAAAAAAAAAAAAAAAAAAGAACTATCACACATTTCTGGTAGCAATGTAAATTAGTACAATCGTTATTAAAAAACAGTATAGAGGTTTCTCAAAAAGCTAAAAATATAACTACTATATGATCCAGCAATCCTGCTAGTGGGTTTATCCAAAGGAAATTAAATCAGTACATCAAAGGAATACCTACACCATCCTGTGTACTGAAGCACTATTCACAATAGCTAAGAAATGAAATGAAGCTAAGTGTCCATCAATGGATGAATGGATAAAGAAAATATGGTATACATCCACAATGGAATACTATTCAGCCATAAAAAGAATAAAATTCTGTGATTTGTAACATGGAGGAAACTGGAGGTCATTATGTTAAGTGAAATAAGCCAGGCACAGAAAGATGAATATCGCATGTTCTCATTCTTATGTATGAGTTAAAAAAGAAAAAAAATGGTGGGGGGGGGATTTCATGGGGATATAGTTACAATGATAGCTACCAGAGCCTGGGAAGGGGTGGGAGAATGAAGCGACATTAGCTAATGCGTTAAAACACAAAATTAGGTAAAAGGAATAAGCTCTAGTGTGTGATAGCACAGTAGGAAGACTATATTAATAAAATATTTTATATTTCAAAATAGCCCATAAGATTTTAAATGTTCTCACACAAAGAAATGATAAATGTTTGAGGAGATGAATGTCCTAAAGGCCCTGATTTTATCATTACACATTGTATGCATAAATCCAAATGCCACATGTACAGATATTATGTATCAAAAACATAAACAAGCTAAAAAAAGAAATATGAATGATGATGATACGGCAGACTCTGTTCTGAACACTTTAACTACATTAAGTTACTCAACTTATATTAACTTACTTGATCTTCATTTTAGATAAGGAATCTGAGGTAAAGAGAGCTTAAGAAACTTTCCCAAGGTCACATCATTAGTAAGTGACAGAGCAGAATTCTAAGAAAGGAAAAAGTATATGAGGCAAAAAAAAAAAAAAATACAAATTAAGCATAGGTGGAAAAATTAATATCAAAGTAGAATCCAATTAAATATTAATAGGCATTGTGATGTCAGAAAAAAAAATGGTGGAATAGAAAGCTCCAAGCTCCCAAACTCCCCACGAAAACATAAAACACAAGCAAAAACTATGAGAACCAACTCTGTCAGAAGTCTGCATCTGGAATTTATTCCTTCCAGTGGGTTCTTAGGTCTTGCTGACTTCAAGAATGAAGCCATGGACCCTCACGGTGAATGTTACAGCTCTTAAAGATGGTGTGTCTGGAGTTTGTTGCTCCAGATGTTCAGATGTGTCTGGAGTTTCTTCTTTCCAATGGGTTCCTGGTCTCGCTAACTTCAGGAGTGAAGCCGCAGAACTTCACAGTGAGTGTTACAGCTCTTAAAGGTGGCACATCCAGAGTTGTTTGTTCCTTCCGGTGGGTTTATGGTCTCACTGACATCAGGAATGAAGCCGCAGACCCTCGCTGTGAGTGTTACAGCTTATAAAGGTAGTGCAGACCCAAAGAGTGAGCAGCAGCAAGATTTATTGTGAAGAGTAAAAAAACAAAGCTTCCACAGTGTGGAAGGGGACCAGAGCAGGTTGCTGCTGCTGGCTTGGGTGGCCAGCTTTTAGTCCCTTATTTGGCCCCACCCAAGTCCTGCTGATTGATCCATTTCACAGAGTGCTGACTGGTCCATTTTACAGAGTGCTGACTGGTGTGTTTACAATCCTTTAGCTAGACACAGAGCGCTGATTGGTGCATTTTTACAGAGTGCTGACTCGTGCATTTACAATCCTTTAGCTAGATACAGAGCACTGATTATTGCGTTTTTACAGAATGCTGATTGGCACATTCACAATCCTATAGCTAGACACAGAATGTTGACTGGTGTGTTTTTAGAGTGCTGACTGGTGTGTTTACAGTCCTTTAGCTAGACACAGAGTGCTGATTGGCATGTTTTCACAGAGTGCTGACTGGTGCATTTACAATCCTTTAGCTAGACAGAAAAGTTCTTCAAGTCCCCACTCAACCCAGGAAGTCCAGCTGGCTTCACCTCTCAAAGTCAGAAAATGATGGAATAGAAAGCTCCAAGCTCCTGAACTCCCCACAAAAACATAAACACAAGCAAAAACTATCAGAACCAACTTTGTCAGAAGTCTGGAGAACAGTCAAAAGTTTACAGGAAACAAAAGAAAGGTGAATTCAGAAAAACATAACTTAGGGTGGTAGCTCATGCCTGTAATCCCAGCACTTTAGGAAGCTGAGGCGGGTGGTTCACTTGAGGTCAGGAGTTTTGAGACCAGCCTGGTCAACATAGTGAAACCTCGACTTATCAAAAATACAAAATTAGCCTGGTGTGGTGGCACATGCCTGTAGTCCCAGCTACTCAAGAGGCTAAGGCAGGAGAATCACTTGAACCTCAGAGGCAGACGTTGCAGTGAGCGGAGATCCTGCTAATATGCTCCAGAAAGTCTTGACTTATCACATACAAGCGATACTCAATAAGATTAACAACCAATTTCTCATCAGAAACTGTGGACGCCAGAGGCAGTGGGATGATCCACTTAAGGCATTAAAAGAAAAAAAAAAATCAAATAAGAATTCTAGGGGGGCAGAGCAAGATGGCCGAATAGGAACAGCTCCAGTCTCCAACTCCCAGCGCAAGCGACACAAAAGACAGGTGATTTCTGCATTTTCAACTGAGGTACTGGGTTCATCTCACTAGGGAGTGCGGGATAGTCGGTGCTGGTCAGCTGCTACAGCCCAACCAGCGAGAGCTGAAGCAGGGCGAGGCATCGCCTCACCTGGGAAGCACAAGGGGGAAGGGAATCCCTTTTCCTAGCCAGGGGAACTGAGACACACAACACCTGGAAAATCAGGTAACTCCCACCCCAATACTGTGCTCTACCAAGGATCGTAGCAAACGGGCACATCAGGAGATTATATCCCACACCTGGCCGGGAGGGTCCCACGCCCAAGGAGCCTCCCTCATTGCTAGCACAGCAGTCTGCGATCTCCTGGCAAGGCAGCAGCGAGGCTGGGGGAGGGGCGCCCGCCATTGCTGAGGCTTAAGTAGATAAAGTGGCTGGGAAGCTCGAACTGGGTGGAGCTCACAGCAGCTCAAGGAGTCCTGCCTGTCTCTGTAGACTCCACCTCTGGGGACAGGGCACAGCTAAACAACAACAAAAACAACAACAACAAAAAAAGCAGCTGAAACGTCTGCAGATGCAAACGACTCTGTCTGACAGCTTTGAAGAGAGCAGTGGATCTCCCAACATGGAGGTTGAGATCTGAGAACGGACAGACTGCCTGCTCAAGTGGGTCCCTGACCCCTGAGTAGCCTAACTGGGAGACATCCCCCACTAGGGGCAGACCGACACCCCACACCTCACACAGTGGAGTACACCACTGAGAGGAAACTTCCAACGCAAGAATCAGACAGGTACACTCGCTGTTCAGCAATATTCTATCTTCTGCAGCCTCTGCTGCTGACACCCAGGCAAACAGGGTCTGGAGTGGACCTCAAGCAATCTCCAACAGACCTACAGCTGAGGGTCCTGACTGTTAGAAGGAAAACTAACAAACAGGAAGGACACCCACACCAAAACCCCATCAGTACGTCACCATCATCAAAGACCAGAGGCAGATAAAACCACAAAGATGGGGAAAAAGCAGGGCAGAAAAGCTGGAAATTCAAAAAATAAGAGTGTATCACCCCCTGCAAAGGAATGCAGCTCATTGCCAGCAATAGATCAAAGCTGGATGGAGAATGACTTTGACGAGATGAGACAAGAAGGCTCCAGTCCATCAAACTTCTCAGAGCTAAAGGAGGAATTACATACCCAGCGCAAAGGAACTAAAAATCTTCAAAAAACAGTGGAAGAATTGATAACTAGAATAATTAATGCAGAGAAGGCCATAAACGAATTGACAGAGACGAAAACCATGACACGAGAAATAAGTGACAAATGCAAAAGCTTTAGTAACTGATTCGATCAACAGGAAGAAAGAGTATCAGCGATTGAGGATCAAATGAATGAAATGAAGCGAGAAGAGACCTAAAGAAAAAAGGAGAAAAAGAAATGAACAAAGCCTGCAGAAGTATGGGATTATGTAAAAAGACCAAATCTACGTCTGATTGGGGTGCCTGAAAGTGAGGGGGAAAATGGAACCAAGTTGGAAAACACTCTTCAGGATATCATCCAGGAGAACTTCCCCAACCTAGTAGGGCAGGCCAACATTCAAATTCAGGAAATACAGTGAACGCCACAAGATACTCCTCGAGAAGAGCAACTCCAAGACACATAATTGCCAGATTCACCAAAGTTGAAATGAAGGAAAAGATCTTAAGGGCAGCCAGAGAGAAAGGTCGGGTTACCCACAAAGGGAAGCCCGTCAGACTAACAGCAGATCTCTCGGCAGAAACTCTACAAGCCAGAAGAGAGTGGGGAGCCAATATTCAACATTCTTAAAGAAAAGAATTTTAAACCCAGAATTTCATATCCAGCCAAACTAAGTTTCATAAGTGAAGGAGAAATAAAATCCTTTACAGATAAGCAAATGCATAGAGATTTTGTCACCACCAGGCCTGCCTTACAAGAGATCCTAAAGGAAGCACTAACCATGGAAAAGAACAACCAGTACCAGCCATTGCAAAAACATGCCAAAATGTAAAGACCATCGAGGCTAGGAAGAAACTGCATCAACTAACGAGCAAAATAACCAGTTAATATCATAATGGCAGGATCAAGTTCACACATAACAATATTAACCTTAAATGTAAATGGACTAAATGCTCCAATTAAAAGACACAGACTGGCAAACTGGATAAAGAGTCAAGACCCATCAGTTTGCTGTATTCAGCAAACACATCTCACATGCAGACATACATAGACTCAAAATAAAGGGATGGAGGAAGATCTACCAAGCAAATGGAGAACAAAAAAAAGCAGGGGTTGCAATACTAGTCTCTGATAAAACAGACTTTAAACCATCAAAGATCAAAAGAGACAAAGAAGGCCATTACATAATGGTAAAGGGATCAATTCAACATGAAGAGCTAACTATCCTAAATATATATGCACCCAATACTGGAGCACCCAGATTCATAAAGCAAGTCCTTACAGACTTATAAAGAGACTTAGATTCCCATACAATAATAATGGGAGATTTCAACACCCCACTGTCAACATTAGATAGATCAACGAGACAGAAAGTTAACAAGGATATCCAGGAATTGAACTCATCTCTGCAGCAAGCAGACCTAATAGACATCTACAGACCTCTCCACCCCAAAGCAACAGAATATACATTCTACTCAGCACCACATCACACTTATTCCAAAATTGACCACATAATTGGAAGTAAAGCACTCCTCAGCAAATGTACAAGAACAGAAATTATAACAAACTGTCTCTCAGACCACACTGCAATCAAACTAGAACTCAGGACTAAGAAACTCACTCAAAACTGCTCAACTACATGGAAACTGAATAACCTGCTCCTGAATGACTACTGGGTACATGACGAAATGAAGGCAGAAATAAAGATGTTCTTTGAAACCAATGAGAACAAAGATACAACATACCAGAATCTCTGGGACACATTTAAAGCAGTGTGTAGAGGGAAATTTATAGCACTAAATGCCCACAAGAGAAAGCTGGAAAGATCTAAAATTGACACTCTAACATCACAATTAAAAGAACTAGAGAAGCAAGAGCAAACACATTCAAAAGCCAGCAGAAGGCAAGAAATAACTAAGATCAGAGCAGAACTGAAGGAGATAGAGACACAGAAAACCCTTCAAAATATCAGTGAATCCAGGAGTTGCTTTTTTGAAAAGATCAACAAAATTAATAGACCGCTAGCAAGACTAATAAAAAAGAAAAGAGAGAAGAATCAAATAGACGCAATAAAAAATGATAAAGGGGATATCACCACCGACACCACAGAAATACAAACTACCATCCGAGAATACTATAAACACCTCTATGCAAATAAACTAGAAAATCTAGAAGAAATGGATAATTTCCTGGACACTTACACTCTCCCAAGACTAAACCAGGAAAAAGCGGAATTCCTGAATAGATCAATACCAGGCTCTGAAATTGAGGCAATAATTAATAGTCTACCAACGAAAAAAAGTCTAGGACCAGATGGATTCACAGCTGAATTCTACCAGAGGTACAAGGAGGAGCTGGTACCATTCCTTCTGAAACTATTCCAATCAATAGAAAAAGAGGGAATTCTCCCTAACTCATTTTACGAGGCCAACAGCATCCTGATACCAAAGCCTGGCAGAGACACAACAAAAAAAGAGAATTTTAGACCAATATCCCTGATGAACATTGATGCAAAAATCCTCAATAAAATACTGGCAAACCGGATCCAGCAGCACATTAAAAAGCTTATCCATCATGATCAAGTGGGCTTCATCCCTGGGATGCAAGGCTGGTTCAACATACGCAAATCAATAAACGTAATCCAGCATATAAACAGAACGAAAGACAAAAACCACATGATTATCTCAATAGATACAGAAAAGGCCTTTGACAAAATTCAACAGCCCTTCATGCTAAAAACGCTCAATAAATTCGGTATTGATGGAACGTATCTCAAAATCATAAGAGCTATTTATGACAAACCCACAGCCAGTATCATACTGAATGGGCAAAAACTGGAAAAATTCCCTTTGAAAACTGGCACAAGACAGGGATGCCCTCTCTCACCACTCCTATTCGACATAGGGTTGGAAGTTCTGGCTAGGGCAATCAGGCAAGAGAAAGAAATAAAGGGTATTCAGATAGGAAAAGAAGAAGTCAAATTGTCCCTGTTTGCAGATGACATGATTGTATAGTTAGAAAACCCCATTGTCTCAGCCCAAAATCTCCTTAAGCTGATAAGAAACTTCAGCAAAGTCTCAGGATACAAAATTAATGTGCAAAAATCACAAGCATTCTTATACACCAGTAACAGACAAACACAGAGCCAAATCATGAATGAACTCCCATTCACAATTGCTTCAAAGAGAATAAAATACCCAGGAATCCAACTACAAGGGATGTGAAGGACCTCTTCAAGGAGAACTACAAACCACTGCTCAGTGAAATAAAAGAGGACACAAACAAATGGAAGAACATTCCATGCTCATGGATAGGAAGAATCAATATTGTGAAAATGGCCATACTGCCCAAGGTAATTTATAGATTCAATGCCATCCCCATCAAGCTACCAATGACTTTCTTCACAGAATTGGAAAAAACTGCTTTAAAGTTCATATGGAACCAAAAAAGAGCCCGCATTGCCAAGACAATCCTAAGTCAAAAGAACAAAGCTGGAGGCATCACGCTACCTGACTTCAAACTATACTACAAGGTTACAGTAACCAAAACAGCATGGTACTGGTACCAAAACAGAGATATAGACCAATGGAACAGAACAGAGTCCTCAGAAATAATACCACACATCTACAGTCATCTGATCTTTGACAAACCTGAGAAAAACAAGAAATGGGGAAAGGATTCCCTATTTAATAAATGGTGCTGGGAAAAATGGCTAGCCATAAGTAGAAAGCTGAAACTGGATCCTTTCCTTACTCCTTATACGAAAATTAATTCAAGATGGATTAGAGACTTAAATGTTAGACCTAATACCATAAAAACCCTAGAAGAACACCTAGGTAATACCATTCAGGACATAGGCATGGGCAAGGACTTCATATCTAAAACACCAAAAGCAATGGCAACAAAAGCCAAAATTGACAAATGGGATCTAATTAAACTAAAGAGCTTCTGCACAGCAAAAGAAACTACCATCAGAGTGAACAGGCAACCTACAGAATGGGAGAACATTTTTGCAATCTACTCATCTGACAAAGGGCTAATATCCAGAACCTACAAAGAACTCAAACAAATTTACAAGAAAAAAACAAACAACCCCATCACAAAGTGGGCAAAGGATATGAACAGACACTTCTCAAAAGAAGACATTCATACAGCCAACAGACACATGAAAAAATGCTCATCATCACTGGCCATCAGAGAAATGCAAATCAAAACCACAATGAGACACCATCTCACACCAGTTAGAATGGCAATCATTAAAAAGTCAGGAAACAACAGGTGCTGGAGAGGATGTGGAGACATAGGAACACTTTTACACTGTTGGTGGAATTGTAAACTAGTTCAACCATTATGGAAAACAGTATGGCGATTCCTCAAGGATCTAGAACTAGAAGTACTATATGACCCAGCCATCCCATTACTGGGTATATACCCAAACGATTATAAATCATGCTGCTATAAAGACACATGCACCCATATGTGTATTGTGGCACTATTCACAATAGCAAAGACTTGGAATCAACCCAAATATCCATCAGTGACAGACTGGATTAAGAAAATGTGGCACATATACACCATGGAATACTATGCAGCCATAAAAAAGGATGACTTTGTGTCCTTTGTAGGGACATGGATGCAGCTAGAAACCATCATTCTCAGCAAACTATCACAAGAACAGAAAACCAAACACCACATGTTCTCACTCATAGGTGGGAACTGAACAATGAGATCACTTGGACTTGGGAAGGGGAACATCATACACCGGGGCCTATCATGGGGACGGGGGCAGAGGGGAGGGATTGCATTGGGAGTTATACCTGATGTAAATGAGGAGTTGATGGGTGCTGACGAGTTGATGGGTGCAGCACACCAACATGGCACAAGTATACATATGTAACAAACCTGCACGTTATGCACATGTACCCTAGAACTTAAAGTATAATAATAATAAAAAAAATTAAAAAAAAAGAATTCTATACCTGGCAAAGCTGTCCTTCAAAAATGAAGAGAACATTAAGATGTTCCCAGAAAAACATAGGGAGGTCATGATCATGAGACAGTTAATATAAAAGAGATCCTTCAGGTTGAAATCAAAGCACACTAAGTAGTAACTCAAAGTGATATGAAGAAATAAAGTTTCCTGGTAAAGATAACTATATGTACAAATACAAAAGCCAATATTATTGTATCATTTATCTGTAACTTCACTTTTTACTTCCTGCATTATTTAAAAGACAAATTAATAAGAAATAATTTTGCACCATTATTGGGTATGCAACATATAAAGATGTAATTTTGTCATTAGATACAGGCTGCAGGGAATTGAGCAGTCTCGAGCAGAGGTTCTCTAGGCTATTAAAATTAAGTTGGAGAAGTCCTAGCCAGAGCAATCAAGCAAGAAAAAGAAAAAAGGCATCCGAATTGGAAAAGAGGAAGTCAAACTATTTTTGTTTGCCAATGATATGATCATATACCTAGAAAAGCCTAAAGACTCCTCCAAAAAGACTCCTATATTTGATAAATGAATCCAGTAAAGTCTCAGGTTACAAAATCAATGTACACAAATCAGTAGCACTGCTATACACCAACAATGACCAAGCCGAGACTCAAATCAAGAACTCAATCTTTTTTACAATAGCTGCAAAAAAAAAAAAAAAAAAAAAAAAAAAAAAAAAAAAAAAAAGCTCTACATGGAGAACTATAAAATACTGCTGAAAGAAATCACATATGATATAAACAAATGAAAACACATCCCATGCTCATGGATTAGAAGAATCAATATCATAAAAATGACCATACTGCCTAATCTACAGAATCAATGAAATTCCTATCAAAATGCCAACATCATTTTTCACAGAATCAGAAAAAAATCCTAAAATTAATATGGAACAAAAAAGAGCATACAAAGTTATATTAACCGAAACAGCATGGTACTGGTATAAAAGTAGATAGAAAGACCAATGGAACAGAATAGAGAGTTCAGTAATGAAGCTAAATACCTAAAACAAACTGATCTTCAACAAACCAAACAAAAACATAAATTGGTTGAATTCAATAAATGGTTCTGGGAAACCTGAATAACCATATGTAGAAGAATGAAACTCTATCCCTATCTCTTACCATATACAAAAAGAAAGGTGGGAATAGGCAAGATGTTTAGAAACCTACATATTGGTACAATGTATGCTACTCAGGTGACAGGTGCACTAAAATCTCACACTTCACCATTGTATAATTCATCCATGTAAGCAAAAACCACTGTACCCCAATATTATTGAAATAAAAATTTTAAAGTATCAAATCAAATTGTTATAAGTTTAAAGTGTTAAATATAATCCCCATATTAACCACAAAAAATCAAAAACCATATGCAAAAGAAAATGAGAGGAGAATAAAAAATGTTACACTATGAAAAAAATCAATGAAACACAATGAAGATGCTAATGGAGGAAATGAGAGGGAAATGGCTTAAAACATACTGAAAAGAAACATAATAATGACAAAAGCAAGTTCCCCTTAACAGTAATAATATTAAGTGGATTAAACCTCCAATCTAGACAGAAATTGACAAAATATTTTAAACACATACATACATACATGACCCAATGATATGCTATGTATAAGAGACTCATTTTAGATGCAAAGACACAAAAAGATTGAAAGTGAAGAGATGGAGAAAGATATCCTCTACAAGTAATAACAAAAAAAATCTAGCATGGCTACACTAATATCAAACAAAACAGACTTTAAGCCAAGAACTGTTACAACAAAGACGAGCAGTAAATACTAATAAAAAGGTCAATGAATCAAGCAGATAAAACAACTAAAAACATATATAACAAACAGCAGAGTCCCAAAATATCTGAACCAAACACTGACACAGTTGAAGGGAGAAATAGACAGATCTATTATAGTTGGAGATATACATACTTCTCTTTTAATAATGGACACAACAAGCACAGAGAAGAGCAGTAAGTAAATATTTGATTTGGACAACACTATAGCCCAACTGCACCTAACAGATATATGCAGAACCCTCCACCCAACATCAGCAAAATACACAATTTTTTCTAGTGTACATGGAACTCTCTGTAGGAAAGACCATATGTTAGGACACAAAACAAGTCTTAATAAATATTAAGAAATTAAAATAAATATGAAGTACCTTTTCTAATCTAATTTTTAAAAACTAGAAATTATAGATGGAAAATTTAAATTCACAAATATGTTGAACTTAAACAAAATGCTCTTAAACTACCAATGGGTCCCACAATAAATCAAACGATAAATCAGAAAATATCTTGAGACAGGGGGCCGCCAAGATGGCAGAATAGGAACAGCTCCAGTCTTCAGCTCCCAGTGTGAACTACACAGAAGATGGGTGATTTCTGCATTTCCAACTGAGGTACCAGGTTCATCTCACTGGGGCTTGCCAGACAAGTGGGTGCAGCCCACGTAGCAGGGCGGGGCATCGCCTCACCCAGGAAGCACAAGGGGTTAGGGAATTACCTTTCTAGCAAAGGGAAGCGGTGACAGACAACACCTGGAAAATCGGGACACTCCCACCTTAATACTGCTCTTTTCCAATGGCCTTAGCAAATGGCACACCAGGAAATTATATCCCGCACCCAGCTTGGAGGGTGTGGGATATAACCCAGGCAGCCTTACTCTACTAGCACAGCAGTCTGAGATGAACTGCAAGCAGCAGTGAGGCTGGGGGAGGGGCGTCCGCCATTGCTGAGGCTTGAGTAGGTAAACAAAGCAGCTAATTCATCCATGTAAGCAAAAACCACCGTACCCCAATATTAGGAAGCTCAAACTGGGTAGAGCCCACCGCAGCTCAGGAGGCCTGCCTACCTCTGTAGACTCCACCTCTAGGGTCAGGGTATAGCTGAACAAAAGGTAACAGAAACTTCTGCAGACTTAAACGTCCCTGTCTAACAGCTTTGAAGAGAGTAGCAGTTCTCCCAGCACAGAGTTTGAGATCTGAGAATGGATAGACTGCCTCCTCAAGTGGGTCCCTGACCCCCAAGTAGCCTAACTGGGAGGCATCTCCCAGGAGGGGGGCAACTGACACCTCATAAGGCCAGGTGCCCCTCTGAGACAAAGCTTCCAGAGGAAGGATTAGGCAGCAATATTTGGTGTTCTGCAGCCTCCACTGGTGATACCCAGGCAAACAGGGTCTGGAGTGGACCTCCAGCAAACTCCAACAGACCTGCAGCTGGGGGTCCTGACTGTTAGAAGGAAAACTAACAAACAGAAAGGACAACCACACCAAAACCCCATCTGTACGTCACCATCATCAAAGACCAAAGGTAGGTAAAACCATAAAGATGGGGAGAAACCAGAGCAGAAAAGCTGAAAATTCTAAAAATCAGACACCTCTTCTCCTCCAAAGGAATGGAGCTCCTTGCCAGCAATGGAACACAGCTAGACGGAGAATGACTTTGATGAGTAGAGAGAGAAGGCTTCAGACAATTGGTAATAACAAACTTCTCTGAGCTAAAGGAGGATGTTCAAACCCATCGCAAAGAAGCTAAAAACCTTGAAAAAAGAGTAGACAAATGGCTAACTAGAATAAACAGTGTAGAGAAGTCCTTAAATGACCTAACGGAGCTGAAAACCATGGCACAAGAACGATGTGACACATGCACAAGCTTCAGTAGCCGATTTGATCAAATGGAAGAAAGGGTATCAGTGATTGAAGATCAAATGAATGAAATGAAGTGAGAAGAGAAGTTTTAAGAAAAAAGAGTAAAAAGAAATGAACAAAGCCTCCAAGAAATATGGGACTATGTGAAAAGACCAAATCTACATTTGATTGGTGTACCTGAAAGTGACAGGGAGAATGGAACCAAGTTGGAAAACATTCTTCAGAATATCATCCAGAAGAACATCTCCAACCTAGTGAGGCAGGCCAACATCCAAATTCAGGAAATACAAAGAACGCCACAAAGATACTCCTCGAGAAGAGCAACTCCAAGACACATAATTGTCAGATTCACCAAAGGTGAAATGAAGGAAAAAATGTTAAGGGCAGCTAGAGAGAAAGGTTGGGTTACCCACAAAGGGAAGCCCATCAGACTAACAGCAGATCTCTTGGCAGAAACTCTACAAATCAGAAGAGAATGGGGGCCAATATTCAATACTCTTAAAGAAAAGAATTTTCAACCCAGAATTTCATATCCAGCCAAACTAAGCTTCATAAGTGATGGAGAAATAAAATACTTTACAGATAAACAAATACTGAGAGATTTTGTCACCTCCGGGACTGCCTTAAAAGAGCTCCTGCAGGAAGCACTAAACATGGAAAGATGGTACCAGTCACAGCAAAAACATGCCAAATTGTAAAGGCCATCGATGCTAGGAAGAAACTGCATCAACTAATGAGCAAAATAACCAGCTAACATCATAATGACAGGATCAAATTCACACATAGCAATATTAACCTTAAATGTAAATGGACTAAATGCTCCAATAAAAAGACACAGACAGGCAAACTGGATAAAGAGTCAACACCCTCAGGGTGCTGTATTCAGGAGACCCATCTCATGTGCAGAGACACACATAGGCTCAAATACAGGGATGGAGGAAGACCTACCAAGCAAATGGAAAACCAAGAAAAAGCAGGGGTTGCAATCCTAGTCTCTTGATAAAACAGACTTTAAACCAACAAAGATCAAAGGAGACAAAGAAGGCCATTACATAATGGTAAAGGGATCAATGTAACAAGAAGAGCTAACTATCCTAAATATATATGCACCCAACACAGGAGCACCCAGATTCATAAAGCAAGTCTTGAGAGACCTAAAAAGAGACTTAGACTCCCAAGCAATATTATTGGGAGACTTTGGCAACCCACTGTCAATATTAAACAGATCAACGAGACAGAAAGTTAAAAAGGATATCCAGGAATTGAACTCAGCTCTGCACCAAGCAGACGTGATAGACATCTACAGAACTCTCCACCCCAAAACAACAGAATATACATTCTTCTCAGCACCACATCACAGTTATTCCAAAATTGACCACATAATTGGAAGTAAAGCAATCCTCCACAAATGTACAAGAACAGAAATTATAACAAACTGTCTCTCGGACCAGAGAGCAATCAAAATAGAACTCAAGATTAAGAAACTCACTCAAAACCGCCCAACTACATGGAAACTGAACAACTGGCTCCCGAATGACTACTAGGTACATAATGAAATGAAGGCAGAAATAAAGATGTTCTTTGAAACCAATGAGAACAAAAATACAGCATACCAGAATCTCTGGGACACATTTAAAGCAGTGTGTAAAGGGAAATTTATAGCACTAAATGACCACAAGAGAAAGGAGAGATCTAAAATTGATACCCTAACATCACAATTAAAAGAACTAGAGAAGCAAGAGCAAACACATTCAAAAGCTAGTAGGAGGCAAGAAATAACTAAGAGCAGAACTGAAGGAGATAGAGACACAAAAAAACCTTCAAAAAAATGAATCCAGGAGCTGGTTTTCTGAAAAGATCAACAAAATTGATAGACCACTAGCAAGACTAATAAAGAAGAGAGAAGAATCAAATAGATGATATCAAATGATAAAGGGGGTATCACCACCAATCCCACAGATATATAAACTACCATCAGAGAATACTATAAACACCTCTACACAAATAAACTAGAAAATCTAGAGGAAATGGATAAATTCCTGGACACATACACCCTCCCAAGACCAAACCAGGAAGAAGATGAATCCCTGAATAGACCAATAACAGGTTCTGAAACTGAGGCAATAGTTAACACCCTACCAACCAAAAACAGTCCAGGACCAGATGGATTCACAGCCAAATTCTACCAGAGGTACAAAGGGGAGCTGGTTCCATTCTGAAACTATTTCAATCAATAGAAAAAGAGGGAATCCTCCCTAATTCATTTTATGAGGCCTACATCATTGTGATACCAAAGCCTGGCAGAGACACACACAAAAAAGAGAATTTTAGACCAAAATCCCTGATGAACATCGATGCAAAAATCCTCAATAAAATACTGACAAACCAAATCCAGCAGCACATCAAAAAGCTTATGCACCACGATCAAGTGGGCTTCATCCCTGGGATGCAAGGCTGGTTCAACATATGCAAATCAATAAATGTAATCCAGCATATAAACAGAACCAAAGACAAAAACCACATGATTATCTCAATAGAGGCAGAAAAGGCCTTTCACAAAATTCAACAGCCTTTCATGATAAAAACTCTCAATAAACTAGGTATTGATGGGACGTATCTCAAAATAATAAGAGTTATTTATGACAAACCCACAGCCAATATCATACTGAATGGGCAAAAACTGAAACAACTTTGAAAACTGTCACAAGACAGGGATGCCGTCTCTCACCACTCCTATTCAACATAGTGTTGGAAGTTCTGGCCAGGGCAATCAGGCAAAAGAAAGAAAAAAAGGGTATTCAATTAGGAAAAGAAGAAGTCAAATTATCCCCGTTTGCAGATGACGCAATTGTATATTTAGAAAACCCCATCTTCTCAGCCCAAAATCTCGTTAAGCTGATAAGCAACTTCAGCAAAGTCTCAGGATACAAAATCAATGTGCAAAAATCACAAGCATTCCTATATACCAATAACAGACAAACAGAAAGCCAAATTATGAGCGAACTCCTATTCACAATTGCTTCAGAGAGAATAAAATACCGAGGAATTCAATTTACAAGGAATGTGAAGGACCTCTTCAAGGAGAACTACAAACCACTGCTCAATGAAATAAAAAAGGACACAAACAAATGGAAGAACATTCCATGCTCATGGATAGGAAGAATCAATATCATGAAAATGGCCATACTTCCAAGGTAATTTAGAGATCCAATGCCATCCCCTTTAAGCTACCAATGACTTTCTTCACAGAATTGGAAAAAACTACTTTAAAGTTCATATGGAACCAGAAAAGAGCATGCATTGCCAAGACAATCCTAAGCCAAATTAACAAAGCTGGAGGCATGACGTTACCTGACTTCAAACTATACTACAAGGCTACAACCAAAACAGCATGGTACTGGTACCAAAACAGAGATATAGACCAGTGGAATGGAATAGAGCCCTCGTAAATAATATCATACATCTACAACCATCTGATCTTTGACAAACCTGACAAAAAAAAGAAATGGGGAAAGGATTCCCTATTTAATAAATGGGGCTGGGAAAACTGGCTAGCCATATGTAGAAAGCTAAAACTGGATTCTTTCCTTACACCTTATACAAAAATCAATTCAAGATTGATTTAAGACTTAAATATTAGACCTAAAACCATAAAAACCCTAGAAGAAAACCTAGGCAATACCATTCAGGACATAGGCATGGGCAAGGACTTCATGACAACAAAAGCCAAATGTCAACAAAAGCCAAAATTGACAACAAAAAAATTGTCAACAAAAGCCAAAATTGACAAATAAAATCTAATTAAACTAAAGAGCTTCTGCAGAGCAAAAGAAACTACCATCAGAATGAACAGGCAAACTACAGAATAGGAGAACATTTTTACAAGCTACCCATCTGACAAAGAGCTAATATCCAGAATCTACAAACTTAAACAAATTTACAAGAAAAAATCAAACAACTCCATCAAAAAGTGGGTGAAGAATATGAACAGACACTTCTCAAAAGAAGACATTTATGCAGCCAACAGACACATGAAAAAATGCTCATCATCAGTGGCCATCAGAGAAATGCAAATCAAAACCACAATGAGATACCATCTCACACCAGTTAGAATGGTGACCATTAAAATGTCAGGAAACAACAGGTGCTGGAGAGGATGTGGAGAAATAGGAACACTTTTACACTGTTGGTGGACTGTAAACTAGTTCAACCACTGTGAAAGACAGTGTGGCAATTCCTCAAGGATCAGAACTAGAAATACCATTTGACCCAGCCATCCCATTACTGGGCATATACCCAAAGGATTATAAATCATGCTGCTGTAAAGACAAATGCACACGTATGTTTATTGTGGTACTATTCACAATAGCAAAGACTTGGAATCAACCCAAATGTCCATCAGTGACAGACTGGATTAAGAAAATGTGGCACATATACACCATGGAATACTATGGAGCCATAAAAAAGAATGAATTCATGTCCTTTATAGGGACATGGATGAAGCTGGAAACCATCATTCTCAGCAAACTATCACAAGAACAGAAAATCAAATACCGCATGTTCTCACTCATAGGTGGAAACTGAACAATGAAAACACATGGACACAGGGTGGGGAACATCACACACCAGGGTCTGCCAGGGCGTGGGGAGAGGGGGGAGGGATAGCATTAGGAGATATACCTAATGTAAATGACAAGTTAACGGGTACAGCACACTAACATGGCACATGTATACATATGCAACAAACCAGTACGTTGTCCACATGTACCCTAGAACTTAAAGTAAAATAAAATATAAATATATATAGAGAGAGAGAGAGACAAACGAAAACAAAAATAAAAATTTACCTAAAACTTATAAGATGCAGCGAATGTTGTACCAAAAATGAAATTTACAGCTGTAGACACACATTAAAAGGAAATCTCAAATAAACAACCTAACTTTATGCCTTAAAAAAACTAGAAAAGGAAGGACAACCTACACCCAAAGCTGGCGGAAAATTAACAAAGGTAAGATCAGAGATAAATGAAGTAAATGGAAACATAATAGGTAAAATGTATGAAATCAAGAATTGGTTCTTTGGAAAGGCTGATGAAATTGAGACATTTAGCTAGATTGAATAAAAGAGAGAGACGACTTAACAAAATCAGAAATGAAAAATAAACATTATAATTTTATAAATTAATAAGGATTATAAGAAAATACAATGCACAACTGTACAACAAAAATTGGATTACCAAGGTTATATGAATAAATTTGTAGAAACGCCAACCTACCAAGTCTGAATTATGAAGAAATAGAAAATCTGAACAATAGAGGAAGTAGAGCAAGATGACTATAAATAGAATCTTCCACAAATAGTCCTCTGCACATGAACACCAAATTTAACAACTATCTACACAAAAAATGGACCTTCATAAGAACCAAAAAACAGCTTAGGTACCATCTCGCTCAGAGTGAGAAAGAGCACCAAGTGTTTTCTTGAGGTCTCCAGTTCCAGACCTTTGCTCTTAGATGGCATTTCTGGACGTACCCTGGAACAGATGGGAGACTGCTGCCCTGAAGGGTGAATCCCAAGCCTGGCAGCATTCACCAAAAACTAACTAAAGAGCCCTTGGTCCTTAAATAAACATAGACAACACCCTGGCAGTGCTCCCCATGGGCCTGTGGTGGTCCTGGTGAGACTCCTCTGCCTTTTAGTGAAGGTGATTTTCTCTGGTGGCATATAGTAATTACTTGCTTCTATTTTTTGTGTATCCATTGATATATTTTTAGATTTGAAGTTACCATGAGGCTTGCAAATCATATAACCCATTATTTTAAACTGATGATAATACTGATTGCACAAACAAACAAGCAAAAAGGAAACTAACAAAAACTCTTAAATTTGCCATTTTGATGCCAATAATCCTTAAATTTGCCCTTTTTGACATTGCAGCTAGTAACACTTAATTTTCCATAATTCTAGAATTAAATTTTCCCTAATTCTAGAATTGAAAAATGCAATGAACATGCTGAATAATGCATCAGAGTCCTTAATAGCAGAACCGATCAGGCAGAAGAAAAAATTTGCGAGTTTCAAGACGGGCTATTTGAAAATACACAGTCAGAGGAGAAAAAAGAATAAAAAACAATGAAGCATGCCTATAAGATCTATAAATTAGGGAAAATTTAAGTGTTATTAGCTGCAAAGGCCAAAAAAAGCAAATTTAAGGATTATTGGCATCAAAATGGCAAATTTAAGAGTTATTGGCCTCAAAGAAGAGGTAGAAAGAGGGAGATGGGGTAAAAATTTATTCAAACAGATAATAACAGAGAACTTCCCAAACCTAGAGAAAGAGATCAATATTTAAGAACAAGAATGTTATAGAAGCAGATTTAACCCAAAAAAAACTACCTCAAGGCATTTAATAATCAAACTCTCAAAGGTCAACGATAAAGAAAGAATCCTAAAAGCAGCAAGAGGGAAAACAACAACATACAATGGAGCTCCAATACATCTGGCAGCAGACTTTTCAGTGAAAATCTTGCAGACCTGGAGAGAGTAGTATGACATATTCAAAGAGCTGAAGGAAAAGGACTTTTACCCTAGAATATTATATCTGGCAAAATATGTTGTAAGCATAAAGGAAAAATAAAGACCTTCCCAGACAAACAAAGGCTGAGGGATTTTATCAACACCAGACCTGTCCTATAAGAAATGCTAAAGAGAGTTCTTCAATCTGAAAGAAAAGGACATTCATGAACAATAAGAAATCATTTGAAGGTATAAAACTCACAGGTAGTAGGAGATAGAAAAACACAGAATAGTGTAACACTATAATTATGATGTGTAAAATACTCTTAAGTAGAAAGACTAAATAATGAACCAATTAAAAATAAATAGAACTACAACAACTTTCCAGGACATAGTTAACAATAAAACATAAAGAGAAAACTCAAAAAGTTAAAAAACAGGGGGATGAAGTAAAGTGTAGAGTTTTTGCTAGTTTCCTTATTGCTTGCTTTTTGTTGTTGTTCTTGTTGTTGTTTGCTCGTGCAATCAGTGTTAAGTCATCGTCAGTTTAAAATAATGGGTTATATGATTTGCAAGCTTCATGGTAACCTCAAACCTAAAAATATATACAATGGACGCACAAAAAATAAAAAGCAAGTAATTACTACATGTCACCAGAGAAAATCACCTTCACTGAAAGGAAGACAAAAAGGGAGGAAAGAAGGAAGAGAAGACCACAAAACAACCAGAAAAGCAATAACAAAATCGGAAGAGTAAGTCCTTAGAATCAATAACAACACTGAATGTAAATAGACTAATCTGTCCAATCAAAAGATACACAGTAGCTGAATAGATTTACAAAAAATCAATATCCAATGATTGGTTGTGTACAAAAAGCACACTTCACCTGTAAGGATACACATAGACTGAAAGCATAGGGACGAAAAAAAGCATATTCTGTGCAAAAAAATCAGCAGGAGTAGCTACACTTATATCAGACACAATACATTTCAAGATAAAAACTATAAGAAGAGATAAAGAGGAACATTATATAATGATAAAGGGGTAAATTTAGCAAGAGAATATAACAATTGTAAATATATATGCACCCAAAACTGGAACATCACAGTTTATAAAGCAAATATTATTAAAGCTAAAGAAAGACGTAGACCCAAATACAATAATAGCTGGAGACTTCAACACCCCACTTTCAGCATTAGACAGCTCATCCAGACTGAAAATCAACAAAGAAACCTCGTACTTAATCTACACTATAAACTAAATAGATATTTACAGAACGCTTCTTTCAGGGGCACCAGAATACACATTTTTCTCCTCAGCACATGGATTATTCTCAAGCATAGACCATTCATTAGGCCACAAAACAAGTCTTAGACCTTTCAAAATAATGAAATAGCCAAAATTTGGAAGGAGCCTAAGTGTCCAGCAACAGATGAATGAATAAAGAAAAAGAAAATGTGGTACATACACACAATGGAGTACTATTCAGCCATAAAAGGAATGAGAGCCTGTTTATGTGCAACATAGATGGAACTGGAGGACATTATGTTAAGTGAAATAAGCCAGGCACAGAAAGACAAACTGCATGTTTTCACTTATTTGTGGGAGCTAAAAATTGAAACAATTGAACTCATGGATGGAGATTGAGAGTAGAAGGATGGTTAACCAGAGGCTGGTAAGCATAGTGGGGGAAATGAGAATGAGTACACAAAAACAGAAAGAATTAGTAAGATCTAGTATTTGATGGCACAACAGGGTGACTATAGTCAATAATAATTTAATTATACATTTTAAAATAACTAAGAAAGTAAAATTGGATTATTTGTAACACAAAGGATAGATGCTTGAGTTGATGGATACCCCATTCACCCTACTGTGAGTATTACACATTATATGCAGTATCAAAATACCTGATATTCCCCATAAATATATATACCAACTATGTATCCAGAAAAAAATTATGAACTAAAAATTTTAAAAAGAAAATCTGAATAGACCTATAACTAGTAAAAAAAATTGAACTGATAATCATAAACCTTTCAACAAAGAAATGTCTAGGACCAGATGGCCTCACTGATGAATTCTATGAAACATTTAAAGAAGATTTAACACCAATCTTCCTCACACTCTTCCAAAAAATAAAAGAATAGGTAAAACTTACAAAATAAGACCAACATCACCATGATACCAGAACCAGAAAAAGACATTATTTTTAAAAACATACAGAGCAATATCCTTATGATACAGATGTAAAACTTCTCAAAAATACTAGAAAATGGACTAATGGCATATTAAAAGAATCATACACCAAGACCAAGTAGGATTTATCCCAGGAATGAAAGTGTGGTTCAAACTAGGAAAACCATTCAGTATAATACACCACATTAATAGAACAATGGAAAAAAACACATGATCATTTCATCTCAATTGATTCAAAAAAATGCACGTGACAAAATCTGTTACCATTTCATAGTTTAAAAAACACTCTCAAAAAACTATGAATAGAAGAAAACTTCCACAACATGATAAAGTACATTTATAAAAACCCACATCTAACATACCTGCCTTAGTTCATTTTCTATTGCTATAACTGAATACCTGAGACTAGGTAATTTGTAAAGAAAAGAAATTTATTTCTTACAGTTCTGAAGGCTGGGGATTTCAAAGCTGAGGAGCTACATCGGAGGAGTGTCTCCTTGCTGGTGGGGACTCTCTGCAGACTGCTGAGGCTATTCTGGGCATCACATGGCGAAGAGGCTCACAAGAGACAGACAAACTTGCTTTTATAAAAGACCCATTCTCTTGATAACCCAGTAATCTATGAATGGATTAATTTATTCATGTGGCAAGGCCTCCATGACCCCAATCAACTCCCAAAGGTTCCACCTCTCAAACTGCTACAACGGGGACCAAGTTTCCAGCACATGAACTTTTAGAGTTTACATTCAAACCATAGCAGTATCCAATTGTGAAAGACTGAAAATTTTCCTCTTAAGGAAAAAAATGAGCACATCTGCTTTCATCACTGTTATTCAACATTGTACTAAAAGATCCAGCCAGAGAAATTAGAAAATAAAAAGAAACAAAGGGCATACAAATTGGAAAAGAAGAAGTAAAACTATCTTTATTCACAGATGATTCATATATATATAATTTCAAAGGTTCCACACAAAAACATAAGAGTTAACATACAAATTCAGCAGTTACAGAATACAAATCAGTGTGTGCTTTGATTTAAACGTGTCTCCTAAAGTTCATATACTAGAAACTTAATCCCTGCTGCAACAATGTTGAGGGTTAGGCTCTTTAAGACATAATTAGGTCATGAGGGCTTCATCCTCACGAATAGCTTAATACCATTATTGTAGGAGGGGGTTAGTTATCACTAAGTAGGGTACTGAGTTTGTCCCCCTTCCTCTCTCTGTTGCTCTCTCATGCTCTCTCACCCTTCTGCCTTCTGCCATGCGATGATGCAGCAAGAAGGCTGTAGCCAGAGGCAGGTCCCTTGACCTTGGACTCCCCAGCCTTCAGAACTGTAAAAAATAAATTTTTCTTTATATTAGCCAGTCTGTGGTATTCTGTTACAGCAACCCAAAATGGAGGAAAATGCAGGGAATGAGAGTTATTGCTTAATGAGTTTCCTTTGGGGGTGATGAAAAGTTGTGGAAATAGATGTTAGTGATGTTTGCACAACACTGTGAATGTAATTAATGCCACTGAATTGTATACTTAAAAATGGTTAAAATGATATATTTTATGTTATGTATACTTCATATTTTGAAAATTTTAACATGATTAATTCAGTTCAACTTGACTGCTGGGATAAAAGACAACGTCTTTAGATAATAATGAATATTTAGCTCAGATAATGGATCATCACAGGTCAAACAGTTACAGGCATTCCCACTTCAAAGCACAACAGAAGAGTGTTGCTCCTGTATCCTACACCATGACCATTTAATTTTGTTTTAAAAGTAAAAGCAAAAAGAACAAAGCTGGAGGCATCACACTACCTGACTTCAAACTATATTACAAGGCTACAGTAGCCAAATCAGCGGGGTACTGGTACCAAAACAGAAATATAGACCAATGGAACAGAACAAAGGCCTCAGAAATAACACTACACATCTACAACCATCTGATCTTTGACAAACCTGACAAAAACAAGCAATAGGGAAAGGATTCCCTATTTAATAAATGGTGTTGGGAAAGTGCTAGCCATATGCAGAAAACTGAAACTGGATCCCTTTCTTATACCTTATACAAAAATTAACTCAAGATGGATTAAAGACTTAAACGTAAGACCTAAAACCATAAAATCCCTAGAAGAAAACCTAGGCAATATCACTCAGGACATAGGCATGGGCAAAGACTATATGACTAAAACACCAAAGCAATGGCAACAAAAGCCAAAATTGACAAATAAGATCCAATTAAACTAAAGAGCTTCTGCACAGCAAAAGAAACTACCATCAGAGTGAACCAGCAACCTACAGAATGGGAGAACAATTTTGCAATCTATCCATCTGACAAAGGGCTAATATCCAGAATCTACAAAGAACTTCAACAAATTTACAAGAAAAAAACAAACAACCCCATCAAAAAGTGGGTGAAGCATATGAACAGACACTTTTCAAAAGAAGACATTTATGCAGTCAACAAACATATGAAAAAAAGCTCATCACCACTGGTCATTAGAGAAATGCAAATCAAAACCACAATGAGATAACATCTCACATCAATTAGAATGGTGATCATTAAAAAGCCAGGAAGCAGCAGATGCTGGAGAGGATGTGGAGAAATAGGAATGCTTTTACACTGTTGGTGGGAGTCTAAATTAGTTCAACCATTGTGGAAGACAATGTGGCGATTCCTCAAGGATCTAGAACTAGAAATATCATTTGACCCAGCAATTCCATTACTGGGTATATACAAAGGATTATAAATCATTTTACTATAAAGACACATGCACATGTATGTTTATTGTGGCACTGTTCACAATAACAAAGGCTTGGAACCAACCCAAATGCCCATCAATGATAGACTGGATAAAGAAAATATGGTACATATACACCATGGAATATTATGCAGCCCTAAAAAGGATGAGTTCATGTCCTTTGCAGGGACATGGATGAAGCTGGAAACCATCATTCTCTGCAAACTAACACAAGAACAGAAAACCACACACCACATGTTCTCACATATAAGTGGGAGTTGAACAATGAGAACACATGGACACAGGGAGGGGAACATCACACACCGGGGCCTGTTGGGGATGGGGGCTAGGGGAGGGATAGCATTAGGAGAAATACCTAATGTAGATGACGGGTTGATGGGTGCAGCAAACCACCACGGTACATGTGTACCTATGTAACAAACCTGCACGTTCTGCACATGTATCCCAGAACTTAAGGTATAATAATAAAAAAAAATTTAAGTTTAGGTCAATGCAATAAAATATGGATTGAATACTAACATTACATATGTTGGAAAGGAAGAAAAAAATTATCTTTGCTTTTAACCGTATAATATATCAAACACCTAAATAACCTAGCAAAAATATTATGTATACGGAAATCATCTTTTTTCCTGTTATGCTCAGATTAATTTTGGGTGTCATATTAAGAATTCATAATGCCACCTACTATTATTTGCTTGAGATAAAGCTACCACTTCCCCTTTACACAGATCTTAGTTAAAATCGATTCTCTAAGTAATATAATGATAACTCACCAATTTTTTTTTTTTTTTTTTTTTTTTTTTTTTTTTTTTTTTTTGAGATGAAGTGTCACTCTGTTACCCAGGCTGGAGTGCAGTGGTGTGATCTTGGCTCACTGCAACCTCCACCTCCCAGGTTCAAGCGATTCTCCTGCCTCCACCTCCTGAGTAGCTGGGATTACAAGCACGCACCACCATGCCAGGCTAATTTTTGTATTTTTAATAGAGATAGGGTTAGTCAGGCTGGGCTCGAACTCCTGACCTCGTGATCCACCCGCCTCGGCCTCCCAAAGTGCTGGGACTACAGGCGTGAGCCACCGTGCCCGGCCCACCAAGTTAATTTTTATATAATTGTTGTTATATTTGTATGCTATCCAGTGACTCCCTAACAAGTTGTTTGTATATTTAATAATGTTCTCCCCTTATTTATTTATATCATGGGAACACATAATTATTCACATTTTCATCTTCCAAAACAGAATCTTTTTACCTTGAGATTTTTCTGGTGCTTGGTAAGTTTGTTCTTCAGTCTTCTTTTGTAATTGTTCTTCTGAAACGTCAGCCTTAATAACAAAGTTGTAATAAGTAATTAGAAATTATATACATATATATATCAAGACTGGTATTTAATTACCTGCTTTGAGAAAAAGAGCTAGCTTTTTGCTCTCATCTACAATGTCATTGCAGAAAACATTTTATTTTTTATTATTTCCTGAATGTATCAAATTTAAAAGTCAGAACAATTAATGGACCTGAGAGGCAATTGGGAACACTGAATAGTAAGGAGGGTGCCCGAGCAATATTGTGATTTTTTCCTTTGCAAATAGTTCTAAGAAAATAGTGTTAATAATTATTAAGATTCTTGTTTAGATTTATATTTTAGTCTGTTTTAATCTTTAGAAGAACTCAAATGACTTACAAAATTATTATTATAGGAATACTTTAATAAAATGTATGATTAAAATATATTGTGGATACATGTCAGATATGTACAGCCTTTTTATCTTTTCTCTTTTTCCTAGCATTTTTGCCATGAGAATTTCCTACTTAAGTGCTTTTTAACAAAAGCAGTTCTAAAATTTTTTTAGATCTTGTTTAGAGACCTATATAAAATTATTTCAAAATGAGTTGCTTTTACAATCATTTTATTGTATAAAAATATTTTTTTGTAGATGAAGCTGAAAACTATGAAAATTTCCCTTATCTCAGAATGACATACCTTTTATGTTACCATTAAAACTAAAATATAACCCACAACTTTTTTATCAATATCAAACAATTTGTATAAGTTAAGAATATTACTTAGATTCCCAAATATTACTTTCAGCATTCTAAATATAAAGCAGGTTGTGTTAAAAGGCAAACTTTTAATTCTCTTGAAATAAGAAAATATTGAATTTTCAACCTATTTAAATGGGTTAGTATTTATTTGGGATATTGAAGGAGCAATATGAAATAAACAGCTTTCAAATTTCTATATATATCATACCTTTTTACTTTCTGTAAGAACAGGAGGTAAAATGAATGGTGACATCACTGTTTCATTTTTTTGAGCCAATGTTCCAACAGACAGTGAATCTTGAACCTCTTTGCTGGATGATACTGTTGTAAGTGATTTATCACGGGTCTCTGATGGAGATTTATTGGATTGGTTTTCAGCAACTGAAACTTCATTTGAACTCTCTAAAAATGCTGATTCATCTTGAGACTTAAGGATCTGTGAAAGATCTGAAATAGCAGGGCTAGATCGTTTCTTCTCTGAGCTTTAGAATTATAAAACATCTGGTATTAGATTATGTGAAGACCATTTTATTTGCAACTGAAGAATCATTTTAATAACACATAAGGATATTCAATAAATAATTATAATTACTCATTAATTTATGATAATTCCAATATGAAATTGATGCTAGGTAACAAGTTGAAGACAGTAACATATGTCCTGTGATTTAAAGGGATACATAATACTAAGGAAATCATTTAAAATACTCCAATATAATCATTATTCAAGGTCACAAGCCACAGAACAAGAAAAATTTACTCAGCCAAAGTAGAACACAGGATGGTTTGGAGATTTACCTTTTAGTCACATTTATTCCAAAATTATTTTTCCACAATTTTATTTCAGAATGAAAATTAAAATCTCTCCACAGTCACTTTGACATTAAAAGATCACCATCGTTCACCAAAGTCAATTTCCCAAGCTCTGAGTTAGTTTTCTTTAAGGTAAGGGGTATTTATTCTCCACCAGTTGCCAAAGGATCAGATTTCCAGGTTCCAGAACTAGGGTAACCAGGTGTCACGGTTTGCATGCACAATCCCAGTTTTTGCTTGTTGTCGCAATATTCTAGTTTAGATGATAATTTAAGTGATCAAACTATATAAAAATGTAACAAAGCTTTCTTAGTCCTATGAAATGCAACAGAATTTGATGCATTTTGTTTTTAACAGCTATTACCCCAGTTGACATAATTTGCCTAAGGTTTGTTGCAAAGTGTTTAAAATAATTTGAATTTTGGTCTCACAGAAGCAAAATTTTTCAGTGTACCTACTGCCACCTATCCTACGTTTGTTAGTTTAGAATGAATTTCAAACTCCAAAGTTTGGGTTATAAAAAAGGGGAGTGGGGTGGAGAGGACAGCTCTGAAAAAAAAAAAAGGTAGATATAGATATAGATATATAGATATAGATATATGGTATGGACAGTTTTAAAAAACATAGAACTTATGACAGACTTTTGTAGTGGCATTATAAAGCAAATTGCAGTATTAAAAGTAAAGACAATAGGGGCTTCCTATCCCAAATTAAGGATAGTATCTCATTCTCAAACCTGATTTATTAGTTCTATTAGGTATCTGAATTTAAGGTGACTAGTTCTAAAATAAAGTCTAACACTCATCTGGAGACTATCTGTTACAGTTATTCACAAACCACCACCCCGACACTAATATTATCACATAGGTAAAAATAGAAAGCAAATTTTTTAAAGATTCTGAAATGGTTATTATGGAACATCATTAATCACTTGATTCTACACAGGCAATTTTCTTATAACAATAGAGAAAATATGTGGCAATACAAAGAACAATGCCTTAAATGCTAATATACTGTTCATTTATAACCATATTCCCACATTCAGGCATGCCCCACTTCTATCGTCTCTTGCAACCATAAGGAACCACAGCATAACAAGCATGATACTTCCGCTGAGGGGTCAGGAATAAAAAATACTAGGAAGGTGTGCAAGCAATGCTGTATTCAAGCTTGTGTCAGTCAAAGAGATGTGGAAATACTTTCAAAGCCTACTGATTAGATGGTGAAGGAGAAGGAGAAGGGAGGAGGAAGAGAAAGAGGAGAATGAGGAGAAGGAAGAGGAGGAGTTGAAGGAGGAGGAGGAGGACAACAGCAATGATGACTACAGAAGGCAGCCTATTGACACAAAGAAAATAATAATAAAGCAAGTGATTTGCACCCTCCCAATTATTTGGTGAATTGCCATAAACAACCAAAATATGGTTTATAAATCTTACTAAATTTGTGTCATTCACTGTCTGATTTAGATTAAGACTCTATAATAATCACTCCATGTCTAAATACTACCATATAATGGTCTAATTATGAGCATGTATTTTAGCAGCTTTTATATAAGCATATTCACAGCACTCTACATGACAGTCTTCAACATGACTGAAGTGGTATAAAGAGTGTATCTCCTCCTGCTTGCGAAAGCATTTGTTAACTCTGAAGATCTGAGCATTGCATCCTTTTCTTACTAGTCAAATAGATGTACAGGGGCACTATCTGTTATGCATATAATCATGGACATTTCATAATTCTTAAATCAGGCAAAATGGAAAATGTCATTGAATAATAACTGCCCAAACTGCCCTCTTTTTTTTTTCTTTTCAATACCTTCTTTTTCAGGAACTTTCTTTAACTCCATCCATTTTCTAAAATGTCAGCACAACCCCCAACCCATACCCCTCCCCTTAGGGAAAAAACTCTCTCACAAGTATTGATGTTACACTGAATTTTTAATTATCAATGCAAATAAGAGACAAATTATCAATAAAATACTAATAAAATATTATTGATATTCTTATCTGCAATAATACAAGAATATTATCGATATTCTTATCTGCATTCCTATATACAAGACAAACAAAAACATCTAGGACTTAAAGTGTGTAATACAGTACAAACTAACATGATTCTAAAAATCAATTTTATAGAATAATTTCAATATAGGTGTTACAAAAGTCAAAAGTTATAAATATTTTGACAGTTTTTAAAAATTACAATTACCGTTGATCAAAATATTCATAGTGAATAGTTTTAGGCTCCTCAACTGAAAAGAGAGTCTAAAATTTTTAAAGGTTCAGTAAAAGTCCAAGATGACTAAGAGCCTGGAAAAAATAAAAGGTTAAAATACTTGAAATTATTAACTTAAAGAAAATTAGTTTGATGGACTGCTTAGAAATAGTTTGTAAATGTGTAAATAATTCTTATACTGACAAGTTGCCTAGCTACATCTAGCTACACTAGCAATGCTATTACTGAAATAATCAGAAATGGAACTCAAACTATGGGGAAATTATATAGGATAAACGAAAAACTATTCTCATAATAGAAAAAAAACCACGTTATCAGTTAATGAGAATGACAAACATGTTTCTGAATGGCCTCGGTTAATATCTCCCTTCCCTACTTGGTAGCTTGGCAGAGATCTCAATATTGCAATGTGCTCTGCTTGCTATTCTGCTCATAAGTTTTTCTCAATAAACCTTGTTATGTGTAGCTAGTGGTATGTGACTCATGTGTATGTTACAGCTTTTGAAAACAGAGAGTTTGGGCTACCACTGAAGTGGGAGAAAACCCCATTGGAAGCCTTATACCAGAAAAACTACTAAGTTGAAATGGCCAATATCTCAGCGTCCAGATCTTATATAGTCCTAAAAACTCAAGAAAGAACAAATTGCTTGTTCTCAGTGAGAATGGCTATAGAGATCAGGTAGCTATGGAATTATGGGACACCATAATCTCAGATTAAGTAGGATGTTTCTTTTGTATTTTTACCATGCACATTTTCCCTTTGCTCATTTTGCTTTGCATCCTTTTTATGTAATAAATCATGGTCATCATAATGACTATATGATGAGTGCTGTGAGCTCTCCTAGTGAGGGGAGTAGTCCTGGGGAACCCTAACACACAAGGCTACTATTTTGTACTCTATATTAATACTGATTGCTGTTTCTTTCTCAGATTATATAACTGATAAGGACATTCTGAATTATTAAACCGAGAACAGGTACACAACCATATTAGTTGGATAATTATCTATTGATAACCTCCATAATGACTGGCCAATCACATGGTGAAAACCTGTCTGAACTGGCAAGATCATTCCATAATATTTCATATAGGAAGCATAAAAATAAAGTATTTTTCAAACAAAATGTAATGGATGCAGTGATTCTATGCAATGCTAGTCAGGTTAAGAAAAGAAAAAAACACTAGACACTCCATAGTGGACTACTGAAACTTAAGGAAAGAAACAGTTCCACTTACTCCAGACTCTGTCATTACACAAGATATAGAATAAATTGCTGCCACTACTGACACACTTATGTAGCTGAGGATTTGGCAAGATATGCCAAGATTAGTAAATATACCTTTAATAATCCTTCTTGAGAATGTTTTAATTCCTATTATACATTTTCAATGTAGGACAAAACCTAGTAAAATGTGCATTGCTAGCAATCTCCAGATATTATATCACACTGATGACTGTGATCAACACCGAAGAAACATTACATGTTGTCTAGGCATACCTGATTAAAGATAACTTTAAATGATTCAGGGCCCTGTTATTCAGATAAATTTGGAGAAGGCAGTCATCATCTGGACAGCATCAAAAAAATACATTCTATATCACTTAAAGCAGGCATCCCCAACCCCCAGACCATGAATGATACCAGTCCATGGCCTGTTAGGAACTGGGCAACACAGCAGGAGGTGAGTGTCGAGTGAGCAAGCAAAGCTTCCTCTGTATTTACAGCCACTCTCCCATCACGAGCATTACCACCTGAGCTCCGCCTCCTGTCAGACCAGCAGCCTCATTAGATTCTCATAGGAGCACAAATCCTATTGTTAACTTCACATGCGAGGGATCTAGGTTGCGTGCTCCTTACGAGAATCCAATATCTGATGATCTGTCACTGTCTCCCATCACCCCCAGATGGGACCGTCTAGTTGCAGGAAAACGAGCTCAGGGCTCCCACTGATTCTACATTAAGGTGAGTTGTATAATTATTTCATTATATATTATAAAGAAATAATAATAATAATAAAGTATACAATAAACTTAATGTGCTTGAATCATCCTGAAACCACCCCCTCCATCCTGGTCCATGGAGTCTTCCACGAAACTGGTCCCTGGTTCCAAAAAGGCTGGAAACTGCCGCTTTAAAGGAAAATTTACAGGGCCTCCAGTCCCAACCACAAAGGATTTTCCTTGTTAGGTAGTGGTGACATCACATTCTACACCTGATGATTCTTCAAAGCACTATATCAATGCAACTAATTTTAAATAGAAGCTCATATATTAACATGCCTTGGAAGAGGTCTAGGCATCACAAAAACAAGCTCTAACTTTAGATTTTGCCATATCTTTCAAACTCATGGGATTACACATACCTGTAAGAAACCATTTTCTGAAGGAAGCTTTTGGCAAAAACACTGGTTTTTTGTTTTTTGTTTTTTGTTTTTTTTTTTTTGCCAAAGATGTCTCCTACATCTTTGGACGAAATTATTTCCTTCTCCTGCTGAGTGGCACGTGTCAGTGACTGCTAGTCTACTACTGAGCCCTAATGGGACAGACTTTTCTCACTCTTCAACCTGACATTCGTATCCCATTATGGGCCTTCTCTAATCCAAAATCTGATAAAGTGGTACATGCCCAGGAAAATTCTACTAAAAGGGGGATACTGCACATCCAATCAATTAGACCTTAGACAAATTCATAAAATATGGCCTTACACTCACAGGCACAGAGATCTCTCTGCTGTTTTAAACAAACCATTGACTCGGTAAGGCACTTGCCTGAAAGATTTGCCACCTGACAAGAAAGCATGATTAACTAATGGAAAAGCCTCTCTCAAAGGTCATAAAATCTCAGTGGAGTGACACATTCCTTCACCATAATGGTGAGTTGTTGAGATCCCATGGTATTGGACATTTTTCAAAACTGGGTAAACTTCAGGCATTCTTCATGGCCGTAGAGCACAATCTCCTCAGACTGACTGAATTGCACCCTTATAAAGACTAATAAGCCATCAGTAATGAGCCTAGTTACAGTCAGGCTGTTGAGTCCCCTAGGACAGAACTCTTTTATATATATATATAATGGAGTCTCGCTCTGTCACCCAGTGGCATGATCTCGGCTCACTGCAACCTCCACCTCCTGGGTTCAAGTGATTCCTCTGCCTCAGCCTCCTAAGTAGTTAGGACTACAGGCATGCGACACCATGCCCAGCTAATTTTTGTATTTTTAGGAGAGATGGGGTTTCACCAAATTGGCCAGTCTGGTCTTGAACTCCTGACCTTGTGATCCGCCTGCCTCAGCCTCCCAAAGTGCTGGGATTACAGGTGTGAGCCACAATGCCTGGCCAACAGAACTCTTTACACTTGCTTTTCTGAGGTAAACTTTGCCCAAGGAAATAGTTACAACAACTTAGTCACAAGCTCAATTCTTATATTCTATGTGTATATGTCCATGAGAAGGAACTGAATCTAAAGGAAAACATTTGACATGAAAAAGCCAGTTAAGAATGTGTGACCATCATCTCTAGTATAGTCTTGGGTCCCTGTTCAAATCCATCCCACCATGAAGGAACACAATGGACAATAAGGAATTTATTCAAAAGACATAGAAGTCTTCAGGAAGCTGAGGTGCGAAAAGCCCTTGAGTCCAGGAGTTCTAGACCAGCCTGGGCAACATAGGGAGACTGTGTCTCTATAAAAAATAAAACAATTAGCTGGGTGTGGTGGTGCATGCCTGTGGTCCCCGCCAATCAGATGGCTAAGGTGGGAGGATGGCTTCAGTGTGGGAGGTTGACGACATACTAAGCCATGATGGTGCCACTGCACTCCAGCCTAGGAGACAAAGTGAGACCCTATATCAAAAAAAAAAAAAAAAAGACATACAGGCCACTGTTCTCCATCAAGCTTATTCTACTTGCAATTTAAGGCAGCCTCTTTGAAAACAACCTCCACAAGGCTTGTCAGTTCACTTTTCCCTAATTGTTTACAAGTTACAGGCTACCATACCAAGCAAGGGCCCCTCTTGCCATGGTTAAACTCCAAAGTACCTAGAAGTTAAGGAGTAGAGAAAAATATCATTTCAAGAGGAATAGCATACTCCTTTTCTTTTCTTTTCTTTTCTTTTTTTAACGCCCTTTGCTTTGACCTCAGTTGCAAGAGAACACACAATATATTGCTCATTTAAAAGCATCAGATGGTGCTGCAGACATCCTCTTCTACCCTGCAGGTGACCTATGATGGCAAAATGGTAACTTTGAGGTCCCCACTGAACTATCACTCCAGACAAAGGACAATATGGCTCATCTCCATGGAGAAAAACAGATCTGTTTGTCAGATGTGAACATATCTGACCCTGGGAAATGGTTGGAGGCAGATGTTCAAGGGAGGTGATGAATGACTTTCTCTTTCCTATGGCAGATATGGAACAGACATTCCAAAACAAAGGTATCTGTGCTTAGCCGGGAAAAAGAGTTCATAATGTGAAGTTATTAGGATGTTGGTTCTACATCCTCATCTAACCCAGCTGGTGACCTTACTAATATTCTTCTCCCAGACAATACTAAGGAAATTGGTATGCTCAGGTCCAAGTGTCAGCCAGAGCTAATGCAGAGATCTATAATAATGAGTCTCCAAGATCAAAGGGTGGACAGCAGTGAGATAAATCTTTATTCACGGATGGTCCTGGTGATTCTCTTTCTTCCCTCTTTTTGTGGTTTCACAGAGCTAGCTCAGCAGGACTGTTTGACTCACTGATACCAGCTACATTGGTATATAAAGTACCTACTCCCTTCTCCCTTTTTCCAACAAGGCCATTGCCCCAACCAGGAAGCTCTCAGTGATACACAGTTGATTAGATGCTCTCTATGCCCTCCCAATTCCCCTAAAATTTTGTAAAGTGATACGTGAGAAGGGGGTTCCTCTCAGCAGCATCTTTTATGGTGAATTCAGCTTTGCTTAATCTAAGTCTATCTCTGTATGGAATCATGACAACTCGGGGGATATTTTATCCTCTATTGCTTCCTGGATTGCAAGGTTTCCTCTATAAAATCTACCTTATGACTACTATTTGGGTCACTAGTCATATGCCCCTTAACTGTTATCCCAGTTAACTGAGGATATTAAAATCTCCTTTAGTCTAGATCTTTTAGTTATAACATAAATTTTCATTTGTAGAAATTTATTTTGATAAAAATTGAAAAGAAACAAAACATTTTAACAGCTTTTATTTCACAATTAGATAATGCCTTTTCTTCATTGTTAACACCTTCCTTGACCACCCAATCTAAATTATCCTTCCCTGTGACTGTCAGATATGTAGTTTCATTACCTTCATGTATTAGTCTCCAAAATCATCTTGTTTATTTATTTTTACTTGTTTATGTTTTGTCTCTTCTGTTATAATGTAAGTACCACAAGAGAAGGCATCTTATCTGTCTGATTTTTCAGTAAAACACAATACCCCAAAAAGAACTGGACATATGAAGGTGACAAAAGTACCTGTTGAATGAGTTGGGTGAATAAATGAATGAGTAAATTCAACAGCTAATCATCTAATCTATGGAGAAAAAAAATGGACATGTTCCACCACTCTTCTCTTGTATGTTTTTGTGCTTTATAGAAAACCCAAGTAATAGTGAAAGTCCTAATGAAAGTGTTTAGAAAGAAATAGGTTGACTGTGTAACTCTTAAAAATAAAACACCATGAATTAGTTTACATTTTCATTTCTAAAAAGTGTGAATTTCAATGCCGCAAAACATTTAAGAAAAGCTAACAACACACATGATGTGAAACAATAAATCATTAAAATCTATTGTTTGATTATTTACCACTAACTCCATTCCCTAAGCCAAAATAAACTGATAAATGTTGTAAAGAGCAAAATTGTACTTTATTGTAAGCAATACCATGTATCTGCTCAGGTGGGGTCTCCTTACTTCGCTCCCATCCACTCTCTGAAGGTTTGGGAGACTTTTCCAAAGTATTTCAGAAACTCTATTAGGATCTAAGAAGTAACCCAAAATGAAGGTTGATGAATAATATTGTGCCATGTGCTTAATAGTTTGAATTTTTATTATATTTAGCAATATAATATAATATGTAATGTATTATATTATATTATTATATAATATATAATAATTAACCTAAATCTATTGAGGGCAATTCTATAAAACCTATCAAGCTGAAACAACCTATTTCATCTCATATTTCCCATTATTGTCCTTAGTCTAGGATCCAAACAAAATGAATTTTTGGCCTTTTCCTGAGCACACTGTATAGATTCTAAACATCCTCGTCTTTGCCTCAAAGCAAAGTTCTGTCCACTCGACACACCCTTTCCTCACATTTCCTGTTAAAATCCAACCCAACCATCCTTCTTAAATTAAATGGTATGTAATTCTTAATCCAGTCAGAAACAACTTTTCCTCTTCTTTGATGTAGCTTCTTGGTAATGTTTTATAGAATGCAACATCTGCATTATACTCCACTTATTTTTGTACATGTCTAGTCGACCCTACTAGACTGTTAATGCATTGTGGCAATGACCATATATTTAAAGCCCTTTATATCCCATAATACCCAGTACAGTGCCTTGCACAGCATGGATGCTCAGTCAGTGTTTTCTCATTTGAGCTAAACTGAATTGAAATGAATTACAATCATCTTCCTCCTGAAGTTATTATATCAATCAACATTTCTAGGGGAAAAAAGGCATTTAAGAGGGATTATTTGATATATTCATTCTATGATTTTTTTTAATCTTGATGTCCTATCATCCTCATTCTGTTGTTCTCCATTGAACCCTTCTTCCATTCTATCACTTCTCATTAAAATTCTAAAATGTGACTTATCAGAAAAGTAGAATGAGGGCTGGCAGGGGTAGTAACTCACTAGGTAATATTATCATAATGCCTCTTTAAGATTTTTCCAAACACCCATGGAAAGTAACTGAGACTGCCTTACCATGTCTTCATAGAGACTAGAAACTCTCTTTAAAATGCTTTTTGTAAGCCAATGTTTGTATTTTCTGGGAGTTACCAATGTACAAAGAGCCTATC
The DNA here is from genome assembly GCF_024542745.1 of Macaca thibetana thibetana. Lineage (NCBI taxonomy): Eukaryota > Metazoa > Chordata > Mammalia > Primates > Cercopithecidae > Macaca > Macaca thibetana. The sequence continues at coordinate 32,328,816 of NC_065586.1, read as the reverse complement.
ACATTTATCAGCAGCAACTAAATGTTCAATATTAAAACAACTTATATCAAAAGTTACCACCTCGTGTTCTTCAGGGTGATAAACTACTAGCTCTGCAGGATTTTCAAAGGCTATAGGTCACCATGATTGCATGGAAAACTATAGTAATATTTCATGCTCTACCATAATCTGAGTATGAATATAAGAGCACCAGCCGGGCACAGTGGCTCACGCCTGTAATCCCAACACTTTGGGAATCCGAGGTGAGTGGATCACCTGAGGACAGGAATTTGAGACCAGCCTGGCCAACATGGCAAAACCCCGTCTCTACTAAAAATATAAAAGTTAGCCGGGCACAGTGGCTGGCACCTGTAATCCCAGCTACTGGGGAGGCTGAGGCAGGAGAATCACTTGAACCCGGGAGGCGGAGGTTGCAGTGAGCTGAGATCATGCCACTGCCCTCCAGCCTGGGCAATAAGAGCCAGACTCCATCTAAAAAAAAAAAAAGCACCATGCTTTTGCTTTATTTCTTCCTATTTCTGCATGATACATAAGTTCCCATTACTGTTGCAGATAATTATTAATGCTTTTCCTTATACATTCTCAAATGCTGACCATACATATTTAAAATATAAAGAAATCAACAATAAGAAACCAACCATAATAAGTTTGCAAAGCAACAAGTGGACCAATGTCTAATTTTCTCTTGCACATTGTATTTAAAACATGTAGTTTTTAGTATATATCTAGTTAGTATTTAAAATATATACTTTTAAATATAAACATTCACTACAAACATTTAAAATGAACATTTTCAAAACTTCTGGCCATTAATCATTACACTTATTACCTAATTCTTGCTAATTCACCTGTGTCTATAATCCATAAATATTTAAAATGGCAATGAAGTACATAAATGCATACTTCTAGGTAATTCCTCTTTACTCCATGGTAATGTGAATCAAGAAAGTCTGTGAATCAATCATAATATAATAATCAAAGAGACTCACTAGTGAAAACTATAAGATTCAATTGGATGAATCAATCAACTCAATTATATATGTGAATGCATGTACATATATATGTGTGCGTATAGTAACTGAGTTAAAATAGAAGGTAAAAATGATTTTTCAGTAAGTTGTTTATGTATCTAGCTCATGCATCTTGATGATAACTAAGTTGAAAATAAGGGTTAGTTCCTCACTATCTGGAAATTTTAACTGTTGTTGTCAGAAAAAAAAAGTGTGTTTGTACATAGACCTGGTCCTTAATTTAAATTTTTCATTTAATTTTTACTTTTGACTGCATCAACTCCTCAAACTTTGAAATCTAAAGTTTCTAACATTTTCTACTTAAAATTAGTTTCAAAGAGTTTTGTGACAAAATTTAATATGGTTATTTTCATTACTTAGGTATGCAAACTGATAAAGATTAGAAAATGACAGAACAAATTTTTAAAAAGTGTTTTACCTTTTTTCAATCAGTCTTCCACTTTGGGCAGTGATCTGTGATAAAGATAATACTAGATTTAAAAATATCAAGTATGCATATACAATGTTTACATTCAGTCATTTAGAAAAATGTCATTTAATATGACAATTTTGTAAGATTAAGGTATCAAAAAAGCAAAGAAATTATCATATTTTAGCATTGGAAGAGACACTATAGAAGGAGAGTAGGCCCTAAAATTACACTTGTATTTCTAAATTAAGAGCAAATAAGGTTTTATACTTTTAGTAAACAAAAATTTTTTTTTTTGAATGAAAGAAAAGCATGTTTATTAGAGCAACGGAGTACAAGAAAACAGCTGCTCCATAGACAGAGCAGGCCTGCTCCATAGGCAGAGTAGCCCAAAATTTATTTCAAACTTATCTATTACATAATTATCTAATCCTTTTAAATATTCTTGTTGAAGGATGTATAATGCTAATATTATGCATAATAAACTGTGGAGGTGATTTTTGTAATTTATCAATTTTAAAATAAGTATACTGAGAATACATGTTCAAATATGTTTACAGAAGTATGTAACCAACAGTGTTAGGCCAGCCGGGCAAGGTGGCTCACAACTGTAATCCCAGCACTTTGGGAGGCCAAGGCAGGCAGATCACCTGAGGTCAAGAGTTCAAGACTAGCCTGGCCAACATGGCGAAACCCTGTCTCCACGAAAAATACAAAAATTAGCTGGGTGTGGTGGCAGGCTCCTGTAATCCCAGCTACTCGGGAGGCTGAGAGAGGAGAATTGTCTGAACCTGAACCAAGGAGGCAGAGGTTGCAGTGAGCCAAGATCGCACCATTGCACTCCAGTCTGGGCAACAGAGTGAGACTCCGTCTCGGGGAAAAAAAAAAAAAAAAAAGGCCAGTGGCCTTAAAAGTGTGATTTTTATTAATAAATTACCTCTTGTGAATATAATACATACTTTCCTATAGTATAAATGTTGATTGTAGGCTTTATTCTGGACCTGATTTTCATCTAATTCAGTTTCTTTTATGCAGAGATTAACTAGTTTTATCCTTATTCCCCTGTGGCAAAGACTTCTAAATGGTCAACAAACTAATTTTCTCTTCTTCTTAGACACATTGTTAGTCTACATTTGTTAATTCTCCCTGTAGTTAAACGTAGCAAATAGAATGTGAGAAAAAAGGATGTGCATCTCCTCCAGCCAGGTCAATGAAAATTACTCATGTTTGTCCTCCATATTCTTTTCTGATAGCTAGGTAACTATGCCCAGTGTGGCTCAGGAAGCCACATGTAAGATGGCAAACCTTCCATATGCCAGGATACCTTAACAACCCTGTGGAGCAGAACTCCTTACCACGAACACTGACCTTGAACTTCCTTAGACTATTAACACCAGGAAAGAAGCTTCCATTGTGTTAGAGCCATCATACATTTTGTGTCTATATGTCACAATAGTCACAATAGTTATCCTATATACTAGCTAATAAATCATCAATGATTTTCATACAGCCTATGCAGACAACTCCTACAGAGCTAAACAGGGATGCAAAAATAACAGTTACATAGGACTTCATGATACACAAAAGCAGTTCATAAGCATTATCTCATTATACCCTCACAGTATTCTTTTTTTTTTTTTTTTTTTTTTTTTTTTTTTGAGACAGAGTCTCATTCTGTCATGCAGGCTGGAGTACAGTGGCACTATCTGGGCTCACTGCAACCTCTGCCTCCCGGGTTCAAGTGATTCTTCTGCCTCAGCCTCCAGAACAGCTGGGATTATAGGCACACACCACCATGCCTGGCTAATTTTTCTTTTTTTTTTTTTTTTTTTTTTTTTAAGTAGAGACAGGGTTTCACCATATTGGCCAGGCTGGTCTCCAACTCTTGACCTCAAGTGATCCTCCTGCCCACCTCCCAAAGTGCTGGGATTACAGGCATGAGCCACTGTACCCAGCCACAGTATTCTTATAAAGTATTATCATCCTCCATTAATTAAAAGTTTATAGATAATTATGTATAGTTCCTGACAGAAACAATAATAGTTCTTGCCCCTCCCTCTGAATTAAAAAAGACTATTATTCTAATAAACAACCTCAAAAACAGATGCAAAAACAAAAAGGAACTACTTTTTCCAACTTGTCATTATGACATACATATCACAGGGCTTTTGTGTAATATAGTGTCCAATAGTAGGAGTTCCAAATATTTTTCCTTTACTTGTAAATTTTAGGTGTCTATAGCAAAGGGTGATAAGGTGGCTTCCCTGTGAAGCTCAGACCCAAGAGCATTGAGGCCTTCCCACCTCAGATGAGAAAGCCTGCTCTTGATACTAATAATATCACAGCTCCACAGCCAACCAAGAGCACTATGATACCCAGGAGAGCTCTATCAGCAGAAAAAATGAAATTAATTTATAGTTACAATATACACAAAAACCTTATTAATTATGGGATCAATAAAAGGGAAGAATACATCTACCCCACTGATGCGCAATTATCCTCTTTACAAACAGTATCTTACATGTTATTCCTTTACCCAGAAATTTTCTTTTCCGAAAATTGAAGACCAAACTGCTTGATTTAGCATTCGATTCAGGAATTTTCACAATCTCATACTTACCTATTAATACTCATGATAGGCAGCCTCTAAAATGGCTACCAGCGATCCCTGCTCATGGTGTTCACGCCAGTGGTATACCTTTCCCTTGTGTGTGAGCTGGCGCTAGTGACTACTTCCACTTTTAATGAACAGGATATGACAAAAGTGATGGAATGTCACTTCCAAGATTAGATTCTCTCTCTGTCTCTGTCTCCATGTCGATTTTTCTCCATCTATGTCTCCCTATATCTCACTCTGCCTTTGTTTCCATGTTGTAAGCTACATTATGGAGAGGCCCCTATAGCAAAGTACTGATGTCTCAAATCAATAGCCAGCAAGAACCTGAGGCCTAACAACAGTCATGTGAGTACATGAATGAGTTTGGGAGTACATCCTTCTCCAGTTGGACCTTAAAATACATACAGCCAAGGGTAATGCCTTGGCTACATCCTTGTGAGAAGGAACCTGAGCCAGAAGACACAGCTAAGGAACATTAGGATTCCTGACCTACAAATATTCTGAGATAGTACATGTTTGCTGTCTATACCACTAAATTTTGGCATAATTTGTTATGTTGCAAAAAATAACTGAAACAGTACTTTTGTTTCTCATTTATCTTTTAACCAGATACATTTTAGGAAATGGAGAAGGGAGAAACAGTGTTTCAAGCAGAGAACAAAATAGGCAAAATACTTAAGGTTACAGAAAACACCATATGTTCTATAAACTTAAAGAAGGTTCAGTGTAGCTAAAGCATAAAATATATGATACACATGTGCATATGAAAGCATGTGCAATAGCCTGGGGGGATAATTAAAGATGAGGCTGGGGCCTCAGGAAAAGACCAGATCTAACAAAGCCTTAAACCATAATTAGGACTTTGTTCTTAAAGTAAGGGCAGTAGAAAGCATTCAAGATTTTAGGCAAGAAGGTAACAAACAAATATCAATTTTTGCAAGATGACTAGCCACCAACAAGGAGACTGGCCTGGAAAGAGAGAGACCAATTAGAGTCCTGGTGGGAGCTTGACTAACAGAACTGTCAGTAATATTGACAAAACTGGACAGAATTTGATAGATAATAATTGGGTCAAGACGAAGGAAAAGAAGAAATAACAGTGATGCTGGACTTTATAGTTTCAGCAATTAGATGGATGAGGATGCCAGGAGACTGAATACTGAGAGATAAAGCAGGTCTGAGAAGAACTCAATTGGTTCATTTAGGGACATGGTGAATTCTAGATGTTTGAAGTCCATCGAAATAGAAAAATTCAGTATGTTAATGAATAATAGGTCTGGAAATGAGGTGTAATTCAAGTTAGAGATAAGAGATTTATATGGCCCTAGAAGCCATGAAGGTATATGAGCATGTTCAGAAAGAGTATATGGAATAAAAAGAAACTCTAGGACAGAACCCAGAGAAGTACTAACATTTAAAGAATGAGCAAAGCAAGAGGAGACCAAAGAGGCGTTCCAAAAATATATAAGGAAAACCAAATAATTATGCTGTTTCTCAAACAAACTATAGACTATCTATGTACCCCAGAACTTAAAGTATAATACAAAAATATTTAAAAATAAATGATTAAACATGGTTAAATGCTGCTAAGAGGACAAATGAGATTAAACTATAAATCATCTGGCCGGGCGTAGTGACTCATGCCTGTAATCCCAACACTTTGGGAGGTTGAGGCAGGTGGATCACCTAAGGTCTGGAGTTCGAGACCAGCCTGACCAACATGGTGAAACTCCATCTCTACTAAAAATATAAAAACTTAGCCAGGTGTGGTGGCAGGCACCTGTAATATCAGCTACTCAGGAGGCTGAGGCAGGAGAATCACTTGAATCTGGGAGGCAGAGGTTGTAGTGAGCTGAGATCACAACATTGCACTCCAGCCTGGGCAACAAGAGAGAAACTCCATCTCAAAAAATAAAAAGAAAGAAAGAAAAAAACTATAAAGCATCCTTCAGAATAGCATCAAATAGATTTGTTGTAACCTTGGCAAAAATAGTTTTAATACGGTGATTGAGAAAGAAGATTACAGTTAAATTACTATAAGAACATGGACAGTGAGTATAAACTTCTATTACATCAAAATCTCCAATAATGATATCTCCTGTTTCACTATTACCAGAACAAGCCATCTGAATACATGACATTATATACACCATCTGTGCAAAGAACCTAGCATATAATAGATGTTTAATTAATGAGTGTTAAGCTAGATACACAAGAAGACAGATGTGTATTGATCTATATATAAACCCACTAAAATTAGAATCACTTATGTGTGAAAGCAATGTGATGTTTTAGCTACTGTTCTGCTAAGGTTCATTTTAATATTTAATCTAACTTTTTCTGTCATATATGAAAACCTTTGTTTTGGATTAGGAGATAAATACTGGGAAACAGAAAACAATAAAGCTTTTAACAAAGCAAGTTTCAAATGCAGCCATGTAGACAAGCAAAGAAGATATCTTCAGATGTGATTTTGGAGCTGGAAAGACCTGAATTTGAAATCTAACTCAATATTACTCACTGTAATGTGGCATGGCTAATTTTTTAAAGTTTTGGTTTCATCCTCAAAATGGAGGTGCTAATAGCTATCTTATGGTCTTGTGTAAATGACTAGCCCATATACATAGATATAAAATGACTAGCAGATTTTATAATAATGGCAGATATAAAATGACTCGCAGATTTTATAATAGCAGCTATAAAATGACTAGCAGATTTTAAGTTGTGCTGCTTCTTTTGTTCTTTGTCTTAAAGCAGCTGACAGACAATCCTACATTTCTTTAAATATTTTATATTCAATTCAGTGTACCTTACTCCATTTATATACATGACCTAACAACTTTAATAATTTTTATTGCCCTCAGAGAAACTGTCTTTATTATATATCTTTCCAGGAAGAAGTTGAGGTCATTCACAATAAAAATTACACAAAAAGAGAAGGTAAAAATAAAGGACTCAAATCTCAGATGCTGATGTGGTCATTCAAAATCAGTATATATTTAAGTCATAGTTTAGTATTCAAGATAATAATGAGTTGACATATCCAGAAGGTAAAGGGAAAAAGTAAAAACAAACCCAAAAACAGAAGCATGATTTTTTAAATAACATATACAAATGAAGTAAATAATAATATAAAAGACAAACTTCTCACAACATATACTACTGTCTCCATTTTGGTTATTTCCTCACCTGTGGATATTCTTGGATTTTATCACTTGTCTTCTGTCCACCTGAATCTGAAACCAGTGATTTTCCTGTTTCCTCCTCCAGTGGTATAGTTTTTGAATCTTCACCTTTAACTTCTGTTTGACTATTACCCACTCGCATGGTTGTCTCAGTTTTCCCCTCACTTTTAAGTAACTTCCTCTCTTGACTTAGGAAATAGTTAAGTTGATGCTTAGCTTTTTCAGCTTCCTGTTTTTAAAAAAGTACCAGTTTATTAAGCATTTTCTGATATTTTCCTGCCAATACTACCACATTCAGAAATCTACATATATTTATGCCTACATGATTTCTCAACTCATTTTTACTGAGTTGAAGTGAGCAAAGGTAAGCTATTGGCATAATTCATACTTTAATAATCCCGCAGTTAAAATCAGAAGTTATGAAGAAACCTCTTCCACCTTTGAGGGCTATTTTTATACCCACGAGTTTCTCCTGGCTGTTATTTTTAAGGCTCTAATTATTATACAAGCAAAATAAAAATTCATATAAGGTATATATTATAAAAACTGATAGACTATAAGAAGGATAATTAGCACCTATAATATCAAAGAATGAAATAAAATGTGGAAAACAACTTATTTATTCTGGAATAAAATTCTTCTCAAAAATGTCACTTTTTATAATTTTTATTTAGTCATACAATTAACTTACTTATATAAAAGAATATATAAACAAAAAGAAAATTCACAAATAATCTCACCTCATAAAGAAAAATTACTATTAACATTTTGAGGTATATCCTTTCTAAACTTTTCTAAATATAGCTAGTGTGTGTATATATATATACACACTACATATATATACACACACACACATACACACTATATACACATATATAGTGTGTGTACATATATATATACACTAGCTATATTTAGAAAAGTTTAAATATATATATGCAGGTTTTTTTGCAACCTCTAGTCTCCTGGGTTTAAGACATCCCCCCACCTCAGCCTCCCAAGTAGCTGAGACTACAGGCTCACACCACCACACTCAGTCAGTCTGTGTATTTTTAGTAGAGACAGGGTTTCACCACATTGCCCAGGCTGATTGCCAACTCTTGGGCTCAAAGTGATCCACCAGCCTCGGCCCCCCAAAGTGCTGGGATTACAGGCATGAACCACCATGCCCAGCCAAATTTTTTAAATGTTTATCTAAATTGGGTCATACTATACATACTCACATATTATGCTCTTTTCATTAAATAATGTCATAGATATGTTTCTATAACAATAAATGTACATTTAAATCAGAATAGGTAACAGAAGTACGTTTAATAATATACCATAATTGTCTTAGCAAACTCCTTATCAATGGACATTTAGATCATTCAAAATTTTTGCTATGACAACATATGACATTGTACATACTTGTGCAAACTCTCTGTATACCTGTATACTTTTTTCTTCTTTAGGACAAACTTTTAAAAGCTTTTATTGAGTGAAAAGGCTACATCTTTCCAAGTTTGCTATGTCTTTTCTGTCTCCCAGAAAAGACATAACAAATATCTTTCATACTTCTATTATCAAAAAAATGATGAATATATCAATTCATACTTTTTTGATAATAGAAGTATGAGAAAAGTTGCTCATTTCAGTATATAACCACAAATACTACATATTTCTGTCCTTTACATTTTTACCAAGATGGGAGGCAAAACAATTTTATAATACACAAATATACTTTTGTATATTCATTTATGAAATGCTTATAATACACAATTTTATATTACACAAATATATTCATTTATGAAAAGCTTATAGTTTTTTTCATTTCTTATAGTATTATTTAACTAGAATTTTAAAAAGAGTAATAAGAGTTAACATCTTGGTTCAACTAAGTTTAATTGGAATGCCTGCAGTATTTTACCTTTAAGTATATTGCTTATCAGCTTGAAATACATTGTCTTTTTTCTTTTCCTTTTCTTTTTTTTATACTGCAACCATGACAGATGAATAGATTGCCGTTATTAGCTTAAGAAAGTTTGTTTTTCTTTATATCTCACTATTTTTGATAAGAATGAATATTAAATTTTATTAATATATCCCTAATGCATAAAATGAATATAGTTTAAACCTGGCCAAACAGGAGGTAGACCTCTTAGCTTACAAAGCAAAAATTATTCATTTGAAAAGTTCTTTGTGGATATTTTCTTTACTTGTTAACAATGTTAAAGAAACATGACATCCTTTACCTGTAAAGCCTGTTTCAATTGCTCCTGAAGGACTTTGTTCTCAATTTCCAGACGTGCTACTTTCTAGGAAGTAACAAGAGGGAAAACCGTATTTACTTTGGTATTTTTAATTAATTTAGTTTTACCGGTATTACTTTTCTAAAACCCATAGATAGCCAAGATAAGATTTGAGCATAGACATTGAACTGCACACCTTTCAGGTGTAATGATGGATAATGCCTGAAGCTAAAGCTTCCTATTGATTTTTCACAGGCAAACTGAGCATGAATCGGGGAAATTACGATTGCAATAAATTAAACGTTTCATTTCTCCTTTCCTCTAGGCCTGAAATATTTAAAAAGAAAAATTTCAAATTTTACTAAAAGAAGAACCTTTACTCTTAACAAAAATAAACATTGTTCTGGCTTTGTGCAAATGAGCAAATTCTATTTCACGTGATGTTCCAGGAATTCTCCATCAAATTAAAGACACTTTGAGGACCATATTTAGAGTTCCCAGTTTTGCTTCTGATATGACTGAGTTCTCACTGGACAAATGCTGCCACACATAACAACCATAAACTCTGGACTAAATACAAGTATCAACAATAGGAGAACAATCAGGAGTAGGCAGATTTGTTAACTGTTTTGTTTTATTTTATTTTATTTTTTTTTATTTTATTTTTTAGAGACAGGGTCTTGCTCTGTTACCCAGGCTAGAGTGCAACAGTGGGTTCCTAGCTCACTGCAGTCTCAAATTCATAGGCTCAAGTCATCCTCCTGCCTCAGCCTTCCAAAGCATGGGGATTATAGGCATGAGCCACCACACACCCAGCCAAGTGTAAGTAGATTCTTGAGGGAAGGTGACACTTGGAGGAAGGGAAGAACTCTAGGTAAGATTCTCATTTTTGTGGTTTTTAGTTTGAGAGCAATTCCTATCTGAGCCATTCAAGGTGCCTAATAGCTGATTTTAAAACCACCAGAGGACAGAGTTCAGGACAATTCAAGCCACTGGAAAGGTTAGAGGGAAATTATACACAGAAAAGAATATAAGAAAGGGAGCCCCAGATTCTTTGTATAAACTCTACCCAAATCTCCACCTGACCCCTGAACCACATATGCATAAAGAAGACTAAGCAGCCTAGCAAAAGCTAAAAAATCTAAAATACAATTTGAGCTGCTACCTAAATATATAATTTACATTTTGAATCCAATAGTATTAATTATATATTAAAGAAAAAAAAACATCAGAAGAATATAACACAATCTAGGGTTTCAAGAATATGATATTCATAATTGCCAGGATATAATTTAGAAATACTTGACATTTGAAGAAACAGAAAAGTGAAACTAATTCTTAAGATAAAAGACAATGAGGGGGGCGGAGCAAGATGGCCGAATAGGAGCAGCTCCAGTCTCCAACTCCCAGTGTGAGCGACACAGAAGACAGGTGATTTCTGCATTTTCAACTGAGGTACTGGGTTCATCTCACTAGGGAGTGCGGGATAGTCGGTGCTGGTCAGCTGCTGCAGCCCGACCAGCGAGAGCTGAAGCAGGGCGAGGCATCACCTCACCTGGGAAGTGCAAGGGGGAAAGGAATCCCTTTTCCTAGCCAGGGGAACTGAGACACACAACACCTGGAAAATCGGGTAACTCCCACCCCAATGCTGCGCTCTACCAAGGATCTTAGCAAACGGGCACACCAGGAGATTATATCCCACACCTGGCCGGGAGGGTCCCACGCCCACGGAGCCTCAATCATTGCTAGCACAGCAGTCTGCCATCTCCCAGGCAAGGAAGCAGCGAGGCTGGGGGAGGGCGCCCACCATTGCTGAGGCTTAAGTAGATAAACAAAGCAGCTGGGAAGCTCGAACTGGGTGGAGCTCACAGCAGCTCAAGGAGTCCTGCCTGTCTCTGTAGACTCCACCTCTGGGGACAGGGCACAGCTAAACAACAACAACCACCACCAAAAAAAAGCAGCTGAAACTTCTGCAGACACAAACGACTCTGTCTGACAGCTTTGAAGAGAGCAGTGGATCTCCCAACATGGAGGTTGAGATCTGAGAACGGACAGAATGCCTGCTCAAGTGGGACCCCTGAGTAGCCTAACTGGGAGACATCCCCCACTAGGGGCAGACCGACACCCCACACCTCACACAGTGGAGTACACCACTGAGAGGAAGCTTCCAAAGCAAGAATCAGACAGGTACACTCGCTGTTCAGAAATATTCTATCTTCTGCAGCCTCTGCTGCTGACACCCAGGCAAACAGGGTCTGGAGTGGACCTCAAGCAATCTCCAACAGACCTACAGCTGAGGGTCCTGACTGTTAGAAGGAAAACTAACAAACAGGAAGGACACCCACACCAAAAACCCCATCAGTACATCACCATCATCAAAGACCAGAGGCAGATAAAACCACAAAGATGGGGAAAAAGCAGGGCAGAAAAGCTGGAAATTCAAAAAATAAGAGCGCATCGCCGCCTGCAAAAGGAACGCAGCTCATCGCCAGCAACAGATCAAAGCTGAACAGAGAATGACTTTGACGAGATGAGAAAAGAAGGCTCCAGTCCATCAAACTTCTCAGAGCTAAAGGAGGAATTACGTACCCAGCGCAAAGAAACTAAAAATCTTCAAAAAAGAGTGGAAGAATTGATAACTGAATAATTAATGCAGAGAAGGTCATAAACAAATTGACAGAGATGAAAACCATGACACGAGAAATACATGACAAATGCACAAGCTTCAGTAACTAACTCGATCACCTGGAAGAAAGAGTATCAGCGATTGAGGATCAAACTAATGAAATGAAGCGAGAAGAGAAACCTAAAGAAAAAAGAAGAAAAAGAAATGAACAAAGCCTGCAAAAAGTATGGGATTATGTAAAAAGACCAAATCTACATCTCATTGGGGTGCCTGACAGTGAAGGGGAAAATGGAACCAAGTTGGAAAACACTCTTCAGGATATCATCCAGGAGAACTTCCCCAACCTAGTAGGGCAGGCCAACATTCAAATTCAGGAAATACAGAGAACGCCACAAGATACTCCTCGAGAAGAGCAACACCAAGACACATAATTGCCAGATTCACCAAAGTTGAAATGAAGGAAAAGATCTTAAGGGCAGCCAGAGAGAAAGGTCGGGTTACCCACAAAGGGAAGCCCGTCAGACTAACAGCAGATCTCTCGGCAGAAACTCTACAAGCCAGAAGAGAGTGGGGGCCAATATTCAACATTCTTAAAGAAAAGAATTTTAAACCCAGAATTTCATATCCAGCCAAACTAAGTTTCATAAGTGAAGGAGAAATAAAATCCTTTACAGATAAGCAAATGCTTAGAGATTTTGTCACCACTAGGCCTGCCTTACAAGAGACCCTGAAGGAAGCACTAACATAGAAAGGAACAACCGGTACCAGCCATTGCAAAAACATGCCAAAATGTAAAGACCATCGAGGCTAGGAAGAAACTGCATCAACTAATGAGCAAAATAACCAGTTAATATCATAATGGCAGGAGCAAGTTCACACATAACAATATTAACCTTAAAGGTAAATGGACTAAATGCTCCAAATAAAAGACACAGACTGGCAAACTGGATAAAGAGTCAAGACACATCAGTTTGCTGTATTCAGGAGACCCATCTCACATGCCGAGACATACATAGACTCAAAATAAAGGGATGGAGGAAGATCTACCAAGCAAATGGAGAAAAAAAAAAAGCAGGGGTTGCAATACTAGTCTCTGATAAAACAGACTTTAAACCATCAAAGATCAAAAGAGATAAAGAAGGCCATTACATAATGGTAAAGGGATCAATTCAACAGGAAGAGCTAACTATCCTAAATATATATGCACCCAATTCAGGAGCACCCAGATTCATAAAGCAAGTCCTTAGAGACTTACAAAGAGACTTAGACTCCCATACAATAATAATGGGAGACTTCAACACCCCACTGTCAAAATTAGCCAGAACAATGAGACAGAAAGTTAACAAGGATATCCAGGAATTGAAATCATCTCTGCAGCAAGCAGACCTAATAGACATTTACAGAACTCTCCACCCCAAATCAACAGAATATACATTCTACTCAGCACCACATCACACTTATTCCAAAATTGACCACATAATTGGAAGTAAAGTACTCCTCAGCAAATGTACAAGAACAGAAATTGTAACAAACTGTCTCTCAGACCACAGTGCAATCAAACTAGAACTCAGGACTAAGAAACTCAATAAAAACCGCTCAACTACATGGAAACTGAATAACCTGCTCCTGAATGACTACTGGGTACATAACGAAATGAAGGCAGAAATAAAGATGTTCTTTGAAACCAATGAGAACAAAGATACAACATACCAGAATCTCTGGGACACATTTAAAGCAGTATGTAGAGGGAAATTTATAGCACTAAATGCCCACAAGAGAAAGCTGGAAAGATCTAAAACTGACACTCTAACATAACAATTAAAAGAACTAGAGAAGCAAGAGCAAACACATTCAAAAGATAGCAGAAGGCAAGAAATAACGAAGATCGGAGCAGAACTGAAGGAGATAGAGACACAAAAAACCCTCCAAAAAATCAATGAATCCAGGAGTTGGTTTTTTGAAAAGATCAACAAAATTAATAGACCGCTGGCAAGATTAATAAAGAAGAAAAGAGAGAAGAATCAAATAGATGCAATAAAAAATGATAAAGGGGATATCACCACCAACACCACAGAAATACAAACTACCATCAGAGAATACTATAAACACCTCTATGCAAATAAACTAGAAAATCTAGAAGAAATGAATAAATTCCTGGACACTTACACTCTCCCAAGACTAAACCAGGAAGAAGCGGAATTCCTGAATAGACCAATAGCAGGCTCTGATATTGAGGCAATAATTAATAGCCTACCAACCAAAAAAAAGTCCAGGACCAGATAGATTCACAGTTCAATTCTACCAGAGGTACAAGGAGGAGTTGGTACCATTCCTTCTGAAACTATTCCAATCAATAGAAAAAGAGGGAATCCTCCCTAACTCATTTTATGAGGCCAACAGCATCCTGATACCAAAGCCTGGCAGAGACACAACAAAAAAAGAGAATTTTAGACCAATATCCCTGATGAACATCAATGCAAAAATCCTCAATAAAATACTGGCAAACCAGATCCAGCAGCATATCAAAAAGCTTATCCACCATGATCAAGTGGGCTTCATCCCTGGGACGCAAGGCTGGTTCAACATACACAATTCAATAAACCTAATCCAGCACATAAACAGAACCAAAGACAAAAACCACATGACTATCTCAATAGATGCAGAAAAGGCCTTTGACAAAATTCAACAGCCCTTCATGCTAAAAACGCTCAATAAATTCGGTATTGATGGAACGTATCTCAAAATAATAAGAGCTATTTATGACAAGCCCACAGCCAATATCATACTGAATGGGCAAAAACTGGAAAAATTCCCCTTGAAAACTGGCACAAGACAGCAATGCCCTCTCTCACCACTCCTATTCAACATAGTGTTGGAAGTTCTGGCTAGGGCAATCACACAAGAGAAAGAAATAGAGGGCATTCAGTTAGAAAAAGAAGAAGTCAAATTGTCCCTGTTTGTAGATGACATGATTGTATAGTTAGAAAACCCCATTGTCTCAGCCCAAAATCTCCTTAAGCTGATAAGAAACTTCAGCAAAGTCTCAGGATACAAAATTAATGTGCAAAAATCACAAGCATTCTTATACACCAGTAACAGACAAACAGAGCCAAATCATGAATGAACTTCCATTCACAATTGCTTCAAAGGGAATGAAATACCTAGGAATCCAACTTACAAGGGATGTAAAGGACCTCTTCAAGGAGAACTACAAACCACTGCTCAGTGAAATAAAAGAGGACACAAACAAATGGAAGAACATTCCATGCTCATGGATAGGAAGAATCAATATTGTGAAAATGGCCATACTGCCCAAGGTAATTTATAGATTCAATGCCATCCCCATCAAGCTACCAATGACTTTCTTCACAGAATTGGAAAAAACTGCTTTAAAGTTCATATGGAACCAAAAAAGAGCCCGCATTGCCAAGACAATCCTAAGTCAAAAGAACAAAGCTGGAGGCATCGCACTACCTGATTTCAAACTATACTACAAGGCTACAGTAACCAAAACAGCGTGGTACTGGTACCAAAACAGAGATATAGATCAATGGAACAGAACAGAGTCCTCAGAAATAATACCACACATCTACAGCCATCTGATCTTTGACAAACCTGAGAAAAACAAGAAATGGGGATAGGATTCCCTATTTAATAAATGGTGCTGGGAAAATTGGCTAGCCATAAGTAGAAAGCTGAAACTGGATCCTTTCCTTACTCCTTATGTGAAAATTAATTCAAGATGGATTAGAGACTTAAATGTTAGACCTAATACCATAAAAACCCTAGAAGAACACCTAGGTAATACCATTCAGGACATAGGCATGGGCAAGGACTTCATGTCTAAAACACCAAAAGCAATGGCAACAAAAGCCAAAATTGACAAATGGGATCTAATTAAACTAAAGAGCTTCTGCACAGCAGAAGAAACTACCATCAGAGTGAACAGGCAACCTACAGAATGGGAGAAAATTTTTGCAATCTACTCATCTGACAAAGGGCTAATATCCAGAACCTACAAAGAACTCAAACAAATTTACAAGAAAAAAACAAACAACCCCATCACAAAGTGGGCAAAGGATATGAACAGACACTTCTCAAAAGAAGACATTCATACAGCCAACAGACACATGAAAAAATGCTCATCATCACTGGCCATCAGAGAAATGCAAATCAAAACCACAATGAGACACCATCTCACACCAGTTAGAATGGCAATCATTAAAAAGTCAGGAAACAACAGGTGCTGGAGAGGATGTGGAGACATAGGAACACTTTTACACTGTTGGTGGAATTGTAAACTAGTTCAACCATTATGGAAAACAGTATGGCGATTCCTCAAGGATCTAGAACTAGAAGTACCATATGACCCAGCCATCCCATTACTGGGTATATACCCAAACGATTATAAATCATGCTGTTATAAAGACACATGCACACATATATTTATTGTGACACTATTCACAATAGCAAAGACTTGGAATCAACCCAAATGTCCATCAGTGACAGACTGGATTAAGAAAATGTGGCACATATACACCATGGAATACTATGCAGCCATAAAAAAGGATGACTTTGTGTCCTTTGTAGGGACATGGATGCAGCTGGAAACCATCATTCTCAGCACACCGTGACAAGAACAGAAAAGCAAACACTGCATGTTCTCACTCATAGGTGGGAACTGAACAATGAGATCACTTGGACTCGGGAAGGGGAACATCATACACCGGGGCCTATCATGGGGAGGGCGGAGGGTGGAAGGATTGCATTGGGAGTTATACCTGATGTAAATGATGAGTTGATGGGTGCTGAAGAGTTGATGGGGCACAAGGATATATATGTAACAAACCTGCACGTTATGCTCTTGTACCCTAGAACTTAAAGTATAATAATAATAAAAAAATAAAAAAATAAAAAATAAAAAAAATTTAAAAAATGACAATGAGCAAAGAGTGATCCCAAGCAAGACAATCCAGATTTTAAAATTCACATATGGATATTTAAAGGAAGTATAATAAAAATGTCCAGTATAAAGGAAAATATGCTCATAATAAATAAAAATATGGAAATATTAGCAGAGAAATATAAACTATAAAAATGCAGGGCCACACCTATAATCCCAGCATTTCAGGAGGCTGAGGTGGGAGGATTGCTTGAGGCCAGGAATTCAAGACCAGCCTGGGCTACATAGCGAGATGCTATGTCTATAAAACACCATTTGAATTAGCTGTCCATGGTGGTACACACCTATAATCCTAGCTCCTTGAGAAGCTGAGGCAGGAGGATCATATGAGCCCAGGAGCTCAAGGCTGCAGTGAGCTATGATCCTGCCACTGTACTCCAGCCTGGGTAATAAAAATAAGACCATGTCTCTTAAAAAAAAAAAAAAAAAGATAGTCAAATGGAAATTCTGGACCTGAAAATCGTGATATCTGAATTTAAAAATATAATGTATGAGCATAAGAACAGATTAGATCTGATGACAGTGGAAAAAGTCAAACCACTTGAAAATATATCAATACAAAATACCCAATCTAAATACAAACAACAAAGTTTTTTTTAACTAACAGATACTGAGGCAACTGTGGGATAAAATCAAATGTCTAATATGTAATTATATCCCATAAGGAAAAGAGAGAGAGGAAGTGGTAGACAAAATATTTTTAAAACAATAATACATTGAAAATGTCCCAAACTTGGTGAAATTAACATACTCAACATGTTCAGTGCTGCCCAAGTTGATATTTACAAAGAAAATCATGCCCACACAAAACAAAGCCAAACTGCTGAAAACCAAATAAGACGAAAAAAAAAAAAACAGTAAAAGTGGCCAAAGAAAAATGACATATTATACAAAAGAAAATGATGATTTTAATAATTGCTTCTCATCAGAATAAACATGAAAGCCAAGCAAAAAATAGAAAAAAAAACTTTACAGAATAATGTCCCTTTTCCAAAACAAAGTTATTTTAAGAAACAAAAGAAATCCCTAAATCTACATTTTATTCTCATTGAAATTTGAGAGAACATAGCATCTATAAAACAGAAGCATGTGATAATGGGAACAAAAGTAAACCTTACAACAACTGCACAAGAGATTTCAATACATGACCAACGAACTGCTGAGGAAACACGTCCATAAACAGGCACAGAAATGCAATAAACCATGGGATGGGACTAAGTAACTTCAGAGAGGAAGTTGAACAATCCAAAGACATAGCCCCTACTAAAGCAGAACTAGAGGGATAAACAGAAAATAATTAGAAAGAAAACATTAAGACCCTGATAGTGTTCTCTGACTGATGCAATTAGTGTTCTCCGACTGATGCAATCCTAAATTAGGATCGCCTGAGATTTTTAAAGAAAGCAAACTTTTTTTTAACTGAAAAGTTCAAGAGGAAGTGAAAACGAAAAAGGTTGCTTACTTTTGAGAATAAGTTTAGAAACCTTGTAAATTAAATGGAAGACATATCTCATACCACAGAACAAACATACACATAGAAGCCATGATGAAAAAGATAGAAGACTTAAAACAATCAATCTAGAAATCATAATATTCAAATACGAGTTTCAGCGGGATAAAAGGAAGAAGAAAGTTAAATGATGATGAAAGAAATAAGAAAACTTCCTTGATATAGATAAAAAATTTGAGATATAATAAAATTTATACATTTCAATGAGAAACAAGAGCAAGAAGTAAGGAGTCTAGGTACCAGACAATATCAAACTACTATACTTGCTGGAACCATCAACTCAAACTTTGCATGAAATAAAAATGATATTCTACCTTGTTTAAGCCATTGAATTATATGGGGTCTCTTTCTATAGCAGCCTAGTCAATACTGTAACTAATAAAGATGATAGAAAATTAAAATAATGAAACAAATTTAGACTTTTAATTGAATTTTATACACAGGGAGAGAGAAAATATATACCCCACTGTGGTAGACTACAAATGGCCATAAATTCTTCACAGTAGCTCCCATAAAAAGATACAATCTATTTCCTCACTTCTTGAAACTCAGCTGGCCTAATTCTTGTTTGAGCCAAGAGGATACAACACAAATGGCACGATGAGTGATGTGAGCTTAGGCCTCCAGAGATCTTTCTGCTTTGTTTTGATCTCTTGCTACTAGGGATCCTTCTTTAAACTACCCAGAGCTAGCATCCTGGAGGATAAGAGACTAGAAAGAACTCCCACTTGTCCCAGATGTCCCAGATGTCAGACATAGGAATAAAACTTATCTTGCACATCCAAACTAAGCTGAGCTGCCCAGCAACTATAAGAAATAATGATTCTACTGTTTTAAGTTACTATGTTTTGGAATAATTTGTTATTTAGGAAAAGCTACCTGGTATACCTAGCGATAGAAAATGTGCATTAGTTTATGTCATTAGAACGCCTACAAAAATTGAATATTGTGTTGGATTATTTCCAACAATTTTCTCCCACCCTATACATGCATGCCACTCTTACCTCTGAATATGGACTGGCCTTATGACTTCCTTACAGAATATGTCCTCTCCTTAAAAAGTTAAAAATAGGCCAAATGTGGTGACTCACGCCTGTAATCCCAGCACTTTGGGAAGCCAAGGCAGGCAGATCACAAGGTCAAGAGATCGAGACCATCCTGGTCAACATGGTGAAACCCCGTCTCTACTAAAAAATACAAAAATTAGCTGGGTGTGGTGGTGCCTGCCTGTAGTCCCAGCTACTCGGGAAGCTGAGTCAGGAGAATCACTTGAAACTGAGAGGCGGAGGTTGCAGTGAGCCGAGATCGTACCATTGCACTCCAACCTGGCAACACAGCGAGACTCCGTCTCAAAAAAAAAAAAAAAGTTAAAAATAGAACTAACATATAATCCAGTAATCTTATTGTTAGGTATATACAAAAGAAGGAAATCAGTATATTAAAAAGATATCTGTACTCCCACGTTTATTGCACCATAATTCAAAAGAACTAAGATTTAGAAGCAATGTAAGTGTCCATCAACAGACAAATGAATAAAGAAAATGTAGTACATATACATAATGGAGTACTATTCAGCCAGAAAAAAAGAATGAGATCCTGTCATTTGCAACCAGAAGTCGCTGCGTTAAGTGAAATAAGCCAGGCACAGAAAGACAAACTTCACATGTTCTCACTTATTCGTGGGAGCTAAAAATCAAAACAATTAAACTCATGGAGATAGAGCGCAGAATGACGGTTACCAGAGGCTGCAAATAGTAGTAGGGGGTGGAGTGCAGTGGCAATGGTTAATAAGTACAAAAATATAATTAGATAGAATGAGTAAGATCTAGTATTTGATAGCACAACAGGGCAACTACAGTCAATGATCATTTATTGTACACTTAAAAATAACTTAAAAAGGACCCACAGACCCTCTGAAGGAAGCAGACAGCTCCTGCAGGACCTGAGAGACACCCCAAACACTGTGAGTGCCCCGCGCGGAAGTGGGAAAGAGAGACCCTCCTCTCCTGAACACACACTCTCCACTGGAGAAACAGAAGTTCTGCTTGCCAGAAAAGTTTCCAACCTTACTTGGAGCTGAGTCCATTTAGAGAGCCAAGTGAAATATAAGAGTAGAGGAAGCAGCAGAAAAGCCCTGGGAGCTCACTGGGTCCCAAAGCAGGCCATTCCTGCCTGGAACCACAGGGATCCACTGGGAGGACAGACAGAGAAGCAGGGGGTAAAACTCCACAGGGAGAAGGAAATCTCTAGCTGAACTTTGTAAGAATTTGAACAGGGCAAGAAACCTCCTAGCCCGAACTCAGGGGAGGGCAAAATCCAGTGTGCAGACTCCATAGGTTGGGGAAGAATCAAGCACTTATCTTTCGCAGCTGTGAGGCAGATAGCTTGGGGCAAGTTTTCAAGCCCGACTCACCCACCATCTGGAAACAGACTGGGGCTATTGCGGAGGAGGGTGGGAGTGAGACCGGCCCTTCATTTTGGGTGGGAGCTGAGTGAGCCCTGTGACTGCCCGCTTGGCCCGACATCTCTGACAACCTGATTCAGCAGAGGCAGCCATATCCTCCTAGGTACACAACTCCAGTGACCTGGGAATCTCACCCCCATTCCCCACAGCAGCCACAGCAAGACCCACCCAAGGAGTCTGACCTCAGCTACACCTAGCCCTGCCCCCACCTTATGGTCCTTCCCTACCCACCCTGGTAGGGGAAGACAAAGGGCACATAATCTTGGGAGTTCTAGGGCCGTGCCCACCACCCCTTCCTCTCCATACTACCACAGCTGATGCTCTCTGGAAAGTGCCACCTCCCAGCAGGAGGCCAACCAGCACAAAAATAGAGCATTAAACCACCATATCACAGGACTCTGTGCAGACAACCCCAAGTACCAACCCAGAGCCAGGTAGACTCACTGGGTAGCTAGACCCAGAAGAGAGACAACAATCACTGCAGTATGGCTCACAGGAAGCCACATCCATAGGAAAAGGGGGAGAGTACTACATCAAGGGAACACTCCATGGGACAAAAGAATTTGAACAACAGCCTTCAGCCCTAGACCTTCCCTAAGACAGAGCCTATCCAAATGAGAAGGAACCAGAAAACCAACCCTGGAAATATAACAAAACAAGACTCTCTAACATTCCCCACAAAAATCATACTACTTCATCAGCTATGGACCCAAACCAAGAAGAAATCCCAGCTTTACCTGAAAAAGAATTCCGGAGGTTAGTTACTAAGGGAGGCACCAGAGAAAGGTGAAGCTCAATGCAAGGAAATACAAAAAATGACACAACAAGTTAAGGGAGAAATATGCAAGAAAATAGAAAGCTTAAAGAAAAAAAACAATCAACAATTCAGGAAACTCTGGACACACTTTTAGAAATGTGAAATGGGCCGGGCGCGGTGGCTCAAGCCTGTAATCCCAGCACTTTGGGAGGCCGAGACAGGCGGATCACGAGGTCAGGAGATCGAAATCATCCTGGCTAACATGGTGAAACCCCGCCTCTACTAAAAAATATGAAAAACTAGCCGGGCGAGGTGGTGGGTGCCTGTAGTCCCAGCTACTCGGGAGGCTGAGGCAGGAGAATGGCGTGAACCCGGGAGGCGGAGCTTGCAGTGAGCCGAGATCGCGCCATTGCACTCCAGGCTGGGTGACAGAGCGAGACTCGGTCTCAAAAAAAAAAAAAAGAAATGTGAAATGCTCTGAAAGGTCTCAGCAATATAATTGAACAAGTAGAAGAAAGAAATTCAGAGCTCAAAGCTACGGTCTTCAAATTAACCTAATTCAACAAAGACAAGAAAAAAGAATAAAAAAATATAAACAAAGACTCCAAGAAATCTGAGATTATGTTAAATGACCAAACCTCAGAATAAACGATTTTCCTGAGGAAGAAGAGAATTCTAAAATCTTGGAAAAAATATTTGGAGGAATCATCAAGGAAAACTTCCCCAGACTTGCTAAAGATCTAGACATCTAAATACAAGAAGCATAAGGAACACCTGGGAAATTCATCACAAAAAGATCTTCACCTAGGCACATTGTCATCAGGTTATCCAAAGTTAAAATGAAGGAAAGAATCTTAAGAACTGTGAGATAGAAGTGCCAAGTAACCTATAAAGGAAAACCTATCAAATTAACAGCCGATTTCTCAGCAGAAACCCTACAAGCTAGAAGGGATTGGGGCCCGATCTTCAGCCTCCTTAAACAAAACAATCATCCGCCAAGAATTTTGTATCTAGTGAAACTAAGCATTATATATGAAGGAGAGATACAGTCTTTTTCAGACAAATGGTAAGAGAATTCGCCATTACCAAGCCACCACTACAAGAACTGCTAAAAGGAGCTCTGAATCTTAAAACAATCCTGGAAACACATCAAAACAGAACCTCTTTAAAGCATAAATCACACAGGATCTATAAAACAAAAATACAAATTAAAAAGTAAAAGCAAAAAACAAACAAACAAAAACCCAGAGTACGCAGGCAACAAAGAGCACAATGAACGCAACGGTACCTCATATTTCATGACTAACATTGGACTAAATGCTCCACTTAAAACACACAGAACTGCAGAATGGATAAGAACTCATTAACCAACTATCTGATGCCTTCAGGAGACTCACTAACACATAAGGACTCACATAAACTTAAAGTAAAGAGGCGGAAAAAGGCATTTCATGCAAATGGACACCAAAAGCGAGCAGGGTTAGCTATTCTTACATCAAACAAATAAACTTTTTTTTTTTGAGACGGAGTCTCGCCCAGGCTGGAGTGCAGTGGCACAATCTCAGCTCACTGCAAGCTCCACCTCCCGGGTTCACGCCATTCTCCTGCCTCAGCCTCCCAAGTAGCTGGGACTACAGGTGCCCACCACCACGCCCGGCTAATTTTTTGTATTTTTGGTAGAGACAGGGTTTCACCGTGTTAACCAGGATGGTCTCGATCTCCTGACCTCGTGATCCGCCCATCTCGGCCTCCCAAAGTGCTGGGATTACAGGCGTGAGCCACCGCGCCTGGCCACAAATAACCTTTAAAGCAACAGCAGCCAAAAGAGACAAAGAAGGACATTTTGTAATAGTAAAAGGCCTTGTCCAACAGGAAAATATCACAATCCTAAGTACATATGCACCTAACACTGGAGGTCCCAAATTTATAAAACAATTACTAATAGACCTAAGAAACGAGATAGACAGCAACACAATAATAGTGGGAGACTTCAATACTTCACTGACAGCACAAGACAGGCCATCAAGACAGAAAGTCAACAAAGAAACAATGGATTTAAACTATACCTTAGAACAAATGGACTTAACAGATGTATACAGAACATTTCATCCAACAACCACAGAATACACATTCTATTCAACAGCACATGGAACTTTCTGCAGATAGACCATATGATAGGCCATAAAATGTGCCTATCATTTTTTTATGAAAATTTAAGAAAACTGACAGTATATCAAGCACTCAGATCACAGTGGAACAAAATTGGATATCAGCTCCAAAAGGAACCTTCAAAACCATGTGAATACATGGAAATTAAATAACCTGCTCCTGAATAAGCTTTGGGTCAAAAACAAAATCAAGATGGAAATTTAAAAATTCTTCGAACTGAATGACAATAATGACACAACCTACCAAAACCTGTGGGATACAGCAAAGGCAGTGCCAAGAGGAAAGTTCATAGCCCTAAAAGTCTACATCAAAAACACTGAAAAAGCACAAACTGACACTCTAAGGTCACACCTCAAGGTACTAGAGAAACAAGAACAAACCAAACCCAAACCCAGCAGAAGAAAGGAAACAACCAAGATCAGAGCAGAACTAAATGAAATTGAAAGAAAAACAATACAAAAGATAAATGAAACAAAAAGCTGGTTCTTTGAAAAGATAAATAAAACTGATAGACTATTAGCAAGATTAACCGAGAAAAGAAGAGAGAAAATCCAAAAAAATCTCACTAAGAAACAAAACAGGAGATATTACAACTGACACTACTGAAATACAAAAGGTAATTCAAGGCTACTATGAACACTTTTATACACATAAACTAGAAAACCTAGAAGAGGTGGATAAATTCCTGGAAAAATACAACCCTCCTAGCTTAAATCAGGAATAATTACATACTCTGAACAGACCAATAACAAGCAGTGAGGTTGAAATGGTAATTTTAAAACCACCAACAGCAAAAAAGGCCAGGACCAGATGGATTAACAGCAGAATTCTACCAGACATTCAAAGAAGAATTGGTACCTTTTGACACTATTCCATAAGATAAAGAAGGAGCCCTCCCTAATTCATTAGATGAAGCCAGTATCACCCTCATACCAAAACTAGGTAAAGACATAATTAAAAAAGAAAACTACAGACCAATATCCTTGATGAACATAGATGCTAAAATCCTTAACAAAATACTAGCTAACTGAATCCAACAATATATCAAAAAGATAATCCACCATGATCAACTGGGTTTCATATCAGGGATGCAGGGATGGTTTAACATACCCAAGTCGATAAATGTGATACACCACATAAACAGAATTAAAAACAAAAATCACATGATCATCTCGGTAGATGCAGAAAAAGCATTCAACAAAATCCAGCATCCCTTAAAACTCGCAGCAAAACAGCATACAAGAGATATAACTTAATGTAATAAAAGCCATCTGTGACAACCTAATGCCAACATAATACTGAATGGGGAAAAGTTGAAAGCATTTCCTCTGAGAACTGGAACAAGACAAAGATGCCTATTCTCACCACACCTCCTCAACGTAGTACTGAAAGTCCTAGCAAGAGCGATCAGACAAGAGAAAGAAATAAAAGGCACCCAAATCGTTAAAGAGGAAGTCAAACTGTCACTGTTTGCTGACAATCATTTACCTTGAAAACTCTAAAGACACCTCCAGAAAGCTCCTAGAACTGATAAAAGAATTCAGCAAAGTTTCCGGATACAAGATTAATGTCCACAAATCAGTAACTCTTCTATACACTAACAGCAACCAAGTGGAACTCTTGTACTCAACTCTTTTTACAATAACTGGAAAAAAAAAAAAAAAAAAAAAAAAAAACTTAGGAATAGACCTAGCCAAGGAGTTGAAAGATACCTACAAGGAAAACTACAAAACACTGCTGAAATAAATCATAGGTAACACAAACATATGGAAGCACATCCCATACTCATGGATGGGTAGAATCAATATTGTGAAAATGACCATACTGCCAAAAGCAATCTACAAATTCAATGCAATCCCCATCAAAAAACCACCATCATTCTTCCCAGAACTAGAAAATAAAATCCTAAAATTCATATGGAACCAAAAAAGAGCCCCCATAGCCAAAGTAAGACTAAGCAAAAAGAAGAAATCTGAAGGCATCACACTACCTGATTTCAAACTACACTATAAGGCCATAGTCACCAAAACAGCATGGTACTGGTATAAAAACAGGCACTTAGACCAATGGAACAGAAAAGAGAGCCCAGAAATAAAGCCAAATACTTAACAACCAACTGATCTTCGATGAAGCAAACAAAAACATAAAGTAGGGAAAGTACACCCTATTCAACAAATGGTGCTGGAAAAATTGGCTAACTACATGTAGGAGAATGAAACAGAATCCTCATCTCTCACCTTATACATAAATCATCGCAAGGTGGATTAAGGACTTAAACCTAAGACCTAAAACTATAAAAATTCTAGAAGATAACATTGGAAAACCCCTTCTAGACATTTTCTTAGGCAAGGATTTCATGACCAAGAACCCAAAAGCAAATGCAATAAAAACGAAAATAAATATTTGGGACGTAATTAAACTAAAAAGCTTTTGCAGGGCAAAAGGAACAGTCAGCAGAGTAAACAGACAACCCACAGAGTGGAAGAAAATCTTCATAATCTATACATCTGACAAAGGACTAACACCTAAAATCTACAGTGAACTCAAACAAATCAATAAGAAAAAAACAAGGTATCCCATCAAAAAGTGGGCTAAGGACATGAATAGACAGTTCTCAAAAGAAGATATACAAATGGCTAACAAACATATGAAAAAATGCTCAACATCACAAGTGATCAGGGAAATGCAAATCAAAACCACAATGCCATACCACCTTGCTCCCGCAAGAATGCCCATAATCAAGAAATCAAACAGCAGATGTTGGTGTGGATGCGGTGATCAGGGAACACTTCTACACTGCTGGTGGGAATGCAAACTAGTACAGCCACTATGGAAAACAGTGTGGAGATTCCTTAAAGAACTAACAGTAGAACTACCATTTGATCCAGCAATCCCACTACTGGGTATCTACCCAGAGAAAATGAAGTCATTATTCAGAAAAGATACTTGCACACACATGTTTATAGCAGCACAATTCACAATTGCAAAATCATGGAACCAACCCAAATGCTCATCAATCAACAATCGGATAAAGAAACTGTGGTATATTTATATGATGGAATACTACTCAGCCATAAAAAGGAATGAATTAATAGCATTTGCAGTGACCTGGATGAGATTGAAGACTATTATTCTAAGTGGATGTAACACAGGAATGGAAAACCGAACATCGGATGCTCTCACTGTAGGATATAATAAATTACTCTTCAAAGGTAAATTGTTAAGTACAATGATTTCTGAGATCCTCTCCAAAGAACCAGTGTATCAGGATGTTCAGATCCCCAGTTCTTTGTCCTCCATTTTAAAGTTTAACTTCTTCATTCTCCTTGCCCCTAGTTTCAGTAAACAACCTTTTCCACCAGTTCTAATCAGTAGTTCACATATGTTTCCCTGGTCACCTGATACATCTTGAGTCACCCCTGGTTACCTGCTCCGTCCTGAGTCACTCTGGTCACCTGCTCTGACCTGAATTATCTGTTCTGTAATTGCCCTTCCTGCCAAACTACTCACTCAACTCCAGCTCATACCCCTGCTTTCTTTAAAATAGCCAATCGGAATTAGCTCAGACTGTGCAGTCCAACCCTAGCCAATAGGGGAACGACACAGCAGTAGGGGCTACCTCCATCAGGAATAAGAACCCTTTCCCCTCCCTTGTTCAAGTGTGCTCCCACCATTGCTCCATCCGCAAGTCACACCCTTCTATAGAAGTAAAATTGTCTTGCTGAGAAAATTAAATTTATGTTCCAGTGCTGTTTCTTTGGCAGCACCGAATATTTACTCATAACATCACTGATATGTGGGAGCTAAGCTGTGAGGATGCAAAGACATAAGAATGATACAGTAGACTTTGGGGACTTGAGGGCAAGAGTGGGATGGGGCGTGAGGGATAAAAGACTACAAATATGGTACAGTATATACTGCTTGGGTGATGGGTGCACCAAAATCTCACAAATCACAACTAAAGAACTTACTCATGTAACCAAATACCACCTGTACCCCCATAACTTATGGAAAAATAAATTTAAAAATAAATAAATAATAAAAACAACTAAGAAAGTATAATTGGATTATCTATAACACAAAGAAATGAAAACTGCTTGAGGAGATGGATACCCATTTACCCTGATGTGATTATTATGCATTGTATGCCTGTATCAAAATCTCACGTATCCCATAAATATATACACTTATATATATACCCACAGAAATAAAAATAAATTTTTTTAAATAAAATAATATGGCAGGTAAAAATCTAAGATAATCCCATAACCTTCACCCCTAGGGTCATGCCATATATAATAATCCAGCCCCTCTGAGTGTGGGTGGGACCTGTGACTTGCTTCTGTCCAATAGAATATGGCAAAGTGATAGGATTCCACTCCCTTTATTAGGTTCATTATATAGCAAGAGTGAGAGGATGTCACTCCCATGATCAAGTTACATTATATTAGAACTCTGTCTTAGCAGACAAGAGAGACTGTTCATTCACCCAAAAGAAGAAGTGAGCTAGCCAGGCATGGTGGCTTATGCCTATAATCCCAAAAATTTCAGAGGTTGAGGCAGGAGGATCATTTGAGGCCAAGAATCCAAGACTAGCCTGGGCAACATAGCAAGAGCTTGGTGTTAAAAAACAAAACCTAAAAAACATAAAACTTAGCAGGGTGTGATGGTGCATGCCTATAGTCCTAGATACCTGGAAGGGTGAAATGGGAGGATGGCTTGAGCCCAGGAGTTCAGGCTGCAGTGAGTTAGGGTCATGCCACTGCACTCCAACCTGGGTGACAGAGTGAGACACTGTAGAAGAAGAAAGAAGGAGGAGGAGGAAGACAAGGAAGAGGAGGAAGGGGAGGAGGAAAGGTGCTATGATATGAACAATCTGTGGAAAAGACCATGTGGCAGGAAACTGCAGACTGTCCCTAGAAGCTAAGTGCCTCAGCCCTACAACTGCAAGGAACTGAAGTTTATCATATCCACTTGAGCTTGGAAGAGGATTCCCAAGATATATAATGGAATGGAGCCCAGCCAACACTTTGATAATAGCCTGGTGAGAATAAGTTGATTACAGCATAGGACACAGCTAAGCCATGCTCAGATGCCTAACCCACTGAAACTATGAGATAATATAAATTGCTTAAGCTGCTAAATTTGTGGTAACTTGCTATGCAGCAATAGAAAACTAATACCATAAAATAGTACATTTTATATTCACTATTTTATGTGGTACCCTCATTTTTTACAAAGTATATGTTATCTAGTTCTTGGGTCATTCAGGTGTATACATACTTGTACACTTGTACATACTTGTACACTTAACTCCAGCCATTGACTGAAATGGGTGATATAATGCTAGATGGTTATTAAGAAATTAACATGTAACTGTCTCTAACTCAACTTTCCAGTTTGGGAAACAATCATTTGGGAAAGAAAAGGCTCTGCTTTTTCTGATACCACACTCTACAGATATTTTCTCACATCTTTTTAAACATTTTGCAATAACATGTTGTTTATAGGAAGTTTATAGGGTATGTGATGATTAAAATTTTTAAGTGACTTGATAGTTGCAAAAGAAGGATAATATTTAAGGTCAGTGAGTAGCAAGACAATCTAAAGTTTCTGTTATATCTGGCACTCTGTTAATTATAGAGCAAAGATTCCCTTACAGAACCCTTTTATGAACAGCAAACTAGAGTCTATCCCTAGTAGTTAGAGCATTTGCTATGTTTTTCAGGAGACAGTTATGCCAGGGTGATCTGAATGGATAGATGTGCTGTTTTGCCTGCTTGTAGAATTCATCCCAATCTTTGGTCTCTCTCTCTCCCTCCTCCACCTCTCCCTCTCTCTTCCGCACCAGAGCCTAAGGCTGCCCCACCAACATGCGTCATTTTTTCCAGAGGCTACATTTTTTTTTTTTTTTTTTTTTTTTTTTTTTTTTTGAGACAGAGTTTTGCTCTGTTGCCCAGGCTGGCATGCAGTGGTGCGGTCTCGGCTCACTGCAGCCTCCGCCTCCTGGGTTCACGCGAGTCTTCTGCCTCAGTCTCCGGAGTGGCTGGGACTGCAGGCGCATGCCACCATGCCCAGCTAATTTTTGTATTTTTATAGAGACGGGGTTTCCCCATGTTGGCGAGGCTAGTCTCGAACTCCTGACCTCAAGTGATCTGCCTGCCTCGGCCTCCCAAAGTGCTGGTATTACAGGCGTGAGCCACCACATCCTGCCCAGACATACCAAATTTGACAGGTATTGTTTACCCTTTGGATCTTTAGGAATTAATTTTTGCCTCTGTCACTCAGCTTTGTACATTTTGAAATGGAGGTAAGTATAGGGAGGTCATGGAAGGAAAATTGCCAGAATTCCCAAACCATGTAATACTCATTGAGAATTCCAGATCCATTATATCTAAAGGGCAAGTGAAGGAAACAGTATTGTGAACTGGGTATAACTACTTGGTTCTTGACTAGTACATTCTTAATTTGTGAGATCAAAAGTTGATAAACAATAATTTAAGATTGTACAGTAACCTAAACATCTGCAAAGGTCTAGATATTATCAGTATCACTAGTTTTATTTCTGCCAGTAGCTCCCTTTTACGTTACACTGTTGTCCTCTTTCCAGTGTGGCATCTATCATTCGTTTTTTACTATGGCAAGTTCATTAAAAAGCTTGCTCCATTGTTGTCTTCAAGAAATGCCCATAAGGAGATGGAAGATATCTGAGACGATTAAGGCTTTAGCTTCTAGGCAAGAGAAATAACATTGCATTAAATTCCAAGTTTCTTTCTGCTAGACTTGAATGTCTAGCCACTCTAATTTATGGGGGCTTTTGGTTTTTTTCCTATTGTACTTTGTATGTAGAATTGTTTTGAAATATCAAGCATATTTGCTTTGAATTGGAACTCTTTCTTAATTTTGTATTTATCCTTTGAATAAAATGTAAATCCAAAAAAAGAAATTAACATGTAGCAAAAGAAAAAAAATATTCAAAACTCAAAATGTAATAACAGGTTACCTTTATTCCTTTGATGGGATCACATAAACCAGAGTCAGATGTAGAGTTTACAATTTCTGAAGAAGTTTTTCGTTGCATCTTAAAACGTTTATACCTTTTTTTTTCTTTTTTGTTATACTTTAAGTTCTAGGGTACATGTGCACAACATGCAGGTTTGTTACAGATGTATACATACGCCATGTTGGTGTGCTGCACCAATTAACTCATCATTTACATTAGGTATATCTGCTAATGCTATCCCTCCCCGCTCCCGTGACCCCACAACAGGCCCCGGTGTGTGATGTTCCCTGTCCCGTGTCCAAGTGTTCTCATTGTTCAATTCCCACCTATGAGTGAGAACATGCAGTGTTTTGGTTTTCTGTTCTTGTGATAGTTTCCTGAGAATGATGGTTTCTAGCTGCATCCATGTCCCTACAAAGGACACAAACTCATCCTTTTTTATGGCTGCATAGTATTCCATGGTGTATATGTGCCACATTTTCTTAATGCAGTCTGTCATTGATGGACATTTGGGTTGGTTCCAAGTCTTTGCTATTGTGAATAGTGCCACAATACACATATGGGTGCATGTGTCTTTATAGCAGTATGATTTATAATCCTTTGGGTATATACCCAGTAATGGGATGGCTGGGTCAAATGGTATTTCTAGTTCTAGATCCCTGAGGAACTGCCACACTGTCTTCCACAATGGTTGAACTAGTTTACTGTCCCACCAACAGTGTAAAAGTGTTCCTATGTCTCCACATCCTCTCCAGCACCTGTTGTTTCCTGACTTTTTAATGATCATCATTCTAACTGGTGTGAGATGGTATCTCATTGTAGTTTTGATTTGTATTTCTCTGATGACCAGTGATGATGAGCAATTTTTCATGTGTCTGTTGACTGCATAAATGTCTTCTTTTCACAAGTGTCTGTTAGTGTCCAGGAATTTATTCATTTCTTCTAGGTTTTCTAGTTTACTTGCACAGAGGTGTTTATAATATTCTCTGATGGTAGTTTATATTTCTGTGGGGTCAGTGGTGATATCCCCTTTATCATTCTTTATTGCATCTATTTGATTCTTCTCTCTTTTCTTCTTTATTAGTCTTGCTAGTGGTCTATCAATTCTGTTGATCCTTTCAAAAAACCAGCTCCTGGATTCATTGATTTTTCAAAGGGTTTTCTGTGTCTCTGTCTCCTTCAGTTCTGCTCTGATCTTAGTTATTTCTTGCCTTCTGCTGGCTTTTGAATGTGTTTGCTCTTGCTTCTCTAGTTCTTTTAATTGTGATGTTAGGGTGTCAGTTTTAGATCTTTCCTGCTTTCTCTTGTGGGCATTTAGTGCTATAAATTTCCCTCTACACACTGCTTTAAATGTGTCCCAGAGATTCTGGTATGTTGTATCTTTGTTCTCATTGGTTTCAAAGAACATCTTTATTTCTGCCTTCATTTCGTCATGTACCCAGTAGTCATTCAGGAGCTGGTTGTTCAGTTTCCATGTAGTTGAGCGGTTTTGATTGAGTTTCTTAGTCATGAGTTCTATTTTGATTGCAGTGTGGTCTGAGAGACAGTTTGTTATAATTTCTGTCCTTTACATTTGCTGAGGAGTGTTTTACTTCCTACTATGTGGTCAATTTTGGAATAAGTGCAATGTGGTGCTGAGAAGAATGTATATTCTGTTGATTTGGGGTGGAGAGTTCTGTAGATGTCTATTATGTTCACTTGGTGCAGAGTTGAGTTCAATTCCTGGATATCCTTTTAACATTGTCTCGTTGATCTATCTAATGTTGACAGTGGGGTGTTAAAGTCTCCAATTATTATTGTGTGGGAGTCTAAGTCTCTTTGTAGGTCTCTCAGGACTTGCTTTATGAATCTGGGTGCTCCTGAATTGGGTGCATATATATTTAGGATAGTTAGCTCCTCTTGTTGAATTGATCCCTTTACCATTATGTAATGGCCTTCTTTGTCTCTTTTGATCTTTGTTGGTTTAAAGTCTGTTTTATCAGAGACTATGATTGCAATCCCTGCCTTTTTTTTGTTTTCCATTTGCTTGGTAGCTCTTCCTCCATCCCTTTATTTTGAGCCTATGTGCACGTGAGATGGGTCTCCTGAATACAGCAAACTGATGGGTCTTTACTCTTTATCCAATTTGACAGTCTGTATCTTTTAATTGGACCATTTAGCCCATTTACATTTAAGGTTAATATTGCTATGTGTGGACTTGATCCTGTCATTATGATGTTAGCTGGTTATTTTGCTCGTTAGTTGATGCAGTTTCTTCCTAGCATCGATGGTCTTTACATTTTGGCATATTTTTGCAATGGCTGGTACTGGTTGTTCCTTTCCACGTTTAGTGCTTCCTTCAGGAGCTCTTGTAGGGCAGGTCTGGTGGTGACAAAATCTCTCAGCATTTGCTTGTCTGTAAAGGATTTTATTTCCCCTTCACTTATGAAACTTAATTTGGCTGGATATGAAACTCTGGGTTGAAAATCCTTTTCTTTAAGAATGTTGAATATTGGCCCCCACTCTCTTCTGGCTTGTAGAGTAAAATGTTTATACCTTTTTCAGACAAATAGAGTACCTATTGTTTTATACATTTGGGTTACAAAAGTTTTGAAAAATTTGAAATTCAAATAGGTTAAAGGAAATTCTCCAAAGTCATATAACCAGTAAGTTGCTGTTCCGACTCCCAATATGATGTTCTTTCCTCTGTAGTTGTTTAAACCATGGTAATTTTCATAATATTGACATAAATATGCCCGGGTTTGCCATTTCATTTTCTGAACCTTGATGAGAAGAGTCCATCAACAAGAAAGACATTATCTCAGGAAGAATTTTAGTTCACACACACACACACAGAGACACACACACATACACACAGATATATATACCTATAATCCCATACATAATAATGTTTCTCTACATATGACTATCAGAGCAAGTATTAATCAAATATTGATGCATACAGACAGTGGGTGTGTTACCTGTACTTGATCCAAATCTTTTATTTTAAACTCTTTTTCTGAAGACATCTTCCTGTAACATAAAATGTTTTAAAATGCATCATGATATTTTTAAATGTATCACTGCTTTGCTTTCTTGAGGAGAACTTTTTAAACCATTTTAAAATAATGAAGTTTTTTTTAAAAATTCGTATTTCTAAGAGACATAAAATTCATACAGGCTAAATTACAAACAACTGAATAACATTTCCCAAGCTAACTTCTCACTGCTATGATTAAGATGTGAAAAGACAGATATTCAAAGCATATTGGTCATTTTTTCTTCTTGGGTGATTTTTTGTTAAAGGTCAAAGCCATTTGTCCCATGAATTTATTTTCAGGATTTGTGGAACTCTATAATAAAGTTTGACTTCATAGTTTCCTTTTAAAAAATATTTTAATATCAGGGTTTAACCAGGCAAATTCAAATGCAATAATTATTTTATAATACTAAAGAAAATATTTACTTAAAAATGTTACTTTATAATAATACACATACACAAAAAATAAATAACTTTTTATAAGAATAATACAATTAATAAGTACAGTAGAAAAGAACAGCCAAGACTGTGGAGTTAACAAATTACAAAGCATGAGCTAGACCATCAAAGAAACAATGTAAATCCTTTTTTCCTAAAATTAAAGATTTAATTCTGTTCACCTATTTCTGAATGTATTGTGGTTCAATCTCCTCTTCCAGTCCATTTTTGGTTCTTTGTTCTTCCCTTTTTAGCTTTAACCCATAATCATATACTGATATGCTAATAAAAACATGTGTTTGTCAATTTTATGTTTTCAAAAGCTTATTCATAAGTTTATTTGACTTTAAATTGTTTTTATAAAAAGAAAATATAAATTAATAAGAAAAAAAGATTAACATGTATCTTTATGTCTTACTTTTCTGAATCCTCAGATTTTCCTTTGTCTTTTTTCTTCACTGTTTTCGCAGCTTTCTTTGTTCGATTATTTGTAGACTTAATTTTCTGTATAATTTTATATAAGCCAGAAATAAAGGGTTGAAAACACAATAAGTTATAGAAAAATATGATAATATATATTGCTAATGTACATTTTACTCTAAGAGTCACTATACAACATTTCAAGAAAAATTATCTGCATAGAAGCAAAACAAAATGACACATCTGGTCTGTTTGTAATAGTGCTTTATGTGGTGTAAGTTGTATATAAGCTAATACATATTAAAACATTTAAATTTTTCTGACAATTACAATCAATTATGTTATAATGTGGCATATGCCTTCCAGAAAATCGCCTCACTATGCAAAAACACGCAATAAAACCTGTAGGATGTATGGGGGAAATGGGTTAGGTGCACATCTTGCAAAAACCTTGTAGGTAATATATTTTTAAAAATAAAACCTAAGAAAAACAGTACTATAGTACACAGTTAAATGATTAAGCCTACATAAATACCATGAGAAATACAGACTTTTATTTTGAGAAAGACCTGAAACTTGTTTGTGAAAGTGAGCATTGAATAGGTTGCAACTTGTGAGTTATTGCACAGTGGAAGGAAATTACCTGAAATTAAAATGTCATACCACCAGATATGGGCTGGTGTGGCATACTATACACAGGTGAACCAAGGTAGATGGAGAAAGTTGCTTTCTGCTTTTTTTTTTTTTTTTTTTTTTTTTTTTTGAGATGGGAGTCTCACTCTGTTGTCCATGCTGGAGTGCAGTGGCACAATCTCAGCTCACTGCAACCTCCACCTCCTGGGTTCACGCAATTCTCCTGTCTCGGCCTCCTGAGCAGCTCGGATTACAGGGGCTTGCCACCACACCCAGCTAATTTTGTATTTTTAGTAGAGACGGGATTTCACCATATTGATCAGGCTGGTCTTGAACTCCTGACCTCAGGTGATCCACCCGCCTCGGCCTCCCAAAGTGCTGGGATTACAGGCGTGAGACACCGCACCCAGCCCTTCTGCTTTCACTCATTGTTTTTGCAGATGAAACGGCTTAATTAAGCACATGTGAAATTCAAACTATGCTCAAATTGTTCAATTAAGTTAGAACAAGTTTGCATTTCAAACAAATATTATAGCAGAACTAATCACGTTTTAAAGTATTCTTGAGCTGCTGTGTAGTACAAGATCTTTTTCTTTTCAGTAGAAAGAATAAAAATGTATTCAGGGCTTTATTTTTAACTGACAGCAAATAGAAATCCTTTAGTGAGATCATGGCAATTTGACAGTATTATAATTAAGCTCAATCAAGGTACATGGGGTACTTGGAAGATCAAGTTCTACAGCTGCCTATTTCCACATCTTTCAATCCATCTGGTTCCTTAAACAATAGGGGGAAAACCCCTTATTTGGTGGAGAAGCATTTCTAAAATGAAGTTACAGTTTCTCTCTCTCTCAAAATTTACTGTCGTGTCAACTGTTAAAATAGGGCCTTTTGTGTGTTTTGTTATTTCATCTTAATATCACCAGAATTTCTGTAATTCCACAACTGTGATTTTACAATGTAGAAGAGAATTCAGTTCTAGTCTATTGCTTTAGATGTAAAAACAGCTGAAAACCCAAAGTGGATTAGAATTGCTAAAATATTTCCCTGCCATCGTTTGATACAATCTATTCTCTTGATTCTTGATAGGTGCATAGGAAGCCTAACTTAGAATTCTTTCTACAGGAACATGTCTGATTTCAGGAGTACCCAATGAAGGATCCCATGGATGGCCAGTCAGTTACTCAGAGTAATATGTTTATGAATTAAATGGATTGCATAATGACACCACTCTTTCTTTGTCACTGTTGGTGGATAAATGACAAAGTAGATTCCAATACCCTGTATAGAAAGGTGGTTACCCAACAGCCTCACTGGTGGCTTGCTAGCAGTAGAGCCTCAAGTCTCACCTCTGTGGCTTTCTGTAAATTTGAGTCCTATAGCCACTTCAAGAATGTGTAATCCCCAAGGCCCACTTGGTCCATGCTGAAGAAGCAGCTGTGACCCCAATCTTGCCCCTTTTGCTCTTCAATATTACTGGAGGAATATGTAATATCTAGGTCAAGTCTAGGAGAGGCTCATCCTAAAAAAAATTGCCAAGTCTTTCCTCAATTAAAACAAAAAAAGCCTCAAGTACATCTCAATCATGTCAAAATTATGGCTAAAAACTGACATTATGTAGGGAAATAGCAGCAGAGAATGGCTAATCTTAAGAAACAACCAACCAACCAAAAAAACAAAAAAAAACAAGACCAACAAAAAAAAAGTGCCATCCCACCCCTCCCCTTGGTTCTTTCAATTGGGGTTAAAGACTCGAGCCTCTGAGAAAATGAGAAAGGGAAAGCCATAGAGGAAAACTGCTTCAAGGCCAGAATTTTGGGCAAGGTAAAGAAAAAGTTGTACATGAAAGCAGGGACTGTCTGGAAAAGAATCAGAATCTCAAGATCTATTTTTCTTAAATGGGAAAGCTCTGAAACCCAGATCTCTGTTCTACCATCATCCTGATCCTTTAGTTATGGGGCAATAAACTCAAGTGCAATGAGTAAAGTGCCAGCCACGGATACAAAAACAAAATATAAAACAAAACAGCCAACCAAAATAACTCTGGTCTTAGGGTAATAGAAGACATATAGGAAAGGACTGTCTATAGAACACCTGAGGTTCTCAAGAAATTACTATTCAATGGTTCTGTTTTTGCTTACATTAAAAATCAGACTAAAGATTCAAAGATCTTAACTATTAAAGGATGAAAGGAATTTGACAGTGCTTTGAACAGTGATAAAATGGTACCCAAATTTGGTGTTCATACAGTTAACTACAAAAGATAGTAGCTTAAAAGTTGCAGGAAAAAATGTGAGCATACAGAACAACAGAAACAGTCCAGGAAGATGATGCAGCCTGGACACAGCAAGTTTAATGTCTCTGCTGGTGTACACAGAATTAACACCCTTTCCCCTCCTCATCCTCATGCAGGCAATAGAATATACACTAGAAAATTTGACTCTTAATGAATAAAAGGATGGGTTCATACACCTTCATAGCTCTTTCAAAAAGGATGCTTATAATTTAAAGGATGTCCTAATGGGAAGGAAAGGTACAGGGCAAGAGGCAGTTTCACATTTTAGTCCATTAGTCTTTGGTAGAGCCCAACCAAGGCCAAATTCACCTAGGATGCCCAATGGCTGTGGGGATCTCCACAGTGTCAAGTAAGCAAACCCAAATGAACATGTTGGATTACAAAAAAAAAAAAAAAATCTAGAAACTCTTGAA
This sequence comes from Macaca thibetana thibetana, assembly GCF_024542745.1. Taxonomy (NCBI): domain Eukaryota; kingdom Metazoa; phylum Chordata; class Mammalia; order Primates; family Cercopithecidae; genus Macaca; species Macaca thibetana. The sequence goes on along the minus strand of NC_065586.1, from coordinate 32,290,635 downwards.
GAAAGAGTTTCACCCTAAAAAGGGAAGAGGAAAATGCTTGGAGGGGAAGGGCTGAGGGTCAGTATGTGATCTCTGCTGTGGTGCTGGCCAGGGGCTTAGGAGTTAAGCCAAGGGTGGCGGAGACACTCGGTGGCAGTGGCTCTCTTCTCAGGGATCAACTCCAACATGGGCAGTAAGAAATCTGTGAAGCCAGCTGCCTCTTCCTGAGACCACTCATACTTCTCCACTAGAACCTCAAAAAGGCCCCAAGGTTTCAGCTTCGTGATACGTTTCAGGTCACCTTTTTTGGTGAAAAATGCCTTGGAATATTTTCCTGCCACAATGAGCTTGCAAGGCACCTTCACTAGAAGTTCTATGATCAATGCAATGTGATCTTCATCTTGAGTGTACTCTTCCCCTGAATGAGGTTCAAATAAATAGGCATCTGTGGCCAGTTCAAAGGCCATGCATGTCATGCTCCAAATGTCAGCAGGGGTATTACAGCCAGATCCTATTAGAACTTCCAAGGAATGATATTGCCTCGTTTGAATATCTTCAGTGAAATGTTTGTGCACCCAACAAGCATTTCCAAGATCAGCAATCTTCACCTTGAACTTTTCTGCATTTTTTGGCTCAAGGGAATTAACAAGAAAATTTCCAGCCGTGGATTTTCCTTTGTTGTCCAGTGGTCCATTATGTTCTTGCTCTTGTTCATCTTCACAGGGTATCTCTGACCGAATGCTTTCTTGAAGTTGGCTAATGTACTGTTCACTGAATGACTAATCTATAGTTGAGGAAGACTGGCACACCATGGAGTCTGACACCTCAGATGTTATAGGAGTCTGTTTCTTGAGATGTGCTACTGTCTCCATTTTGGGAGCTTAGGAAACTAGATTCCTGATTCAAATTTTGGACATCACGGTCATTAGCATTATGTAGATCCTCTTTATGCCTCAGTGTTTCATTATTACTGTTCTGAGTATAATTAATGACTTCAATCACTCCATTGCAATTAATTTCTGCTGCACCACCCTCTGTATCACGTTCCATAAGTGTTTGATCCTGGCCAATGTACTTGACTCTTCAAGTTTTTCTTGGGTCATTTTATTAGGTGGGTTCTCTTTCAAGGGTCTTTCAACAGGACTCTCTGATTCTTCTTGCTTGTTTGGTCTTTTTTGCCCAAGGTCCGACTCTCTCCATTTCCTCAATTTCCTGCATTCGCTTCTCTAGTAATTCTGCCTGGCGCTTCTGCCTCTTCTTCAATTTCTTCTTCTTCTTCTTTGACATTTTGTCAGCTGGTTTAGGTTGGGGATCAGTACTGACTGCAGATCCAGAAGGTGGAGGAGCTCCAGACTGCTGCCATTCTGTTGCTTCTGCAGCCAGCCTCCGAAAGTACTGCTTATGCACTGACAATAAGATGTTCTCTGGTTTAATGTCAGTGTGGATGATACGGCACTTGGTATGTAAATAATCAAGACTCTGTAACAACTTGCTGAATAATTTTTTTGACACAAGGCAGTGGAAGCCCCTGACAATTGGACTTGGTGATCCACTTGAGCAGATGATGCCCCAAAACTTCAAATACCATGCAGATATGTGTTCCATTAACTCCTGATATTTTAAAGTCATCTAGTAGTTGTACAACCATTTCTCTATTTGGATCATTAGGATCTGGATTGCAAGCTGACTTCAGCAACCGGATTTCATCTAGTGCTGTTTCAGTGTAATGTTCAGCACTTTTAACTACTTTCATTGCCACAAATTTCTTCCCGTGAATATCCCATGATAACCATACCGTTGAAAAGTGTCCCCAGCCTAACTTTTGGATCACGTGGTATCTCCCGTTGAATAGATCTCCAATTTTCACAAGATGATAACTTCCTTTACAATAATCATTAGGATCTTCTTGCTCATCATCATCAGATCCCAGAATCTCCTCTTCCTGCTCTGGTAGATCACTCTTGGAGTGGAGAGCAGAGCCTCGGTGCTGAGTTTCAGATTTCCTTTGGGCTTTGTCCTTCTTGGGTATGGTCCTTTTCTTTCGGGCCTGGAGCGCAAGCACTTTCCACTCCATGGTGAGACCAATAACTGCCAGGTGCCTGCGTACCAGTACAAGATCATTTTATACAAGAAAGCAAGGGAAAAAAATTAACAGTTAAAAATTATTTAAAATTTTAAGATATTTGGACAAGATGGCAGACTAGAATCATCTCATATGCACCATTCTCACAGATCAGAAACAAAAGGGGCTAGTAAACATTGACCCTGCAGGCCGATCATCTGAGAAACCACGTTATGATCCATCAAGGCAGCAGGGTAACACAAAGAGCAGACATGAGTGAGGTGGGACACCAGCATGTCTGGGCTCAGTGCAGAGCCAGGAGAACCTTTCAGTATGGGAAAGGTTGAGTAAGTGAACCATTTTCCAACATGGGAAAGGGTGAGAGCCCCTAGCGGGATTCAGCTCTCCACAGGGACCTGTGCAAGACTGGGAATGGGAGAAACCCCCTGGGCCCCCACCAACTCTACCACATTTCTAGACTGACGTAGGAGCCACTGGGACATTTTGTGGGGACAACTCTTGTGTCCACGGAGACCTCTACAAGCCTTGGGCCCAAGGGCAGACCAGTACCAATGTCACTGCCTCAGTAAAAACCACAGTTGCAGTACCTGGGAGCTGTACGATTTATCCATGTCTTCCTGCCAGATGGGGCTCAAGGCCAGCTCCCGAACTAGCAGGCCCATTTTGGGCCGAACTCGGCTGGCCACTCCACCCACCCCCACCACTGGTAGCCAGGCAGGTGAGGCTTCCTAGAGCTTCCAGCCCAGCAGTGCTGCTTTTGTGTGAACTCAGCTGGAGGGTGCAGCCTCCTGCTTTCCCAGGAAATACCCAGAGAGCTGAGCAGGTGACTCCACCCACCCCTCCCATGGAAACTCATATTGGCAACACCTTCTAGAGCTTCCAGCCCAGTGGCCATGCTTCTGTGTAAACTCAGCGATAGGGTGTACCTTCCTGTTGTCCCAGGAAGCATCTAGACTATAGACCAGGCATCCCCACCCACCCCCACTTCTGGTAGCCAGGCAAGCCATGCCTGCTAGAGCTTCTAACTCAGTGGTCCTACTTCTGCCTGAATTTGCCTCCTGCTGCCCTGGAAACACACAGAAAGCAGGGCGAGCAACTCTATCCACGCCTGTGGCTCTCTAAAATAAATCAATCAGACAAAAAAAAAGATAAAAAATGAAAAAAAACTGAGAAATCTGGGGTTAGGTAGAGGTCAAATCTATGACTTATTGGTATTCCTGAAAGAGGCGGGGGAAAAGCAAGCAACCTGGAAAACATATTTCACTGTATCACTGATGAAAACTTACCCAACCTCGCTAGAGAGGATAACATTCAAATCCAAGAAATACACAGAGCCCCTGAAAGGTATTACACAAGAAGATAATCCCCAAGACACATAATCATCAGATTTTCAAAAGTCAACATGTAAGAAAAAATGATAAAGGTAACTAGAGAGAATGTGCAGGTCACCTACAAAAAGAACCCCACCCATCAGGCTAAAAGTGGACCTTTCAGCAGAAATCCTACAAGCTAGAAGAGATCGGGGGCGGGGCAGGGGGGAGGCCTATATTCAGCATTCCTAAAGAAAAAAATTTCCAGCCAAGAATTTCATATCCAGCCAAACTGAATGCCATACGTGGAAAAGAAATAAGATCCTTTTCAGGCAATCAAATGCTAACAACATGATAGCGAGATCAAACTCATACACATCGATATTAACACAGAATGTAAATGGGCTAAATGCCCAAATTTAAAGGTACAGAGTGGCAAGCTGGAAAAAGAAGCAAGACCCAATGGTATGCTATCTTCAAGAAATCCATCTCACAGGCAATCCGCATAGGCTCAAAATAAAAAGAAAAAAATTTACCATGCACATGGAAAACAGGAAAAAGCAGGAGTTGCAAACCTAATTTCAGGCAAAATGAACTTTAAGTGAATAAAGATCAAACAAGGTAAAGATGGGCAGTACATATTGGTAAAGGGTTCAATTCTACAAGAAGATTTAACTATTCTAAACATATACACACCCAACATAGGACCACGCAAATTGATACCCAGGGTAAGCAAGTTCTTAGAGACCTACAAAGAGACTTAGACCCACACACAATAATAGTGGGACACTGCTATTAGACAGAAGACCCCACTGACAGTATTAGACAGACCATTGAGGCAGAAAATAAACAAAGATATTCAGCACCTAAACTCAACATTTGACCAGTGGACAAATAGACACTACACAACGCTCCACCCAAAAACAACAGAATATACATTCTTCTCATCACGACATAGCACGTACTCCAAAAAATCTAACTGGCCATAAAATAATCCTTAGCAAATTTAAAAAAAAAATCAAAATCATACCAACCATACTCTCAGACTACAGCAAAATAAAAATAGAAATCAAGACTAAGAAAATCACTCAAAACCATACAATTACATGGAATTTAAACAACCCCTTCCTGAAGACATTTGGGTAAACAATGAAATTAAGGCAGAAATTAGGAAGTTCTTTGAAACTAATGAGAACAAAGATACAACATACCAGAAACTCTAGGACACAACTAAGGCAATGTTAAGAGGGAAGTTTATAACACTAAATGCCCAACATGAAAAAGTTAGAAAGGTCTAAAATTAACAACCTAACCTCACAACTAGAAGAAGAGAAGAGTAAGCCAACCCCAAAACCAGTAAAAAGTAAGAAGTACCCAAATCAGAACTGAACTGAAGAAACTGAGATATAAAAAAAAATGAAAGATCAACAAATCCAGAAATTGGTTTTATAAAAAATTAATAAGATAGACCACTAGCTAGATAAATAAAGAAAAACAGAGAGCAGATCCTGATAAACACAATTAGAGATGACAAAGCAGATGTTACCACTGACACCACAGAAATACAAATAACCATCAGAAACTACTATGATCACCTCTATGCACACAAACCAGAAAATCTATACTAGAAATGAGTACATCAAACTAGAAATGGATAAATTCCTGGACACATACAACCACAAAAATGATCCAGGAAGAAACTGAATCCCTGAGCAGACCAATAATGATTTCCAAAATTGAATTAGTAACAAAAAGCTTACCAACCAAAATAAGCCCAGGACCAGACAGATTCACAGCCAAATTCTACCAGATATATAAAGCAGCGCTGGTGCCATTCCTACTAAAATGATTCAAAAAAACTGAGGAGGAGGACTCCTCCCCAACTCATTCTATGAGGCCAGCATCATCCTGATGCCAAAACTTGGCAGAGACACACCAAATAAAGAAAACTTCAGGCCAATATCTTGATGAACATAGATACAAAAATCTCCTCAACAAAATACTAGGAAACTGCTTCCAGAGGCACATCAAAAACCTAATCCACCATGATCAAATAGGCTTTATCCCTGGGATGCAAAGTTGATTCAATATGCAAATCAATAAATCTGATTCACCAAATAAACAGAACTAAAAACCAAAACCACATTATTATCTCGATAGAGGCAGAAAAGACTTTCAATAAAATTCAACATCTCTTCATGTAAAAAACCTTCAATAAACTAGGCATTGAAGGAACATACATCAAAATAATAAAAGCTATCTATGACAAAACCACAGCCAACATCATATTGAATGGGTAAAAGCTGAAAGCATTTCCCTTGAAAATCAGCACAAGACAATGATGCCCTCTCTCACCATTTGTATCCAACACAATATTGGAAGTCCTGGCAAGAGCAATCAGGCAAGGGAAAGCAATAAAGGGCATCCAGATAGGAAGAGAGGAAGTGAAACTACCCCTGTTTGCCAGCATGATTCTATATCTAGAAAACTCCATAGCCTTGGCCCAAAATCTCCTTCAGCTGATGAACAACGTCAGCAAAGTTTCAGGGTACAAAATCAATATGCAAAATTAGTAGCACTCCTATACATCAATATCCAAGCCAAGAGCCAAATCAGGAATGCAATTGCATTCTCAACTGCCACAAAAAGAATAAAATATCTAGGCATATAGCTAACTATGGAAGTGAAGGATCTCCACAATGAGAACTTTAAAACACTGCTCAAAGAAATCAGATGACACAAACAAATGGGAAAACATTCCATGCTCATGGATAGTGAGAATCAATATTGTTAAAATGGTCATACTTCCCAAAGCGATTTAAAGATTCAAAGCTATTCCTATCAAACTACCAATGTCATTCTTCACAGAAATAGAAAAAACTATTCTAAAATGCATAAGGAACCAAAAAAGAATCAGAATAGCCAAGGCAATCCTAAGCAAAAAGAATAAAGCTAGAGGCGTCACACTACCCAACTTAAAACTATACTACAGGGCTACAGTAACCAAAACAGCATGGTACTGGTGCAAAAACAGACACCTAGGCCAATGGAACAGAATAGAGAAGCCAGAAATAAGGCTGCACACCTAAAACTATCTGATCTTCAACATACCTGACAAAAACAAGCAATGAAGAAAGGACTCCCCATTCAAAAACTGAGGGTGGAATAACTGGCCAGCCATATGCAGAAGATTGAAATTGTACCCCTACCTTACACCACATTCAAAAATCAACTCAAAATGAATTAAAGACTTAAATGAAAACCCAAAACTATAAAAACTCTGGAAGATAACCTAGGAAATACCATTCTGGACATAGCACTTGGCAAAGATTTTATGATAAAGATGCCAAAAGCCATTTCAAAAAAGACAAAAACAAATGAGATCTAAACTAAAGAGCTTCTGCATAACAAAAGAAACTATCAACAGAGTAAACAGGCAACCTAGAGACTGGGAGAAAATATTAGTAAACTATGCATCTGACAAAGGTGTTATATCCACATTCTATAAGGAACTTAAATTTACAAGGAAAAAATGACTCCATTAAAAAGGGGACAAAGGACATGAATGGACAACTTTCAAAAGAAGACATACATGTAGCCAACAAACATACAAAAAATGCACAACATCAGTAATCATTAGAGAAGTGCAAACCAAAACCATAATAAAATATCATATCATACCAGTCACAATGGCAACTATTAAAAAGTCAAAAAGTAACAGATGCCGGTGAGGTTGAGGAGAAAAGCGAAAATTTACACACTGCTGGTGGGAGTGTAAATTAGTGTAAATTAGTTGTGGAAAGCAGTGTGGTGATTCCTCAAAGAACTTAAAAAAGAATTACCATTTGACCCAGCAATCTCATTGTTGGGTATATACCCAAAGGAATATAAATCATTTTACCATGAAGACACATGCACATATATGGTTATTGCAGCACTATTCACAATAGCAAATACATGGAGTCAACCTAAATGCCCATCAACGGTGGGCTGGATAAAGAAAATGTGATACGTATACACCATGGAATATTACATAGCTATAAAAAATAATTAGATAATATCCTCTGCAGCAACATGGATGGAGCTGGAAGCCATTATCCAAATGGCTAGTGCCAAATACCCCCATTATCTTACTTATAAGGGTGAGCTAAACAACAAGACCACATGGATTCTAGGAGAGTAACAACAGACATTGGGGCCTACTTGAGAGTGCAGAGTGGTAGGAGGAATGGGATCAGAAAAAACACCTATCGGGTACTATGCTTATTACCCAGGTGATAAAATTATCTGTACACCAAACACCCATGACATGCGAAGTTTACCTATATAACAAACCTGCCCATGTACCCCTAAACCTAATATAAAAGTTAACCAAAACGTGAGGTTTGCTGGGAGGAAATAGATATATTCAAATGCTAGCAGCTTGTGAGATGGCAAGACTTAAGTCTCAAAAAGCCATCTCAAAATCTCAAGCCGCCTAGAGGATGTTTAAGGGGAAAGGTGGTATGGAAATGATGCACAGGAGAGGCATAGGGTGTAGGTCTGCTTGTTGCTTTCTGATGGCTAGCTGGAGTAACAGACCATCCACAAGCCTGGATGGTGTCATCTCTGCATGGGTCTGGTTATAGACTAACTGCTCCAATTTCTTCCTGGAAGGGAGAAAATTGCAACCACCCTCTCTGCTTCCTGCCTGGGTTGTTTCAAGATTAGCCTTTGGAATTCTCAAGCAAACAGGTAGTTAGATACATATGTAGCAAGAAACAAACTGAGGGAGGGGTTACTTCTAGAGTAAACTAGCAACCTGGTTATCCCAGTGAGGACCAAACTCTGACCTTTTCTCTCTCTTGCTGAAATTCCTATTTAAGGGGCCTGGGAAGACATGCCCTATAAACCATAAAATCTAAATAGACGCATTTTATTTAACCCTATATAACATTGCTTACTCTCCAACCTGACTCTGGCATCACATCACATGACAGATAAAGAAAGAAATCCAAATATTTGACCCCAAAATATGTTTCTTTGCCATATTTTGAAACAGTCCTGCAAAGCCATCTTTTACTGGGGAGATTTGCATCTGTAAATAACTTCTATTAATTTAATTAACGTAATTAGATCTTTCCCCTTTCCTCCCAACCTTGAAGAGATTAGCTGAGAGTCCAGCACCTCTTAAAGGTCTAAACAGGAAACATTTGCCATCTATTGTTTCTAAGGGTAGCCACCTATGAGACTTCATATAATAAGAACTTGGTCTCCAAGCCCCTTCTCTTTACCTAGACACTCCTTTCCATTGATTCCAGATCTTTAGATAATAATAACTTGACTCTTTCAATCAATTGCCAGTCAGAAAACCTTGAATCCATCTATGACCTGTAAGCGCCCCCCACACACATCCCTCCTTCAAGTTGTCCCCCACCTTTGCTAACCAAACCAATGTATACTTCCCATGTATTGACTGATGTCTTATGTCTCCCTAAAATGTATAAAACCAAACTGTAACCCAATTGCCTTGGTCGCTTATATTTGGCTCAGGGCAAACTTCTTTAAACATTTTTAAAAATTAGATTAGCTTAATAATAAGTACTTATTAAGGCAGTAGGTGGTTATTTCTTGTTTTAAACCACAACTCCCAGTGGATACCAAATTCACTATAGTGGCACTCTTCTCGTAAGTTAAATACAAAGCACTGAGATTTTCACCAGCAACAACCCAGAACATAAATATAAAGATGGGACATATTTTCCTACCATCTGCCTGGAGTTTTCCCACTTCTCTGGGTCCTCAAAGAAGTGAAAAAACTCTGGGCAGATGGTAGGAAAATTGAATTTCCACATCCATGATGCCCCTCCCCACATTCTGTCCTGCCACAAACATGCAGAAGAAAATCTTCCCCCAACTCCAAATTTCTACACTGCAAAAAGTAAGAATGAGGGGGTCAACCAGCTTTCCCACAACGCTGGGCTCCTTGACAGGAGACTTGACTTGCTTTAACTCTCAGGACGCATTGTGACTGCCTAAAGTGAGAAATATTACCAATGACAGACAGAGACAGAGAAGAAAAGTAAAACTACCATCCCCAGCCCTGGAAACTCTGTAACTTGACCAAAGGAGATGCCATATCAGAGTGGCTATTCAGCAGGACCACGATGTAGAAGGAACATTCATTCCCAAATCCTTTGGCCCAAATCCCTGGCCAGCCTTCCCACACTGCTGGGATAAACCGTTTGAGACCTCTCCAATTCCAGACAAGCAGCACTCTCATCATTTACTAGAGCTGAGCTCAACCAGGGCTTAAGAAGCCACCGAGAGGCCCCCAAAAAAGCAGCAAACCAGTGATAAATACTTGCAATATATATCCATTTTTTTAAAAAAGCCAGAAAGAGAAAATGGGAATAAATAAGTAATTCTTCAAAGCAAAGGCATAGGCATATACCCACAAGAAACAACAGCAAACAAGGAACCATAACCTCCCCAAAAGGACAAACCAAAAACACCACGACTGACTATAGCAAGATGTTAATTCATGAGTTCTCAGAACAAGAATTCAAAATAACAGTTTTAAGGAAACAATGATCTCCAAGGTACCACAAAAAAGAAATTCAGAAATTTACCAGATAAAGGTAACAACAAGATTAAAATAATTTTTTAGAAACTCAAACAAATATTGGAACTGAGAAATACATTTGCTGAACTGAAGAACTCATTAGAGGCTCTCAACAGCAGAATGGACCAAGTAGAGGAAAAAAATTCAGTGAAATCTAAGATTGGCCATTTGAAAATACACAGTCAGAGGAGAAAAAAGAAGAAAGAATGAAAAGGAATAAAAATTACCTTCAAGATATAGAAAATTACTTTAAAGAACCAAATCTAAAAATTATTGATGTTCAAGAGAGAGCTGAGGAAAAGAAAGGGGTAGAAAGCTTATTCAAAGAAATAATAACAGAAAACTTTCCAAAACTTCTGAAAGATGTCAATATCCAGGTAAAAGAAATTCTGAGAACACCAAACAGATTCAACCCAAGGAAGACTACATAAGACACATAATAATGAAGCTCTCAAAGGTCAAGAACAAAGAGAGAATCCTAAAAGAAGCAAGAGAAAAGAAGCAAATAACATATTAAAAAACTCCAATTTGTCCAGCAACAGACTTTTTAATGAAAACAATACAGGCCAGAAGGCAGTAGAATGAGATTTTCAAAGTGTTGAAAGAAAACAACTTCCATTCAAGAATACTGTATCCATCAAAATTATCCTCCAAATATGAAGGAGATATAAAGTCTTCTCCAGAAAAATAAAGCTGAGAGAATTCACAACTACCAGACCCATCTTATTTAAAAAAAATGCTAAAGGGATTTCTTCAATCTGAAAAAATAAAATAAAATAAAATAAAACACTAATACGCAAAATAAAAATAAAATTTTTCCAGGTATAAAACCCATGGTAAAATTAGGCACATTAAGAAACCCAAAATACTCTATGTTGCAACTGTGGTGTGCAATTTGATCATAACTCTATTATGAAGTCCAAAGACAAATGTATCAAAAATAAAAATATTATGGCAACCTGTTAAGAGATTGGTAATATAAAATATGTAAATTGAGACAACTCACTCAAAATGTGGGGGAGAAATTAAAGTGTAGAATTTTGTGTGTGTGTGTGTGTTTGTGTGTGTGTTTCCTTTGTTTCTATTCTTTTATTTGGGATTAAAGATAAATTATCAACTCTTTAAAACAACTTGTTTTAACTATACAATGTCCTTTGTAAGCCTCATGGCAACCACATCACAAAAACATGTAATAGATTCATTAAAAGTCAAAAGCAATAAATCAGAACATATTATCATAAAAAAGTATTTAACCACAAAGGAAAACAGTAAGAAAGAAAGAAAAGAAGGACTCAAAACAATTAGAAAACAGGCATCAAAATGCTCATAGTAAGATCTTATTTTTCAACAATAACACTGAACGTAAATGGTCTCAATTCTTCAATTAAAAGCCATAGAGTGGCTGAATGAATAAAGAAACAAGACTCAATGATATGCTGCTCTCAAGAAACCCACCCACTTTACCTCTAAACACACACACAGCCTGAAAGTGAATGGAGTAGAAAAATATATTCCATGTAACTGGAAGCCAAAAAAGAGCAGGAGTAACTATACTTCGATAAAATAGACTATAAATCTAAGATTGCAAAAAAAGACAAAGAAAGTCACTATATAATAATAAAGAGGTCAATTCAGCAAGAGGATGTAGCAATTATAAATACCTGTGCATTCAATAACAGAACTACCAAATATATAAAGCAAACATTAACTAAAATATAGATCTCTAGGGAGAGATAAACTGTAATACAGTAACAATAAGGGACTTTAAATGACACACAAAATTGAATAGGCCTGTCTGGCATTTACAGAACATTTCACCCAACTGCTACAGAATACACATTGTTTTCATCAATATATGGAGCATTCTTCAGAATAGACCATATCTTAGGCTATCAAACAAATCTGAACAAATGCAAAACATAGAAATCATTTCAAGTATAATTTGTAACTTAAATAGAATAAAACCACAAATCAATTAACAAAAGGAAAACCTCAAAAACTACACAAACACATAGATGTTACCATGTTCCTAAACAATCAATGAGTCAATAAAGAAATTAAGAATGACACTTAAAAATTTCTTCAAACAAATTAAAATGGGAATACAATATACCAAAGTTTATAGAATATGGCAAAAGCATTAAGAAGACAATTTATAGCAATAAATGCTGACGTTAAGGAAAAAAGTAGAAAGACTTTAAATAACTTAATGATGAACCTCAAGGAACTACAAACGGAAAAAGAAATCAAACCCAAAATAAGTAGAAGAAAAGAATAATGAAGATTAAAGCAAAAATACATGATATTGAGACTAAGAAGTGTGCAGAAAATCAACAAAGAAAAAGTCGATGTTTTGAAAAGATAAACAACATTGATAAGCCTTTAGACTAAGAAAAAAAGAGAAAAACCCAAATTCAGAAGCTAAAAAGGAGAAATAACAACTGAGACCTCAGAATACAAAGAATCACTAGAGACTACTATGAACAACAATAGTCAACAAATTGGAATACCTACAAGAAATAGATAAATTCCTGGACATACTCAACCTACCAAGATTGAACCATGGAGAAACAGAAAATATCAACAAACAAGTAATAAGTAACAAGATCAAGGTGTAATAAAAAGTCTCCCAACAAAGTTAAACCCAGGACCTGATGGTTTCACTGCTGAATTTTACTAAACATTTAAAGAAGATCTAATACCAATCCTACTCAAATTCTTCAAAAGTAGAAGAGAAGGGAATGCTTCCAAATGCATTCTACAAGGCCAGCATTACCTTGATATCAAAACCAGACAGCGACACAGCAAAAAAAGAAAACTACACGCCAGTATGACTGATGAACATAGATGTAGAAATCTGCAACGAAATACAAATCAAACTCAACAAACACATTTAAAGATCATTTACGGCTAGGTGCAGTGGCTCACATCTATAATCTCAACATTTTGGGAGGCTGAGATAGGAGGATTACTTCCACCCAGGAGTTCAAGACAAGCCTGGGCAACAAAAAGAACATTAGCCAGGCATGGTGGCACATACCTGTAGTTCCAGCTACTAGGGAGGCTGAGGGGGAGGAATTGCTTGAGCCTAGGAGGCCAAAGCTGCAGTGAGTCAAGACTACACCACTGCACTCCAGCCTGGATGACTGACTGAGACTTTGTCTCAAAAAAAAAAAAAAAAAAAAAAAAAAGAATCAATCACCGTGATCAAGTAAGAGCCATCATCCCAGGAACATAAAGATGGTTCAATGTCTACAAATCAATAAACATGATATATCATATTAAGAGAATCAAGAACAAAAACCATGATTATTTCAATAGCTGCTGAAAAAGCAATTGATAAACTTCAACATCCTTTATAATAAAAACCCTCATCAAAATAGGTATAGATGGAACATACTTCAAAATTATAAAGGTCATCTATAACAAACCCACAGCTAACATTATACTGAATGGGGAATAATTGAAGGTCTTTCCTCCAGGGACTGGAAAAAGACAAGGATGTCAACTTTCACCACTTTTATTAAACATAACACTGGAAGTCCTGGCCAGAAAAATTAGGTAACAAAAAGAAATAAAGGGAATCCAAATGGTAAAGGAAGAAGTCAAATTATCCTTGTTCACAGATAATATAACCTTATACCTAGAAAAACCTAGAGTCAACCCCCAAGAAAACTGTTAGAACTGATTAACAAATTCAATAAAATTGCAGGATACAAAATCAATATGCAAAAATCAGAATCGATTATATACCATTTCACTGAACTGAAAAAGAAATCAAAAAAATAATTCCATTTAAAGCATGAACAGTGTTATGTTTAATAAAAGTGTTGAAAGTAGACATCCTTGTCTTGTTCCATTCCTTGGAGGAAAGGCCTTCAGTTTTTCCCCATTCAGTATAGTGTTAGCCGTGGGTTTGTTATAAATGATCTTTATTATTTTGAGGTAAGTATGACCATACTGCCAAAAGTAATCTATAAATTCAATGGAATTCCCAGCAAAATACCACGATCATTCTTCACAGAACTAGAAAATACAACCCTAAAATTCATATGGAACCAAAAAAGAGTTCACATAGCCAAAACAAGACTAAGCAAAAAGAAGAAATCTGGAGGCATCACATCACCTGACTTCAAACTATTCTATAAGGCTATCGTCACCAAAACAGTGTGGTACTGGTATAAAAATAGGCATATAGACCACTGGTACAGAATGGAGAACCCAGAAATAAAGTCAAATACTTATAGTCAACTGATCTTTCACAAAGCAAAGAAAAACATAAAGTGGGGAAAGGACACCCTATTCAACAAATGGTGCTGGGATAATTGGCAAGCCTCATGTAGGAGAATGAAGCTGGATCCTCATCTTTCACCTTATACAAAAATCAACTCAAGATGGATCAAAGACTTAAATCTAAGGCCTAAAACCATAAAGATTCTAGAAGATAACATCAGAAAAACCCTTCTAGACATTGGTTTAGGCAAAGACTTCATAACTAAGAGCCCAAAAGCAAATGCAACAAAAACAAAGATAAATAGATGGGACTCAAACTAAAAAGCTTCTGCACAGGAAAAGAAACAATCAGCAAAGTAAAGGGACAACCCACAGCATGGAAGAAGATTCTTGCAATCTATACATCTGACAAAAGACTAGTATCCGGAATCTACAAGGAACTGAAACAAATTAGCAAGAACAAAACAAGTAATCCCATTAGAAAGCGGGCTAAGGACATGAATAGACAATTTTCAAAAGAAGATATACAAATGGCCAATAAACATGAAAAAAAAATGCTCAACATCACTAATGATCAGGGAAATGCAATACAAAACCACAATGCGACACCACCTTACTCCTGCAAGGATGGTCATAATCAAAGAATCAAAAAATAATAGATGTTGGCGTGGATGTAGTAAAAAGGGTACACCTTTACGCTGCTGGTGGGAATGTAAACTAGTACAACCGCTATGGAAAACAGCCTGGAGATATTGGGAGAACCCACTCCTGATGTTTAACATGGGTTCTTTTCTATTTCCTAAGTGTTTCGGATGGGTTGAGAAATAAAGGGAAAGAGCATAAGAGAGAGAAATTTAAAGCTAGGTATCCGGGGGAGACATCACATGTCAGCAGGATCCGTGATGTTCCCCAAGCCATAAAACCAGCAAGTTTTTATTAGTGATTTTCAAAAGGGGAGGGAGTGCATGAATAGGGTGTGGGTCACAGAGATCACATACTTCACAAGGTAATAAAATATCACAAAGCAAATGGAGGCAGGGCGAGATCACAGGACCACCAGAGAAGGAGAAATTAAAATTGCTAATGAAGTTTCAGGCACGCTTTGTCATTGATAACATCTTATCAGGAAACAGGGTTTGAGGGCAGATAACCTGTCTGACCACAATTTATTAGGCAGGAATTTTCCTCCACCTAATAAGCCTGGGAGTGCTATAGGAGACCAGGCTTATTTCATCCCTTTGGCTTTGACCATAAAAGATGGGATGCCTTAAAAGGGGCCATCTATAAGCCTACCTTCAGGGCGCATTCTCTTTCTCAGGGATGTTCCTTGCTGAGAAAAAGAATTCAGCGATATTTCTCCTATTTGCTTACGAAAGAGAAGAAATATAGCTCTGTTCCATCTGGCTCACCGGTGGCCAGTTCAAAGTTACCTCTCTTGTTCCCTGAACATCGCTGTTATCCTGTTCTTTTTTAAGATGCCCAGATTTCATATTGTTCAAACACACATGCTCTTCAAACAATTTGTGCAGTTGATACAATCACAGGGTCCTGAGGCAACGTTCATCCTCCTCAGTTTACAAAGAAGATGACAGGTCTAAGAGATTAAAGTAAAGACAAGCATAGGAAAACACAAGGATATTCATTGGGGAAGTGATAAGTGTCCATGAAATCTTCACAATTTATGTTCAGAGATTACAGTAAAGACAGATGTAAGAAATTATAAAAGTATTAATTTGGGGAACTAATAAATGTCCATGAAATCTTCATAATTTATGTTCTTCTGCCACGGCTTCAGTCGGTCCCTCCGTTCGGGGTCCCTGACTTCCCGCAACATGGAGATTCCTTTAAAAATTACAAGTAGGTCAGGCGCAGTGGTTCATGCCTATAGTCCCAGCACTTTGGGAAGCCAAGGCAGGCAGATCATGAGGTCAGGAGTTCAAGACCAGCCTGGCCAACATGTGAAACCCCATCTCTACTAAAAATACAAAAATTAGCTGGGCATGGTGGTGGGTGCCTATAATCCCAGCTACTTGGGAGGCCGAGGCAGGAGAATCATTTGAACCCAGGAGGCAGAGGTTGCAGTGAGCTGAGACCGCACCATTACACTCCAGCCTGAGTGGCAGGGCAAGACTCCGTATCAAAACAAAAAACAAAATCTACAAGTAGACAGTAGATCTACCATTTGATCCAGCAATCCCATGACTGGGTATCTACCCAGAGGAAAAGTAATTATACAAAAAAGGTATTTGCATTTGCATGTTTATAGCAGCACAATTTGCAACTGCAAAATATGGAACAAGCCCAAATGCCCATCAATCGATGAGTGGATAAAGAAAATATATATATATATACACATATATACACACACACACACACACACACCATAGAATACTACTCAGCCATAAAAAGGAATGAAATAATGTCATTCACAGCAACCTGGATGGATTTGGAGACTGTTATTCTAAGTGAAGTAACTCAGGAATCGAAAACCAACACCGTATGCTCTCACTTATAAGTGGGACCTAAGCTATGAGGATGCAAAGGCATAAGAATAATGCAATGGATGTTGGGAACTCGGGGAAAGGATGCGAGGTGGGTGAGGGATAAAGAACTATATATTGGGTACAGAGTACACTGCTTGGGTGATGGGTACACCAAAATACCAGAAATCACCACTAAAGAACTTATTCATGTAACCAAACATCTGTTCCCCAAAAACCTATTACAATTAAAAAAAAAAAAGAAACGTGCTACATATACACAATGGAATATTATTCAGCCATTCAGTCATAGAAAGGATGGAATCCTGTTATTTGTGGCAACATGGATGAAACTGGAGGTCATTATATTAAGTGAAACAAGCCAGACACAGAAAGACAAATATCCCATATTCTAATTTACAAGTGGAAGCTAAACAATGTGTACACAAGGACTTAGAGTGAGGAATGACAGAAATCAGAGACTTGGAAGGGTCAGTGGGTAGGCAGGGAGGTAGATGATGAGACATTATTTAATGGGTATGTTAACATACGTTATTTGAGTGATGGAGACCTTAAAAGCCCTGACTTCACCACTATTCAGTCTATGCATACAACAATATTACACTTGTACCCCATAAATTTATATAAATAAAAAAATTAAAAATAAAAATAAAAATTAGAAATCCTGTGTTTGACATATTCCATAACCATTATTCTCTCCCCACCATCCTATTTCACCAATTGCCATGTTAAATTTCCTTCTCTGAAAACAGACGACTACTCAGATTTCTTGATCCCTATCCTTGTGTGGATATAACAATTACTTCCACAGTTCTCCTTCACACATCTACATCATGATCAGAAATTCTTTAAGTAATTTATAACAAAAGAAGGTAAACTCATTCATTGACTACATTTCACATTTATATAGTATTAGAAATGTGGTCCAGTGGACTTTAATATATTTTAGAATACTGAAAGCTTCATTGAAGAGCGAAGCAGGAATGATGTGCAAGGCTGAGACAAGAATGGTGGTGGCAAGATGGCAAAATAGAAGTCTACACTGTTCGTCCCCTCTGTTAGAACACCAAATTTTAACAACTATCTACACACAGGAAAGCACCACCACAAGAACCAAAAATGAGGTGAGCAATCACAGTACCTCATTTTAAAGTCAGATTGCCAAAAGAGGCATTGAGGAGGGCAGAAGAGACAGTATCAAATGCTGATGCTATTCATCCCCTATCACAGTGCAGCAGCCATGTGGGGTGGAGAGAGAATCTGTGCACTTTGGGGAGGTAGAGCACAACAGTGGGGGGACTTAACAATGAACCCAGAGCTGCCTGTCACAGCAGAGAATAAAGCCATGCTGGGCTCAGCCAGCACCCACACATGGAGGGAGCATTTGGACCAGCTCTTGCCAGAGGGAAACTGACCATCCTAGTGGCCGAACTTGAGTTTCTTGGGAATCCTCAACACCATGGGCTGAAGGGCTCTGGGTTCCCAGGTGAACTTGAAAGGCAGTCTAGAACACAAGGACTCCAATTTACAGACTATTTATAGGGTTAGGTTGGGCTTAAAGCCAGTGAACTTGGATGGCATGTGACCTATGAAGATACCACCTGGTATGGCAAAGGGAATGCTTGTGCCAACCCTCCCCCAACCCCAGGAAATGCAGCTCAGAAATGAAAGTGACTCCCTTCTGCTTAAAGAGAAGAAAGCAAAGACTAAAGAGGACTTTGTCTTGCATCTTGGATACCAGCTCGGGTACAGTAGGATAGGGTACCAAGGAGAGTCATGAGGCCAACTATTCCAGGCCCTCGCTCCTGGACATTTCTAATCACACCCTGGGCCAAAAGGGAGCACGCTGCCTTGAAGTAGAGGACCCAGTACTAGAAAGACTTATCACCTGCTGACTAAAGAGCCCTGGACCTTGAATAACCACCAGTGATATGCACGGAGTACACTGTGGGCCTGGGCTCTGAGACATGGGGGCTTCAAGGGTGACTCAGTACATTCCAAGCTATGGAAGCTATGATGAAAGACTCCTTCTGCTTGAGAAAATAAGGGGGAAACATAAAGGTGACTTTGTCCTGCATCCTACGTATCAGCTCAGCCATAGTGGGGTAGAGCAACAAGCAGGCTCTTGGGGTCCCTGAGCCCAGGCTGAGACTTCTGGACCTGACCTGGGTCAGAGGGGAACCCACTGCCCTGAAGGGTGAGTCCCAGGCCTGCAAGCATTCACCACAAGCTGAAGGAAGAGCCCATGAGCTTTAAGTCAGCATCAATGGTGTGTACAGGCAGAAGCCCTCACAACCCAGTTGTGGTGGTGGCCACAGGGAGAGGCTCCTCTACCTAAGCAAAGGCAAAGGAAGAGTGGGAAGAACTGTGTATCATGAGTTGAGTTGAGTTCCAGCTTAGCCATAGCAGAAAACATCAGGTAAAATGCTAAGGTTTTTTTCCTCCCATCCCTGCCTCCCAGATAGCATCTCTGAACACACTTGGGGCTTGGGGGAACACACCACCCTGAAGGAAAGGGCCTTGGGAAAGGCCCAGTGCTGTGCTGGCTTCAAGTCTGACCGGGTGCAGTCCCAATGGCAGTGACCACAGGGGTGCTTGAACAACACACCCCCAGTTCCAGATGGCTCAGCAGAGAGAGAGAGAAAGAGATTCTGTTCCTTTGAGAGAAAGTAAGAGAAAAGAAGAAAAGTCCCTGCCTGGTAATCCAGAGAATTCTGGATCTTATCCAAGACCAACAAGGTGATACCTCTAAGAGTCTACAAAAAACACAGCATTATTGGGCTTGGGGCCCCAGTGCCTTCAAATACGTAAAAAGTCTTCACAAGAAGGACGGCACAAACAAGTTCAGACTGTGAAGACTATAATAAATATCTAACTCTTCAAAATCTAGACCCTTATAAACATTTACAAGCTTCAACACCAACCAAGAAAACACCTCACCAAATGAACCAAATAAGGCACCAAGAACCAATCCTGGAGAAACAGAGATATATGACTTTTCAGAAAGAGAATTCAAATAGCTGTTTTCAGAAAACTCAAATTCAAGATAATACAGAGAAGGAATTCAGAATTCTATCAGATAAATTTAACAAAGAGATTAAAATATTAAAAAAGAATCAAGCAGAAATTTCGGAGTTGAAAAATGCAACTGACACACTGAAGAATGCATCAGACTCTCTTAATAGCAGAATTGATCAAGCAAGAGAAACAATTAGTGAGCTTAAAGATAGGTTATTTGTTTTTTCTTTTCTTTTCTTTTCTTTTTGTATTATGCTTTAAGTTCTAGGGTACCCGTGCACAACGTGCAGGTTTGTTACATATGTATACATGTGCCATGTTGATTTGCTGCACCCATTAACTCGTCATTTACATTAGGTATTTCTCTAATGTTATCCCTCCCCCATCCCCCTATTTGAAAATACACCGACAGAGGAGACAAAAGAGAAACACACACAAACACACACACAATGAAGCACACATACAAGATCTAGAAAACAGTCCCATGGGGGCATTTTAAGAGTTATTGGCCTTGAACAGAAGAAAGAGATGGGTTAGAGAATTTATTCAAAGGGATACTATCAAACAACTTCCCAAACCTAGAGAAATATATCAACATTCCAGTACAAGGTTATAGACTAGCAAGAAAATATAACCCAAAGAAGACTACCTCAAGGTACTTAACAATCAGATTCCCAAAGATCAAGGATAAGGAAAGGATCCTAAAAGCAGCAAGAGAAAAGAAACAAATACCATACAACAGACCTCAAATGTGTCTGGCAGCAGACTTTTCAGTGGAAAACTTACAGGCTAGGAGAAAGTGGTATGCCATATTTAATAAGCTGAAGGAAAAAACCTTTTACTCTAGAATAGTGTATCTGGTGAAAATATTCTTTAAGCATTGAGGAGAAATAAAGACCTTCCCATATAAACAAAAGTTGAGGGATTTCATCAACACCAGACCTGTCCCATAAGAGTTGCTAAAGGGAATTCTTTTATCTGAAAGGAAAGGATGTTAGCAAGCAATGAGAAATCATCTGAAAGTACAAAACTCACTGGTAATAGTAAGCACACAGGAAAGCACAGAATGATGTAACACCGTAACTGTGGTGTGTAAACAACTCTTGACTTAAATACTCAATGATAAAGCAAAAATAAAAACTACACCAGCTTTTTTCAAGACATAGTACAGAAAGAAAAAAATCAATGAACAAGTGGATGAAATTAAACTGTAGAGTTTTTATGAGTTTTCTTTCCATGTGTATGTCTGTCCATGCAATCAGTGTTAAGTTGTCATCAGTTTAAAATCATGGGTTATAAGACAGTACTTGCAAGCCTCATGGTAACCTCAAATCAAAAAACATGCAAGGAATACACAAAAAATATAAAGCAAGAAATTCAAACCACCAGACAAAGTCACCTTCACTAAAAAAAAAAAAAGAAAGAAAGAAGAAAGATAAGTCTGTAAAACAACCAGAAAACAAATAACAAAATGGCAGGAGCAAGTCCCTACTTATCAGTAATAGCACTGAATGTAAATGGACTAAACTTTCTAATCAAAAGATATGTGATGGCTGAATGGATTAAAAAAACAAGAACCGATAATCTGTTGCCTACAAGAAACACACTTTACCTATAAAGAGACACATAGATGGAAAATATAGTAATAGAAAAAAATACTCCATGCCAGTGGAAACCAAAAAAAAGCAGAACTGTACTTATACCAGACAAAATAGATTTCAACACAGAAACTGTAAGAAGAGACAAAAAAGGTCATTATATAATGATAAAGAGGTCAATTCAGCAAGAGGATATAATGATTGTAAATATATATGCAGCCAACACTGGAACACCCAGATATATAAAGCAAACATTATTAGCACTAAAGAGAAAGATAGATATCAATACAATAATAGCTGGAGACTTAAACACCCTACTTTTTTTTTTTTTTTTTTTGGAGATGGAGTCTCACTCCGTCACCCAGGCTGGAGTGCAGTAGCGTGATCTCGGATCACTGCAACCTCTGCCTCCCAGGTTCAAGCAATTCTCCTGCGTTAGCCTCCCAAGTAGCTGGAACTACAGGCAACTGCCACCAAGCCTGGCTAATTTTTTTGTATTTTTTTAGTAGAGACAAGGTTTCACCGTGTTCTCCAGGCTGGTTTTGAACTCCTGAGCTCAGGCAATCCACCCTCCTCAACCTCCCAAAGTGCTAGGATTACAGGCATGAGCCACCATGCCCGGCCAAACACCCTACTTTTAGTATTGGAAAGATCTCTGAGACAGAAAATCAACAAAGAAACATCAAACTTAATCTGTTCTATAGAACAAATGGAACTAATAGATATTTATAGAACATTTCATCCAATGGTTGCAGAATACACATTTTTCTCTGCAGTGCATGAATCATTTTCAATGATATACCATATGTTAGGCCACAAAACAAGTCTTAAAACATTCAAATAAAACTGAAATAATTCCAAGTGCCTTCCCTGACAATGAAATAAAACTACAAATCAATAACAAAAGGGATTTTGGAAACTATACAAACACATGGAAATTAAACAATATGCTACTGAATGACCAGCGAGTCAATGAAGAAATTAAGAAGGGAACTGAAAAAAATCATGAAAGAAATAATAATGAAAACACAATATACCAAAACCTATGGGATACAGCAAAAACAGTACTAAGAGGAAACTTTATAGCTACAAGTGCCTACATCAAATAAGAAGAAAAATTTCACATAAATAACCTAATGAAGCAACATAAAAAACTAGAAAAGTAACAGCAAACCAAACCCAAAATTAGTAGAAGAAACAATAAAGACGAGAGGAGAAATAAATGAATTTGAGATGAAGAAAACAATACAAAGATCAATGAAACAAAAAGTTGGTGTTTTGAAAAGATAAATAAAATTGACAAACCTTTAGCCAGACTAAGAAAAGAAGAGAAAGACTGAAATAAATAAAAATCAGATACAAAAAAGGAGATATTACAACTGATACCACAGAAATTCAAAGAATCATTAGTGGCTACTATGAGCAACTATATGTCAATGAATTGAAACATCTAAAAGAAAGAAATTTCTAGACCCATACAACCTACCAAAATTGAAACATGAAAAAATCCAAAACCTGAACTGACCAACAAAAAGTAACTAGATCAGAGCCGTAATAAAAAGTCTCCCAGTAAGGAAAACCCAGGACCCATTGGCTTCACCACTGAATTCTACCAAACATTTAAAGAAATAATACCAAGAGGGGCGTGCCTAAGATGGCCGAATAGGAACAGCTCCAGCCTCCAGCTCCCAGCATCAGTGACATAGAAAATGGGCAATTTCTGCATTTTCAACTGAGGTACCAGGTTCATCTCACTGGGGCGTGTCGGACAGTTGTCGCTTGTCTGCGAGTGCAGCCCAGCCAGAAAGACCTGAAGCAGGGCAAGACATTGCCTCACATGGGAAGCGCAAGGGGAAAGGGAATCCCTTTTCCTAGCCAAAGGACAGTGAGACACACAACACCTGTTAAATCAGGTAACTCCCACCCTAATACTGTGCTTTACCAAGGGTCTTAGCAAATGGCACACCAGGATATTATATCCCACACCTGGCCCAGAGAGTCCCATGTCCACGGAGCCTTCCTCATTGCTACCACAGCAGTCTGAGATCTAACTACAAGGCGGCAGCGAGGCTGGGAGAGGGGTGCCCGCCATTGCTGAGGCTTAAGTAGGTAAACAAAGCCACCTGGAAGCTCGAAATGGGTGGAGCCCACCACAGCTCAAGGAGGCCTGCCTGCCTCTGTAGACTCCTCCTCTGGGGACAGGGCATAGCTAAACAAAAAGCAGCAGAAACCTCAGCAGAGGTAAATGCCCCTGTCTGACAGCTTTGAAGAGAGCAGTGGATCTCCCAGCATGGAGGTTGAGGTCTCAGAACGGACAGACTGCCTGCTCAAGTGGGTCCCTGACCCCTGAGTAGCCTAACTGGGAGACATCTCCCACTAGGTGCAGACCGACAACTTACACCTCACATGGCGGGGTACACCCCTGAGACGAAGCTTCCAGAGCAAGAATCAGACAGCAACACTCACTGTTCAGCAATATTCTATCTTTAGCAGTCTCCGCTACTGATACGCAGGCAAACAAGGTCTGGAGTGGACCTCAAGCAAACTCCAACAGACCTACATCTGAGGGTCCTGACTGTTAGAAGGAAAACTAACAAAAAGAAAGGATACCCACACCAAAACCCCGTCAGTATATCAACATCATCAAAGACCAAAGGCAGATAAAACCACAAAGATGGGGAAAAAGCAGTGCAGAAAAGCTGGAAATTCAAAAAATAAGAGCGCATTTCCCCCTCCAAAGGAACGCGGCTCATCGCCAGCAACGGAACAAAGCTGGATGGAGAATGACTTTGACGAGTTGAGAGAAGAAGGCTTCAGTCAATCAAACATCTCAGAGCTAAAGGAGGAACTACGTAACCAGCACAAAGAAACTAAAAACCTTGAAAAAAGAATGGATGAATGGATAACTAGAATAATCAATGCAGAGAAGACCTTGAAAAAATTGATAGGGATGAAAACCATAACACAAGAACTACGCAACAAATGCACAAGCTTCAGTAACTGACTCAATCAACTGGAAGAAAGAGTATCAGCGATTGAAGATCAAACTAATGAAATGAAGCGAGAAGAGAATTGTAGAGAAAAAAGAGTAAAAATAAATGAACAAAGCCTCCAAGAAATATGGGATTATGTGAAAAGACCAAATATACATCTGATTGGTATGCCTGAAAGTGATGGGGAGAATAGAACCAAGTTGGAAAACACTCTGCAGGATACTATCCAGGAGAACTTCCCCAACGTAGCAAGGCAGGCCAACATTCAAATTCAGGAAATACAGAGAACACCACAAAGGAACTCCTTGAGAAGAGCAACTGCAAGACACATAATTGTCAGATTCACCAAAATTCAAATGAAGGAAAAAATGTTAAGGGCAGCCAGAGAGAAAGATCAGGTTACCCACAAAGGGAAGCCCATCAGACTAACAGCGGATCTCTCGGCAGAAAATCTACAAGCCAGAAGAGAGTGGGGAGCCAATATTAAACAATATCAACATTCTTAAAGAAAAGAATTTTAAACCCAGAATTTCATATCCAGCCAAACTAAGTTTCATAAGTGAAGGAGAAATAAAATCCTTTACAGACGAGCAAATGCTTAGAGATTTTGTCACCACCAGGCCTGCCCTACAAGAGCTCCTGAAGGAAGCACTAAACATGGAAAGGAACAACCAGTACCAGCCACTGCAAAAACATGCCAAAATGTAAAGATCATTGATGCTAGGAAGAATCTGCATCAACTAACGAGCAAAATAACCAGCTGATATCAAAATGAAAGAATCAAGTTCACACATAAAATATTAACCTTAAATGTAAATGGACTAAATGGTCCAATTAAAAGACATAGACTGGCAAATTGGATAAAGAGTCAAGAATCATCAGTCTGCTGTATTCAGGAGACCCATCTCACATGCAGAGACACACATAGGCTCAAAATAAAGAGATGTAGGAAGATCTACCAAGCAAATGGAAAACAGAAAAAGGCAGGGATTGCAATCCTAGTCTCCGATAAAACAGACTTTAAACAAACAAAGATCAAAAGAGACAAAGAAGGCCATTACATAAAGGTAAAGGGATGAATTCAACACGAAGAGCTAATTATCCTAAATATATATGCACCCAATACAGAAGCACCCAGATACATAAAGCAAGTCCTTAGAGACTTACAAAGAGACTTAGACTACCATACAATAATAATGGGAGAATTTAACACCCCACTGTTAACATGAGACAGATCAACGAGACAGAAAGTTAACAAGGATATCCAGGAACTGAACTCAACTCTGCACCAAGCAGACCTAACAGACATCTACAGAACTCTCCACCCCAAATCAACAGAATATACATTCTTCTCAGCACCACATTGCACTTATTCCAAACTTGACCACATAGTTGGAAGTAAAGCACTCCTCAGCAAATGTAAAAGAACAGAAACTATAACAAACTGTCTCTCAGACCACAGTGCAATCAAACTAGAACTCAGGACTAAGAAACTCAATCAAAACCGCTCAACTACATGGAAACTGAACAACCTCTTCCTGAATGACTAGTGGGTACATGACGACATGAAGGCAAAAATAAAGATGTTCTTTGAAACCAGTGAGAACAAAGATACAACATACCAGAATCTCTGGGACACATTTAAAGCAGTGGGTAGAGGAAAATTTATAGCACTAAATGCCCACAAGAGAAAGCAGGAAAGATCTAAAATCGACACCCTAACATCACAATTAAAAGAACTAGAGAAGCAAGAGCAAACACATAAAAAGCTAGTAAAAGGCAAGAAATAACTAAGATCAGAGCAGAACTGAAGGAGATAGAGACACAAAAAACCCTTCGAAAAATCAATGAATCCAGGAGCTGGTTTTTTCAAAAGATCAACAAAATTGATAGACCGCTAGCAAGACTAATAAAGAAGAAAAGAGAGAAGAATCAAATAGATGCAATAAAAAATGATAAAGGGGATACCACCAACCCCACAGAAATACAAACTACCATCAGAGAATACTATAAACACCTCTATGCAAATAAACTAGAAAATCTAGAAGAAATGGATAATTTCCTGGACACTTACACTCTCCTAAGACTAAACCAGGAAGAAGTTGAATCCCTGAATAGACCAATAGCAGGCTCTAAAATTGAGGCAATAATTAATAGCCTACAACCAAAGAAAGTCCAGGACCAGATGAATTCACAGCTGAATTCTACCAGAGGTACAAGGAGGAGCTGGTACCATTCCTTCTGAAACTCTTCAATTCAATAGAAAAAGAGGAAATCCTCCCTAACTCATCTTACGAGGCCAACATCATCCTGATACCAAGGCCTGACAGAGATACAACAAAAAAAAGAGAATTTTAGACCAATATCCCTAATGAACATCGATGTAAAAATCCTCAATAAAATACTGGCAAACCGGATCCAGCAGCACATCAAAAAGCTTATCCACCATGATCAAGAGGGCTTCATCCCTGGGATGCAAGGCTGGTTCAACATACATAAATCAATAAATGTAATCCAGCATATAAACAGAACCAAAGATAAAAACCACATGATTATCTCAATAGATGCAGAAAAGGCCTTTGACAAAATTCAACAGCCCTTCATGCTAAAAACTCTCAATAAATTCGGTATTGATGGAACGTATCTCAAAATAATAAGAGCTACCTATGACAAACCCACAGCCAATATCATACTGAATGGGCAAAAACTGGAAGCATTCCCTTTGAAAACCGGCACAAGACAGGGATGCCCTCTCTCACCACTCCTATTCAACATAATGTTGGAATTTCTGGTCAGGGCAATCAGGCAGGAGAAAGAAATAAAGGGCATTAGTTAGGAAAAGAAGTCAAATTGTCCGTGTTTGCAGATGACATGATTGTATATTTAGAAAACCCCATCGTCTCAGCCCAAAATCTCTTTAAGCTGATAAGAAACTTCAGCAAAGTCTCAGGATACAAAATCAATGTGCAAAAATCACAAGCATTCTTATACACCAGTAACAGACAGAGAGCCAAATCATGAATGAACTCCCATTCACAACAGCTTCAAAGAGAATAAAATACCGAGGAATCCAACTTACAAGCGATGTAAAGGACCTCTTCAAGGAGAACTACAAACCATTGCTCAGTGAAGTAAAAGAGGATACAAATGGAAGAACATACTATGCTCATGGATAGGAGGAATCAATATTGTAAAAATGGCCATACTGCCCAAGGTAATTTATAGATTCAATGCCATCCCCATTAAGCTACTAATGACTTTCTTCACAGAATTGGAAAAAACTGCTTTAAAGTTCATATGGAACCAAAAAAGAGCATGCATTGCCAAGAAAATCCTAAGCCAAAACAACAAAGCTGGAAGCATCACGCTACCTGACTTCAAACTATACTACAAGGCTACAGTAACCAAAACAGCATAGTACTGGTACCAAAACAGAGATATAGACCAATGGAACAGAACAGAGTCCTCAGAAATAATACCACACATCTACAGCCATCTGTTGTTTGACAACCCTGAGAAAAACAAGAAATGGGGAAAGGATTCCCTATTTAATAAATGGTACTGGGAAAATTGGCTAGCCATAAGTAGAAAGCTGAAACTGGATCCTCTCCTTACTCCTTATACAAAAATTAATTCAAGATGGATTAGAGACTTAAATGTTAGACCTAAAACCATAAAAACCCTAGAAGAAAACCTAGTCAATACCATTCAGAACATAGGCATAGGCAAGGACTTCATGTCTAAAACACCAAAAGCAATGGCAACAAAAGCCAAAATTGACAAATGAGATCTAATTAAACTAAAGAGCTTCTGCACAGCAAAAGAAACTACCATCAGAGTGAACAGGCAACCTACAGAATGGGAGAACAATTTTGCAATCTACTCATCTGACAAAGAGCTAATATCCAGAGCCTATAAAGAACTCAACCAAATTTACAAGAAAAAAACAAACAACCCCACCAAAAAGTGGGCAAAGGATATGAACAGACACTTCTCAAAAGAAGACATTCATACAGTCAACAGACACATGAAAAAATGCTCATCATCACTTGCCATCAGAGAAATGCAAATCAAAACCACAATGAGATACCATCTCACACCACTTAGAATGGCAATCATTAAAAAATCAGGAAACAATAGGTGCTGGAGAGGATGTGGAGAAATAGGAACACTTTTACACTGTTGGTGGGATGGTAAACTAGTTCAACCATCGTGGATAACAGTGTGGCAATTCCTCAAGGATCTAGAACTAGAAATACCATTTGACCCAGCCATCCCATTACTGGGTGTATACCCAAAGGATTATAAGTTATGCTGCTATAAAGACACATGCACACATAAGTTTACTGCAGCACTTTCATGGTAGCAAAGACTTGGAATCAACCCAAATGTCCATCAGTGACAGATGGATTAAGAAAATGTGGCACATATACACCATGGAATACTATGCAGCCATAAAAAAGGATGAGTTCGTGTCCTTTGTAGGGACATGGATGCAGCTGGAAACCATCATTCTCAGCAAACTATCACAAGAACAGAAAACCAAATACCGCATGTTCTCACTCATAGGTGGGAATTGAACAATGAGATCACTTGGACACAGGAAGGCGACCATCACACACCGGGTTCTAATGTGGGGAGCAGGGGGTGGAGGGATAGCATTAGGAGATATACGTTATGTAAATGATGAGTTAATGGGTGCAGCACACCAACATGGCACATGTATACATATATAACAAACCTGCACGTTGTGCACATGTACCCTAGAACTTAAAGTATAATAATAAAAAAAAAAGAAATAATACCAACCCTATTAAAACCATCCCAAAAAGACAAGAGGAGGGAACACTTCCAAACTCATTCTACAAGACCAGTATTACCCTGATACCAAATCTAGACAAAAGCTCTTCAAAAGAAAGGCCTATATGCCAATATTTTGGGTGACTATTGATGCAAGAATTCTCAACAAAACACTAACAAAACACATTCAACAATATATTAAAAGGATCATTCATCATGACCAAGTGGGATTCACAATATGCAAATCAACCAATGTGATACATCATATTAACAGATTGAAAGACAAGAATATGATCATTTCAACTGATGCTGAAAATGCATTTGATAAAGTTCAATATCCCTTTATGAAAAAAACCCTCTAAAAACTGGCTAGAGAAGAAACATACCTCAACCATAATAAAAACCACATATGACAAACCCACAGCCAGTTTCACTCCAAATGGGAAAAAACTGAAAGCCTTTTCTCTAAGATCTGGAACATGATAAGAATGCCCACTGTCATGACTGTTGTTCAGCATAGTACTGGAAGTTCTCACTAGAGCAATCAGATAAGAGAAAGAAATAAAGGGCATCCAAACTGGAAAGGAACATCAAATTATCCTTGTTTGCAGATGGTATGATCTTGTATTTGGAAAAATCTAAAGACTGGCCCAAAAAAAAAAAAACAAAAAAACAAAAAAAAAAACTCTTAGAACTGATAAATTCAGTAAAGTTACAGGATACAAATCAAAATACAAAAATCAGTAACATTTCTATATACCAACAGTGAATAATCTGAAACAGAAATCAAACAACTAATCCTATTTACAACAGCCACAAATTAAATACCTAGGTTTTAACCAAAGAAGTGAAAGATCTCTACAGGGATAACTATAAAACACTGATGAAAGAAATTGAAGAGGATACAGAAAAATGGAGAGATATTTCATGTTCATAGATGGGAAGAGTCAATATTGTTGAAATGTCCATACTACCCAAAGTAATGTACAAATTCATTGTAATCCCTATCAAAATATCAATGATATTCTTCACAGAAATAGAAAACAAATCCTAACATTTATATAAAATCACAAAAGCCCCAGAATAGCCAAAGCTATCCTGAGCAAAAGAAATGAAACTGGAGAAATTATATTATTTGACTTTAAATTATACTACAGAGCTACAGTAAACAAAACAACATGGTAGTTGCATAAAAGCCAACACATAGACCAAAGGAACAGAAGAGAACCCAGAAAAAATTCCACACACCTACAGTGAACTCATTTTCAACAAAGGTGCCAAGAACATACAGTGGGGGAAAAGACAGTATCTTCAATAAATGTTGCTGGGAAACTAGATATCTATATGCAGATGAATGAATCTTGAACCCTATCTCTCACCTTACACAAAAATCATATCAAAATGGATTAAAGACTTAAATCTATGACCTCAAACTATGACACTACTCCAAGAAAACATTGGAGAAACTCTCTAGCATATTGGTCTGTGCAAAAATTTCTTGAGTAATACTCCACAAGTAACGGTAACCAAAAAATAAATGGACCCATGGGATAACATCAAGTTAAAAACCTTCTGCACAGCAAAGAAAACAATCTACAAAGTGAAGAGACAACCCACAAAATGAGAAAAAAAATATTTCCAAACTACCCATCTGACGAGGGATTAACAATCGGAATATAAAAGGAGCTCAAATAACTCTATAGGAAAAAAATATCTAATAATCCAATTTAAAAATGGATAAAAGATTTGAATAGATATTTCTCAAAACAAGACATACAAATGGCAAACAGGTATGTGAAAAGGTCCTCAACATCACTGATCATCTAAGAAATGAAAATCAAAACTACAATGAAATATCGTCTTGCCCCAGTTAAAATTACTTTTATCCAAAAGCCAGGCAATAACAAATGCTGGGGATGATGTAGAGAAAAGGGAACGCTCGTATACTGTTGGTGAGAATGTGAATTAGTAAAACCACTATGGAAAACAGTTTGGGGGTTGCTCAAAAAACTAAAAATAGAGCTACCATACAATCCAGCAATCCTATTGATACGTATATATCCCAAAAAAAGGAAACCAGTATATCAAAGAGATATCTGCACTCCCATGTTAGTTGCAGGTCTGTTTTCAGTAGCCAAGATTTGGAAGCAACCTCTGTGTCCGTCAACATATGACTGGAAAAAGAAAATGTAATACTTATACACAATGGAGTACTATTTAGTCATAAAAAAGGAGATTGTGTCATTTGCAACAACATAGATGGAATTGGAAGTCATTATGTTAAATGAAATAGGCCAGGCACAGAAAGACAAACATTGCATGTTTTCACTATTTGTTGGGGCTAAAAATCAAAACAATTGAACTCATAGAGATAGAGAATAGAAGGATGATTACCAGAGGCTTGGAGTGTGAGCAGGGGGTGGGGATGGTTAATGGGTACAAAAAATATAGTTGGAAAGAATGAATAAGACCTAGTATTTGATAGCACAACAGGGGGACTATAGTCAATAGTGATTTAATTGTACATTTAAGAATAACTAAAAAAGTATAATTGGATTATTTGCAACACAAAGGATAAGCGCTTAAGGAAATGGATACCCAATTGTCCATGATGTGATTATTACACATTGTATGCCTGTACTAAAATATCTCATGTACCCCATAAATACATACGCCTACTGGTACCCACAAAAATAAAAAATGTTTTTAAATGTTTTAAAGAATGGGTAAGAATATAACCCACCAAATGAGCACCAAAGTTTCCATGCATTAAACAAGAAAACCTTGTGGTATCCTAGATCATATACTGAAGTTCATGCAAAAACCATTGCTCTCTAGAGCAGAATTAGAGACAAAACACCTAAAGAAACAACACAAGGAAGCAAAACCAGAAACTGGTGCAACATCCTCAAGTCATCTAAGAAGCTCCAGCGTTTTTTCAATGTGGCTCTAACAGTATGTGATTAGCATGCTGCAAAATTCTCACACTTGGTCAGACTACTCAGTTCTTCAACATGACAATTTACTATTTTTAGTTATTTTGTTCCAATGTTCTATTCCTACTTGGCATGATACCTAAAGGAAAACTATTCCTAAACTGAACATATATGACAGCGCTGATCTTATATTTGACACCTGTGTAAGACTACTGCTTCTCTAACTGATCAAATAGCAAATCTCCTGTATGATTTCTGCTTCCTCCCCTAGTAAGGAAGAAATATCAAGCAACCAACATTATTGAATTTAGTATTTTTCCTCAACCATATATCTTAAGTTCTTAAGTGGTTAATAAAAGTTCACTTTTAATGTATTTGACTTTATTGTCTATAGTTTGAATTTGTAAGCTCTCTAACGATGGCAAAGAGAACAATAAAATACAAGAGGAAACAAATTTTCCTTTACCCTTGCATTTCTATTTCTATTTACTCTATTTGGTATAATGAACTGGGATACACACATTACATAATTGTAGAAACTACCACGAAATGCATTTACAATATATTTGAAAACTAATTTACTGCTAGTTTAATAAAGGTAAATATTTGGCCTAGAAATGTCTGTCAGATGTTTAAATTTTATCTGTTTTTTCATGGCATCCTTTTGGTTTTGACACCTAATATGATAATTTAGAATATGGCATAATTTTATTTTTTAAAGCATAGCTGCTACAAATTATTAATAATAAAAACATATTATAGAACATTTAAATATCTCTTTGATTTCTATCCTAACATAATAACTCTTGTTAGGTGTATGCCATTTTCAAACACTAAAATTTTTCCAACCTCTGTGTCCTTCAACTTTTGTAGTTCATTTTCCAGCACCAACTTCTCTTCTGATAACAACTGAAAATCATGTTGTATCTGTTTGTATTCCTAGAAACAAATAATTTTAGTAATAATGAAGAGTAAAACTCTCAATGTAGAAAGGTTATTCAGATATTTAATTATTAAAATAAGAAAGTCTTCATTAACTCATGACAAGAATGAAACATTGATATCAGTATGTACAGTGAGACAAGAATTGGAGCGGAAAGACATAAAAGAGCTAAAAGTGTCAAGGACTGGAACTATTCAGATGACTGTAGGACATTACAGTTTAGTACTTCAGAAGTGAATTATTTCTGAGTGATAATGGGGGTAAAATGAACAAAATAGACAAGGCTTTTCCAGTTCACATATGCATAAAATTATTTTAAATAAACTAAGTAAGCACTGGATCTTTATATAGGATTAGGTATCCTGACAATTTCTAGAATCTGTTAAGAACTCAAGGACAAAGTGTAATTTCAAATTGAGATTACTATACTTACAGCATCTAACAAAACTTGATCATTTACAGCTCTGAAAAATAAACCAAAAAAGTATGTTTATAATTGTACATTTATATTTTAATTTATATAACACACATATTTTCTTTGTAAAGATTTTAATACAAATGAAGTTTAATGGACACTTTGATTACCACTTCAAAAATTTAATACTCTCCCTAGAAATATTATCGAATCACTGTTACCTTTCCAGGACTTGTTCTATGCATTTACACAATACTGCATGTACCTTTTCCATTCTGTAATTTTTATTAGTGGGTTGGATTTCAGTTTTCTTTTTCACATAAATGACATCACTGTATATATTGTTCTCAACTTACTTTTTCACTTAACATAAAGTCTGAGATTTCTTCATATCCATAAATATAGATCTTTCTCAGTTTTTTTAAGTGCTAATGATTATTCCACAGCAGGAGTTGGCAAACATATTTTGCAAAGAACTAGATAGTAAGTATTTTAGATTCTGCAAGCCTGATGGTCTCTATCACTATTACTCAATGGGTATGGCTGTATTCCAATTAAATTTTATTTACAAAAATAAGTTTCAGGTTAGGTTTGACATTGTTCCACAGTTTGCTGACACAGTTTGGTGACATTGTTCCACAGTATGGATAAACCATAGATTATTTGGGCCACAGTTTGCTGACATTGTTCCATAGTATGGATAAACCATAGATTATTTTTGACAAGAGTTATTCATTTATTAAATCAGAATTTATAACAGCTCTATTTAGGTATAATTAATATATCATACAGTCCACATTTTAAAGTATACATTTCAATTTCTTTTAATATATTCACCAACTTAAGCAACCATCACCACCATCATACAGTGCACATTTTAAAGTAGACATTTCAATATCTTTTAATATATTCACCAACTTGAGCAACCATCACCACTATCTAATTTTACTACATCTTATTTACCCCACAAAGGAACACCAGACACATTAGTAGTCACTCCCAATTCCTCTTTGCAAATACCCAGCCAGTAGCCTACTTTATCTCTCTAGATTTGCCTATTCTGGATATTTGACACAAATAGAAGCATATAGTATGTGGTCTTTTGAAACTGGCTTCTTACATTTAGCAATATGTTTTCGAGGTTCTTCCCTATTATAGCACGTTATTACTTTGTTCCTTTTTACTGCCAAATAACATTTCATTATAAGGATATTCCACATTTTATTTATCAATCACTTTAGGGACATTTTGTTTGTTTCAACTTTTCTGCCATTATGAATAATGCTATTATGAACATTTATGTACAAGTTGTTGTGTGAACATGTGTTTTCATTTATCTCATGCGTAAACCTAGAAACAGAATTTCTGAAACATATGCAGACACTGTATTTAACATTTTGAGGAACCGGCTAACTGTTTTCTAAACCAGATACATAACTTAAATTCCCATTAGTAATGTATGAGGTTCCCAATTTCTCTACATACTTGCCAAAAAATCATTGCCTTGTCTATTTGATTATAGCCATCCCAGGGTATGTAAAGTGGTATCTCATTGTAGTTTTGATTTGCAATTAAAACTAGTGACAGCCAGGCCCAGTGGCTCATGCATGTAATCCCAGCACTTTGGGAGGCCGAGGCAGGAAGATAAACTGAGGTCAGGAGTTTGAGACCAGCCTGGCTGACATGGTGAAAACCCATCTCTACAAAAAATACAAAAATTAGCGGGGCACGGCGGCAGGTGCCTGTAGTCCCAGCAACTTGGGAGGCTGAGGCACAAGAATTGCTTGAACCCAGGAGGTGGAAGTTGCAGGGAGCTGAGATCATGTCACTGCACTACAGCGTGGATGACACAGAGAGACTCTGTCTCAAAAAAAAACACAAAAAAACAAAAAAAACTAGCAACTACCAATGTTAAGTATCTTATCATGTGATTATTGGGCATTTCTATATCTTCTTTGGGAAAATACCTATTCAGATACTTTACCTATTTTTAATGGAATTATTTATCTTTTTATTACTGAGGTGTAAGAGTTCTTTGTATGTT
This sequence comes from Macaca thibetana thibetana, assembly GCF_024542745.1. NCBI lineage: Eukaryota > Metazoa > Chordata > Mammalia > Primates > Cercopithecidae > Macaca > Macaca thibetana. The sequence continues at coordinate 32,255,178 of NC_065586.1, read as the reverse complement.
CTACTAAGTACCTTAGCAGATATATGATTTGTGAATATTTTTCACATTCTATGAGCAGTTTTTTTCATGTTTTTTATAGTATCATTTGCAGCACAAAAGTTTTTAATTTTGATAAAGTTTATCTATTTTTTTCTTTTGTTGATTATACTTCTGATGTCATATCTAAGAAACCACTGCCTAACCCAATGTCACAAAGATTTACTCCTATGTTTCTTCTAAAATGCCTATAGTTTTACCTCTTAAATTTAGGTCTTTGATAATTTTGACTTTAGTGAATGGCAAAAATAAGTAATCCAGTCTCATTCTTTTGCATGTGGATAACCAGTTGCCCAAGTACCATTTATTATAAATTAAAGACTTTTCTTTCCCCCATTGAATCATCTTACCTTGAAAATCATTTGTTCATAAATGTAAGGGTTTATTTGTGGACTTTCAATTCCATTCCATTGCTCTATATGTCTAGCCATATAGCCATATGTCTAGACTTATGCCAGTAACATTTTGCCTTGGTTACTGTAGCTTTGTATTAAGTTTTAAAATCAGTTAAGTGTGAATCTTCTAACTTTGTTCTTAAGATTGCTTTGGCTATTCTAGCTTCCTTGAACTTCCACATGAGTTTTAGAATCAGCTTGTCAGTTCTGAAAAAATGTCAGCTAGAATTTTGAAAGTAATTACATTGAATCTGAAGGACAATTTGGGAAGTATTGCTACCTTAAGATTATTAGGCCGGGCGTGGTGGCTCAAGCCTGTAATCCTAGCACTTTGGGAGGCCGAGACGGGCGGATCACGAGGTCAGGAGATCGAGACCATCCTGGCTAACACAGTGAAACCCCGTCTCTACTAAAAAATACGAAAAACTAGCCGGGCGAGGTGGCGGGCGCCTGTAGTCCCAGCTACTCCGGAGGCTGAGGCAGGAGAATGGCATAAACCCGGGAGGCAGAGCTTGCAGTGAGCTGAGATCCGGCCACTGCACTCCAGCCTGGGCGACAGAGCCAGACTCCATCTAAAAAAAAAAAAAAAAAAAAAAAAAAAAAAAAAAAAAAAAAAAAAAAAGATTATTAAAGACAGGTGTGGTGGCTCACGCCTGTAATCACAGAACCTTAGGAGGCCAAGGCAGGAGGATCACTTGAAGCCAGGAGTTCAAGACGAGCCTAGGCAACACAGCAAGACCCTGTCCCTACAAAAAACATTTATTTTTAATTGCCAGGCATGGTGGTGCATGCCTGTAGTCCTAGCTGCTTAGAAGGCTGAGGTAGGAAGATGCCTTGGGCCTAGGAGTTAGCAGCTGAAGTGAGCTGTGATTGCATCACTGCACTCCAGTCTGGGTAACAGAGACCCTGTTTATAAAAAATATTAAGTTTAACAATCTATGAAGATGAGATATCTATTCATTTCTGTAGGTGTTCTTTAAGTTCTTTCAATTATGTTTTGTAGTTTCAGTGCCCAAGTCTTGCATTTCTTTTTTTAAATTCAGTCACGATCTCTTTGGTGCTATTATAAATTGAATGTTTTCTTTATTTCACTTTTGAAATGTTCATAGTTAGTGTATTCATTTCCTATGGCTTTAGTAATAAAGGACCACATAAGGGTGATTTAAGACAACAAGAATTTATTTTCTCACAGCCTGGTGACTTGAAATTCAAAATTAAAGTGTTGGCACAGCCATGCTCCCTCTGAAATATCTAGGGAAGTAATCTACCGTGCCTATTCTAGCCACTGTTAGTCCCTGGTATTCTTTGGATTGTGGCAGAATAAATCCAGTCTCTGCCTCCATCTTTACATTAGCAGTCTTTCCTCCATGTTTACCTGTCTTCTCCAATTCCTATAAGGACATCAGTCACGTTGGATTAAGGGCCCATTCTACTCCAGTATGACCTCATCTGAACTAATAATATTGGCAATAACCCTGTTTCCAAATAGGGTCACCCTGAGGTAGCAGGGGGTGAGAACTTCAACTTATCTTTTGAGGGGATACAATCCAGCTAGTGTATAGAAATACAAATTGTTGGCTGGGCACAGTGGCTCACGCCTGTAATCCCAGCACTTTGGGAGGCCGAAGCGGGCAGATCATGAGGTCAGGAGATAGAGACCATCCTGGCTAACACAGTGAAGCCCCGTCTCCACTAAAAATGCAAAAAATTAGCCGGGCGTGGCGGCGGGCGCCTGTAGTCCCAGCTACTTGGCAGGCTGAGGCAGGAGAATGGCCTGAACCCAGGAGGCGGAGCTTGCAGGGAGCTGAGATCGCACCACTGCACTCCAGCCTGGGCGATAGAGCGAGACTCCGCCTCAAAAAAAAAAAAGAAAAGAAAAGAAATACAAATTGTTTTTGTTTATCGATCTTATATATTGCAGCCTTGATGAATTCACTCATTACTTCCAATAGGTTTTAGCAAAATAACCAGTTAATATCATAATGGCAGGATCAGGTTCACACATAACAATATTAACCTTAAATGTAAATGGACTAAATGCTCCAATTAAAAGACACAGACAGGCAAACTGGATAAAGAGCCAAGACCCATCAGTTTGCTGTATTCAGGAGACCCATCTCACATGCAGAGACATACATAGGCTCAAATACAGGGATGGAGGAAGATCTACCAAGCAAATGGGGAACAAAAAAAAGCAGGGGTTGCAATACTAGTCTCTGATAAAACAGTCTTTAAACCCTCAAAGATCAAAAGAGATAAAGAAGGCCATTACATAATGGTAAAGGGATCAATTCAACATGAAGAGCTAACTATCCTAAATATATATGCACCCAATACAAGAGCACCCAGATACATAAAGCAAGTCCTTAGAGACTTACAAAGAGACTTAGACTTCCATACAATAATAATGGGAGACTTCAACACCCCACTGTCAACATTAGACAGATCAACGAGACAGAAAGTTAACAAGGATATCCAGGAATTGAACTCATCTCTGCAGCAAGCAGACCTAATAGACATCTACAGAACTCTCCACCCCAAATCAACAGAATATACATTCTTCTCAGCACCACATCACACTTATTCCAAAATAGACCACATAATTGGAAGTAAAGCACTCCTCAGCAAATGTAAAGGACAGAAATTATAACAAACTGTCTCTCAGACCACACTGCAATCAAACTAGAACTCAGGACTAAGAAATTCAATCAAAACCGTTCAACTACATGGAAACTGAATAACCTGCTCCTGAATGACTACTGGGTACATAGCGAAATGAAGGCAAAAATAAAGATGTTCTTTGAAACCAGTGAGAACAAAGATACAACATACCAGGATCTCTAGGACACATTTAAAGCAGGGTGTAGAGGGAAATTTATAGCACTAAATGCCCACAAGAGAAAGCTGGAAAGATCTAAAATTGACACTCTAACATCACAATTAAAAGAACTAGAGAAGCAAGAGCAAACACATTCAAAAGCCAGCAGAAGGCAAGAAATAACTAACATCAGAGCAGAACTGAAGGAGATAGAGACACAAAAAACCCTCCAAAAAATCAATGAATCCAGGAGTTGGTATTTTGAAAAGATCGACAAAATTGATAGACTGCTAGCAAGACTAATAAAGAAGAAAAGAGAGAAGAATCAAATAGATGCAATAAAAAATGATAAAGGGGATATCACCACCGACACCACAGAAATACAAACTACCATCAGAGAATACTATAAACACCTCTATGCAAATAAACTAGAAAACCTAGAAGAAATGGATAATTTCCTGGACACTTACACTCTCCCAAGACTAAACCAGGAAGAAGCTGAATCCCTGAATAGACCAATAGCAGGCTCTGAAATTGAGGCAATAATTAATAGCCTACCAACCAAAAAAGGTCCAGGACCCGATGGATTCACAGCTCAATTCTACCAGAGGTACAAGGAGGAGCTGGTACCATTCCTTGTGAAACTATTCCAATCAATAGAAAAAGGGAATCCTCCCTAACTCATTTTATGAGGCCAACAGCATCCTGATACCAAAGCCTGGCAGAGATACGACAAAAAAAGAGAATTTTAGACCAATATCCCTGATGAACATCGATGTAAAAATCCTCAATAAAATACTGGCAAACCGGATCCAGCAGCACATCAAAAAGCTTATCCACCATGATCAAGAGGGCTTCATCCCTGGGATGCAAGGCTGGTTCAACATACATAAATCAATAAATGTAATCCAGCATATAAACAGAACCAAAGATAAAAACCACATGATTATCTCAATAGATGCAGAAAAGGCCTTTGACAAAATTCAACAGCCCTTCAGGCTAAAAACTCTCAATAAATTCGGTATTGATGGAATGTATCTCAAAATAATAAGAGCTATTTATGACAAACCCACAGCCAATATCATACTGAAGGGGCAAAACCTGGAAGCATTCCCCTTGAAAACTGGCACAAGACAGCAATGCCCTCTCTCACCACTCCTATTCAACATAGTGTTGGAAGTTCTGGCTAGGGCAATCAGGCAAGAGAAAGAAATAAAGGGTATTCAGATAGGAAAAGAAGAAGTCAAATTGTCCCTGTTTGCAGATGACATGATTGTATAGTTAGAAAACCCCATTGTCTCAGCCCAGAATCTCCTTAAGCTGATAAGAAACTTCAGCAAAGTCTCAGGATACAAAATTAATGTGCAAAAATCACAAGCATTCTTATACACCAGTAACAGACAGACAGAGAGCCAAATCATGAATGAACTTCCATTCACAATTGCTTCAAAGAGAATAAAATGCCTAGGAATCCAACTTACAAGGGATGTGAAGGACCTCTTCAAGGAGAACTACAAACCACTGCTCAGTGAAATAAAAGAGGACACAAACAAATGGAAGAACATACCATGCTCATGGATAGGAAGAATCAATATTGTGAAAATGGCCATACTGCCCAAGGTAATTTATAGATTCAATGCCATCCCCATCAAGCTACCAATGTGTTTCTTCACAGAATTGGAAAAAACTGCTTTAAAGTTCATATGGAACCAAAAAAGAGCATGCATTGCCAAGACAATCCTAAGTCAAAAGAACAAAGCTGGAGGCGTCACGCTACCTGACTTCAAACTATACTACAAGGCTACAGTAACCAAAACAGCATGGTACTGGTACCAAAACAGAGATATAGACCAATGGAACAGAACAGAGTCCTCAGAAATAATACCACACATCTACAGCCATCTGATCTTTGACAAACCTGAGAAAAACAAGAAATGGGGAAAGGATTCCCTATTTAATAAATGGTGCTGGGAAAATTGGCTAGCCACAAGTAGAAAGCTGAAACTGGATCCTCTCCTTACTCCTTATGTGAAAATTAATTCAAGATGGATTAGAGACTTAAATGTTAGACCTAAAACCATAAAAACCCTCGAAGAAAACCTAGGTAATACCATTCAGGACACAGGCATGGGCAAGGACTTCATGTCTAAAACACCAAAAGCAATGGCAACAAAAGCCAAAATTGATAAATGGGATCTAATTAAACTAAAGAGCTTCTGCACAGCAAAAGAAACTACCATCAGAGTGAACAGGCAACCTACAGAATGGGAGAAAATTTTTGCAATCTACTCATCTGACAAAGGGCTAATATCCAGAACCTACAAAAACTCAAACAAATTTACAAGAAAAAAACAAACAACCCCATCAAAAAGTGGGCAAAGGATATGAACAGACATTTCTCAAAAGAAGACATGCATACAGCCAACAGACATATGAAAAAATGCTCATCATCACTCGCCATCAGAGAAATGCAAATCAAAACCACAATGAGATACCATCTCACACCAGTTAGAATGGCAATCATTAAAAAGTCAGAAAACAACAGGTGCTGGAGAGGATGTGGAGAAATAGGAACACTTTTACACTGTTGGTGGAATTGTAAACTAGTTCAACCATTATGGAAAACAGCATGGCGATTCTTCAAGGATCTAGAACTAGAAGTACCATATGACCCAGCCATCCCATTACTGGGTATATACCCAAACGAGTATAAATCATGCTGCTATAAAGACACATGCACACGTATGTTTATTGCGGCACTATTCACAATAGCAAAGACTTGGAATCAACCCAAATGTCCATCAGTGACAGACTGGATTAAGAAAATGTGGCACATATACACCGTGGAATACTATGCAGCCATAAAAAAGAATGAGTTTGTGTCCTTTGTAGGGACATGGATGCAGCTGGAAACCATCATTCTCAGCAAACTATCGCAAGAACAGAAAACCAAATGCCGCATGTTCTCACTCATAGGTGGGAACTGAACAATGAGATCACTTGGACTCGGGAAGGGGAACATCATACACCAGGGCCTATCATGGCGAGGGGGGAGGGAGGAGGGATTGCATTGGGAGTTATACCTGATGTAAATGACGAGTTGATGGGTGCTGACGAGTTGATGGATGCAGCACACCAACATGGCACAAGTATTCATATGTAACAAACCTGCACGTTATGCACATGTATCCTAGAACTTAAAGTATAATAATAATAAAAAAAAAGAAAAAAGAAAAGAAAAATTAACAAAACACCTACCCTCTTAGAAAATTTTAAGTATACAATGCGGTATTGTTCACTATGGGGATTCTGCTGTATAATAGATCTACAAACCTTATTTATCTTGGAAAACTGAAACTTTGTGCATTTTAGCCTACAACTTTTCAGCTCCTAAATTATTTTGCGTTCTGTGCCTGGATTCTTTCACTTAACATAATGCCTTCTAGGTCCATCCATGTTGTCACAAATGGAAAGATTTTCTAATTTCTTAAGAGTGAATAATATTCTGTTGTATGCATAGGTACATTATATCCATTCATCCATTATGGATACTTAAGTTGTTTCCATATTTTGGCTACTGCAATGAACATGGGAGTGCAGATATCCCCCTGACATATTCATTAAAATTCCTTTGGATACATATCCAGAAGTGGCATTTATGGGTCATATGGTAGTTCTATTTTAAATTTTCATGCACTTCCATACTGTTTTCCATAATGGCTCTACCAATTTACATTCCCACCAGTAGTGTTGAAGGGTTCCTTTTTCTCCACATCCTTGCCAAGAACTGTTATATCATTTTTTCTTAATAACAGCCAACCTAACAGGTATGATGTATTATTTCATTGTGATTTTGATTTACATTTCTCTGATGATTGGTGATATATAGTACCTTTTCCTATACCCATTGTATATTTGTATGTCTTCTTTGGAAAAATATCTATTCAAGTCCTTTAATTACTTTTTATCTTCTATTCTGTTGTATGAGTCCCTTGTATTTTTTTTATATTAACCCATTATTATCACATGTATAGTTTGGAAATATTTTCTCCCATTCTATAGTTTTCCATTTCATTTTTTTATTTCCTTTTTTAGGCAAGACTTTTAAGTTTGATGTAATCTCAGTTGTTTATTTTTGCTTTTTTGCCTGTTTTTTGGTGTAACATCCAAAAAAATCATTGCCCAGACCAATGTCATGGAGCTTATGTCCTATGTTTTCATCGAGGAGTTTTATGGTTTCAGGTCATACAGGTAAGTTTTTAATGCATTTTGAATTGATTTTTGTGCATGGCATGAAAATCCAATATCATTCTTTTGCATATAGACATCCACTTTTCCCAGTATCATTTGTTGAAGACACTATCCTTTCCCCATTGCTTATTTCTGACACTTTTGTTGAAGATCACTTGTCCATACGCTTGGGTTTGTTTCTGCACTTGCTAAGCTGTTTCATGGGTCTATATGTCTGATTTTATGCCAGTACCATACTGCATTAATTACTACAGCTTTAAAACATAATTTGAAATCAGAAAGTAAGGGCCAGGCGCAGTGGCTCGGGCCTGAAATCCCAACACTTTGGGAGGCTAAGGCAGGCGGATCATCTGAGGCTACTCAGGAGGCTCAGGCAGGAGAATCACTCAAACCTGAGAGGCGGAGGTTGCAGTGAGCCGAGACCACACCACTGCAGTCCAGCCAGGACGACAGAGCGAGACTCCATTTCAAAAAAAAAAAAAAAAAAATGCCAGGCACAGTGGCTCACGCCTGTAATCCTAGCACTTTGGGAGGCCAAGGTGGGAAGATCACTTGAGGTCAGGAGTTCAAAACAGGCCTGACCAACATGGTAAAACCCCGTCTCTACTAAAAATACAAAAAAAGTTAGCCAGGCATGATGGCAGGCATTTGTAATCCCAGCTACTTGGGAGGCTGAGGCAGGAGAATTGCTTGAACCTGGGAGGAGGAGGTTGCAGTGAGCTGAGATCGCACCACTGCACTGCAGCCTGGGTTACAGAGTGAGACTCCGTCTCCAAAAAAAAAAGAAAGTAATGTGCTTCCAGCCTTACTACTCTTGCTAAAATTTGCTTTGGCTATTCAAGGCCTTTTGAAGTTGCATATGAATTTTAGGATTTGTTTTATGTCTGTGAAAAATGTCATTGGTATTTTCATAGGATTCACACAGAATCTGTAGATCATTTTGGGTACATGGACTTAATTATAATGGTATTAACACTTCTAATCCGTGAACATACGATATTGTCCCATTTCTTTGTATCTTCTTCAATATATCTTATATATTTTATAGTTTTCTGCGTGCAAATCTTTTACTTTCTTGGTTAAATTTATTCTTAAACAGTTCATTTCTTTTCATGCTACTCTAAATGTTTTCTTCTTCACAGTTATTGTTAGTGTGTAGAAACACAACTGATTTGGGGATGTTGATTTTGTAACCTGCAACTTTACTGAATTCATTTATTAGTTCTAAGAGTTTTGGGAGTGGCACCATTCTATATTTGATGGGGGTCGGGGAGGCATCTTTAGGGTTTTCTATATATGAGCTCATGTCATCTAGAAACACATGATTTTACTTCTTCTATTCTGATTTGGATACCTTTAATTTCTTTTTCTTGACTAATTGCTTGGCTACTACATTGGACTTCTGGTACGACATTGAATAGAACTGTTAAGAGTAGGCATCCTGGTCTTTTTCCTGTTATTAGAGAAAAAGTCTTCAACTTTTCACCACTGAGTGTAGTGTTAGCTGTAGGCTAATATGGCCTTTTTACATGGGGAAAATTCCTTGTATACCTAATTTGTTGTACGTTTTTACTATGAAAAGATTTTGAATGCTGCAAAATGCTGTTTCTGCATCTATTGAAATGATCATATGATTATTGTCCTTCAAAATGGTAATAGTGAGCCTGGCACAGTGGCTCATGCCTGTAATCATAGCACTTTGGGAGGCTGAGGTGGTGTATCACCTGAGGTCAGGAGTTCAAGACCAGCCTGGTCAACATGGAGAAACTGTATCTCCACTAAAAATACAAAAATTAGCCAGGCGTAGTGGCAGGTGCCTGTAATTCCAGCTACTCAGGAGGCTAAGGCAGGAGAATTGCTTGAACCCAGGAGGCAGAGGCTGCAGTGAGCCGAGATTGCACCACTGCACTCCAGCATGGGCAACAGAGTGACAATCCATCTCAAAAAAAAAATGGTAATAGTAAGTCCTTACATATAAATAATTACTTTGAATATATATATTTAAGTGTAAATGGATTAAATCTCCAACAGAAACATGTCAAGTGGCTGAATGGTTTTTTTTTTAAGAACCCAACTACATACTGCCCACAAAAGACTCACATAAACTTTAAGAACACACAGGCCAGGTGTGGTAGCTCATGCCTGTAATCCCAGCACTTTGGGAGGCCGTGGTGGGTGGATCACGAGGTCAAGAGATTGAGACCATCCTGGCCAACATGGTGAAACCCTGTGTCTACTAAAAATACAAAAATTAGCTCGGTGTGGTGGTGCACACCTGTAGTCCCAGCTACTCGGGAGGCTGACACAGGAGAATCACTTGAACCCTGGAGGCAGAAGTTGCAGTGATCCGAGATCGCACCACTGCACTCCAGCCTGGAACACACAAAAGCTAAAAGTGAAGGGATGGAAAAAGATACTCCATGCAAACCAAAACCAAAAGAAGGCACGAGTGGCTATACTTATATAAGATAAGAGAGATTTCAAGTTTTTAGCTGTCTCATGAGACAAAGAAGGTCATTATATAATTATAAAGGGGTCAATCCATCAAGAGGTTATAACAATTTTAAATAATATGCATCGAGATAAGACTACCTAAATACATATAGCAGCTACTAATAGATCTGAATCGAGTGACAGACAGCAATACAATAATAACCCATGTACAGTAATACCCCATTTACAATAGACAGTTCATCTAGACAACAAATGAATATGGAAACATTGGACTTGAACAATACTTTAGGCCAAATGGACCTAATAGACATATACAAAACATTCCACTCAACAGCAGCAGAACATACATTCTTCTTGAGTGCACATGAAATATTTCCCATGATAGCTCATGTGTTAGGCCACAAAACATGTCTTAATATACTTAAGAAGACTGAAGTCATATCAAGCATATTTTCCAATGACAATAATTTGAAACTAGAAATCAATGACAGGAGAAAAACTGGAAAAATTCACAAATATGTAGAAATTAACACACTCCTAAACAAATGATGAGTCAAAAAAGAAATCCAAAGGGAAATCAGAAAGTATCTCGAGACAAACAAAAATGGAAATACAACATACTAAAACTCATGAAATGCAGCAAAAGCAGTTCTAAGTGGCAAGTTTATTGCAATAGATGTCTTCTTAAAAAAAAAATGATCTCAAATAAATAACCTAATGTGATACATCAAAGAACTAGAAAAATAACAAATTAAGCCAATAGTTAATAGAATGAAGAAAATTACAAAGAGCAGAAATAAATAATAGAGATTAGAAAAACAATAGAAAAGGTTAACAAAACTAAAAGTTTTCTGAAAAGATAAAATCAGCAAATCTTTAGCTGGATTAAGAAAAAAGAGAGAGAAGGCCCAAATAACCTCAGTAAAGAAAAATGAGACATTACAACTGATACCATAGAAATAAAAAAAAAAAGATAATAAGAAATACCACAAAAAAAATTACATTCTAACAAACTGAACAACCTAGAAGAAAATGAGTTAACAACCTAACAAGACTGAAGAAATAAAAAATCTGAAAAGACCAATAATGACCAAGAAGAGTCAATAAATAATTTTTTAAAATCCTGTCAAAGAAATGCCCAAGACTTCCTGACTTCATGGCTGAATTCTACCAAATATTTAAAGAAGAACTAATATAATCCTTCTCAAACTCTTCCAAAATCTTGAAGAGGAATAAATACTTCCAAACTATTTTACAAGTCATCATCAATCATCCTGATACAAAGTCAGACATGGACATCCCAAGAAAAGAAAATTACAGGCCAATATCCCTGATGAATATAGATGTAAAAATCTTCAACACAATACTAGCAAAACAAACTTAACAGTAGATTAAAGGGATCATTCACTATGATCAAGTGGAATTTATCCCTAGAGTATAAGGATGAATCAGCAAATCAATAAATGTTGTGCATCATATTAGCAGAATGAAAGATAAAACCATATGATCATCTCATAAGACGTAGAAAAAGCATTCGACAAAATTCAACATCCTTTCATAATAAGACCTATCAATAAATAGGTATAAAAGGAATGTACCTTAATATAATAAAATCCATATATCAGAACCCCATAGCTAACATTATTATACTCAACAGTGAAAAGTTTAAAACTTTTCCTGTAAGATCAAAAACAAGGATACCCACTCTCACCAATTCTATTCAACATAGTACTAGAAGTCCATGCCAGGGCAATTAGTCAAGGAAAACAAATAAAATGTATCAAAATAGAAAAAGAATAAGTAAAATCATATTTGTTTCCAGATGATATACTCTCCTATAGAGAAAACTCTAAAGATGCCCCCAAAAACTTGCAGAACAAATGAATCCAACAAAGTGGCAGGATACAAAAACCAATATACAAAAATCAGTTGTGTTTCTATAAATTAACAACAAACTATCTAAAAAAGAAATCAAGAAAACAATCCCATTTATAATAGCATAAAAAGAAATAAAATACTTGGGAATACACTTAATCAAAGAAGTGAAAGATCTGTTACACTGAAAACTGTAAGACTTGTTGAAATAAATTGAAGAACACACAAAGAATTGAAAATACATCCCATATTCATGAGTTGAAACAATATTGTTAAAATGTTCATGCTACCCAAAATAACCTACAGTTTCAATGTAATCCCTAGGAAAATTTCAATGACATTTTTCACAGAAATAAAAATAGATCCTAAAATTCATATGGGAACACAAAAGATCCTGAGTAGCCAAAGCAATCATGAGCAAAAAGAACAAAGGTGGAGGCATCACACTATCTCAAAATCTACTACACAAAGCTATAGTAATCAAAACTGCATGACCCTAGCATCAAAACAGATATAGCCAAAAAGATGGCCAAATAGGAACAGCTCCAGTCTGCAGCTCCCAGCGAGATTGACACAGAAGGCAGATGATTCCTGCATTTCCAACTGAGGTACCCAGTACATGTCACTGGGACTGGTTAGACAGTGGGTGCAACCCACAGAGGATAAACCAAAGCAGGGTGGGATGTCACCTCACCTGGGAAGTGCAAGGGGTCAGGGGATTTCCCTTCCCTAGCCAAGGGAAGCTGTGAGAGACTCTACTGGGAGAAATGGTGCATTCTGGCCCAGACAATGCACTTTTCCCATGGTCTTTGCCACCAGCAGACCAGGATATTCTCTTGGTGCCTGGCTGAGCAGGTCCCAACCTCATGGAGCCCAGCAAGCTAAGATCCACTGGCTTGAAATTCTCTCTGCTAGCACAGCAGTCTGAGGTCAACCTGGGACACTCGAGTTTGGTAAAGGGAGGGGTATCCACCATTGCTGAGGCTTGAGTAGGTGGTTTTTTGTTTTTTGTTTTTTGTTTTTTTGAGATGGAGTCTCGCTCTGTCGCCCAGGCTGGAGTGCAGTGGCCAGATCTCAGCTCACTGCAAGCTCCGCCTCCCGCGTTTATGCCACTCTCCTGTCTCAGCCTCCCGACTAGCTGGGACTACAGGCACCCACCACCTCGTCTGGCTAGTTTTTTTTGTATTTTTTAGTAGAGACGGGGTTTCACCGTGTTAGCCAGGATGGTCTCGATCTGACCTCGTGATCCGCCTGTCTCAGCCTCCCAAAGTGCTGGGATTACAGGCTTGAGAGTAGGTGGTTTTACCTTTCAGTGTAAACAAAGCTCCAGGAAGTTCGAACTGGGTGGAGCCCACCACAGCTCCCTGGGACACAGCACCTAGGTGAAGGAGAGGCTTTGGGTGCAGCTTCAGCAGACCTAAACATCCCTGCCTGACAGCTCCGAAGAGAGCAGCAATTCTCCCAGCAAAGTGTTCAAGATCTGATAATGGACAGACTGCCTTCTCAAGTGGGTCCCTGACCATTCATGTATCCAGACTGAGAGATACCTCCCAGTAGGGGCCGACAGACACCTCATACAGGAGAGCTCTGGCTGGCATCTGGCTGGTGCCCCTTTGGGATAAAGCTTCCAGAGGCAGGAACAGGCAGCAATCTTTGTTCTACAGTCTCCACTGGTGATACCCAGGCAAACAGGGTTTGGAGTGGACCTCCAGCAAACTCCAGCAGACCTGCAGCAGAGGGGCCTATTAGAAGGAACACTAACAAACAGAAAGGAATAGTGATGTTGATACCAACATCAAAGACCAAAGGTAGATAAATCCACGAAGATGGGGAGCAACCAGTGCAAAAAGGCTGAAAATTCCAAAAACCAGAACACCTCTTCTCCTCCAAAGGATCACAACTCCTCGACAGCAAGGGAACAAAACTGGACGGAGAATCAGTTTGACGACTTGACAGAAGTATGCTTCAAAAGATGGGTAATAACAAACTCCTGTGAGCTAAAGAAGCATGTTCTAACCCAATGCCAGGAAGCTAAGAACCTTGAAAAAAAGTTACAGGAATTGCTCACTAGAATACCATAGGGAGTGGGGGGGGGGGGGGGGGGGGGGGTGGGGTGGGGGTGGGGGGGGGGGGGGTGGGGGGGGGGGGGGGGGCAGTTTAGAGAAGAACAAAAATGACCTGATGGAACTGAAAAACACAGCACGAGAACTTTGTGAAACACACACAAGTATCAATAGCCAAACTGATCAAGCAGAAGAAAGGATATCAGAGACTGAAGACCAATTCAATGAAATAAAGTGAGAAGACAAGATTAGACAAAATACAAGTGAAAAGAAACAAACAAAACCTCCAAGAAATATGGGACTATGTAAAAAGACCAAATCTACATTTGATTTGTGTACCTGAAAGTGACAGGGAGAATGGAACCAAGTTGGAAAACACTCTTCAGGATATTATGCAGGAGAACTACCCCAACCTAACAAGGCAGGCCAACATTCAAATTCAGGAGATACAGAGAATACCACAAAGATATTCCTCAAGAAGAGCAACCCCAAGACACATAATTGTCACATTCACCAAAGTTGAAATAAAAAAAAAAATGTTAAGGACAGCCAGAGAGAAAAGGCGGGTTACCCACAAAGGGAAGCCCATCAGACTAACAGCAGATCTCTCAGCAGAAAATCTACAAGCCAGAAGAGAGTGGGGGCTGATATTCAACATTCTTAAAGAAAAGAATTTTCAACCCAGAATTTCATATCCAGCCAAACTAAGCTTCCTAAGCGAAGGAGAAATAAAATCCTTTACAGACAAGTAGATGCTGAGAAATTTTGTCACCACTAGGCCTGCCTTTACAAGAGCTCCTAAAGGAAGCACTAAACATGGAAAGGAACAACCGGTACCAGCCACTGCAAAAACATACCAAACTGTAAAGACCATCGATGCTATGAAGAAACTGCATCAACTAACGGGCATAATAACCAGCTAGCATCATAATGGCAGGATGAAATTCACACATATCAATATTAATCTTAAATGTAAATGAGCTAAATGCCCCAATTAAAAGACACAGACTGGCAAATTGGACAAAGTCAAGACCCATCGGTGTGCAGGAGACCCATCTCACGTGCAAAGACACACATAGGCTCAAAATAAAGGGATGGAGAAAGATTTATCAAGCAAATGGAAAGAAACAAAAGCAGGGGTTGTAATCCTAGTCTCTGATAAAACAGACTTTAAACCAGCAGAGATCAAAAGAGACAAAGAAGGGCATTACATAATCATAAAGGGATCAATGCAACAAGGAGAGATAACTATCCTAAATATATATCCACTTAATACAAGAGCACCCAGATTCATAAAGAAAGTCCTTAAAGACCTACAAAGAGACTTAGACTCCCACACAATAATAGTGGGAAACTTTAACATCCCACTGTCAATATTAGACAAATCAACGAGACAGAAAATTAACAAGGATATCCAGGACTTGAACTCAGCTCTAGACCAAGCAGACCTAATAGACATCTACAGAACTCTCCACCCCAAATTGACAGAATATACATTCTTCTCAACACCACATCGCACTTATTCTACAATTGACCACATAATTGGAAGTAAAATACTCCTCAGCAAATGCAAGAGAACAGAAATCATAACAAACAGTCTCTCAGACCACAGTGCAATCAAATTAGAACTCAGGATTAAGAAACTCACTCAAAACCACACAACTATATGGAAACTGAACAACCTACTCCTGAATGACTACTGGATAAATAATGAAATGAAGGCAGGAATAAAGATGTTCTTTGAAACCAATGAGAATAAAGACACAACATACCAGAATCTCTGGGACACATTTAAAGCAGTGTGTAGAGAGAAATTTATAGCACTAAATGCCCACAAGAGAAAGCAGGAAAGATCTAAAATTGACACTCTAACATCACAACTAAAAGAACAAGAGAAGCAAGAGCAAGTAAATTCAAAAGCTGGCAGAAGAAAAGAAATAACTTAGACCAGAGCAGAACTAAAGGAGACAGAGACACAAAAACTCTTCAAAAAATCAATGAATTCAGGAACTGGTTTTTTGAAGAGATCAACAAAATTGATAGACTGCTAGCCAGATTAATAAAGAAGACAAGGCAGAAAAATCAAACAGATGCAATAAAAAATGATAAAGGATAAAAAATGATATCACCACTGATCCCACAGAAATACAAACTATCATCAGAGAATACTATAAACACCTCTACAGAAATAAATTAGAAAATCTAAAAGAAATGGATAAATTCCAGGACACATACACCCTCCCAAGACTAAACCAGGAAGAAGTCAAATCCCTGAATAGACCAAATAAAAGTTCTGAAATGGAGGCAGTAATTAATAGCCTACCAACCAAAAAATGTCCAGGACCAGACAGATTCACCGCCAAATTCTACCAGAGGTACAAAGAGGAGCTGGTACCATTCCTTCTGAAACTATTCCAAACAATAGAAAAAGAGAGAATCCTCCCTAACTCATTTTATGAGGCCAGCATCTTCCTGATACCTGGCAGAGACACAACAAAAAAAAGAAAATTTTAGGCCCATATGCCTGATGAACATCGATGAAAAAATCCTCAATAAAATACTGATAAACTGAATCCAGAAGCACATCAAAAAGCTTGTCCACCACGATCAATTCGGCTTCATTCCTGGGATGCAAGGTTGGTTCAATATACATAAATCAATATGCATACTCCATCACATAAACAGAATCAATGACAAAAACCACATGATTATGTCAATAGATGCAGAAAAGACTTTCGACAAAATTCAACAGCCTTTAATGCTAAAAACTCTCAATAAATTAAGTATTGATGGAACGTATCTCAAAATAATAAGAGCCATTTATGACAAACCCACAGCCAATCTCATACTGAATGGGCAAAAACTGGAAGTATTCCCTTTGAAAACTGGCATGAGACAAGTATGACCTCTCTCACTACTCCTATTCAACACAGTATTGGAAGTTCTGGCCAGGGCAATCAGGCAAGAGAAAGAAATAAAGTGTATTCAATTAGGAAAAGAGGAAGTCAAATTGTCTGTCTTTGCAGATGACATGATTGTTTATTTAGAAAACCCCATCGTCTCAGCCCAAAATCTCCTTGAGCTGATAAGCAATTTCAGCAAAGTCTCAAGATACAAAATCAATGTGCAAAAATCACAAGCATTCCTATACACCAAGAACAGACAGAGAGCCAAATCATGAGTGAACTCCCATTCACAATTGCTACAAGGAGAATAAAATACCTAGGAATCCAACTTACAAGGGATGTGAAGAACCTCTTCAAGGAGAACTACAAACCACTGCTCAAGGAAATAAGAGAGGAAACAAACAAATCGAAAAACATTCCATGCTCATGGATAGGAAGAATCAGTATCATGAAAACAGTCATACTGCCCAAAGTAATTTATAGATTCAATGCTATCCCCATCAAGCTACTATTGACTTTCTTCACAGAATTAGAAAAAAAGACTTTAAATTTCATATGGAACCAAAAAAGTGCCTTCATAGTCAAGATAATCCTAAGCAACAAGAACAAGGCTGGAGAAATCACGCTACCTGACTTCAAACTATACTACAAGGCTATAGTAACCAAAACAGCATCGTACGTACCAAAACAGAGATATAGACCAATGGAACAGAACAGGGGCCTCAGAAATAACACCACACATCTACAACCATCTGATCTTTGACAAACCTGACAAAAACAAGCAGTGGGGAAAAGATTTCCTATTTAATAAATGGTGTTGGGAAAACTGGCAAACCATATGCAGAAAGCTGAAACTGGATCCCTTCCTTACACCTTATACAAAAATTAACCCAAGATGGATTAGACACTTAAACGTAAGACTGAAAACCATAAAAACCTTAGAAGACAACCTAGGCAATACCATTCAGGACATAGGCATGGGCAAAGACTTCATGTCTAAAACACCAAAAGCAATGGCAACAAAAGCCAAAATTGACAAATGGGATCTAATTAAACTAAAGAGCTTCTGCACAGCAAAAGAAACTATCATTAGGGTGAACAGGTAACCTACAGAATGGGAGAAAATTTTTGCAGTCTATCCATTTTACAAAGGGCTAATATCCAGAATCTACAAAGAATTTAAACAAATTTACAAGGAAAAAAAACCCCATCAAAAAGTGGGTGAAGAATAGGAACAGATACTTCTCAAGACATTTATGCAGCCAACAAACTTATAAATATATGCTCATCATCACTGGTTATTAGAGAAACGCAAATTAAAACCACAATGAGATACCATCTCACGCCAGTTAGAATGGCAATCATTAAAAAGTCAGGAAACAACAGATGCTGGAGACGATGCGGAGAAATAGGAACACTTTTACACTGTTGGTGGGAGTGTAAACTAGTTCAACCATTACAGAAGACAGTGTGGTGATTCCTCAAGAATCTAGAACTAGAAATACCATTTGACCCAGCAATCCCATTACTGGGTATATACCCAAAGAATTATAAATCGTTCTACTATTAAAACACATGCACACATATGTTATTGCAGCACTGTTCACAATGGCAAAGACTTGGAACCAACCCAAATGCCCATCAGTGATACACTGGATAAAGAAAATGTGGTACATATACACCATGGAATACTATGCAGCCATAAAAAAGGATGAGATCATGTCCTTTGCAGGGACATGGATGAAGCTGGAAACCATCATTCTCAGCAAACTAGCCCAAGAACAGAAAACCAAACACCACATGTTCTCACTCATAAGTGGGAGTTGAACAATGAGAATACATGGACACAGGGAGGGGAACATCACACACCAGGGCCTATCACGGGGTGGGGGAGAAATACCTAATGTAGATGACAGGTTGATGGGTGCAGCAAACCACCATGGCACATGTATACCTATGTGACAAACCTGCACGTTCTGAACATGTACCCCAGAACTTAAAGTACAATTTAAAAAATGGAAAAAAAAAAAAAAAAAAAAAAAACAGACATAGCCAATGGAACAGAAGAGAGAGCCCAGAAATAAATTCACATATATATGGTCAACTGATCTTTGACAAATGTCCAAAAACACATAATTAGGAAAAGAATGTCTCTTCAATAAATTGTGTTGGACAGACTGCAGAAGAATGAAAATAGGTCCTTATCTTACCCCATATACAAAAATAGACCCAAAATGAATTAAAAACTTAAATGTAAAACCTGAAACTGTAAAACTACTTGAAGAAAACAGGGTGAAAACTTCTCGACATTGGTCTTGGAAAAGATTTTTTTTATATGACCCCAAAAGCACGGGTAACAAAAGCAAAAATAGACAAATGGGACTGCATCAAGTTAAATAGTTTCTTCAGAGCAAAGGAAACAATCGATGGAATGAAGATACAACCTATGTAATGGGAGAAAATATTTGCAAACCATACATCTGATAAGAGTTTAATATCCAAGATGTAAAAGGAGCTCAACTCAACTACAAGAAAACAAATAACCCCATTTAAAAATGGACAAATGGCTTGATATTTCTCAAAAAAAGATATATGAATGGTCAACAGGGTATATGAAAAAAATGTTCAACATCACTAATCATCAAGGAAAAGTAAATTTAAACCACCAGGTAATATTACCTCACACCTGTTATCAAAAAAATGGCTACTATCAAAAAGAAAAAATATAAGTACTGGCAAGAATGTGGAGAAAAGGGAACTCTTACACAATGTTAGTGAGAATGTAAATTAGTACAGCTTTATGGAAAACAGTATGGAGATTCTTCAAAAAATAAAAAATAAAAATAGAACTACCATATGACCAAGCAATTCCACTTCTCAGTATACATCTAAAGGAAATGGGATAAATCATGTTGAGTAGATACCTATACTCCCATGTTCACTGCAGTATTATTCACAATATCTACAATATGGAATCAACCTAAGTGTCCCTAAATGTAAAAATAGATAAAGATACAAATAAAGAACATGTGAAAGATATATATATATCTCTTATCCAGCCTTAAAAAAGAAGGAAATCCTGTCATCTGTAACAACACGGATGAAACTGAAGGACATTACGCTAAGAAGTCAGGTACAGAAAGACAATTACTGCATGATCTCACTTATATGTAGAACCAGAAAAAGTCAAACTCAAGGAAATAGAGAACAGAATGCAGGTTACCAGAGGCTGGGGTTGGAAAAAAATGGGGAGATATTAGTCAAAGGGTACAAAATTGCAGCTAGACAAAGGGAAAGTTTCTAAGAGAGTAGTTTTTAAGTGTTTTCACCAGAAAAAAAAGATATATATGTGAGGATTTGGGGTCTGTTACATAGCTTGATTTAGCCATTCCAAAAAGTATGCACACAGAAAAACATCACATTTTATACCATAAATATATATAATTTTGCCAATAAAAAAAAAAAAAAACATTTTTTCATGTGTCTGTTGGCTGTATGAATGTCTTCTTTTGAGAAATGTCTGTTCATATCCTTTGCCCACTTTTTGATGGGGTTGTTTGTTTTTTCTTGTAAATTTGTTTGAGTTCTTTGTAGGTTCTGGATATTAGCCCTTTGTCAGATGAGTAGATTGCAAAACTTTTCTCCCATTCTGTAGGTTGCCTGTTCACTCTGATGGTAGTTTCTTTTGCTGTGCAGAAGCTCTTTAGTTTAATTAGATCCCATTTGTCAATTTTGGCTTTTGTTGCCATTGCTTTTGGTGTTTTAGACATGAAGTCTTTGCCCATGCCTATGTCCTGAATGGTATTACCTAGGTTTTCTTCTAGGGTTTTTATGGTATTAGATCTAACATTTAGGTCTCTAATCCATCTTGAATTAATTTTCGCATAAAGAGTAAGGAAAGGATCCAGTTTCAGTGTTTTACATTGTTGGTGGGATTGTAAACTAGTTCAACCATTATGGAAAACAGTATGGCGATTCCTCAAGGATCTAGAACTAGAAGTACCATATGACCCAGCCATCCCATTACTGGGTATATACCCAAACGATTATAAATCATGCTGCTATAAAGACACATGCATACGTATGTTTATTGCGGCACTATTCACAATAGCAAAGACTTGGAATCAACCCAAATGTCCATCAGTGACAGACTGGATTAAGAAAATGTGGCACATATACACCATGGAATACTATGCAGCCATAAAAAAGAATGAGTTTGTGTCCTTTGTAGGGACATGGATGCAGCTGGAAACCATCATTCTCAGCAAACTACCGCAAAAACAGAAAACCAAACACCGCGTGTTCTCACTCATAGGTGGGAACTGAACAATCAGATCACTTGGACTCGGGAAGGGGAACATCACACACCAGGGCCTATCATGGGGAGCGGGGAGGGAGGAGGGATTGCACTGGGAGTTATACCTGATGTAAATGACGAGTTGATGGGTGCTGACGAGTTGATGGGTGCAGCACACCAACATGGCACAAGTATACATATGTAACAAACCTGCATGTTATGCACATGTATCCTAGAACTTAAAGTATAATAATAATAATAATAATAAATTTTAAAAAAATAAAACATTTATTTTAAAAAGAAATTATATGAGTTTACAGGTGAAAAAATATTCACAAACTACATTTTGTATCATTGTAACTTTTAATTTTTTACCTATGGAAAAATACATATAACATAAAATTTACCATCTTAACTATTTTAAGTGTATAGTTCAGCAGTGTTAGGTAACTTTACACTATTTTACAACCAATCTCCAGAACTCTTCTCCTCATGTAAAACTGAAGCTTTGTGTGCATCAAACAATAACTCCCCATTTCCCCCTCCTGCACCCCCTGGCAAACATCATTCTGTCTTCTGTGTCTATGAATTTGACACTGGTCTAGATACCTCATCCAAGAGGAATAATTGCATTTGTCTTTTTTGTGGCTGGCTTATTATACTTAGCAGAATGTCCTCAGGGTTCATCCATGTTGTACCATGCATCAGAATTTCCTTTCTTTTTAAGACTCAATAATAATTTCATTGTATGTATATGCCACATTTTGTTTATCCATTTATTCATTGTTGCACGTGTGGGTTGCTTCCATCTTTTGGCTGCTGTGAATAATGCTGCAATGAACATGGATGTACAAATATCTCTTCAACACTCTTGTTTTCAATTTTGGGGTATACATGCCCAGAAGTGGAATTGCTGAATCATATGGTAATTCTGTTTTTAATTTTTTGAGAAACCAATATACTATTTTCCCATAGCACATATTTTACATTTCATTTTACATTCTCTATGTTTATAATTTTCCATTTAAACATTATATATACATAAAACCATAAAAATTGATATAAGAAATTCTAAATTTGTTGACAGAGGCATTATTTTCTTCTTTATGTTTTCAATATTTCTGCAATAAATACATACTAACTTTTATCAATAAGCATATTACATATGGAAAAATACAATTTTATCTGTCTTTTTTTTTAAATAGAAAAATAAAATGCAAAAATAAAAAATGCTTACCTCTCCAACATATTTGCCTGGTTTTCAAATACTTTCAACATGGTATTAAATCGATTAGTCATTGAATGAGCAGTTTCTATTATTTAAAAAGTCAAAAATGTTAAAGGTTTTATAAATAGCTGAAGTTATAGCTCTATGCTAAATACAACTGCTATAGATGTGAAAGCTAAAAAAACATAAAGAGTGGCTAGCAGGGCTACATGAGGCTACAGAATGCTTATGAGGAACATAGCTACTATTTTATTAAATACCTATTGTGTGCAAATCATCATGTTATATTGCATTCTCTTATTCTTAAAATAATCTAAAAAATAAGACACTGTCATAATTTTCAAATAAAGAAGTTCAGGCTCAGAGAGGTTACATAACTTGATCAATACGATATATCTAGTAAAAGACAACTGGATTAATGTCCAATATATGTGACCTTCTTATGATATGGCATATCAGAGGGACTCCAGGATATTAAAAGAGAACTGCTTTAGTTGATATTGCTAAGTCAATAAGGTCTATGGGAAGGATCCAGCTAACCTACTAAGCTTTACAACTGTATCAAAGAACCCAAAAGAGAACCCAAGATGCTACTTAAAGGAGAACCAACATAATAAGGATCTACAATAATCAATGAACTATTCGGGTAATACCACAAGACTCTTCAATCTTGTGACATAAAAAGTATATGACAGAAGACAGTACCTGCACTAACTTTTCTGCTAGATAAACAAGACATGACACAAAGAAAATATTAAATAACATAGAAGCATACAACAATTCCTAAACATTAATTATATTTTTTCTTTTTTTTTTTTGAGACAGAGTCTCGTTCTGTCACCCAGGCTGTAGTACAGTGGTGCAATCTCGGCTCACTGCAAGCTCCACCTCCCAGGTTCACGCCATTCTCCTGCCTCGGCCTCCCAAGTAGCTGGGACTACAGGTGCCCACCACCATGCCCAGCTAATTCTTTTGTATTTTTAGTAGAGGAGGGGTTTCACCATGTTAGCCAGGATGGTCTCAATCTCCTGACCTCATGATCAGCCCGTCTCGGCCTCCCAAAGTGCTGGGATTACAGGCGTAAGCCACTGCTCCCGGCCAAAATAAAATAATATTTTAAGAGTAATCTGATCATAGCATATGAGATAATTTTAAATTCTGCCCTAAATATGGTAAAGGACTACAAGGAACATCAACTCTTATTTCAGTTACAATTTGAAAATTCAGTCCCCAGAAAGAATAAAAAGCCATTAGAAAACAGTCCTGGGGAAAAAAAGGAAGAACACAAAATGACATTAGCAAGATGAGAAAGTAGCAGATAACAGTCTTCATCTCCCCCCTAAAAAAACAACCACTAGACAGCTATCCATGGATGAAAGTGGCCTTGGTAGGGCTCAAAGTCTCAAAGAAGCTGCAGCAAGATAGTAAAGCAGAAAAAAATGGAGAATAACCACACAGACAGGATAGCTGAGGAGATCAGCATACCAGAGACATCTGGAGACGGCAAGGAATGAGGAATAGTGCAGGAACCACAGGTCCCACCATGGTTCTAGTAGCCTGCTCTACAGAGAACACTGACAGCTCTCACCACTAACATAACTACTAACCACTGCCACCATTAAACCCCCAGATAAGAAAAATGTTGCTCCATCCACCACCAAGAAGGAGTCACTGTTTTGCCAACCCAGGACCAGAGCCACCATGCCCCAATTCCATGGGTGACCCAGACCACAGAGTCACAATCTTTCCATATGTACCCAGGCTCCAGCACTTGCTAGAAGGCTGCATAATGCACTCCCATGCCTCAGACACCAGAGCCACTTTCACTGAGGGCTAGCCCCATCCCCGGCCATACAGGCATGCTCACTCTGCACCAGCCTGCGCAATGAACCCTAGCTCTGCCACTCCTCTATGAATCCTATGCTCCAGGTATCTGAGCCACTGCCACAGTGAGCTAAGCCACAGCTCAATCCTGGAACCACTGTTGTTCTGCATGTGTTCACATTCCAGTCCACATCTCTGAGGCTGCACCATGCACATGTATAATATAGTCACCAGAGCCGCTGGCTTTACATGCTAGCCTTGCCCAGGGCCCTGAAGCTGCAGTCTCTCAGTACACATGCGGGCTGTAACCTCAGCTCTGCTGCAACTCTTTGAGACTCTGACTGCACATGCGTCAGACATCAGAGCTACCACCACAACAAGCTAGCCCACACCCAAGGCCCCAGAGCAACTGTTGCTCTCCAGGTGTGACCACATTCCAGAATGTGGCTCTGCAACCACTCAACAAGTGCCTGCATTCTAGACACCAGAACCATTAATGCAGCAGGGATATCCATATCACAGTCCTCAGAGCAGCAGTAGACTTGCACACACTAGCATCTGGACCTGAAAGCCACTGTCAATCCATACATACCTGTGCTCCCAGATCCAAGCTTCTTGACCACTCCACAGGTATCATGCATCAGACATTGGTACCATTGTCACTACAAGCACACCCACAAGCCAAACCCAGAACAAAGAGGTATCACCTCTGCCACAATTTCCCTTAGGGAAGTAAAAGAGATCAGAAGAATTCTGTCAGGCTTTGCCACTGTTGCAGATACCTATGGCCTTGGCCACTGCACACCGCTGAAATTTTTACCCACATCAACCACAGCCAAAAAAGCTACATGGACACTAAACTGCCACATCCTCACTGGATCCTGAATTGCCACATCCCACCCAGCTAGTGTACTCACAACCACCCCATAGGTGAAGATCTTTTCATATAAAACTAGTCCATAAAGTCTAGAAGCAGTGACTCTATCAATATCTGATAAAATATTCAAATACTAGTTTTAAGGAAGCTCAGTAAGTTATAAAAAAACACCGATAGACAACAAAAATCAGAAAAACAACACACTAACAAAATGAGAAGTTTAGCAGAATGATGGAAATCATAAAGAAAAACCAAACAGAAATTCTGCTGCCAAAGAATATAATTAATACAATTAAAATTACAAAAGATAAGTCAAAAAATATGTCAACTATATAATTCATCAAGGAGAAGAAAGAATCTGTAAACTTAAAGAACGTTATTTGAAAATATACAGTTAGGAAAAAAAGAATAAAGAATACAAAGGAATTTTAAAGGCTATTACCTATTGGAAACAATGTTCACTATTCAGGTGATGGGTACACTAAAAGCCCAGACTTCACCACGACACAACATATACATGTAAGAAATCTGAAGTTATCTCCTCTAAATATACAAAAATTTAAATTTTTTAATTCTGAAAAATAAAATAAATAAATAAAGCCTACAGGATTTATGGGACAGCATCAAGAGTGTTATCATTTACATTATAGGAATTAAAAAAGAAGAAGAGAAAAAGGGGGAAAAGCTTATATGAAGAAATAATGGCTCAAAATGTCCTGAATATGGGGAAGGATATAAACATTCAGAAAGATAAAAAGTCTCCAAACAGGTACAACCCAAAAGAATATTTCACCAAAACATATTATAACCAAACCATCAAAAATTAAAAACAAAAAGAGAATCCTGAAAGCAAGAGAGAAAAGAGCTTTCTCACACAGAGAGAATCCCCACAGGGCTACAGCAGTTTTCTCAGTGAAAATTTTGCAGTCTAAGAGAGAGTAAGAAGATATTTTCAAAGTTCTTCAAGAAAAAAAGCTGCCAACCAAGAATACTTTCCCCAAAAAAGTTAGTCTAAAAAATGAAGGAGTGATACTTTCTCTGACAAACAAAAGCTCAGAGAGTTCATCATCATCAGGCTTGCCTTACAGAAATGATAAAGGGAGCTCTTCAATCTGAAATGAAAGGACACTAAGTAGTAACACAAATACATATGAAAGTATAAAACTCACTGGTTAAAGTATGTATATAGTAAAATTACATACTATAATATTGTAACAGTAGTCTGTAAATCACTTATGTCTACAGAATAAAGGGTAAAAGACAAACAAAACACCTATAGCTACAATAATTTCCTAAGGTGTACACAATATAAAATATGTGAATTATGACATCAAAAACATAAAATGCTTAGAGGGGAGTAAAAGTATATCAACAAATCACAAAAGAAGATAGCAAACAGGGAATAAAAGAACAAAGGATCTACGAAACAGCTAAAAAGCAATTAACAGAATGGCAATAGTAAGTCCTTATTTATTAAAGGTAACTTAAAAGTAAATGGATCAAATTATTCAATTCAAAGACATAGAAAGGCTGAATAAATTAAAAAACAAGACTACATGCTGCTTACTCACAGAATAAAAGTGAAGGGATGTAAATAGGCATTCCATGCAATTAGAAACCAATAAATGAGCAGGTGTGGCTAAACTTACATCAGACCAGATACTTTGAGTCAAAAACAGTCACAAGAGACAAAGAAGGTTATTTTATAATGAAAAAAGCTCAAGAGAATATAACAAATATATACACACCCAACACTGCAATACCTAAATATATAAAGCAAATATTAATAAATCTGAAGAAAGAGATAGACAGCAATACCATAATAGCAGAGGCCTTCAGTATTCTACATTCAATAATGAACAAATCATCCAGACAGAAAACAAATAAGGAAGCCTTACATTTTAACTACACTTTACACCAATGGACCTAACAAACATATACGAGATATTTCATTCAACAGCAGGAGAATATAGAACTTTCTCAAGTGCAAATGGAATATTCTAAAGGACAGATCTTGAGGCCAGTAAGTCTTATAAAATTTAAGGAGGCTAAAATCATATCAGGTATTTCCCAATCACAGTGGCATGAAACTAGAAATAAATAACAGAAGAAAAATTGAAAGATTTACAAATATGTGGAAATTAACATACTCCTGAACAATGGGTCAAAAAGAAATTCAAAAAGAAATCAAAAAATATCTCACAACACACAAAAATGGAAACATACCAAAATTTATGTGATGCAGCAAAAGCAGTTATTAAAAGGGAGATTATAGCAATAAAAATCTACATTAAAGCTGGGTACAGTGTCCCACACTTGCAATATCAGCTACTAAGGAGGCTAAGTGAGAGAATCACTTAAGGCGAGGAGTTTGAGGTTGGAGTGAGTTATGATCATACCACTGTACTCCAGCCTGGACAACAGAGCAAGACCCTGTCTCCAAATAAATAAATAAACAAAGTATACATTAAAAAAAGAAAAAAAGAGCTCCAATAATGTAATGTCACACTTCAAGGAACTAGAAAAAGAACAAACTGAGCCCAAGTTAGTAAAAGGAAGGAAATAAAAGATTAGAGCAGAAGTACATAAAATAGAGACTAGAAAAATCATAGAAAAGTTCAACAAAACTAAGAGTTGGTTTTTTGAAAAGATAAACATAATTGACAAGACTTTAGCTAGACTAAGAAAACAGAGCAAGACTCAAGTAACATCGGAAAAGAAAGAAGAGACATAATAACAGATACCACAAAAATACAAAGGATAAAGACTACTGTGAACATTTATACACCCACAAATTAGATACCTTAAAATAACTGGATAATTCATAGACACATACAACCCACCAAGACTAAATCATGAAAAAACAGAAAGTCTGAACAGACTAGTAATTAGTAAGAAGACTGACTCAGTGATAAAATCCCCCATTTTAAAATAAAAAAGAAAAAACCAGGACCTGATGGTTTTATGGCCTAATTCTACCCAACATTTAAAGAACTAGTAGAATCCTTCTCGAATTCTTCCAAAATCTTGAAGAGGAAGTAGTACTTCTGAACTATTTTACAAGGTTAGTATTACCCTAATACCAAAGCCAGACAAAGACACTATGAGAAAAGAAAACACAGTCCAACATCTCTGATGAATATGGATACAAATATCTTTAACAAAATACTAGCAAACTGAATTTACAGCACATTAAAAGAATCATTCACTATGACCAAGTGGGACTTATCCCTGGGGCGCAAAGATGATTCAAATATGCAAATAAATGTGATATACCATATTAATAGAATAAAATACAAAAATCATATGATCATCTCAATATATGGGAAAAAGCATTTGAAAAAATTCAACATTCTTTCCTGACAAAAATAACAAATTAGATACAGAAGGAATGTACCTCAAAACAATAATGGCCAACTATCACAAGCCCACAGCTACACAGTCAACAGTGAAAAGTTGGAAGATTTTCCTCTAAGATGAAGAACAAGATAAAGATGCTCATTCTTGCCACTTCTATTCAACATAGTGCTGGAATTCCTAGCTAGAGCAATTAAGCAAGGAAAGAAATAAAAGGTATCCAAATAGGAAAGCAAGAAATAAAATTATTACTATTTGCAAAAAAGAAAGAGGGACCATTACTACTGACCACATGGGCATAAAGGGACAATAAACAAATACTATAAATAATTTATGCTAATGAATTTGATAATTTAAATTATATGGACAAATTCTTGGAAATTCACAATCTACCAAAACTCACAAAGGAGAAATTGATATTATGAATAGGCATATATAAAAGAAATTGAATCAATAATTAATAACCTTCCAAAACAGCAGGTACTATGCTCAGATGGTTTCACTTGGCAAATTCTACCAAACATTTAACTAAGAAATTATGCTAATTCTTTATGATCTCTTCCAGAAAATAGAAACATAGGGAACATTTCCTGACTCGTTCTATGAGGCCAGTATCACTCCAATACCAAAGCCGGACAAAGACATCACAAGAAAAGAAAACTATAGATGAATATCTTTCATGAATACATGTATGAAAATCCTCAACAAAACATTAGCAAATCACATACATAAATGTATAGAAAGAACTACACAACACAACCAAATGGGTTATTCCAGGTATGTAAGGCTGGTCCAATAATCAAAAATCAATTAATGTAATCTACATGCTAAAGAAGAAAAATCATATGATCATATCAATAAATGCAGAAAAAGTATTTGACAAAATCTAACACCTATCCATAATTTTAAAAAACTCTTTGTAAATTATAAATAAAATAGAAGTAAGCTTCCTCAGTTTGATAAAAAAAAATCTACAAAAAGTTTACAGCTAACATCATACTTAATAGTGAAATCCTAAATGCTTCCTCCCTAAGATCAGGAAGAAGGTAAGCATGCCCATTTTCACCATGCTATTTAACATCATACTGGAAGTCCTAGCTAATGCAATAATGTAAGAAAAGAAAATCAGAAGGAATAAGTAGCACTGTCTGTTAGATAATGTGACTGTCTCTATAGAAAATCTCAAAGAATCACCAATATCCAGTAATAAACAATTATTGCAAATGTATAGGACACAAAAGTTAATTGCAATTGCTTTCCTATATACCAGAAACGAACTATTTGAATTTTAAATTATAGATATTAACACAATTTATAGTAGCACTGAAATTTCAACACTTCAGTGTAAATCTAAAAGAAAATATGTACAAGATCTATATGAGGAAAAGTTCATTACTCTGATGAAAGAAAGCAAGTAAGATCTAAATAAATGGAGAGAGATTTCATGTTCATAGAATGAAAGATACAATATTGTTAAGATACAAGTTCTTGTCCATTTAATCCATAGATTCAATGCAATCTCAATCAAAATTCCAGCAAGGTATTTTTTGGATACCAACAAATTGTTTCCAAAGTTTATATGGAAAGGCAATAGACCCAGAGAAATCAACACAATGTTGAAGAACAACAAATTGGAGGACTGACACTACCCAACTTCAATACTTACTAAAAGCTAAAGTAATCAAGACATGTAGCACTGCCAAAATAGACAGACAAGCAAACAGAATAAAAAGCCCAGAAACAGACTCACAAATATACACAACTGATCTTTGGCAAAGGAACAAAGGCAACTCCATGAAGAAAGAGTAGTCTTCTCAACAAATGATGCTGAAACAACTGGACGTCCAAATGCAAAAAATAGTAATAATAAATAATGAATCTAGACACAGACTTTACACCTCTCACAAAAATTAACTCAAAATGGATCAGGCACAGTGGCTCACGCCTGTAATCCCAGTACTATGGGAGGCTGAGGTAGGCAGATCACGAGGTCAGGAGTTCGAGACCAGCCTGACCAACATGGTGAAACTCCATCTCTACTAAAAATACAAAAGTTTGCCGGGCATGGTGGCGCATGCCTGTGGTCCCAGCTGCTAGGGAGGCTGAGGCAGAAGAATCGCTTGAATGGGGAGGCAGAGGTTGCAGTGAGCCGAGATGGCACCATTGCACTCCAGCGACAGAGTGAGACTTCGTCTCAAAAAAAAAAAAAAAATTAACTCAAAATGGATCATAATTATAAAATGCAAAACTATAAAACTTTTACAAGACAGTAGAAGAGACGATCTAGGTAACTTTGAGTTTGAAGATGAATTTTTACATATAACACCTAAAGCACAATCATGAAATTAAAAAAAATGGTAAGTTTGACTTTATTCTGGCTCTGCAAAAGACACTGCTAAAAGAATGAAAAGATAAGCCACAGACTGAGAGAATATCTTTGCCAAACACATATCTGATACAAGGCTTGTATCCAAAATATAAAAAGAACTTTTAAAACTCAACAATAAGAAAACAAACAACCCAATTTTTAAAATAGGTAAAAGATCTGAGCACCTCACCAAAGAAATGAAACAGATGGCAAATAAGCATATGAAAAGATGCTCAACATCATGCATAATCATGGAATTGCAAATGAAAACAATGAAATATCACTACAAAACTATTAGAATGGTTAAAAGCACAAAAACTGTCAATTCTAAATGCTGACAAAGATGTGGAGCAACAAGAATTCTCCTTAATTGTAGGGGGGAATGTACAATGGTACAGCCCCTCTGCATGCTCATTTGGCAGTTTCTTATAATGCTAAACAACTCTTACTATATGACTTAGCAGTCATGCTGCTTTGTGTTTACCCAATTGAGCTGAAAACTTACATCCACACAAAAACGTGCACAAAAGCGTTAATAGCAGCTTTATTTATAATTGCCGAAACATGGAAACAACCAAGATGCCCTTTCACAGGTAAATGGATAAATTGTAGTAAATCCATAAATTTATTATTTATCAGCAATAAAAAGAAATAAACTGTCAAACTATTGAAAGACATGGAGGAACTTTAACTGTACATTATTAGGTAAAAGAAAGACTAATATCAAATATACAACATTCTTGAAAAGGAAATACTATCGAAACAGTAAATAAACAGATTAGTGGTTTCCAGGGATTCAGGTGGATGGAGGAAGAGGTGAATAGGTGGGACACAGGGGATTTTTAGGGCAATTAAACTATTCTGTGTGACACTGTAATGGTGGATCCATGACATGATACATTTGTCAAAACCCACTGAGCTGTACAAGGCAAAAAGCAAACCAGATGTATGCTATGGACTGTAGTTAATAATAATGTATCAAAATTGGTTCATCAACCATAACAAATGCATCACATTAATGCAAAATGTTAATAATAGGGGAAGCTTTATGCAGGAAGCGGGGTGTGGGGGGAGTGCGCTAATGGGAACTCTCTATAATTTCTGTTCAATTTTTCTGTGATCCTAAAACTTCTCTAAAAAATAGTCTATTAAATGAAGCAACATCAAGATGAAATTGTGACCTAAAAGCAAAACCAGAGTGCAATACAAAGGTAGCTTCCGTCTTGCCAGCCAGGCTATAAGATTTAATAGAATTTAGGAAACAGGAAGGGAAGAGAGAATTAAGTGTGGCCAGAGAAGAAGAGAGGAGGTACTTTTAAAAGAAAATGATAGTGAACAAGTAAAACGCAGCAATAAAGAGAGTAAGTCTATACTAATAGAGCTAAGAAATTGAAACAACCGCCATTGGAAAAAGATCTTATGAATTTGCAAAGCATTTTCTCCATATTACACAATATAATTCTGTCCTCCGCTCCCCTTTAGAACCATGAGTAAAATCTCAACCATATTTTATCCTTTTGAAATGTGGTTTTCTGATTGGAAGATGTATTCCATTAAACTATGAGTGAGTACAGGGATTTCTGCTTTCATCCATGATGGAGCATCAGGGACCAGAATTACTCTTCTACCTTAAACCACTTAAATACTGGACAAAAATACATGAAACAGTGGTATTCAGAAATTGGAAAACAGTGAAAGCAGAATATATGGTAATAAAGTAGACAGGCCCTGTGATGACCCCAATTTGCTGTCTGGAATTGCCAGTCCACACTATAGGGAAGGGGAACTCAGAGCATACTGGTTGCCTTGAGTTTAGGAAACAAAGTTCAGTGTTTGTGGAAGCCAAGGTACAATATTAGAAGGAAGGCAACCATACAGACTGAGAGAGAGAAAAAGAGAGAGCTCTTGAGAGGTTCATAGATGTACAAGGGATTCCCCTTGATGTATACAGAGGTTTTCACTATCTAGTCCAAAGTTCTATACACCTTTCTACCCCACCTAGTCAGTCAGACCTCTCTTCGATCAGAAATCTCTACAGAACTTGGGAGTGCTGTAAGATGTGCAGCTGTCCTTGGTTTAAACATGGCAAGGTTTGGGTTTAAAGCTGAAGTTGAAAGAGGGCAGAATTCCCAGCAACCTGTTCCAAGCAAACATTATTTTCTACTTTTGAACTGTATTCCACAGTGTGCTTTACACTATTATTTCAAAATTCTCTCCAGCCCTAAGACATGAGTAAGTTATTGACAAGTAGTCATAAACTTAACAGACAAGCTCTAGCAGCTCTTTATATTCCTGAACTGACAACTACTCATCTGCAGTGAAAGCATTTGTGGATATAATTCCTAGTAACAAAATCTACAAACTACTTAAATTTATCACTGCTACACCTCAAAGGCCTGCCAACGTTTCAGTATTATGTTCTAATCACAACTCCCTTCTATTGACAAGTAGTCATAAACTTAACAGACAAGCTCTAGCAGCTCTTTATATTCCTGAACTGACAACTACTCATCTGCAGTGAAAGCATTTGTGGATATAATTCCTAGTAACAAAATCTACAAACTACTTAAATTTATCACTGCTACACCTCAAAGGCCTGCCAACGTTTCAGTATTATGTTCTAATCACAACTCATAATCCTCCATTCCATGTACTAACATGCACTCCTCAAAAATTAATCTAGGCCGGGCGCAATGGCTCACGTCTGTAATCCCAACACTTTGGGAGGCTGAGGCAGGCAGATTACCTGAGGTCAGGAGTTCGAGACTAACCTGGCCAACATAGTGAAACTCTCTCTACTAAAAAAATAGATAGATAGATGGATGGATAGATAGATAGATAGATAGATAGATAGATAGATAGATAGATAGATAGATAGATACACACAAAAGTTATAAAAGTTAGCTGGGTGTGGTGGTGCATGCCTGTAATCCCAGCTACTCGGGAGGCTGAGAGACGAGAATCACTTGAACCCAGGAGGCAGAGGTTGCAGTGAGCTAAGATCATGCCACTGCATTCCAGCCTGGGCAACAGAGCAAGACTCTGTCTCAAAAAAAAAAAAAAAAACTAGTTTCAATAACACATATCCTTAACTAAGAATTTTAATAGTTGTTTGACAACCAGCTCAACTGTATGGCTCCAAACTCCAAGGCAGGGAGTCTGCACTGTTAATCTAATAATTATTACTTTAAATTATAGAAATTAATGTAACAGAGGTTATTATCACAATAATGCTTTAATGAATGGAAACTTACGTGGTTCTGTTGCAGAAACACCTTTAAATTCATCAGTTGAGTGGGCTTCTATGAATTCTGAAATAATTAAAAGTGTATTTGTCACTATAAATTTCAAATGGCAATTATATATACTAATTGAGTTTAAATTTTATTGTTTTAATTTTAGGAACTTATTAAAAGAAAGAAAACTTTGAAAAAATAATAGCTGCCAACACTGCAGATCTTCCCAATCAGGCAACAAATAGTAACATTTAAAAGAATGTGTGTAACAGCTGATTATAAACCACTTTCTCACCAAAACTTGTTTTTGCTCTTGTATTCGCTTATATTCGTTGATTGTACCATCATTATCTAGTCTTCCTTCCATATCCGGTCACCAACTTTCAAGTAAATATTTCTCAAACCTGACTCCCTTCTTCTTTTCACTAGTCTTTGAATATAGGTATTTATCACACATCTAAGATATAATAACTTCCCTTTCCTACTCCTAGTCCCCAAATCTAGCTTCTACAGTGCAGTCAGGAAAAAACTTCTCTAAAATTAAATCCTACAAAAAATCTTCAATGATTCTTTATTATTTTTTTAAAAAGTCTAAGCTCCTTAGCAGAGCATCCATTCCCACTATGACTGGCCCTCTGTTACTTCATCCCTATATATCGCTTCTTACTCTAATACCAATCCAGTTGTAATTCTCTATGCATGTTGTTTGTTCATGCTATTGTCTTCTTAAAATACCAAATATTTCCGTTCTTTACTTTACTAAATCCTATTCTCCCTTTAAAGTTGCATAAAGTCTTCCTAACTCCTTAGGTTGAACAGATTGCTCCTTTCTGTGGACCCAATGCAAATTCCACATGCCTTTATCATGCATAACACTGTACTAACATGCTAGACAATGTACTTGTATCCTTACTAAGCTGTAAGTTTTATGGAAGTAACAACCACATTGTTGTCTGCACAGGGGATACACATTGTATTCATTTTGTATGTTCCCAGAATCTGGAACATAATGAAAACTTTTATTAAAATATCAAACTCACTATTAAATATTATCTAAATTTACCATTGTATAATTTTATAACTGTAAATTTTTTTACTTTAAGTTTCAAAATGTTAATACACTTAGGAAAACCCATAAAAGTCAAACATGCTGGGCATAATGGCTCATGCCTGTAATCCCAACATTTTGGGAGCCCAAGGTAGGAGGATCTCTTGAGGCCAGAAGTTAAAGACCAGTCTGGGCAACATAGTGAGACCTACATGTGTACAAAAAAAAATCAGCTGGCCTCAGTGGCTTGTGCCTGTGGTCCTAGCTACCTCAAAAGGCTGAGCAGAAAGGATCGCCTGAGCCCAAGAGTTTGAGGCTGCAGTGAGCAATATTCATGCCACTACACTCCAGCATGGGTGACAGAGTGAGACTCTCTCTTTAAAAGATAAAAATAATAACAAAATTTTTAATAAAATTTTTAAGGACAAACATGTATAAAATATTATCACCTTCAATTTTCTGTGCTACAGCTTCACAACTTTTCACTGCTTCTGGTCGATTTTCTTCATCCCTGTTCACGTTCAATAAATGAAACATTTTTTAATATATCAAAGAGTAAGAGTTTAAATTACACTAAAATAAGAACTAAAATGTGTAGTCTAGACATATGAAGTTTGTAAAATAAAAATTAAACATATCTTTAATCTTTATTCACAGACACTAAGGTAAACTTACAAGTTACAAGTTGAAAAGTCAAACTAAACTATGTAATTATATGAATTCCATGTAGGCCATGAATATAATTAATTATACCAAAAACATTAACAACAAAAATAGCAAAAATAAATTGTTAGAAACATGAGGTATCTTTTTGTCAAGTATTATTATCAGTCGTATAATGATGAAGGACATAAGTTCTGAAGTGAGACTAGCTGACCTTTGGGTCAAAACCTGTTTCATCCACTTACTTATTATATGAACTCAGCCAGGTACATTACTTAACCTCTATTGGCTTCAGTTTATTCTCATTAAAATTGGGGTATAATAGTACCTTTCTCATAAAGTAGTTATGAAAATCAAAGATTATACATGTAAAGTTACTACAAAAATCCCTAGTACACAGCAGACACTTAAATGTCAAGTATGAATATGGTCTAAACCTTAACCTCTGAGCCAAGGATCTAGTTATGCAACCCCCAGGAGCCAACTCAAGTACCACTCTCTTCATTATTTTCAGTTATTGACAGAGATATCACTAACGTAACTGCATAACTAGTGGTCCCTCCCAACTATGGGTACGTATATTCTATTTTAACACTAAAAAATAATGTTTTGTCTGTTTAATGCAAAAGCATGGCTGCTTATAAATGTAAAACTTTTACTTGGATAAGCTGTTGATATAATTTTTAATGAACTTGTTCATCAACAATGAAGTATTTCATTAGATCTTAGTTTCCTATTTATTACTAGGAGTTACCTAATCAAACTGAGAAAAGAATTTATGAGCCGGATATTTCAAAGCTAGTAATGTCCAATATAACTTTCTAATAACAGCCACATGTGGGTACTAAGCACCTGAAATGTGGCTAGTGTGACTAAGAAACTGATTTTCTACATTGAATTTGCATAGCCATATGCAGCTAATGTCTCCTGTATTGCACATCTCAGATTATTAAAAATTGCAAATGGAAACAAGTTGACTAGACCTGATTTGACTAAGAAGCCCTGTGTACAGCCATCATATCTGACTCATTATCTTACATTCAGTGCTAATTATATACCATTTCTTATTGTTTTTGATTCAATTAGTTCTGATATTTCACTTACATGGTTTTAGACAACATGACTTTCCAGGAGGATTTAGACCTCTGTTTAAGGCGATTCTTCAGTTCTTCAAATCTTTGTAAAAGGCGTACTATTTGTGCAATACTTAAAGTGACTGTTTTGTCAGGTTCTGGAGGCTCTGCTTGTAAAAGAGTTTGATCTTTACTTATCTAAAATAATAAAATTAACCAGTTACTTAGTAAATACCCATTTTGTTCCCATACCTCAAATAAATTTCATTATTTCCTTTATTAAATCAAAGTAATTTTTATATTATTCTTATCTATAGCTATAGCCAAGTAATGATATAATATTTTACAAATGTATTTATATGAGCAATTATCTATGAACAGAATTACAGCTCAGTGATGGTTTTTACATGTAAAACCTGAAATCTAATAATCTGTTTAATGTTAAAATATATAGGAATTTTAAGCAAGTCCAATAACAATAAATGCAACTCAAAATATTTACAAGAGTAATTCTAAATTGTTTCCCATAAATTCTTTTTAAGAATACCCTTACTGTGGTAAATTAACTAAAGATAATAATTTTTTCTCAAAGGCTAATACTGTCTATTACTAACTCCCAGAAGTTAAAATATAAAAGTCTATGGAACTAGCATTTTTCCAGTCTGCGTGGGGAAGACTGAGACATAGTTGGGTGTCTTGAGACCTTTAGAATAGACCAAGCTAAAAAATAACAGGCAGTGAGAAGAAACAGCAAAATTCACAGAATAAGATGACCATAATTACTATTCTAGGTAATAAGTTTACTTAAAGAAAATTCAGCAAGAATGAGTGTCCAGAAACCACAGCAAAAGAAACCTACAAACAGCCAATGTGTGGAGACATAAACAAGCAGAACAGCAATTGGGGTCAGAAAGTTTTGATAGGAAAATGACACAGAATATTTACAAGAGTAATGCTAAAATAATTGCTTGCCCTAAATTCAGAGATCCACCCATGTAGAGATCTCCAATCCTTATGCTAGGAGGAAAAGTTGGAGAAAAAATGAAGTCAAGGACTTAGCAAAGATAAATTCCAGCATTGGGGATTTAGAACAGAGACTTCATTTTTGGAATGAGTGGAATGAGAGTAGGATGTAACAGCAGGAAGTAAATGCTGGGCAACACACTAGAAGTCTGAGCTTGGGTGTAGGGAAGATATGACAAGGAACACAGAATAGATGGAAGGGAAGCAGGAGACCTATGGAAACTTTATAGACAAAGGAAAGATCCCAAATAAGAAGCCACAAATCATAAATTGAGTCAAAAATAATGTCATCAGTTTACTGTGTCTCACCTCAACAATCTATTCTTCATTGTGTTGTCTGAGATAGTGGAATATTTCTTCCTTGACCGGTGGTCTGATGTTAACCTTTTTCAGCAGAGCATCCTGAAGAGGCATTGGAAGAGGAAGAAGCTTCTCTTCCTAGTTTCGTGTCTCTCTCTGCTTCTTCCTCAGGCAGTGTGTAGTATATTTTATAGTACTCACCCCCAGAAAATTTCAACAGCATCAGCTCATGGATGACTTCCTGGTAAGGTCCCTGTCATGGCAGATTCCTATGGGCAGCTTCCCCCAGAACTTTGTAGCAAAATTCACCAGTGCAGAGCCTCCCTTAGGGAAGTTTTCCAACATATCACCCTTGTGAACAGCTTCCCAGCAGGAAGTACAGCACCTCTCTGGAAGGTGGCTTTCCTAGCATCACAGAGGGCAGATTCCTAAGTGTACCACCCTCATGGACAGCTTCCCAGTGAGTTCAAGCTCCACCAGCCTCGCAGCCCAGCAAACTTCTCTGCCATGTAGTGATGAAAGCTGCTCCCTCTTCAGAAGTTCTGCACCTTAGCCCTGCATTGCTGGAAGGGAATGATTGGGGATATTCATATTCTGATTCCACCCTAGGAGTTGAAGTTGTTCCCTCTATCTTCTACTCCTGTATTCATTAGAATTATCTTTACTCCTTTAGTAGAATGTCTATCAATATCCTTCAGTAGATATTCCTCTGTTACAATAATTCTTTATATCAAACTTTCCCTAACCAAATTACTGTGTGGTTTTTGTCCCTTGATTAGACTCTTGATACATTACATTTCCCAATAAACATTAAATTTTAACAGAAGTCCTTTCTGGGAAAAAAGATGAAGTCACAGAACTAAAAGAGTATGGAATATAGACAGTGGGTTATCAGCTAAATGGTTTCTTCAGAAAGACCTTGGGGCACAGATTCCAGCAGGACAACTCTGAAAAGTACAGGCTACTGCAGGCTCAGCCTACATTTCTCTGGTGCAGCTCACCATATACTCTAATGGTTTCCACATGTATCTCTGTTAATGCAACATGTAATGCAACATGATCACTGACATTAACCTCGCCAGCATGTACTGACAATAAATTTTGTCAGCAGTAAAAAGATTATCACAAGATTCTCAAATGTTAGTGTGCATGAGAATCCCTTGTTTCTTACCTGTTGAAGCAGTAGATTCCTAACTCACAGACTCACAAAAGAAATCTAATCCAGTAACGTGCACTTATAACAGGTATCTTGGGTGACATTTAAACATGTTCTACCAACTACACTTTAAGAAAGATTCCTTGAGGAGCCCTCTCCCACCACTCCTATTCAACACAGTATTGAAAGTCCTGGTCAGAGCAATCAGACAAGAGAAAGAAATAAAGTGCATCCAAATAGGAAGAGTGGAAGTCAAACTATCCCTGCTTATAGACAACATAATCCTGTATCTAGAAAACCCCAAAGTCTTGGCCCAAAACCTCCCTCAGCTGATAAACAGCCTCAGCAAAGTCTCAAGATACAAAGTCAATGTACAAAAATCACTAGCATTCCTATACATCAACAACAGTCGAGCCAAGAGCCAAATCAAGAGCCAATCCCGTTCACAATTGCCACAAAAAGAATATCTAGGAACACAGCTAACCAGGGAGGTGAACAATCTCTACAAGGAGAACTATAAAACACTGCTCAAAGAAATCAGAAATGATACCAACAAATGGAAAAACAGTCCATGTGCATGGATAGAAAGAATCAAAATTATTAAAATGGCCATACTGCCCAAAGTAAATTTATAGATCCAATGATATTCCTATCAAACTAACAACGAAATTCTTCACAGAACTAGAAAAAATCTATTTTAAAGTTCATATGGAACCAAAAACAGCCCAAAGAGCCAAGGCAATCCAAAGCAAAAGGAACAAATCTGGAGGCATCACACTACCCAACTTCAAACTATACTATAGGGTTACAGTAACCAAAACAGCATGGTACTGGCACAAAAACAGACACATAGAGCAATGGAACAGAATAGAGAAGCCAGAAATAAGGCTGCACACCTACAATTATCTGATCTTTGACAAACCTGACAAAAGCAAACAATGAAAAAAGGATTCCCTATTCAATAAATGAGGCTGGGATAACTCGTTAACCATGTGCAGAAGATTTAAACTGGACTCACTGCTTACATCATATACAAAAATTAACTCAAGATGAATAAAAGACTTAAATGTAAAACCCAAAACTATAAAAATTCTGGAAGACAACCTAGGCAATATGATTCTGGACACAGGAATGGGCAAAGACTCCATGAAGACGCCAAAAGCAATTGCAACAAAAGCAAAAATTAACAAATAGGATCTAATTAAACTTAAGAGCTTCTGTGCAGCTAAAGAAACTATCAACAGAGTAAACAGGCAACCTAGAAATTGGGAGAAAACATTTGCAAACTATTCATCTGACGAAGGCCTAATATCCAACATCTATAAGAAACTTAAGCAAATTTATAAGACGCAAACAAACAACACCATTAAAAAGTAGACAAGGCCAGGCGCAGTGGCTCACGCCTGTAATCCTAGCACTTTGGGAGGCTGAGGCAGGCAGATTCCTGAGCTCAGGAGTTTGAGACCAGCCTGGGCAACATGGTGAAACCCTGTCTCTACTAAAATACAAAAAAAAAAAAAAATTAGCTGGGCATGGTGGCATACACCTGTAGTCCCAGCTACTTGGGAGGCTGAGGCAGGAGAACTGCTTGAACCCGGGAAGCTGAGGCAAGAGAACTGCTTGAACCGAGGAGGCAGAGGTAGCAGTGAGCCGAGATCGTGCCACTGCACTTCAGCCTGGCGACAGAGCAAGACTCTGTCTCAAAAAAAAAAAAAAAAAAAAAAAAAGGTGGACACAGGACATGAATAGATACTTTTCAAAAGAAGACATACATGGGACCAACAATCATATGAAAAAAAGCTCAACATCACTGATCATTAGAGAAAAGCAAATCAAACCACAATGAGACACCATCTCATACCAGTCAGAATTACTATTATTAAAAAGTGAAAAAGTAATAATAAAAGGTGCTGGCAAGGTTGTGGAGAAAAAATTGCTTATACACTGTTGGTGGGAGTATAAATTAGTTCCCTGTTGTGGAAAACAGTATGGTGATTCCTCAAATATCTAAAAACAGAACTATCATTTGACCCAGCAATGCCATTACTAGGTATACACCGAAGGGAAAATAAATCATCCTGTCATAAAGACACGTGCATGTGTATGTTCACTGCATCACTATTCACAATAGCAAAGACATGGAATCGACCTAAATGTCCATCAGTGGTTGACTGGATGAAGAAAATGTGGTATATATATACCATGGAATACTATGCAGCCATATAAACGCATGAGATCATGTATTTTGCAGGAACATGGATGGAACTGGAGGCCATTATCCTTATCAAACTAGCACAGGAACATAAAACCTAATACTGCATATTCTCACTTGCAAGTGGGAGCTAAATGATGAGAACTCATGAACACAAAGAAGGGAACAATAGACACTGGGGTCTACATGAGAGTTGAAGGAGAGGAGCAGAAAAGATAACTATTGGGTATTGGGCTTAATATGTGGGTAATGAAATAATCTGTACAACAAATACCTGTGACATGAGTTTACGTAAATAACAAACCTGTACATGTACCCCTGAACTTAAAATAAAATTTACAAAAAAAAAAAAAAAGAGAAACACTCCTTGAAAAACAGCAGATAATACAAACCTTTAGATAATGTATCTGGTATACCAAATTAATAAAATATTTAAGATAAGCAATGATGGGTTTAAACATTGAAAAACTTGAAATTCCAGATCAGAAGTATACTGTGTAGTGGGGGTTCCTCCTGGTGATTATGAATGCACCAGTTGGGATTTCAGGCATAATGGATATGATAGTACCTAACAATAAGGTGTAGACACAGAGAAAAGTGGACACATCTGACAGTTATTTAGAAAGTAAAACCCAGAGGACTTGTGGATAGATTAAATATCAGGAATAGATGGAAGTGAGTTGTCAGGAATGGTTTCCACATTTCACATTTACCCAATCTGATAAATAGTACTCATTCACTAAGATAGGGAACATTAGAAGAGTTTAGGAGGAAAAAATTCATATTTCTGACCCACTGCATCTGAGGTGGAATAGTCAAGTAAGCAATTATATACAAACCCTGGAGTTCAGAGAAACATTTTGAGCAAAAGGTATATGTTTCTAAATTACATGCATAAAGATAATACTTGAATGGAAAAACTGGATGAGACTGCCTAGGGAGAAAGTTTGGAGCAAAAAGAAAAAAGGCATAGGATAAAACTTTGAGGTACTCCAACATTTACTGGTTGGGTTAAGGAGGGGACTTTAAAAAGAAGATAGCCAAAGAGGTAAAACAATAGCCAGGAAAATGTAATTCACA
Organism: Macaca thibetana thibetana; assembly: GCF_024542745.1. Classification (NCBI taxonomy): domain Eukaryota; kingdom Metazoa; phylum Chordata; class Mammalia; order Primates; family Cercopithecidae; genus Macaca; species Macaca thibetana. Next base: position 32,212,638 of record NC_065586.1, on the reverse strand, counting down.
GAAGCCAAAGGAATAGTGTTTCAAAAATGAGGGCACAATCAATAATATTAATTATAGCTGAGGCAAAAAAAAAAAAAAAGTCTGTTTAATTTAACAACATACAATTTACTGGGAACCATATGGAGAGAATGTTTTACTTGTCAGAGAGACAGAATTCAGTCTGGATAGATTGAGAAATGCTTGGGAAATAAGAGCATAGTGTATAGTAAATTAATATACAAATAAATGTGGCTCTGAATGTGTGACACATGCTCCATGGCTAAACTCTTAAGGGTTATTACAGGAAATCCATAAACAACTCTAATTGTTTTACTTAATACCCTTAGTTGTCTCTTACAAGGAAAGAGTGCCCAGATTAATCTCTTCACTAGGTGCCAGTTTATTCATTGAATACTTAAAAAAAAAAAAAAAAGACCCAATTAGTTTCATTGTTCAAAGACTGTCTACTCTGTTTTTCTCTCCACTCGCTTATAAATCTGCTTTGCCTTTACACCCTGGTAATAATCTAATGACTGTTTCCCTAATATGAGTAAATTTGCATACAAAATAATTTTTTTAAAACAGGCTAATAGAGGACATGGAAATAGGCCTTTAGAGAGGAATGTGGATCAAATGAGAGATAAAAGAGCATATTTAAAAATTGAAAGGAAGGATAAAATTTAATGAGAGAAATTGAATATACAAGAGAGAATAATTAATTAATCAAAGTTCTTGAGAACGCATGGCAAGGCACAGTGGCTCGCACCTGTAATCCCAGCACTTTGGGAGGCAGAGGCGAGGGAATTGCATGAGTCCAGGAGTTCAAGACCAGCCTGGGCAACATGGCGAAACCCCATCTCTATTAAAAAAAAATACCAATTAGCCAGGCATGGTGGCTCACACCTGTGGTCCCAGCTACTTGAGAGGCTGAGGTTGGAGAATCACCTGAGCCCAGGAGGTCAAGCCTTCAGTGAGCCAAGATCAAATCACTGCAGTCCAGCCAGGGCAACCAGAATGAGACCCTGTCTCAAAAACACAAACAAACAAACAAACACAGAATCTTGAGAAGACCAGAGGATATGAAATCCAAAATAGAAGCGAAATAATTAGTCATATGTATAAGAAAGAACAATATATCTGTCTTAACAGGAAAAATGAAAGAGAAAATGAGTACAGATGTTAATATTTTGTTAGGTAGCAGGAATTGAAGGAGTTCCAACCAATGACTTACATTTAGAGTATTCCAAGTGTTTGGCAGCCAGAGCAGTATTTAAAGTAATAATTGGAAAAACAGAAATTTATAGTTCAAGAATAAGTTGCCTTAATTAGTGATTTTTAAAATAAAGTAATTTTGTTAATGACAAGGTGCACAGTGTGACTGGAAGTGGAGGCCAAGAGATCTTTGGAGATGAGGAAGTCAAGAAAGTAAGAGGCCAGGGTTTTGGATAGGTCATGTACATTGACAGGACTGAGTGTAAAAGAATAGTAAAAGTAAACCCATTAATAAAATAATAAAAAGAGGTTGATGGATGAAAAGATGATGACAAGATGAGTTTCCAAAGTTGCAAAGAAGAACACCTTTTAAAAGAGGGTGGAGGAATAGTAGACTTCACTTTAACCCTACCTCTCTGGAAGGATAATGACCACTATGCCATAATCAAAGAATGACTAACACTTTTCCAATGTCAAATGTATCCTAAAGCAAAGAGTATGTAGACCATGAAAGTCTTCTATTCTGGGACCAGAGATAAAACAATGAGAAGATGCTAGGATATAGTCCCAGTTCATACATTTAAGGTTCTATCTATATTTATCCTTTAACTTTACACCCCCAAAGAAACTGGCCTCTTTTCTTTGAAAAGCCTGGGCTTCAAGAGGGTTTAATTGGACTGAACCATAAGTGTGACCAAATGAGAACTAAAATAATTCTGTAAATCAGTAAAGCTACCCTGGAAATCATTCCAATATACTAACAGCATATATAAAGTGTTTTCCAAAGTAGAATTAAAAGCCCCTAAGCCCCTAGTTTGAGACCAGTAGTTCTCAAACTAATGGTAAAGTACCTGAATCAAAAGTGTAAAAGAACATCATTAAAATAACATATTTCATCTATAGAAAATCGATACATAATTTTATGTCTATACATACATCATCATTTAGCATGATTTTTTAAAATATGGTAGAAAGTTTTAAAGTGAAAGATTCTCTCATCGCCCTTTTATGTAAATTGGAAAAAAATGATAACTTAGTTTCCATTATTCAATTTTAGGAAAAAACATGTGTCAGTCAAACTTGGAGTACACCAGATATATACAGGGACATAGGGTGTAAGTCACTGAGAAATATTTTATCCCATCCACTTACTCCTTGTCTACCTAAATCAAAAGATTACTTTATAACCAACAGTTATTCAAAAATGACTTACACATGCTTAACTTATACATAATCCAAATTGGTTTTCAAATGAGTTAAAAAATATTAACAATTTTAAAACATTAGACTTACTTCTTCCATCTGATTGACTTGCCACTGAAACCACTTTAAGAAAACAAAAGAGGGACAAAAAAAGAAATAGTGACTATTTAAATTTCAGCAATGAAATAAATATCTATATAAATGTGTGTCTGTGTCTGTGACTCTTCATCCATCAAATATCAGCCCTGACCGAAATATCACTTGGGATTCAGAATGGGGCTAATGCACTATACAAATGAACATAAAATTCTTAAACATATAGAGCAGCAAGTATGGAATTCCTTCTACTCCCTTAAAATTTAGAAACCTCTTCTTCATTGGCATGTATTTCTGTGTTAAGTTTTAGTAGGCTTAAGAAGTGATATATTGAACATACCTTAAAAAGAGATTCCAAAATCTGAAAAATAAAGTTTTAATTAACACGTTTAAAAATAGAACACTTAACCATGTATTATATAATATTTAGTTCAGTCTTTTGCAATTTTCAATCACAAAAATGTACTAAGTATTAAATTATAACTTTATAAATCTGTAGTTGAAAATTATAATTTTTTATTTACAGACAGTGCTTTTAGCTCACCTTGCATAGACAACTTCATTCTAGAATTTAAAAATAATTTTTCTTTTTATATATAGAAAGGGAGAAAGAGGGAAAGAGAGACAGAATCTCACTGTCACCCAGGCTTGAGTGCAGCAGCGCACTCATAGCTCACTATAACGTTGAACTCCTAGGCTCAAGTGATCCACTTGCCTCAGCCTCCTGAGTAGCTAGGACTACATGGGCACGCCCCCATACCTGGCTAATTTTTAATTTTGTTTTTAATAGGGACAGAGTTTGGTCATGTTGCCCAGGTTGGTCTCAAACTCCTGGCCACAAACGATCCTCCTATCTCAGCCTCCCAAAGCACTGAGCATGAGCCATCACGCCTGGCCCTAATACATCTATATCAGGAAGCCCCCAAACAATTCCCAAATGTATTTCGTATATTTTCTTAATATAGGTAAGGAGGCTGGGTGTGGTGGCTCATGCCTGTAATCCCAGCACTTTGGGAGACCAAGGCAGGTGGATCACCTGAAGTTGGAAGTTCGAGACCAGCCTGACCAACATGGAGAAACCCCGTCTCTACTAAAAATACAAAAATTAGCCAGGTGTGGTGGTGCATGCCTATAATCCCAGCTACTAGGGAGGCTGAAGCAGGAGAATCACTTGAACCCAGTAGGCGGAGGTTGCAGTGAGCCAAGATCATGCCATTGCACTCCAGCCTGGGCAACAAGAGCAAAACTCTGTCTCAAAAGAAAAAAAATATATGTGTGTGTGTGTGTGTGTGTGTATATATATATGTATATATTTATATTTTTTATTTATTATTTATGTATATAGGTAAGGAATAAAATTTAAATTCCTCTCAGAAGAGCATTATATTTCTTTTCATACAGCAGCAAGTACAATAACAAAAAGCATCACCTTCCCAACACTATCTTCCCAATACAACTCTGTTCCTGCTAAATGGTCCAGAAAATCAAGATATAAAATATTATAATACTATTTAATATTTTTAATGAAAAATACAAAGTACTCGCTTGAGAAATTATAAGAGAAACTGAAAAAATATACAAAACCCAATAGAAACTGAAATCCACATACACATTCAACCATTCTGTCTTTCACTTATAGTACAGTATTCAATAAATTTCATGAGCTATTTAACACTTCCTTATAAAACAGGTTTTGTGTTAGATGATTTTGCCCAACTGCAGGCTAATGTCCAGTGTTCTCAGCACATTTAAGGTAGGGTAGGCTAAGTTATGATGTTTGGTAGGTCAGGTGTATTAAATGCACTTTCACCATACGAAAAATTCAACTCACGATGGGTTTATCAGTATGTAACTCCCTCACAAGTTGAGGAGCATCCATAAACAGCTCAAAATATCAATATTTACCACTTAAATATCTAATGTTAAAGTGATTACATTTGCTACAAAAACAAAAATCCCACCCTATCAAATTGGGTAAAAGTTTTCAATTACATTATTAAAGTAAAATATTACTATGTGCATTCAGGGAGTAACATAAAATTGAACAAAAATTAAACTAGATAAATTAAATTTATCTTCCACAACACTAACTCTAGATCTGTGGTTCAAAAAGTAAGTGCCATAGCAACAGCATCAGCACCACCTACAAGCATACTTATTAGTATTGAAAATTCTCAGGTCCCACCCTACCCTAGTAAATCAGAAAATCTAGAAGTAGGACTAGCAATTTGTGTTTTAACTAGACCTGCAGGTGATTGCTTTGCATGCTAAAGTCTAAGAATCACTAAGCTAAATAATAAGAAAGCATAAATCTAAGCAAAAATGGCTGATACCCTTCAGGAAATATACCAAAGCAAATTAATGTCTGTGTCAGAAGAAAAATATTTTCAGCTACGTAAGTGTTTAGAAAATAATGTCCACTAAAGCACATTATACCTAGAAATAACTAATTTTTTCCACTGTCAAGAGATTCCAAGGTTCTCAAAACTTCCCTGCCTGCACTGGAACCTGATGGGAAACATTAGCATATATCAATTCAACCACTCATTGTAGCCACAGTTCTACAATAATTTAAACCACTCCTAGTTTAAGGAGAACAGTGCCTTTCTCAATTACTGAGGAAACCCACAGCATCAATTACTGATACTGCTAAATCTAGATCATTATTGATAAAAATGAGTGAAAAATAAAAACTGATCCACTGTGAAATGCCTTATTTCGTAATGATTTGTTTAATCTTTTACTTACTGATAAGTAGACATTATATAATCTAGATAATCCTTTATGTGATTAAATACACATATACGTCAGGTATACATGATCCAAATTTTGACCCAATTTGAAATTTCTCTTGCCCCTCTCTTTATGAATTATTTATATAATAGAGGTTATAAATTTAATATAGGTGAATTTATCAATATTGCCTTTTATGATTTGTATTTGTTTTGTGATTGTTTCTTGCTCCAGGTCATATACTTATATCAGTATCATATTTGATCATATATCAAATTAGTTTTTCCCCTTATAAATAACTAGTTGTTCCAAAGCCATTTATTATACTGCTGGCTCTGTCATCAACAAAATTTTCCATATACAGAAGGATCAATATCTGAGACTTTGTTCAATTTCATCAGTTCATCCAGGCTTGCACCAAAAGCACATAATCATAATTGATACAGCTGCATAATGAATCTTGATATCTGTTAGGGTAGGTCCTTTCGCCGTGTTCATTTTCTTCAGGTCTCACTTGGTTATTCTTGGTCTACTGAAATTCTATATATATAAAATTCAAAGTCAATTGTAAATTTGCATCAAGAAAAAACTATTAGGGTATTTGAAGAGTGATAACAGCAAAAAAAAAAAAAAAAAAAAAAAAATGTACAGTAGGGAAGTCCAAGGCCCTATGCTCCAATTTTGTTAGAACTCTGAAAAACAGTTAAATATTTAAAGCAACTAAGTAAAGCCACATCAATAAAATGTGGCTTGAACACCACAGCAGAATTGTGTGGTATTTTAACTCGGTCTTACCCTACCCTCTCCTCCAGCACAGTAGAAGTCTTAAAAGCAGCAACCCTCATTTTGAGTGGTTCTGGAGACAGCATAGCAGACATATTCCCAAGAAACTGTGTGAGTGTTTTGAGCTCTCTAGAGGTTCCCACTTTTGAGCTCTCTAGAGGTTCCCACTAAACTGAGTTAGTTTCACCTAACTCAGAACTCTCCTAGGGAAGAAAAGCAACTAAGTGGAGGGCCTTAAAAGTGTCCCTGTTTGCAGACAACATGAGCATATACATATTATATATATAGAAGACTCCACCGGAAACTTCTCAGAATTAATGAATAAATTCAGTAAAGCTGCAAAATACAAAATCAACATATAAAAATGAGTAGTATGTTTATATACCAACTGAAAAAGAAATCAAGAGACCAATCCCATTTATAATAGCTACAAAATAACATATAAGATACCTAGAAATAAATTTAACCAAGGAGGTAAAAGGTCTCTACAATGAAAATTATAAAATACTCATGAAAGAAATTAAAGACACACACAAAAAAACAAAAGACATCCTATGTTCATGGATTAGAAGAATTAATATTGATACTGGGCTTATGCCCAGTAGCATTTTGACAGGGATTTCACTGAATCTGCAGATAGCTTTCAGTAGTATGGTCATTTTAACAATATTAATTATTAATACCATGACATTCTTTACAGAAATAGAAAACAAATCCTAAAAATTCATGTAGAACCACAAAAGACCATAAGTAGCCAAAGCAATCCTGAGCAAAAAGAAGAAAGCTGGGAGCAACACACTATCTGACTTCAAAATGTACTACAAAGTTAGCCAGGCATGGTGGTTCATGCCTGTAATCCCAGCAGCTTGGGAAGCTGAGGCAAGAGGATCCCTCAAGTCCAGGAGTTCAAGGCTGCAGTGAGCTATGATTGTGCCACTGCACTGGCACAAAAAAGTGAGACCTTGTCTCTTTAAAAAAAAAAAAAAAAAAGCGCACACACACACGTGCAAACACACACACAACATACTCTTCAAAGCTATAGTAGCCACAACAGTGTGGTGCTGGCGCAAAAACAGACACATAGACCAATGGAACCCAATAGAGAACCCAAAAAATGAATCCACTTATTTATAGCAAACAAATTTTCAACAAAAACACCAAGAACATTGGGAAAAGGACAGTCTTTTCAATAAATGGTGCTGGGAAAACTGAATATCCATAGGCAGAAGAATGAAGCTAGACCCCAATATCTCACCATATGCAAAAATCAGCTCAAAAACAGCTTAAAGACTTAAATATAAAACCCAAAACTATGAAACTACTGGAAGGAAACAGAGGAAATGCTTCAGGACATTGGTCTGAGAAAATATTTTATGGGTTAAGACCTCAAAAGCATAGGCAATACAAGGAAAAACACACAAGTGGTATTATATCAAACTAAAAACCTTCTGCACAGCAAGGGAAACAAACAGAGTGAAAACACAATCTTCAGAATGAGAAAAGATATTTGTAAAACAAATTCATCTAACGAGTGATAAATATTCAAAATATACAAGGAATTCAGACAACTCAATGGCAAAAAAAAAAATCTGATTTTAAAATAGGTAAATGGCTTGAATATTTCTCAAAAGAAAGATAAACAAATGGCTAAAAAGTATAGGAAAAAAATGCTCATCATCACTAATCATCAGGGAAATGTAAATTAAAACCACAATGAGATACCATCTCACCTCAGTTAGAATGGCTATTATCAAAAAGACAAAAAATAAATACTGACAAGGATGCAGAGAAAAAGGAACATATACACTTTTGGTGGAAATGTAAACTAGTAGAACGATAATGAAAAATAGCATGGAGTTTCCTCAAAAAACTACAAATAGAGCTACCATATGATCCAGCAATTTCACTACTGAGTGTATATCCACAGGAAAGGAAATCAGTACACTGAAGAGACATCTGTACTTCCATGTTTATTGCAGCACTACACTGCAATAGCCAAGATATAGAATCAACCTAAATGTCCATCAATAGACAAATTAATAAAGAAAATGTGGCATATAGGGAGAATGGACTACTATTCAGCTGCTTTTAGCTCCAAAAAAGATTTCACTCTTAATTCCAAAAAAGAATTAAATAAATCCTGTCATTCACAGCAACATGGATGGGCCTATAGGATATTATATTAAGAGAAATAAGTCAGGAACAGAAAGATAAATATTTCATGTTCTCACCAATATGCAAATACTAAAACAAGCGGCTCTCACAGAAGCAGAGGGTAGAATTATGATTACTAGAGGTTGGAAAGGGTAGGGGTGAGGGAGGATAGGGAGAGGTTGGTTAAAGGATAAAAAATTACAGTTAGATAAGAGGAATAAGTTATAGTGTTCTACAGCCCTATAGGGTAACCACAGCTAACAACAGTTTATTTTATATATATATATATGTATTCAAATAGCTAGAAGAGAGTATTTTGAATGTTCCCATCACAAAGAAATGATAAGTGTTTGAGGTAATGAATATGCTAATTACTCTAATTTGACCACTACACATTGTATGTATCAAAATATCACTATGTACCCCACAAATATGTATAATTATTACATGGCAATTTAAATACTATTACCAAGAAAAGCAATAAATTAAGTGTATTCTATTATAAGAAAAAAAGACAATTTCAACAATTCCACTGCAGTCTTACCTTTTACTCACAGCTAACTGATAAGGGTTATGGTACTAAACCATGATTATGTGGTCATTCTCTGTAATGGTCAATCATTCTCTCTTTGAGGCTGATTGCAACAACCTTAATATTTATTAACTACCTTGTAACTACTTACATGCTCTTAGTGAGGGAATATGGCAGATTCATTAAGATTCACACAACTATTGAAGAATTAATTTAAAGTTCATGTCTTATTTGTGGTGGTTCAGTGGCATAATCTTTGCATTTGGGCATAGTAAAAACCCTTGATGATGATTTTAAAAAAGAATAAAAAATAAATAAATAATGCTTTCCAATGCCATTTATAATTTCTTAAGACACTGAATCTAGGTTAATGTTGGCTGACTGTATAGCAGATTCAATTTTCAACAACCAGTACAAGTCTGATATTTTATACTTGGCCGTATATACAGAATACATACATTTTGTTCTTCTTTAAGTGCTGTTTCTAGCTGAGTTGCAAATTGTGAACAACATGTCAAGAATGAATTCATATCATCCCCAATCTTTTGAAAAGAATAATAAAACATAAAGTTACTTTTATTTAAGAGTCCATATGCATGTCTGTCTTTTTCTAGCATATTTACTTTTTGAAAAATTTTAACTTTGCTTAATTTACGTCCCTTCAAACATTTACGGCAAGAAGCCATGCTTCAAATGTCATACTTGCAAATTCTCCCAGAGAGAAAACATGGAAGAAAGTACATTCTGGGAAGTGGCCCATCGGTGACATATACCCAGCTATGTCTCTCCTCTCATTCATCTCTACACAGTTCCAGAAAATCCAGCATCCCAGCCTATGACTACTACCTATGACATCTAACTGTATACTTGCCATGAACTGCAGTCTTCTGCTCTCACCTAATGGGCAATGTAAAACTTTGAGGAAAAAAACAGTTACAGCTTAAATATCATAATGATCAAATCCCTTCTAGTAAAGCAGTGATTTGTAAATCAGAGAATTGATTCATGATAAACAAATATTATAGGCTTATATACAGTTAGAATTTTCATAGAGTGGTTCTCCATGAAGAATGTATTCCCTGAGCATTACATTTAAAGATACTGAGCCAGGTGCGGTGGCTCACACCTGTAAACCTAGCCCTTTGGGAGGCTGAGGCAGGTGGATCACTTGAGGTCAGGAGTTCAAGACCAGCCTGGCCAACATGGCGAAATCCTGTCTCTACTAAAAATACAAAAAAATTAGCTGGGCGTGGTGGCGCACACCAGTAATCCCAGCTATGTGGGTGGCTGAGGCACGAAAAACGCTTGAATCCAGGAGGCAGCAGTTGCAGTGAGCCAAGATCATACCACCGCACTCCAGCCTAGGTCACAGAGCAAGACTCTGTCTCAAAAATATAAAAATAAATAAAATAAAACAAACAAATAAATAAATAAATATACCGAGAGGCTCACATACTTTTTGACACAATAAAGACCTTTAATCATAAAGGAGACAGGGAAAAAAAACTAAAATAATCCAGCAGAGAGGAAAATGAACAGATTAGTGTTACTAATCACAAATATAAAGGGAAACCATTAGCCCACTTCTTCCACCCACATTCAGGTGCCACAAATATAGAGAAGATAGAGAAATATAGAGAAGATAGAGATTGATTTGACTGAGTTTATAATTTAACAAATAAGACCAATAAAGCAGAACAGGGCAAGAGAGTTAAGTACGCATGAAAGGGAGTGATAACAATAGTGGACCATGCTATTTAAGCTGGGTAAGTAAGGGCACAAGGAGGATTTGGGACACTAAAAAGGCAGCAGGACCAATGGATTATGGTTCCCTGTGAAATCAAAGGATTTTTGGAGTCAGAATTTTGGACAGACTGAGTGGGAAAGACTCAGGAGGTAGTGGCCAGAGATTAGGATGACTGAAATTCAAATTCTGAAACAGTTATGGTAAGGAATACAGGATATCACTCTGTCAATTAGTGGTTGAGGTAAAATAAAATACAAGATCATTGGAGGAAAGAAATTCAGTAAAATAAAGGCGGTATCTGAAGGGCTGATTTCTTCAATTTTTTCAGTATTGGAGACCACAGGAATGTGAACTTAATTTCATTTTATTTTATTTTATTTGTTGGTGGTTTTTTTTTTCAACTTTTATTTTAGATTTAGTGGGTACATGAGAAGGTTTGTTACCTGGATATATTGCTCGATGCTGAGGTTTGGGGTATCAATGATCCCATCACCCAAGTCCTGAGCACAGTAACCAATAGCTAGTTTTTCAACCTTTACCCCACTTCCCTCCCACCTCTAGTCATTCCCGTTTCTTTTGAACTTCAATTTTAGAGTTTAGTTTTGGTTCTTTGATTCAATCCTGGCAGGGCTTCAAAACATAATAACCACAAGGTCGTGCAGGATAAGGATTGTGATTACACAGTCCTTTTAATAGTTGGGTAATGACCACCACAATAAAAATATAAAACATTTCCATTATTTCAAAAAGCTTCACTGTACTCCTTTGCAGTCAATTCTCCCCTCCTACCTTAGCTCAAGACAACCACTGGTCCTTTACTACAGTTTTCCCTTTCCCAGAATTTCATATAAATAGAATCATATGGTATGCAGCCCTATTTATTTAGCTTCCCCACATCCTAATGTTTTTGAGATTCATCCACATGGTTCTATGTGTCAGTAGTTTGTTTCCTCTATTGTGAAGAGTATCTCATTGTATGCTATACTACAATTTGCTTGTCCATTCACCAGTTAGTAAATATTTGGGTTGCTGGATTCAGTAGCTATTCTGGCTATTATGAACAAAATTTCTATAAACATTTATATACAAGTCTTTGTGAGGATGTATGTGTTCATTAATCTTGGATAATCACTTAAGAGTAGAACTGGTGGTTATCTTTTAAGTATATGTTAAACTTCATGAGCAGCTGTCAAACTGTTTCTCAACATAGCAGTCCCATTTGTGTTCCCACCAGCTCTGTATGAGAGTTCCAGTGGCCCCGTATCTTTACCAAAACTTGATTATTGTCTATCTTTAAAATTTTGGTCATTCCTAATGGGTATGTAGAACTCCTTTTCTGCAACCTTCTTGGCAAAATTCAGGTCAAGAGGGATTTGGTTGGGTTTAGTAATTTTCTAAGAGGATCATTTTCATAGATGGGAAATTCATTCCGAGAACATATAAGTAATCCAAAAGAAAATATTTTAAATTTATATTTTTGAAAAGAAAATCGACCCTTTTCAGTGTTAATGTCTCTATATTAGGGTTGCATATACTTACAGATAAAGATAATTCTTCATTTTCACGCTTTACAAATGGTTCTTCTCCATTCTGATCACAGTGTCCATAGGTTTCTTCCAAAGTGGAAACAACCTGTAAAAAAAAAAAAAAATCAAAGCCAATTTGATACTTTAATAGTTTAAAATTAACTACATTAAATGTAAATAATAGTCAATCAATTATGCCAGGACCTTTTTACCAGTAAGACTTATTTCTTCCAGTGCCACAAACTTAAATTTTCCATCCCATACCCAATTTCATGTCATCATGAGGAAAAAGCAATATTCCTTAACCTTACTCCCTAGCAAAAGAGAGATGCTCTGTGACTCTAACATTTCTGTGTTGATAGGTATCTTAAAACGGAGAGGGCCTGTCCATGAGTGGTTGAAGCATTAAGTAGAGGTTTCTTCAAAGTCTGCCTTGATTTTCTCCTCCAAAGAGAGTTAGGGAATATTGAAAGATGGAGACCAGAAAGCAATGAATTTTTAAAGAAAATTATCTGGCCTAACCCCTCAAACTTTCAACAAACTTGTACTGTACAAGTTTGATGTACTGTATCTTTTTTTTATATTTGTGCGCTTCCTCATCATTCTCACTTGATATTTGGTACATTTACAATTCAATTCTGGATCGCGGTGAAAAAAAAAGAAACTCAGAAAAAGTAAAATTTTTCCCCACATCAAAAGCTAAAGTTTCGGCTGGGTGCGGTGGCTCACACCTGTAATCGCAGCACTTTGGGAAGCCGAGGCGAGTGGATCACCTGAGGTCAAGAGTTTGAGACCAGCCTGACCAGTATGGTGAAACCCCATCTCTACTAAAAATACAAAAATTAGCCGGGCGTGGTGGCATGCTCCTGTAGTCCCAGCTACTCGGGAGGCTGAGACAGGAAAATTGTTTGAACCCGGGAGGCAGAAGTTGCAGTGAGCCAAGATCATGCCACGGCACTCCAGCCTGGGCAAAAGAGCGAGACTTCATTTCAAGAAACAAAAAAAGAGCTAAAGTTTCTGAAATGCGGAGTTTAACATAGTAGAAATGCAGGACTTAGGAAGGCCTGCTTGCAAGGTTGGCCTTAACCTGGCATCTGAGAACTTGGATATCAGGAGGGTTCTCCCCATTCACTGACAGGAGCTCACTGTCCCTAAACTGTTTGTATAATGTGGTTTATACTGAACCTCCTTTCCTTGTGAGAGTCTGAAATTTTCGTACATGCTAAGCACAGAGTGAATAGTAAACTCCCAATAAATCCCAGGGCACTAAGTTTCTAATGATTTTCCCCAACAGACATTTCATATGTGTTGTCACAATTCATTGCTAAAGAAATTAAGCATGTCCTGGGTGACTCTAAGGGGAAAAGACTCTTGCAAGCTTAGATCTGGTTTTCTCCTAATTTCACCTCATGTGCCTACTGTAATAAATCTTAACCATCAGTATGACTATATGTGGAGTCATGTGAGTTCTCCTAGAATATCACCAAACCTGGGGTGATCATGGGGTCCCTGCAACACAGAAACTAACAAGCCTCTTACCATCTTCAGATGTTTGATAATTTTTCCAATCATTTCATCTCCTGGTAGTAAGTTCTTTGTCTTACTCGATGGAATGGGCAAAGCATACCGTACAATGGATTCTCCTGTTGGTGGAGATCTCAGGACCATTGGTTCAATTTTATCATGAATTAATTTTGCATTATGTTTTTCCTTCAGTTTAGGTGATAGTGGTAAATTATGTAGTCCTTTTTTGCTGGTTAATGCTGGAAGAGTTGCCGATTTGTTACTGGTGGTCAACAGATGCTTTACTGGTTTCATTTTGTTACGACTTGGCTTCCAAATTATAGATGAAAAAAATTTATTCCTCCCTGTGAAAAAAAATTAAAAGAGATTCAGAGAAAACACCAGGCTCTAATTAAATTCACATACTACATTTCTCTTTCTCTGATGCTTTAGCAATTTGCTCAGAGTACATTAAGCAACTTCTGGAAGCTACAATTACACTTCAGGCTTTTTTGAGACACAGTTACTCAAACAAAACAAAGAAAAATAGAATGCAGTTATCACAATATCTAACGTATATCAAGAAGTTATTTAAACCTAAGTATAATAACAATAACAGTAAAAGCTCTATCGTTTTTAATCTAAGGTATGCCCTTTATGTACAGCATTATTCCATTTTACATGAGAGTAAACTGAGCTCAGACAAGTTAAGTGACTAACCAAGAGTCACACAGCTAATAAGTGCTAAATTTTTCAGAATTACAACATAGGTCAAATTGGCTACAAATCTTGCTTCTTTTCTATACCCTTTGCTCTCCATATGGAAAATGTTGGGTTATTTTACCTATAGGACTTATAGCATTTCCTGTAAGTAAGGAGGGTTGTAGATGAAAACATTTCAGATTTAAAATGATAAAAGGATTATCAATTGCCATGAAGATGGTGAATCCTAAAATCAACTTTGAAAAAATGAAAAATAGAAAGGAAAATATTCCTAACAACAGAAAACAACAAGAACAAAAAAAATTTTAACTGTAAGAAACCCCTAAACGAAGGCTAATTTGTTTATGGGGCATTTAGGATACGAATATAGGGACTGAAGAAGCCAGAAGCAACAATGAGAGAATACACTCAGGAAAAAAAAATTACATTTTCTTCCTACTTTTCTCCCATATTTGAGCTAATATATGTCCTTAATATACATCTTTATTCCCACAGGAGCAGTAGTCTTGGCCCAAGGTATCATTAGGGTAATATTAAGGCAGCATCAAAGCTATGCTAAGAAAGTATAAACTAGATAGGTCTTGGGCTTTTATTCCTCTATTTTTCTCTCCCCTCAAAGCTGACTAAGACTCAGGACAATGCCACCTCCCAAATAGTTTAAAAGTATAAGCCTAACCATGGAAATTGTCAAGTACAGTGGCAAAATTAAGATAAAGTAACGTAACACTGGTACTCTGTTATCTGAAGCTCTCTGTACTTCAGCTTGTCCCATTGTTATGTGTTGAACTATGTCCCTGAGAAAAATATGTTCAAGTCCTAAGCCCCCAGCACTTTGAATGTGACCTTACTTGAAAATAGGGCCTTTGCAGCTATGATAAAGTTAAGATGGGTCCTAAATCCAGTTACTGGTGTCACTACAAGAAGACCGTATAGCGACAGGCAGAAATTAAAGTGATGCACCTCTAAGCTAAGGAATATCAAGGATTGCTAACATCCACCAGAAGCTTGTAAAAACCAATGAGATTCTTCCCTAGAGCCTTCAGCAGGGAACATGGTTTTGCTGAAACCTTGATTTCAGTTTTCTGGCCTCCAGAATTATGAAATAATAAATTTCTGTTGTTCTAAGCCACCCAGTTTGTGGTACTTTGTTACAGCAGCACTAATGTCTTAGTCTGTTGAGGCTGCTATAACAAAACACTATAAATTGCATAGCTTATAAACAAGAAACATTTATTTCTCACAGTTCTGGAGACAGGAAAGTCCAACGACAAGGCACCAGCAGAGTTGGTGTCTGATGAAAGCCCAGACGCCAAATAAATGGTGCCTTCTCTCTGTGTCCTCACATGATGGAAGGAGCAAGGGAGCTTTTTCAGACCTCTTTTATAAGGGCACTAGGTCCATTTATGAAGGTGCTTTACTCATGACCTAATCATCTCCTAAAGGGCCCACCTCCTAATTCTACCATACGTTGAACTGGGGTCCAATTTCAACATGCGAATTTGGGGATGACCCAAGCATTCAGACCACAGGAAATATCTAGCACTTCAAAAACAAACACACCCACATACTTTCCCTAAACTTCCAGGAGGAACACAGGCTGGGAACTGGCTTTTGATCATTTCCTAATAATAGATTATCAGATAAAGTAGGTGACACCCCAAGGGTATATGAGCTCACAGGCCAAAACTACTTGACAACTGAAAAAAACAACCATTAAAAAATAAAAATAGGCCAGGCGCATTGGCTCACACCTGTAATCCCAGTACTCTGGGAGGCAGAGGCGGGTGGATCACCTGAGGCCAGGAGTTCGAGACCAGCCTGGCCAACATGGTGAAACCCTGTCTCTATTAAAAATACAAAAAATTATCCAAGCGTGGTGGTGGGCACCTGTAGTCCCAGCTACTCAGGAGGCTGAGGCAGGAGAATCGCTTAAACTAGGAGGCGGAAGTTGCAGCAAGCTGAGATTGCACCACTGCACTCCAGCCTAGGGGATGCAGCAAGACTCCATCTCAAATAAACAAATAAATATAAAAATAAGAAACTAAAAAACATGTTTTAGTTGTAGAATCATTAAAACAGAGAGACTAAAAATATATAAACACACAGAAAGAGAATATTAGCCATATAAAACAGGTATAAGAGGTATTTTTAAGACCCAAGTGAAAATATTAAAAAATGAAAAATATAATAGATAAAATAGCACAAGTAATCACAAAATAATACTGCTGAAGAATAAAAATTGATGCAAAGAACAAAAACGGTTGAGGAATAATCCAGCTGAAGAATAAAAAATGATGCAAAGATCAGCAGCATTTATCACATATTGTTGAACATTAATAAAATACACATCAACAGTGATAAGTATTAAAAGTTAGTAGCAGGTTTGAAAAAAATATAATTAGCAATTCTACTGAAAATGAGAAAATAAAGGCCTATATATTTGTTAATAACAATAAACATGATTGAATTTTTGGAGAAGCAGTATCTAATATTCAGAAGATCATCCAATAAATAATAAAAGACCAATAATAGTATTTTTTTATTTGCCAGAAATCACGGCAAAAGATGATATCCTGTCAGCACATTTATGCAAAACACAAATATCAATACCAAATAGTATAATATACTATTTCAGAGAATAAAATATAAAAACAAATAATACAACTTACAGATGTTATAAATAAAATCACTTTGAATAAAGTTTTAAAAACTAATAATTTCTCAATTACTTTGGACACATGGACAGCAGATAACAATTGTTGATGTAATTATGAATTTCCAAAATCCAGATATTTCAATATGTGAACATTTATTAGGATTTTAACAAGTAGATGATGACACCCCGCTGGAAAAGAATCATATACATGTTTAAGAGATTACTTATAAAAAAATTAAAATTTAAAACATATAATATATATGGGGCCAGGGATACATGCCCTTAAATATGTCTGACAAGCACAAACAGAAAATTCGCAAAAACTAAAATTCTAAGACATTTTATACAACTTGCTGTTACATTCTTTAAACTAGGTTGTAAACAATAGAATGAAAATATCTTAACAGCACTGAAAATGTTTATTTCATCCAAGAATTATACAACTGCTTTTTTGTTTTGATGATACACTATAGTTAATTGAATGCATAGTCATCAAGCATAATTTTTAAATCATAGTCAAATATCACTTAGCAAAGATAACTTGATACCAGTGTCACTAAAAATCCATTTGAAGGAAGAACACAATGCTCTACTGGAAACTACTGATGATAATAGTAAATACATACATTATAGCACTTGAACCAAAGCCCCTGCAAAATATTCCCTTTTACATTTTTCTTTTTTTTTTTTTTTTTTTTTTTTTTTTTTTGAGACAGAGTTTCACTCTTGTCACCCAGGCTGGAGTACAATGGAGCAATCTTGGCTCACTGCAACCTTCGCCTCCCGGGTTCAAGCGATTCTCCTGCCTCAGCCTCCCGAGTAGCTAGGATTACAGGTACCCGCTGCCACGCCCAGCTAATTTTTGTATTTTTAGTAGTGACAGGGTTTCACCACATTGGCCAAGCTGGTCTCACACTCCTGACCTCAGGTTATCCGCCCACCTCGGCCTCCCAGAGTGCTGGGATTACACGCCTGAGCCACCGTGACTGCCGCCTTTTACATTATTCTCATACCGATTGTGACATGATGCTTTAAGTAAAAATTAATGTTACAAGCAAAATGATGCAGAAACCAAGATTAAATTTACAAAATTGAAAAGCCTCAAAAGAACTCTGAATAAATTACATTGCCAAAGAAACTCCATCAAAACCATCAGGTCCAAGCAAACATCAAAAATTCCACCAAAACCATCAGGACCAGCAAACAGGATGTAAGAAGAGTGGCCAATGAGCCAATAAGTAAAACCAAAAGGGCACATATACATAGAAAGCAAGGAAAAGAAAATGTCACCAAGGACGGAGCGATGAACTATGTCAAATGCTGAGTCAAGTAAAATGAAGACTAAGAGCTGACACTGGATTTGGCAACATGGAGGTAGGTCATTTGTAACCTGAAGAACAGAACGGCAACAATTTCAGTAGAATGATCGAGTTAAATATCTGACTTACCGTTCAAAAGAAAGGAAGTAAGAACAAAGAATTGAATACAACCACTGTAGACAAATTTTACTACAAAAGGGAGGAAAGAAATAGAGTATTACTAGAAGAAAACATGGTCAAGAGGAAAGTTCGATGGAAAAAAGAACAAGTGTATTATGGATTGCATTGTGTCCTCTCCCCCCAAAAAAGTGTGAGGAAAGGAAGGAAGGAAGGCAGGCAGGAAGGCACGCTCACTTAGTGCAAAAAAAAAGAGAAAAAAGAACCTGACAAATGCTCCGATGAAGTTCACATAAATACAAAAATAGAGTCACACGCAATGAATACTTGTATTAGCAAGCAAATATTTAAGGATTTTACATATTTAATTCATTTATCCCTCCTAACAATGCTAGGAAGTGGATGTCAGCATTACTTCGCCCAAGTGCATCTGTCCCTTTCCGCCACCACGACAAATGTTTTCTGGTTTCATCCTTCAAGGATTAATGTACATTCATTTCAAACCCTTTAATGACAGTGTACAAAATCGAGGAGAGCGGCAAGGGTCGGCAGGGGGCGTAGGGAAAGGATGATTTGCCTTCGATCCCAGATCTTGCATAAAAAGCAGCACAACCGCCACGGAGGCAGCCACGCAGCGGGAAAACTAAGTGCAAACCCAGACCTGAGGGAGCCGCTCGCGAGGCTCCCGGCCCTGTGTACCTGCTGAGACTGTGGGAAGTCGGGTGACTGGGCGGTTTGGCCTTGCCAAGGCTGGCTCTAAGGTGAAAAACTATTTGCCTGAGGAAGATGGCAATTCCGAGCCTGCCAGACTTCCTTCGAGACAGAAGCCTGAAAACTCCTCAGACTCCAGCCCCACCCTTTTACAAACTGACGTTTGTGCTGAAAGAAAAGGCCCGGCCTCTGCGCCCCCGGGCGGCAGCAAAGACCGCCGGGCGCCCGCCGCCCGCGCCGGATGGGGCCGTTGATGCCACGTCCCAGACGCCCGACGCCACGACGCCTTGGCGCCGCCGACGTCGCTGACGCTGCGGGCGTGAGCTGCGCGCCAAGAGCGGCAGAGGAGACGCAGTTTGGCTGCTGTGGGGATCTGACGGAAGGTTGATAATGTCCATGGGCACGTCGGCCTCCTCCTTCCTTATTCTTTCCGATGTGTAATTCCGGGACGCCCGCGGAGCGCAGATTCATCGAGGCATTTGGCCTAGAGGCCTGCGAAGGAGAAATAAAATACAGGCCTGGTAGGACCTTTAAGAACCTGGACCTTTAAGAACCTGGGCTTCGCCTGCAAAACCGGAGCCCCAGTCCTTCATTCATCTGCTATCTCCTCAAGCTCTTTTCAGTGTATTGTGGAGTTCATTACCAGACTCTAAGCTCGCACGGAAGTGTACATCAGCTTTGTGATCTTAAAAGCAAAACAAAATCAAATGGACTAGGAATTAACTCGAAGCAGAGTTGTGACACTTAAGTGGTTTCTTGCCATCAGCTTCCACGCACTGCTTTAATATGCAATTTTACAAGATAGGGTTTTTTTCGATAATTTGACCTCAAGAAATATATTAATTTTGTCTTTAAGTTGAACAAAGTAAAATGTTTTTAATATTTTAAAATATTAATTGGTTCTCACTTATTAGGTGGGAATTGAACAATGAGAACACTTGGACACAGGAAGGGGAACATCACACACCGGGGCCTGTTGTGGGATGGGGGGAGGGGGGAGGGATAGCATTAGGAGATATACCTAATGTAAATGACGAGTTAATGGGTGCAGCACACCAACATGGCACATGTATACATATGCAACAAACCTGCACGTTGTGCACATGTACCCTAGAACTTAAAAGTACAAAAAAAAAAAGGAAAAGAAAAATACACATATAGACTGTGGTAGGGGGCGGCAGGGGAGATCAATTTACTTGTTGAACTGGTTCATATGCATTTTCCAGGCAACAGAAAATCTAAATTTGAAAGGAAAAAAGTGAGGAAGGGGAAGCTTTAGTAGCATCATTCAAGTGTGAGTATGTATTACTACATAGTCCCTGAAATAGAAGGGGCTTACATTATGAAATACTGAAAGATCTAAGAGCTTTGAAACAAAGTTGAAAACATATTGCTCAGTGGTAAATAAAGCAATGTAGGGTTTCAACTGTGCTATCCAATGTGGGAGCCACAACCCCAGGTGGCTACTGAACACCTTAAACGTGTTGGTCCAACTGGTATGTGCTATGAATGTAACATATACAATACACGTCAAAGGGTTGCTATGAAAATAAAAAAGAATGTAAATATCTCAATAATTTTATATTGATTGCGTTGAAATACTATTTTTAATATATCAGCTTATAAAATATATTACTAAAATAAAATATTAATTGATATAATTTAATTGTTAATAATGCCTGTGTGTAAATGAAAGGAATAGGAAAGATGGAACTAAAACTAAAAACCAGATTTAAAGGAGACCTTAGATTTGACATAATAGATTTAAACTATTTTCTAAAACTCTGAAAATTGATTGTATCTAATTATTTCTAATTTTCCAGTAAAATCTGAATGCCTCATCAGAGATTCCTGAAAATTTATCAGCTCCCAAGAGCTGGTGTAGGCTAGCTCCAGCACACCACTGGGAGTTACCACTGGGGTTGCCTGGAAAGGGAAAACAAGACATCTTCTGGAGTGCCAGAAATGTTGTCTTCTGCTCTTTCTGGGTGCGTTCAAAAATTCATGAAGGCAGGCGGGCACAGTGGCTCACACCTGTAATCCCAATACTTTGGGAGGCTGAGGTGGTGCATCACTTGAGGTCAGGAGTTTGAGACTAGCCTGGTCAACATGGTGAAACCCCATCTTTACTAAAAATACAAAAATTAACCGGGCATGATGGCGGGTGCCTGTAATCCCAGCTATTTGGGAGGCTGAGGCAGGAGAATCACTTGAACCCAGGAGGTGGAGGTTGCAGTGAGCCGAGATTGTGCCATTGTACTCCAGCTTGGGCAACAGAGCAAGACTCTATCTAGAAAAGAAAAAAAGAAAATCATGAAGGCATATGCTTATTTGTGCACTTTTCAGTATGTGTGTTTTATGTCAGTAATAAAGAAAATGTACATATAAATGATCAGATTTATTAAACTTTCCACCAACAATTTTTTAAAGTTGGCAATAAAATTAAGAAAGTAGTTTAGAAAGAATTGAATTGCTAAATTCAAAATCTCCCAAAACCATTGTAAATGAAAGGGATAGGAAAGATAGAACTAAAAATCAGGAGAGATAAAAGAAGACCTTAGATTTAACACAGCCAATTTCAGTTATTTTCTAGAACCCTGAAAATGGATTATATCTAGTCATTTCTTATTTTGTTGGTAAAATCTTAATGGTCAAGTTGTCAAGTTAGCATACATTAGCAAAACTCTCAGCATGAGTCTAGCCAAAAGTTCACCATTCATATCTGTAGCCTTAATAGTCAGCACAGCTAAGAACCATAGAAAAGTTATCAGTGCTGACAATGTAAAGCAAAGAAGTTTAAAAAGTTAATAAATTTAAGCATGTAATATCAAATTCTGCAATGGTTTGAGTCTGTGACATGAATAGATTATTCTTTGAAAACAAACAATACTTATGAATAGAGAGGAACTTTTTCATCTGATGAAGGACATCTGTGAACTATCTCCAGCTAGCATCATTTTTAAGAGTGAAACATTGATTTTTCCTTAAGATCGGAAGGAGGCAAGGATATTTGCTCTCACTATGTCTATTCAATATTATACTGGAGTGCAATAAGGCAAGAAAAAGAAATAAAGGCATAATGATTTCAATGAAAGAAATAAAGCTGTATTTCCAGACAATACAATTTCCAGACATCTACAGTGAAAACTATATAACATTACTGAGAGAAATTAAAGAAGATCCAAATAAATGGAGATTATATACCATATTAATGGATTAGAAGACCCAATATTGCTAAAATGTCTATCAATATTTATCTATGGATTAAATGCATCTATGATCAAAATCCAAGCAGATTATTTTCTAGAAATCAAGAAAATAATTTTGCAATTTATATGGAAATGAAAAAGGCTAGAACCAAAACAATCTTGAAAAAAATGAGCAAATATTTAAATGACATATACTACAGGAGTTATAAAGTTATAGTAAGATAGTATATTACACGAAGATAGACAAAAATGGAACAAATAGAGGGTTAAGAAATATATCCACATATGTAAAGTCAATTGATTTTAAACAGTACCAGTGTACTTCAATGGGGAAAGAAAAATCTTTCCAACAATGAAAATGAAAACTGATATCATTGAGAGAAAAAAAAATTATCCATGACCCCTGCCTCATGCCACACCTGAAAGTTAATTTAAATTAAATCATAGACCTTGTGCCATGGACACATACCATACATATTATCCTTCAAGGGATAATGTGAAGGGTTCTGCTTCCAGCCAAGATGGAGTAACAGCAACTGGGTTTATGTGAAGGGTTCTCCTTCCACCCAAGATGGAGTAACAGCAACTGGGTTTAACCTCCTGTCTGGAACAAGTAAAGAATCAGACAAAATCTATGAAACAATGAATTTTGATACCTTGGTTATCAGATAATGAATGATAATGACCCCTGCATAACAGGAAACAGACAAGATGAGCCCTGTAATTTCCTAAGCTTACTGCCTGAAGACAGGTGGTTCCAAGTCATGATACAAAGAACAGAAAACCCAGGCAGCTTCTAGCGGTCTCTGAGTTGAGGGAAGGAGGTGTCCAGGAAGGCCAAGGAAGCCAGAGTTCAAAGAGGAGAATCCTACAGAAGAAATTAAAGAACAAAGAGAGCTCCATAAATCTTTAGGGCACCCCTTTAGTCTTCAACTGGGTAATGATCACTGTATACATGTATGAAAACTATCCAAGGCCAGGGAAAAGGACCACCTGGAAGCATGATAGGATATGGTACTCAGTGCCCACAAAGAGCTCAGAATATTTCACGTTACCACCAGGTAGAGTCAAAAGTTTTATAATTTAAGAGGCAGTGAGTAAAGTGCTCAAAAGATTTTGCCTCAGGAAGGGTTCAAAAACAGTCTTACACTAAACACTCCTCTGGACCTGTCAAACAAAGCTTAAAAGTAAGACCTGAAAGGATTGAATGTTTCCAGTAACTTAGTTGAGAGCCAAAACACAACTCAAGAATATTTATAGGCATACAAAACCTTCCAGCACTCAATAAGGTAAAAAGTTACAATGATAACTACAAAAAAATTGCTGAGAGAAAATAAAAAGACCTAAATAAATGAAGATACACTGTGTTCGTGAATCAGAAGATTTAATAATGTTAGGATGTCAGTTCTCCCCAAATTGATCTATAAATCCAATGCAATTCCATTGAAAATACCATCAGGCTTTTGTGAAGCAATTTGCAACCTGACACTAAAATTCATTTGGAAATAGGAAGGATCTGCAATAGCCAGAATGACTTTTTAAAAGAAAAACAAAATTGGAGGTAGACATTACAAGAAGTATAGTCAGGGAGCATTGAGTGCCCTGGAAATAAAGTCTTGTTTGCATTTGCTGGGTAAACCCTTTGCCCCGACCTCCACCGAAATGGCACTCATAGTACTCATAAGGCACAGGTTGACCATGCCTCCAACATGGCCTCCCAATCACTGACACACCTTAGGATTCCTAGTTCAGTTTGAATAATTGAGAGTCCTTGTTTTTGTAGGTACCACATGGTGGAAGTCAGTCCAATCTTTCCTGTCCTGTTTCATCCATCACCACAAAATACCTAAGTGACAGCTATGGGACTGTCTACAGGCAATACCTACAAGCTGTTGACAAGTTTTTGCATGGGAAATGAAGAAGCTGAGGCCATTCACTGCTGTTTCTGATAGACTTCTCAGAAAGAATAAGAGAATAGTAATCAAATTGTGGTCAAAGCCATCTGACAGAGGATAACAGACCCAAGAACCAGTTAAATTCAAGGACTTGAAACGGTTTGCAAAAGCTGCACCAGGGCATTTTCCTTTGTGAGGGAAAGCTCCAGGATCCATTCTAAAAGACAAAAGAATATTAATACTAATGTTCCTTTATCCCCCAGTGCCTTTCCAAGTACTTAGGTCTCAGTGTCTCTCTCTCTCTCTCAACACTGCCACAGAATTAATGTGTCCCATTGTAGTAACTATAACCTCTTTCCAATCATGCTTCTAATCTCACCTAAACTTTTCATCTAGAAGAGTCAGTCAAGAGCAAGAGTGACAAGGGAATTTTTATAAAACATATAAAAACCCATTTGTCCCTCACTTCTGGCTTTTATGGGTAAGTGTCAGGGGACTGGGTGGAGAATATCAACCCAAAGCAGAATAGTATGAGCCTGAATACTAGATATTGCTTCATCTCTGGTTTCCTGTGGCAGGTTCTCTGTCTCAGGAATCTCTTACTAAGAGGGCCAAATACACTTACAGCAGCCAGAGCCTACTCCAAGAAAACTCATACTGTCATCTTCAAAAAGATCTAATATTGGCCTGATAGAATTCAGGAGGAGTTAAGCTGTAAGAGGATGACATTGCTATTGCCATACCTCCTTAACAAACATTGTGTGCCTCTCTCCCTCATCTCCCAAGCTAACAAGCCAAAGTTCTTAAGATTTGCATGATTTCTGTTCATAGCAGTCACAAATTCTCTCCTTTTGCATTTAGAGATGCATATCTCTGTAACTATTTTCTGAAAAGGATCAGAACCTTACTCTAACCCAGAATGGATCTTAGTTCTCATTGTTACAATGGGATGGGAGTGACACTGACCATCATATTCACCCTCCTGCCCCCACCTCGATGAACCTATTTTCCAGTACTCAGCCTGCAACCATCTCCCTAGTTCCTCCTTGGTCACAGAGAATGGAAGAGGGGAGGATCACTTATTGCTTGATTGACTAGACAGTTTGAATAATATGGCTGCTACTAAATCCTACAGGCTTCCCTCAAATTATAACTGAACTGTGGGAAAGTTCTTGTCTTTCTTATTCCAGAAAGCCATGTCTTGTCAGTATTCCATCTTTATCACCAAAACTGGTAAGAATAATAAGAGTCTGTAATTTTACCTTGCTAGAAAACAAGTTAGCATGCCACAGATTCATAGACACTGGCAGGAGATATGAGATTCCTGGGCTAGGAATAAAGAACAATTTATTAATCAGAGCAATAGCAGTAGTCAGAATAACAACATTTGTGCTAGTTCTTCAAGCCCTGATTCCCATAGAGCACACTCAGTGAGTTGCATTACCCAAGAGCAACCCTATTTAGGAAACCCCAATATTTTCTAAAACCATTGCTAGAAAACCTTTTCAACCTTTTTCCAGTGGAAGACACTGTCTTTATTATCATGAACAGCCAACAAACCTGCCTTCTTCCCCAGAGGGAGACACTTTATTTTCCAAAGCTGTTTGCTATATGGACTTTCTTGAAAAGACAGTCTAGAAAAAAGCTACGAATACAATTGCTCAGAAGATATGCAAAAACATAAGATCTATGGAGAATTATCTCCCAACACCTCCATAAATATATTCACACATAGACCTAACTGTAAAACCTAAATCTATAAAGGTTCTAGAACAAAATATAGGAGTAACTTGAGTTACCTTAACAACCAACAAGGTCAGGGGTAGTCCAGAAAGCTTAACCCACAGGGACAGGGACAGGACTTTGGTGAGGCAAGCAGGGCATCTCCTATGAAAAATCTAAGCACTCACTGTTAGGTGCTGAGCCTGCACTTGCACAACCTGAAAGCGAGCACCTCCTTAAATTTTTTGTTTTCCTAATTGGGCTTGCCATAATCTCCACGCTGCCTCCTTTTCCTTCACTGACACAAAATCACAGAGAATGGCAGCATGCTTTGCTCAAAGCAGCAGTACAGCTTACTTACATCACAACCTGGACCTGCTACGTTTTCTGTCCTAAGCCCCATTCAAACGTGGCAGCATTCCATGTGATGTTTTATCTGCTGGATTAGCATTTGGAGGTATGGAATGTATTGCTTCCACAACCCAAACAGATCCATGACATTGCACTTCCTTCTTTGTAGTAGGACATAGATTCTTACTAGGAATAATATCACCCCCAAGGGGGCAAAAATTGGTATTTAATAGTTTATGTGGTCTTGTAGTCTTCCAAAGGCCACACTACCTAAACAAATATACAGTACATCTGCGCTATCAATATTCCATGATGGAGAGGCAATTAGCGGTAAAATGTTTAAAAAGCTTCCTTACCAGGGCATTAATAACAGAAAGGTTGAGAAACACTGTAGCAGGAGAAGATGCAACAACAACCAAAAAAGACATTTTTTAAAGAGGATGTCTCTGCATGCCTTTGATCATCAGATCTCTGAAGTATTTACTGAAGTGTGAGTCCCAGAATCTTAGAAGAGTTTACTTTCCACCTTCTAGAATGTATTTGTCAAAAAGTGCCCATTATGGGCCGGGCGTGTGGCTCACGCCTGTAACCCCAGCACTTTGGGAGGCCAAGGCGGGTGGATCACGAGGTCAGGAGATCGAGACCATCCTGGCTAACAGGGTGAACCCCCGTCTCTGCTAAAAATACAAAAAAAAAATTAGCCAGGCATGGTGACGAGCGCCTGTAGTCCCAGCTACCCGGGAGGCTGAGGCAGGAGAATGGCGTGAACCTGGGAGGCGGAGCTTGCAGTGAGCCGAGATGGCATCACTGCACTCCAGCCTGGGCAACAGAGCAAGACTGTCTCAAAAAAAAAAAAAAAATGGTGCCCATTATGAACTTGGTTCTGTCAGATCTATCAAGTCATAAAGGTGAGTGAACAAAGCATCAGTTCATCATAAGATGTAAAAAGCGCATCTGGGATTAAACCTGAACAGGAGTAGAAGGTAGGAATAATCTACATGAGGAAGTAGCCTGTACCTCCATGTCACCCACCACAGTTGCACCAGGGCCCCTCCCCTCAGCTCACATCTATGACTTTACAGGAGTCCTGTACTACTAGTTGAAGGAAGGGGAAAATTAAGAGGTTAGTTTCCAGATAGGCTGTCTAGGTATAACAGAGCAAGACAAAAATAGATGGTGGCTGCATTATAGTCACAATGGGGGACAGTCTTGAACAAGTGTTGAGAGAAATTTTTCCTGAGAAGCTGTGAGCAATGTCTCTGCTCACCCACTTTGTGTGAAAGAAGTGGCTCAAGATGAGACTCATATATGGACTATACATGGACTCGTGGGTGGTGGCAAGTGACTTGTCCTGCTAATCACGGGCTTAGAAGGAAATGGACTGAAAGGTCAGAGACAAGGAGATCTTAGTTAGAGGCATGTGGTGCCGATGGCTAAACATATGAAATTTTTCATATCATAAGTAATTTCCTATCAGATGGCATCCACCACAGAAGAAGCACAGAACAACTTTATGGACAAAATAATTCAGCCAGCTAATGTTAGCCAACCTTTGTCTTCAGCCGCCCCAGACCACATAGCTGCATGAAAGAAGTGGTCATAGTAACAGAGATAGAGGCTACACATGAGACCAAAAGCATGTACTCCCTCTTACCAAGGTCAGTCTAGCTACTGTTGCCTCTGAATGTCCTCCATGGCAGCAGCAGAAACCAGTATTCTTGTATGACACTATTCCTTCAAGAGACCACTTAGCCATTTGATAGCAGGTTGATTATGTTGAGTCCCTTCCATTCTGGAAGAGCCAGTGAAATACACAGATCTGGAAACCAAAGGATGCAAGCAGGAAATATTCCAGCTAGCATCACTCCCAATAACCACTAACGAGCTTTGTGCATCTCTTCCTGCAATCCTGGACTTCAAAACCTTAGACATTTTGATTCCCAAAAGAGGCATAACAAGCCTCCTACTGAACTACAAGCTACAGCTGCCACATGGGCACTCTGAACTTTTCATTTCCAGGAACCACAAGGCTGTAAGAAGGAGTCACAGTCTTGGTAGTTTAAGTGACACTGACAAGCAGGATGAGGTAGAGGTAATGTTAGACAATGGCGGTGGAGAGGAATATGTGTGAAATTCAGGTGATCCACTTGAGTGCCTCTTGATACTTCCTTGCCCAATGTGACTGTGAATGAGCAAGTGCAGCAAACCTGGCCTGAAGTTGACAAGAGCTATAGAGGAGCTGCACTCCAAATGTGTAAGGACAAATACATGTAAAGCAAAGAGGGGACTGTAGCAGACACGAAAACATGCCACTTACAACTCCCTTCAAGAAGGAACCTGCAGCAAAGAATATAGACTAGTGAAAACCAGCTATGGATGTCTTCAGGATTTGTCTTAATAAATAACTTTTGAGCTGAGGCCACTTGCCTCCTGGGCATCCTCCAGCTGATGACTCAGCATGCAATGATGTAAATATTTGCTGTTTCTGGCCAGTATGAGACTCCTCTGTGGACAATATTTGTTTTTGAGATCACTGGGCTTTCTGACACATTCCCAGAGCTACCCCCATGGTCTGATGCTCTTTCTATATAATCCTCTTTCTTTTCCCTACTTTTTTCACAGGTATCAGACCGGCATCACAGTCTGAAAGCTTTCTCTGCCACTCCTATTCTCTTTCCTTTAACTTTCACAATTACAAATCTCCTTCACTTAGAACTCCATTTGGCATATGCATCCTGGAGGACCCAAATCAACACAGACCTAGCCATAAAAACAAAAAACATAAAGCTATGAAAGCAAAAAGCGTGAAGGAAACATAGGTGAATATATTAATTGCCTTGGCATAGGCAACTTTTTTTTGACAAGACACAAATTACTAACCATTTGAAAATTGATAAACTGGATTGCTTTCAAATTTTTTAAAATGTGCATCAACAGATGAATAAGTAAACTATGGTATATTATTACAATGGAATACTGTCCAACAATAAAAAGGAATGAACTTTTGATACACAGAACCATTTGGATGAAACTCAAAGGCATTACACTGAGTGAAAGGACCCAGTCTCAAAAGGTTACATACTATATGATTCCATTGACATGACTTTCTCAAAAAGACACAACTGTGGTAATGAAGAATTAATCAGTATTTTCCAGGGATTGGAGGTGGGAGAGGGGGTGACTATAAAAGGATAGAATGAGAAAGTTTAGGGGGTTGTGGGACTGTTCTGTATCCAGATTCACGTTGGTTATACTTCATGCATGTGTTAAAATTCGTATAACTATGCAGGAAAAAGTCCATTTTACTGCATGTTAATTTTTAAATTAAAAATACAAAAAATCTCCACATATTCATACTCTGCTTAAAATTATTCAGTGGGTGAATGCTTGGGACTCATTTGCTGAGGCATATAGTAGGTGTATATTTGACTTTTTGTTAAAGCTGCCAGGCTGTTTTCTAGGGTGTTTGCTCTATACAGGCATAGCTCATTTATTGCACTTTACTTTATTGCACTTTGAAGATACTGCACTTTTTTACGAGTGGAGGGTTTGTGGCAAGCTTGCATCAAGCAAGTTAATCAGCACCATTTTCCCAACAGCATGTGCACACTTCATGTCTGTGTCACATTTTGGCAACTCTTACAATATTTGAGACTTCTTCGTTATTATTATATCTGTTATGGTGCCCTGTGATCATTGATCTTTGATGTTACTATTGTAATTGTTTTGGGGCACTGCAAACCACACCCATGTAAGACAGTGAAGTTAATTGATCAATGTTCTGTGTTCTGACTGCTTCACCAACTGGCCATTACTCCATTTCTCTCCGCCCCCTCAGGCCTTCCTATTCCCTGAGACACAACAATATTGAAATAGGGCCAATTAATAACCCTACAATGGTCTGTAATTGTGCAAGTGGAAGAAAGAGTCATGTGCCTCTCACTTTAAATCAAAAGCTAGAAATGATTAAGCTGAGTGAAGAAGGCATGTTTAAAACTGAAATAGGCTGAAAGTAAGGCCTCTTGCACCAAATGGCCAAGTTGTTAAAGCAAAGGAAAAATTATTGAAGGAAATTAAGTGCTACTCTGGTAAACACAATTGATAAGAAAGCAAAACAGCCTTATTGCTGGTATGGAGAAAGTTTGAGTCATCTGGGTAGAAGATCAAACCAGCCACAACATTCCTTTAAGCAAAAGCCTAATCCAGAGGGCCCTAACTCTCTTCAATTCTATGAAGAAGCCATCCCTATAACATAAAAGTTCAAGAAGGAAGTGTTGATGTAGAAGCTATAGCAAGTTATCTAAAAGATCTACGTAAGAACTGATGAAAGCAATTACATTAAACAGAGGCTTTTCTTTTCTTTATCTTTTTCTTTTTTCTTTTTTTTTTTTTTTTTTTTTTTTTTTTTTTTTTTTTTTTTTTTGAGACAGGGTCTTTCTCTGTCATCCAGGTTGGAATACAGTGGTGTGATCATAGTATAATGCAGCCTTGAACTCCCAGACTCAAGTGACCCCACCGCCTCAGCCTCACAAGTAGCTGGGACTACAGGTACATGCCACCATGACTGGCGAATTTTTTTTTTTTTAATAGAGACAAGGTCTCACTATGTTGCCCAGGCTGGTCTCAAATTCCTAGGCTCATGCAATCCTCCAGCCTCAGCCTCCCAAAGTGCAACTAATACAGGTGTGAACCACCATGCTCAGCCAACAATAGCTTTCCAATATAAACTAAACAGTCTTCTATTGAAAGAAAATGCCATCTGGGACTTTCATAGCTAGAGAGTGGAAGTCAATGCCTAGCTTCAAAGACTCAAAGCACAGACAGACTCGTCTGTTAGGGGCTCATGCAGCTGGTACTTTAAGTTAAAGCCAATGCTCATGTACCGTTCTAAAAATGTTAGGAGACTTAAGAATTATTCTAAATGTATTCTGCCTGTGCTCCATAAATAGAACAACAAAGCCTAGATGACAGCATGTCTGTTTATAATATACTTTACTGAATATTTTAAGCCCACTGTTGAGACCTACTGCTCAGGAAAAAAAAAATACATTTCTTTCAAAATATTACTGCTGTTGACAATGTACCTGGTGACCCAAGAGCTCTGGTGAGATACAAGGAGATTAATATTTTTATGCCTGCTAACACAATATCCATTCTGCAGCCCCATGGATCAAAGAGTAATTTTGACTTTTAAGTCCTATTATTTAAGAAACACATTTTGGGCTGGGTGCAGTGGCTCATGCCTGTAATCCCAGCACTTTGGGAGGCCAAGGCAGGCAGGTCACCTGAGGTTGGGAGTTCCAGACCAGCCTGACCAACATGGAGAAACCCTGTCTCTAATAAAAATACAAAATTAGCTGGGCGTGGTGGCACATGCCTGTAATCCCAGCTACTCGGGAGGCTGAGGCAGGAGAATCACTTGAACCTGGGAGGAAGAGGTTGCAGTGAGCCAAGATCATGCCATTGCACTCCAGCCTGGGCAACAAGAGTGAAACTCCACCTCAAAAAAAAAAAGAAAGAAAGAAACACATTTTGTAAGACTATTGCTGCCATAGATGGTGATTCTTCTCATGGATCAGGGAGAGCTATATTGAAAATCTTCTGGAAAGGATTCACCATTCTAGATGCCACTAAGAGTATTTGTGATTCATAGGAGGAGACAAAATACCAACATTAACAGGAGTTTGGAAGATGTTGATTCCAACCCTCATAGATGACTTGCAAGGGTTCAAAACTTCA
This sequence comes from Macaca thibetana thibetana, assembly GCF_024542745.1. Taxonomy (NCBI): domain Eukaryota; kingdom Metazoa; phylum Chordata; class Mammalia; order Primates; family Cercopithecidae; genus Macaca; species Macaca thibetana. The sequence continues at coordinate 32,180,728 of NC_065586.1, read as the reverse complement.
GTGGAGGAGTAACTGTAGATGTGGTGGAAATAGCAAAAGAACCAGAATTAGAAATGGAGCCTGTAGATGACAATGAATTGCTGCAATGATCAAATTTGAACAAATGAGGAGTTACTTCTTATGGATAAGCAAAGAAAGTGGTTTCTTAAAATGAAATCTACTCCTGGTGAAGATCCTGTGAACATTGTTGAAATCAAAACCAAGGATTTAGAGTATCACACAAATTTAGCTGACAAAACAGCAGCAGAGTTTGAGGAGATTGACTCCAAATTCAAAAGAAGTTCTAGTGTGTAAGATGCTATCAAACAGCATCATGTGCTGCAGAAAAATCTTTCACCAAAGGAAGAGTCAATCGATGTGGCAAACTTCGTTGTTATTGTCCTATTGTAAGAAATTTCCACAGCCTTCTTTATTAGTCTTGCTAGCAGTCTATCAATTTTGTTGATCTTTTCAAAAAACCAGCTCCTGGATTCATTGACTTTTTGAAGGGTTTTTTTGTGTCTCTATCTCCTTCAATTCTGCTCTATTCTTAGTTATTTCTTGCTTTCTGCTAACTTTTGAATGTGTTTGCTCTTGCTTCTCCAGTTCTTTTAATTGTGATGTTAGGGTGTCAATTTTAGATCTTTCCTGCTTTCTCTTGTGGGCATTTAGTGCTATAAATTTCCCTCTACACACTACCCATTCAGTATGACATTGGCTGTGGGTTTGTCATAAATAGCTCTTATTATTTTGAGATACGTCCCATGAATACCTAATTTATTCAGAGTTTCTGCCCCAGAGATTCTGGTATGTTGTGTCTTTGTTCTCATTGGTTTCAAAGAACATCTTTATTTCTGCCTTCATTTCATTATGTACCTAGTACTCATTCAGGAGCAGGTTGTTCAGTTTCCATGTAGTTGAGCGGTTGTGACTGAGTTTCTTAATTCTGAGTTCTAGTTTGATTGCACTGTGGTCTGAGAGACAGATTGTTATAATTTCTGTTCTTTTACATCTGCTCAGGAGTGCTTTACTTCCAACTATGTGGTCAATTTTGGAATAGGTGCAATGTGGTGCTGAGAAGAATGTATATTCTGTTGATTTGGGATGGAGAGTTCTGTAGATGTCTGTTAGGTCTACTTGGTGCAGAGCTGAGTTCAATTCCTGGACATCCTTTTTAACTTTCTGTCTCATTGATCTGTGTAATGTTGACAGCGGGGTGTTAAAGTCTCCGATTATTATTGTGTGGGAGTCTAAGTCTCTTTGTAGGTCTCTCAGGACTTGCTTCATGAATCTGGGTGCTCCTGAATTGGGTGCATATATATTTAGGATAGTTAGCTCTTCTTGTTGAATTGATCCCTTTACCATTATGCAATGGCCTTCTTTGTCTCTTTTGATCTTTATTGGTTTAAACTCTGTTTTATCAGAGACTAGGATTGCAACCCCTGCCTTTTTTTGTTTTCCATTTGCTTGGTAGATCTTCCTCCATCCCTTTATTTTGAGCCTATATGTGTCTCCGCACATGAGATGGGTCTCCTGAATACAGCACGTTGATGGGTCTTGACTCTTTATCCAATTTGCCAGTCTGTGTCTTTTAATTGGAGCATTTAACCCATTTACATTTAAAGTTAATATTGTTATGTGTGAATTTTATCTTGTCATTATGACGATAGCTGGTTAGTTTGCTCAATAGTTTATGCAGTTTCTTAGAGAGAAGAATCAAATAGACGCAATAAAAAATGATAAAGGGGATATCACCACCAATCCCACAGAAATACAAACTACCATCAGAGAATCCTATAAACACCTCTATGCAAATAAACTATAAAATCTAGCAGAAATGGATACATTCCTGGACACATACAGAATCCAGCAGCACATCAAAAAGCTTATCCACCATGATCAAGTGGGCTTCATCCCTGGGATGCAAGGCTGGTTCAACATATACAAATCAATAAACATAATCCAACATATAAACAGAACCAAAGACAAAAACCACATGATTATCTCAATAGATGCAGAAAAGGCCTTTGACAAAATTCAACAGCCCTTCATGCTAAAAACTCTCAATAAATTAGGTATTGATGGGACGTATCTCAAAATAATAAGATCTATTTATGACAAACCCACAGCCAATATCACACTGAATGGGCAACAGCTGGAAGCATTCCCTTTGAAAACTGGCACAAGACAGGGATGCCCTCTCTCACCACTCCTATTCAACATAGTGTTGGAAGTTCTGGCCAGGGTAATAAGGCAGGAGAAAGAAATAAAGGATATTCAATTAGGAAAAGAGGACATCAAATTGTCCCTGTTTGCAAATGACGTGATTGTATATTTAGAAAACCCCATCATCTCAGCCCAAAATCTTATTAAGCTGATAAGCAACTTCAGCAAAGTCTCAGGATACAAAATCAATGTGCAAAAATCACAAGCATTCTTATGTACCAATAACAGACAAACAGGGAGCCAAATCATGAATGAACTCCCATTCACAATTGCTTCAAAGGAATAAAATACCTAGGAATCCAAGTTACAAGGGATGTGAAGGACCTCTTCAAGGAGAACTACAAACCACTGCTCAACAAAATAAAAGAGGACACAAACAAATGGAAGAATATTCCATGCTCATGGATAGGAAGAATCAATATTGTGAAAATGGCCATACTGCCCAAGGTAATTTATAGATTCAATGCCATCCCTATCAAGCTACCAATGACTTTCTTCACAGAATTGGAAAAGACTACTTTAAAGTTCATAAAATTCATAAAGTTCATATGGAACCAAAAAAGAGCCTGCATTGCCAAGACAATCCTAAACCAAAAGAACAAAGCTGGAGGCATCATGCTACATGACTTCAAACTATACTACAAGGCTACAGTAACCAAAACAGCATGGTACTGGTACCAAAACAGAGATATAGTCCAATGGAACAGAACAGGGGCCTCAGAAATAATACCACACATCTACAACAATCTGATCTTTGACAAACCTGACAAAAACAAGAAATGGGGAAAGCATTCCCTATTTAATAAATGTTGCTGGGTAAACTGGCTAACCATATGTAGAAAACTGAAACTGGATCCCTTCCTTACACCTTATACAAAAATTAATTCAAGATGGATTAAAGACTTAAATGTTAGGCCTAAAACCATAAAAACCCTAGAAGAAAACCTAGGCAATACCATTCAGGACATAGGCATGGGCAAGGACTTCATGTCTAAAACACCAAAAGCAAAGGCAACAAAAGCCAAAATTGACAAATGGGATCTAACTAAACTAAAGAGCTTCTGCACAGCAAAAGAAACTACCATCAGAGTGAACAGGCAACCTACAGAATGGGAGAAAATTTTTGCAATCTACTCATCTGACAAAGGGCTAATACCCAGAATCTACAAAGAACTCAAACTTACAAGATAAAAACAAACCCATCAAAAAGTGGGCAAAGGATATGAACAGACATTTCTCAAAACAAGACATTTATGCATAGGTGGGAATTGAATAATGAGAAGACTTTGACACAGGAAGGGGAATATCACACACCAGGGCCTGTCGTGAGGTTGGTAGGGGGAGGGATAGCATTAGGAGATATACCTAATGTAAATGATGAGTTAATGGGTGCAGCATACCAACATGGCACATGTATACATATGTAACAAACCTGCACATTGTGCACATGTACCCTAGAACTTAAAGTATAATTTTAAAAAAAAGAAAGAAATTTCCACAGCCACCCCAACCTTCAGCAACCAACACCCTGATCAGTCAGTTGTCATTAATATTGAGGAAAGATCCTCCACGAGCAAAAAGATTACAACTCACTGAAGGACTGAATGATCATTTGCATTTGTAGCAATAAAGTACTTTCTTTTTTTTTTTTTTTTTTTTTTTTTGAGACGAGATCTTGGTCTGTCACCCAGTCTGGATTGCAGTGGCGCAATTGCAACCTCTAAGAGCCTCCCGGGTTCAAACAATTCTCCTACCTCAGCCTCCTGAGTAACTGGGATTCCAGGTGTGCACCACCATGCTCGGCTAATTTTTGTATTTTTAGTAGAGACAGGGTTTCACCATGTTGACCAGGCTGCTCTTGAACTCCTGACCTCAAGTGATCCACCCACCTCAGCCTCCCAAAGTTCTGGAATTACAGGCATGAGCCACCACGCCTGGCCAACATATTTTCAGTTACAGTATGTACAATGGTTTTTTAGACATGTGATTGCACACTAAATAGACTAAAATATAGTTCAAATAGTTCAATAACTTTTATATGCAATGGGAAACCAAAAAAATCATTGCAATATTCACTTCATTGCAGTGGTCTGGAACTAAACCTCAGAGATATTATATATCATATATCATCTGTATTTTAGTAGGGATGGTAGTTACATGGGTATATACAAGAAAATAAAACTACAGGCTATTATCACTGATGAACATAAATGCAAAATTCCTCAAGAAAATACTAGCTAACCATATTCAGCAGTACATTCAAAGTATCATTCACAATAATTCAGTGGGATTGATCTCTGGGATGCAAGATTGGTTCAACAAACACAAATCAATCAATGTGATTCACTATATTAGCAGAATAAAGGGCAAAAACTACATGATCAGGTCAGGCATGGTGGCTCACACCTGTAATGTAAGTGCAGCACTTTGGGAGGCCAAGGCAGGAGGATTGCTTGAACTCAGGAGTTCGAGACCAGCCTGGGCAACATGGCGAACTCTATCTCTACAAAAAAATACAGAAATTACCCAGGTGTGGTGGCACATGCCTGTAGCCCCAGCTACTCAGGAGGCTGAGAGAGGAGGATCAATTGAGCCAGGGAGGTAGAGGTTGCAGTGAGCAGAGATTGTGCCATTACACTCCAGCCTGGGCAACAGAGTGAGACCTTGTTAAAACACACACACACACACACACACACACACACACGATCAATTAAATAGTTGCAGGAAAAAAAGTTTGAAAAAACTTCAACATCTTTTCATAATAAAAACTCTTAATCAACTTCATATAGAAAGAATGTTTCTCAACGCGACAAAGGCCATATATGACAAGCCCATAGCTAACATACTCAACGTGAAAAATGGAACGCTTTTTCTCTAAGAGCAGAAACAAAATAAGAATGCCCACTCTCATCCCTTCTGTTCAACATAGTACTGAAAGTCCTAGCCAGAGCAGGTAGGCGAGAGAAAGAAATAAAAAGTATCCAAACAGGAAAGGAAAAAGTAAAATTATCTCTGTTTGCTGATGATTTTATCTTCTATGCAAAAAACTTTAAACATTCCACCAAAAAGCAGTTAGAACTAGTAAATAAATTCAGTAGAGCTGCAGGACACAAAATCAACTTACAAAAATCAGTAGTGCTTCTATACATTAACAATGAGCTATCTGAAAAAGAAATTAAGAAAACAATCTCATTTACAATAGCATTAAAAAATAAGACAATCAGGAGTAAATTGAAACAAGGAAGTGAATGATACGTATACTGAAAATTATAAAACATTGGTGAATAAAATTGAAAGTGACATAAATAAATGGAAATATATCCTATGTTCATGGATTGGAAGAATAACCATTGATAAAAGTCATAATACCCAAAGCAATCTACAGAATCAATGCAATTCCTATCAAAATTCTAATGTCACTCTTCACAGAAATGGAAAAATTAATCCTAAAATTTGTATGGAAACACAAAGGATCCTGAATGACCAAAACAATCTAGATCAAAAAGATCAATGACAAAGGCATCACGCTACCAAATTTCAAAATGTATTACAAAGCTCTAGTAACAAAACAGTATGATGCTGGCATAAAAACAGAAACATCGATCAATGGTGTAGGATTGAGCCCAGAAATAAACCCACACATCTATGGTCAACTGATTTTTAACAAAGATACCAAGAACACACAATGATGAGAGGAAAATTTCTTTAATAAATGGTGTTGGGAAACCTAAATAGGCACATATGGAAGAAGAATAAAGATGGACTCTTATTTCACCCCTTACACAATAATCAACTCAAAATAGATTAAAGACCTAAATGTGAGACCTGAAACTATAAAACTACTAGAAGAAAACATAGGGAGAAAGTTTTATGACATTGATCTAGGCAGTGATTTCTTGAGTATGACCCCAAAAGTGCAGGCAATAAAAGCAAAAATAAACAAATGGGATTGCATCGAAATAAAAGGCTTCTGCACAGCAAAGGAAACAACAGAATAAAGAAACAGCCCATGGATCAGGAGAGAACATTTGAAAATTGTATATTGCTAAGGGGCTAATACCCAAAATATATAAGGGATTCAAACTACTCAATAAACAAGAAAACAAATAATTCTATTTAAAAATGAGCAAAGGACTTAAATAGATATTTATCAAAAGAAGACATATGAATGGCCAACAGATATATGAAAAATGCTCAACATCTCTAATAATCAGAAAAATACAAATTGAAATCACAATGAGATATCACTTCACACCCACTAGATTGGCTATTATCAAAATGGTAAAACATAACAAGTATTGGCAATGATGTAGAGAAAGGGGAACCTTTGTACACTATTGGTGAGTACATATATTTTTTTAAGGCCGTGATATCCTCTTGATAAATTGACACCTTTAAATTTGTATAACCATCTTGGAAAATAGTAAAGAGGTTCTTCAAAAAGCTAAAAATAGAATTATCATATGATCCATCAGTCTCACTTCTGGATATTTACCCAAAGGAATTGAAATTGATATGTCAAAGAGAATTCCACACTCCCATGTGCACTGCAGCATTATTCACAACAGCCAAAATATGGAAACAACTTAAATGACTATCAACAAATGAATGGATTTTTTATGTAATTATATAAAACATATATACAGTAGAAAGCTATTCAGCTTTAAAAAAGAAAAAGCAGAAAATTCTGTCATTTTTTAAAATGTAGATAAATCTGAGGACATATGTTAAATGAAATAAGCCAGGCACAGAGAAAGTAATACTGTATGATCTCATCTATACGTGGACTCTAAAGAAGTCAACCTCATAGAAGTAGATGGTAGAATGGTGATTACCAGAGTCTGGGGGTGGGGGTGAATGGGAAAAGGGAAGATGTTGGGCAATGGGTACTAAGTTTCAGTTAGAGGGAAGAAATTAGTTCTGGTGTTCTATTGTACAGCATAGTGATTAAAGTTAATAATTTGTGTATACTTCAATGTAGATAATAGACAGGATTTTAAATATGCTTACCACAAAGAAATGATAAATATTTGTGGTGATGAATATGTTAGTTAGCCATATTTGATTATTCTACAGTGTATGTAGTATCAAAACATCACATTGCAGCTCATAAGTATGTACAATTTTTTTTTTTGGGAAGTAAAACTAAAAACTGTTTTAAAAAACATGAAATTTGGAAAAGGCATTAACAAATAAATCAGAAAATGGAATATAAAGCCCAAAACAGACCCATGTATATGTAAGACTTTTCAGTTATAAAAATATAGCATTTGGAATTACTGATGAAAGAATGGACAATTCAATTAATGGCTAGGGAATGTGGAACTACCATTTGGGGAATAAATTAAGTTGTATTTCTACCACACAGCACATAAAAAGTTCTAAATGGATTAAAACATAAAAGGCTAATTAACTATGAAGTATTAGAAGAAAAATTAATATGATATTTTTATAACATTACTTGGGATAAAGATGCCTTCTAAAAACCCTGTGAGCTCAAAAACCATCAAGAAAAAGGTGAAAAGATCCGATTACATGACATTTTAAAAATTCTGTTTGTTGCATGATATCCTTTAAAACATTAAAAGACAAGTAGAAGACATATTTGCAACATATGTAACTGGCAAAGAATATATAAAGAGCTTCTAAAAAGACAACTCAGTAAAAAAAAAAATGAGCAATCAACAATTCACAGAAGAAATTCAAATAGGGAATAAACATAAGATGTTCAAGTTCTCTAAAAATTGTAAAAATGCAAACTAAAACAAGAGTGATATATCACTTTACACCTATCAAACTGGCAAATTTTTATTTTATTTTATTTATTTTGCAAGAGATCCTTAAGGAACCATTAGCAAAAATTTAAAGTATTGATAATATCCAGTGTTAGCAAGGATTTGGGGAAAGGAAGACTTATGCATACTTCATGAGAGAACCAATTAGCAAAGCCCTTTTGGAAAGCAATTTAACAGTATCTTTTTTTTTTTTTTTTTAGACAGAGTCTCACTCTGTAGACCAGGCTGGAGTGCAGTGGCGCAATCTCGACTCACTGCAACCTCTGCCTCCTGGGTTCAAACGATTCTCATGCCTCAGCCTACCGAGTAGTTGGAATTACAGTCATATGCCACCAAGCCCAGCTAATTTTTGTGTTTTTAGTAGAAACGGGATTTCACCTTTCACCATGTTGGCCAAGCTGGTCTCAAACTCCTGACTTCAAATTATCCTCCCACCTCAGCCTCCCAAAGTGCTGGGGTTACAAGTATGAGCCACAGGGTCTGGCCAATAGAATCTTTTAAAGTTAAAATTTTACACATTATTTTATCTGATAATTTTGTATCAATCTAACCTATAGATTTAAAATGTGGGCACAAAGATATTTGAACAAGGATGTATATTATAACATCGTTTGTAATAATGAAAATTTTTAAATAATCCAAATGTTTGTAAATACAGAGACTAGTTTAGTAAATTGTGGCATATCAAAAATACTAGGTAATGATACGCAACTATTAAGAGTAAGATAGAACTTTGTGTGTCACCATGGGACAATCATTAAGACATATTCATTGAAAGTTTCAGATTTATGCATAAAGTACTATTTTACTTGTTTTTAAATTCTACATTTCATATATATTAATGCAGAGAAAAAGGACTCAAATTATACACATTAATATATATGTGTATTTATAATGTGTGAGGTAAAGATAAACTTTGAGTATTAACCTATGTATTTCCATATATTGGAATATTTTATAAAATAATTTATTCCTATATTACTTATATAACAAAAATACAGAGAAAAAAATCTTTAAAAATATAATTACGGTGTGGTGGCTCATGCCTGTAATTCCAGCACTTTGGGAGGCCTGACCAATATGGTGAAACCCCATCTCTACTAAAAATACAAAAATTAGTTGGGCGTGGTGGTGCATGCCTATAATCCTAGCTATTCAGGAGGCTGGGGCAGGAGAATCGCTTGAACCTGGGAGGCGGAGGTTGCTGTGAGCCGAGATCAAGCCACTGCACTCCAGCCTGGGCAACAGAGTGAGACTGTCTCAAAAAAAAAAAAAAAAAAAAAAAAAAATACAATTACATATCCTAAGTACGATTTACAAAAAAAAAAATGACTCTATGAATCATTAAACAGTAGATAATGTTGCCAACCTTTCTTATAATTTTGCAAAATGCCCATTTTTACAGTTTATCCAACAAATATTGATTTAGGGTCACTAAGCAATGGGAATTGTGTTAGGCACTTAGACATAGTGGTCAGAGAAAACAGAGCCAACTACCCTCTTTGAGTTTATAGTCTATTTGGAAATAGAGAAAACTAAATAAGTGGTTAAATAAAATATGATGAATGTTAAAACTCGGAAAAGGTGGGGTGCAAGAAAGAGGAAATAGCAAGAAAACCTAATGTAATCTAATCTAAAACCGAGTCAAATAACAAGAAAACCTAATCTAAGAAAAGAGATTTGGCCTCCTAGAAAAGATGGTTAGGTTACAACCAAAATGTTGACTTAGAGTTTGCCACCAAGGAAACAGAGGAGCAGGTGCTGGGGAAGAAAAGGAAAAGGACCAAAATGAGAATGTCCCAAGCAGAAGGAATATCATGTTCAAAATCGGTATGGTTGGACTGTAGGGTATGAGGGGCTGCACGGTAATGGATTAGTTCAGAAAGGGAGCTTGGGCCTTCTTTGTGCTGGTAAGAAAAGAAGGACTTATCCTCAGACCAACTGCCATCATTAACAGTCACAGGCTGAGATTTAGGTCAGGTTTTTGAAATATTATGTTGGATGATTATGGAGAAAGAACTCCAATGGCACAAAAATGGAGGCAGAAAAATCTATCAGAATGCAGTTCTAGTAATGCAGGCAACAGGGACAAAAATAAGGGAAAGACTTGAAAGATATTTAACAGGTGGAATTCAGTGGGATTTAGTGACTAGGTGAATGTGGTGAGGAAAGAATCAAGAATAAATTCCAACCTTCTATGCACCCACCAGTATCTGCACCCACCTTCCTACATATTAATTTATTTAAATCATAGAAGTGATTCTCTCTGTTAATCATTTTAAATTTAACTATTTTCTAGAGCTATCTGAAATGATTCCCTTCTTTGAGAAGCCTTATATATTACTTCATTATTGTCTATGTACTTGTGGTTCATGTTTCTTCTGAAAATGGAATTCTAGCCTAGAAATTAAATGAGATTATCTACTATATATCCAAAGTTTTGTAAATTGTAAAAAGGAATGATCTGTAGCAAAACTACTGCCCGATGGCTTCATTTACATTTAGAGGAGAATAAAAAGAGGGAGGCTGGGCGTGGTGGCTCACGCCTGTAATCCCAGCACTTTGGGAGGCCGAGGCAGGCGGATCACCTGAGGTTGGGAGATTGAGACCAGCCTGACCAACATGGAGAAACCCTATCTCTACTAAAAATACAGAATTAGCGCGGCATGGTGGCACATGCCTGCAATCCCAGCTCCTCAGGAGGCTGAGGCAGGAGAATTGCTTGAACCCAGGAGGCAGAGGTTGTGGTGAGCTGAGATCGTGCCATTGCACTCCAGCCTAGGCAACAAGAGCAAAACTCCGTCAAAAAAAAAAAAAAGAGGGCAAACAGAACACAAATGAAAAGTTTACAAACAAACCATTCTGTTGGGTTATACTGCCAGTGGGTCAATAAGCAAGCAGTATTGATTATTGTTTCAGTTAGATGCTATGGTGGGTTGAATAATAGCCACCTCCTCAATCCCCCGACTGCCCTTCTCTGCAAATATGTCCACATCCTGACCCGTGGAACCTGTGAATATGTCGCCTTACATGGCAAAAATGCCTTTACAAATGTCATTAAATTAAGGACTGTGAGATAGGGAGGTTATCCTGAATTATCCAAGTGGGCCCAGCACAATCACAAGGGTTCTTGTAAGAGAGGAGCTGGAGGGTCAGAGTCAGAGAAGGCGATGTGATCATGGAAGGAGACACCAGTGATATGGCCATGAAGGCGGGCAGCCTCTAGAAGCAGGAAAGGGGCAGGGACAGAGTCTCCCCTAGAGCTTCCAGAAGGCAAGCAGCCTGAAACACCCAGTTTGAACTTCTGACCTCCTGAATGATAAGATAGTAAATTCCTGTTGTTTTTAAGCCACTAAATTTGTGGTGATCTGTTATAGCAACAATAAGAAACTAATACAGGTGGTCTTTAAAACAATGTGTGAACCCAGGTTTCACTACACTGAACAGATTATTTTACCTCTAACCTAGTGGTCCCCAACCTTTTTGGCACCAGGGACTGGTTTCACGGAAGACAATTTCTCCATGGACCCAGGGTAGGGTGGAGGTGGCGGGGGTTGGGGATGATTCAAGCACATTACATTTATTGTGTACTTTACTCCTATTATTACATTGTAATATTAATATAAGATGAAATAATTATACAACTCTCCATAATGTAGAATCAGTGGGAGCCCCGAGCTTGTTTTCCTTCAACTAGCCAGTCCCGTCTAGGGGTAGTGGGAGACAGTGACAAATCATCAGGCATTAGATTCTCATAAGGAGCAGGAAACCTCGATCCCTCACATGCACAGTTCACAAGAGGGTTCGCACTTCTGTGAGAATCTAATGCCACCACTGATCTGACAGGAGGAGGAGCTCAGGCAATAGGTAATGCAAGTGATGCGGAGCAGCTGCAAATGCAGATGAAGCTTCATTCACCCACTGCTCACCTTCTACTGTGCGGCCCAGTTCCTGACAGGCCACATATCTGTAACCTCCTTTTCTTCAAACTAATAGGAGACTTTCTACTCTCCTTGTTCCACCATCCATTTGCACCTGGGTCTTTCTCCATCAATGATTCCTCTCTCCTGTATCTTCACTGTTTTCCTCTCAATGGATTCCACCCATCTATCTACAAACAGGTCCAAATAATAATCACAACAGCATTTATTGTGTCTTTTCTATATGCCAGCCATTAGGCTATGTTCTGCTTCATTACAGGATTTAATTCTCTGAGATAAAATGTTATGAGAAGTAACAGATTTACGTGAGGCTAATGAATTTAAACTCCAGGGCATTCAATTGTACAAGCCATTTCCAGAGCACTGTATCTAATTTTACATGTACACTTTTGTATTCCTTTCTTTAAAAGGCCCCTAAAATTGTATGAGCTTCAAGGCTTCACGAACCAGAATCCATCCTGCCTATACAATACATGTTATTATCTCCATCTTACAAATTAGAAAACTGAGCTGTGGCGAGGTTTTATAACTTGCCTAAGGTTATGTTATATTATCAGTAAGAGGCATAGCAATAATTCAACATTGTTTCTGACTCTACAGTCGAGACACTGATCATTTACCCATTAAATTACTCTATCTCATCAGGAATTTCTTACCCAAAAATCCTCCTTTTTTGCTAATTTCAGCTTTCTATTCAGTAATAGTTTATGTTTCTTTTATTTTAGAATCCGAGGAATAATCTGCATTTACTATCTTTACTTTCTTACTTTCCACTTTCTTTGAACTCACTATAATCTAGTCTCTACCTCCATCATGACACTAAAACTTTTACCATGGTAACCAATAGCCTCCAAATCACAAAATCCAATGAATGATTTTTATTCCTAACCATACTTAAACTTTCTACTGACCACTCCTTCCCTCCTAAAGCCTTCTTCTTCCTTGCTTACTAAGATGCTTTCCTCCTTCTCACTCCCTCTGAGATACTCTTTCTCACATTTACTCTACTCCTCCTTTATTTGTCCCCATTTCCTCATCCCACCCCATGCTTTAAATGTCAATAAAGTTTACAGCATTATTTCTTCTACCCTCTTCTCACTTAATTTATTTCCTTGGGGTTATCTCATTTTCATATTTCTCACAGCTTTAACTAAACTCTCATAGTCTCAAATTTAGCTGGGTATGGGGCCTATAACCCTAGTGCTTTGGGAGACTAAGGATGGGAGGCTAGCTTTAGGCCAGGAGTTTGAGACCAGCCTGGGCAACATAGAGACTGTGTCTCTACAAAAAATAAATATATATCTAATGCACACATCAGATATATACACATTTTTTCACTATCTTAGCCATTTTTCACAAATTACAGATGTATATTTACAATTGCTTAATGGACATCTTCATCTAGATTCCCCCACCTCCAATTCAGCAGTTCTCATCTGCTGTTCTTTCTGCTTAATCCATGTAGTCAATCAAGTCAAACCTTAGGAATTATGCTTGAATCTTTCCATATCCTCAACTTCTACCTCTAATCTCTACCAATTCCTTTTCATACTGTATTTCATTCTTTTTCTTCAAACCAACTGTGATTGCTTTAGTTCAGACTAGCACAATATATGACATTCTTTATCTTAAAAAGCCACCAAGGCCAGGTGTGGGGGGTCATGCCTATAATCCCAGCACTTTGGGAGGCTGAGGCGGGTGGATCACCTGAGATCAGGAGTTCAAGGCCATCCTGGCCAACATGGCGAAGCCCCATCTCTACTAAAAATACAAAAATTAGCTGGGCATAGTGGCACATGCCTGTAATCCCAGCTACTCGGGAGGCTGAGGTAGGAGAATCCCTTGAACCCAGGAGGCAGAGATTGCAGTGAGCTGAGATCATGCCATTGCACTCCAGCCTGGGCAACAAGAGAGAAACTCCATCTCAAAAAAAAAAAAAGCCACCAAATTTGTTTTACTAATCTGTATTTTGCCTCCCCAATACTCACTCTCTCTCTCTCCCCACTCCCACCCCCTCTCTCTCTCTATCTCTCCCCTGTCCCACGTATTTCCTCCAGGGTGCTTTTCTGAAATGCAAATCAGATCACATTACTTTCCCTGTTTTAAGGCATTCTTGTCTTTCTGTTGTGAAGGTGGTCAAACAAATGTGTTGCATGGTAAAAAGAGACCTTCACTATCTATCCATAAATGCATTTGACCTTAACTTCTAAGGTCTCTGCCTCAAAGCTTGTATTTTACCCATTCTAAACATATGCAGGTCTTTAACCATGTTGTTTCGTATCTCTTTCATATGCATGCCAGTCTGTCTGACCAGCTTCCATTTCTATGGTCCTACATACCAGTTGTTTAAAACTCACCATGTGTCATCTCCTCCTTTCTCCCCTCATCAAGTAAAACTGATTACCTCCCCACATTGTGATCTGTTCTTTTACTTTGTATATTTATCTGCTCTGCTACTAAACACACTGCATTGCAATTATTTATTAATGTGTCTATATCTTCTTGTAGTATGTGAGTACCTCAAGGTCAGGGATCATGCTTGAATTCCCAGGTTTTGGCTTCATGTCAAGAACATGGTAGGAATACATAAATATTGAATGAATTAATCAATAATATGATAACTGAATACAAGAATTACACCAAAAAAATGAAGATTTGTTAAGGAGTGATAGATTTTAAAAACAGTCTCAAAGGGCCAGGTGCAGTGGCTCATGCCTGTAATCCTGGCACTTTGGGAAGCTGAGGCAGAAGGATCACCTGAGGCCAGGAGTTCAAGACCAGCCTGGACAACATAGCAAGACCCTGTCTTTACAAAAATAATACAAAAATTAGCTGGATGTGGTGGTGTGCACCTGTAGTCCCCCAGCTACTCAGAAGGCTGAGGTGGAAGGATTGCTTGAGCCCAGGAATTGGAGCCTGCAGTAAGCTATGATTGTGCCAATGTCCTCTAGTCTGGGTGAAAGTGAGGAACTGTTTCTAAAAAAATAAAAATAAAATAAAATTTAAAAATCAGTCTCAATGATAAATCTTTTAGGCTTTTGGAGACTTCTGATTATGACCAAGATGCTTTAACAGGACCAGTTTTACCATCTTTTCTGAAAAAAAATTAAGATACTGGAGAAAATACATCAAACACCAGTTCTCAAGACATTGAACATCAGACAACAAAAGACAATGATCCCTGAGACAGGAAATAAATGAGAGAAGCCCTGTGAATTTCCCTAGCATACTTCCTGGAGAAAATTTTCACGTTGCATGCAAGGAGGAGGATAGGACATCTCTTAGTCTCCCAGAGATGAGAAGATGAACCAGGCATCCAAGAATGCCAAAGTGGCTGGAGTTTGCAGGCAGAGTACCAGAGATGAGACAGCTTCAGAGGAAATGATACCAGAGACCAGTCTCCCTTGAACAACCGATGAACATACCAGTATATATGTGTGTGTCGGGAAACTACTTGAGGCCAAATACAGAACCATACAAAATGATTTCAGCAAACAATCCCACAGTTCACACAGGACTAGGAATTACACCAGAGTGGAAAGCCTCAGACTTCATGGAGCACTGAATACTGTATTCGAAAAGGTTTGCCTCAGTGTAGGGGCATATTTAGTCCTAGAGGAATACTGCTGCTCTGGTCTACCCCAACTACACACACACAACAAGCTCAAAGTAAGACCCAAAAGATCCAGCAGTTTTCAAGTAACTACATTCAAGAACAAAGCTCAAGAATATTTATAAGAATACAAAATATCCAACACCCAACATGAAAAATTCACAACTGTGTGGACTTCAATCAAAAACTACCCAGGTAGGCAAAGAAAAAGAAAAATATGATGTAAAATAGGAGAAAATAAATCAATTGAAGTTAACTCAGAATAAATGTAGATGATAGAATTAGTAGATAGACAAATAGTTATCATAACTGTATCCCACATGCCCAAGAAGATAGAGGAAAGACTGAACATGTTACATAAAGACATGGAAGATATAAGAAGAACCACATTAAATTTTTAAAGATAAAATCTATAATATCTGTGATGAAAAACACACTGAATTGAGTTTTGATAGATTAGACACTGTAAAATAATAGATTAGTGAACTTGAAGACCTAGCAATGAAAACTATCCAAAATAGAGAGAGAGGGAAAAAAAAAAAAAAAAGTCCAGGTGCAGTGGCTCACCCCTGTAATCCCAACATACTTTGGAAGGCCGAGGCTGGTGGATCACTTGAAGTCAGGAGTTCAAGATCAGCCTGGCTGACATGGTGAAACTGTCTCTACTAAAAACACCAAAATTTAGCCAGGCTTGGTGGCACATACCTGTAATCTCAGTTACTTGGGAGGCCGAGGCAGGAGAATAACTTGAACATGAGAGGCAGAGACTGCAGTGAGGTGAGATCATGCCTCTGCCCTCAACTTGGGCAACAGCACAAGACTCCATCTCAAAAAATAAAAAAACAAAACAAACAAAACAAAACAAAAAAATGAAGAGAAAGAAACCTAGCAGAGCATCATTGAGCTGTGGAACATTCCAAAAGGCCTAACTAATATTTACGGTATTGGCATCACCAATAGTGGTTGAGAGAAGGGGAGGAATCTGAAGAAATAATGGTCAAAAAACCTTTCAAATTTGGTAAAAACTATCAAAACCAAAGATGAAAGAAGTACAAGAAATAGAAGGAAAACTATACTAATATAGGTCATATTGAATTGGCTACAACCAGGAAAAAAAGAGAAAACTCTGAAAGCAATCAGAAACAATACATTATTGGCAGTAACAAAAATAAGAATAATGGAAGACTTTTTGTCAAAAACAAGGCAAGGCAGGAAACAGGGAACCAATATCTTTAAAGTACTAAAAGGAAAAACTACCAACCTAGGACTTTCACTCAGTAAGAAAGTACAACAGCATCTTCTCAGTGAAATTATTTTTCAAAAAGAAACAAAATAATCATTTTGTTCTGAGAACTAAAATAATTTACCTTATCACACCAGCTCTGCAAGAAATGTTAAAAGAAATCCTTGAAGCAAAAGGAAAACAATACCAGATGGAAATCTATGTCTACACAAAGGAGTGAAGAGCACCAGAATGGTAACTACACAGGAACATTTGAAGACATTTTTATACTCTTTAAATCATTTCAAAGATAATCAACTGTTTAAAGCACAAATAATAATGTATAGTGGGGCTTGAAACATATGTAGAGTAAAATGCATGAAAATAACACGAAGACCAAAAGGTGAGAAATGGACTGATATTGTTCTAGATTTTTACTATTTATAAAGTGGTATCATATTATGGGAAAGTAGACTATGTTAAGTTAAATAGATATTCTATAAATGCTAATGCAATGACTAAAATAATACAACAAAGAGTTATAGCAAATAAGTCAACAAGGAAGATAAAATGGGTCATTAAAAAACTCAATCTCCCCCAGGCATGGTGTCTCACACCTGCAATTGCAGCACTTTGGGAGGCCAAGGCAGGTGGCACACCTGAGGTTAGGAGTTTGAGACCAACCTGGTCAACTTGGCAAAACCCCATCTCTACTGAAAATACAAAATTAGCAGGGTGTGGTGGCAGGTGCCTTTAATCCCAGCTACTCGTGAGGCTGAGGCAGGAGAATTGTTTGAACCTAATAGGTGAAGGCTGCAGTGAGCTGAGATCATGCCACTGCACTCCAGCCTAGATGACAGAGCGAGGTTTCATCTCAAAAAGAAAAAAAGTAAAAATAAAAACTCAATCTAAAAGATGGTACAAAAAGAGGAAGAGAAGACCAAACAAAAAATGGACAAATAGAAAACAAATACCAAGATGGTAGATAATCACACTAAATATAAATGTAAAAAACCAGAAATAGGCAGATTAGATAATGTTATGGCCAGGATGTTTGTATCCCCCCATAATTTATATGCGGAAACCTAATCACCAATGTGAAGTTATTAGGAGGCAGAGCCTTTAAGAGGTCATTAGGTCATGAGGACAGTGCCCCAATGAGTGGAATTAGTAACCATTAAAAGAGGACCCAGAGAGTGAGAGCTGCCTCACCCCTCCTACCATGTGAGGAAACAACTAGAAGCCACCATCTATGAACCAGGAAACAGGCCCTCACCGGGCACTGAATTTGCCTTAATCTTGAGCTTCCCAGGCTCCAGAACTCTAAGAAATAAATTTCTTTTGTTTATAACCTATTTGAGTTTATTTTGTTTTGTTATTGCAGCCCAAATGTACAACACAGATGAGAAAGCAAAATCCAATACAATGCTGCCTAAAATAAACTCACTTTAAATATAAAGGCACAAATAGAATAAAAGGATGGAAAGATAGACTGTACTAAAATAAAATCAAAAGGAAGATGCAGTGGTTATGATAATATTAAATAAAGGAGACTTTAAAGAAAAGAATATTACCAGAGATAAAGAAGATTATTTCATAATGATAAAGTTATCACTTCATCAAGAGAACATAGTAATCTCAAATGTATATGAAGCTAATAACAGAGCTTCCAAATATATAATGCAAAAACTGACAGAATTGCAAATAATAGAGATTTCAACAATGCTCTCCATAATTGGTAGAGGAAGTAGACAGAATGTAAGTAAAGATACAGAAGACTTGGACAACACCATGAACCAATTTGACCTAAATGACATTTGCAAAACACTCCATCCAACAATACAAGAATGCACATTTTTTTTTCAGTTCACATGGACTGCTTACCAAAATAGACTATATTTTGTGGCACAGAACAAGTCTCAAAACATTTATAATAGTGCAAGTTATACAAAGGTTTTCTCAGACGTTACTGGAATTATACTAGAAATCAAAAAGTAACAAAAAGATATCTAGAAAATATCTAGAAATATCTGGAAATAAAATAATACAGATCCAGAAAAAATCAAAGGGAAGATGAATCAAAGGAGAAAGTATAAAGTATTTTGAGTTGAATGAAAATACAACATAAAAGTTTGTGAGATGCAAGTGAGGCAAGGAAATACAGCACAAAGTGCCTATATTAGAAAAAAAAAGAAGACTTCAAATCAAAGTCCTCAGTTTCTACCTTTAAAAAAAGAATAGCAAATGAAAACCAAAATTAAACATTAATAGAAGAAGATAAAAATCAGACAAAAATCAATGACCTAACAAATCAACATATAGAGAAAATTAATAAAACCAAAAGCTGGTTCTCTGATAGCATAATAATAATTGACAAACATTTAGCCATACTGATCAGGAAAGAGAGAAGGCACAAGTCAATAATTCAAGAATAAGAGAAGTGACATCAATACAGATTATAGAGAAAATAAAAGAATCATAAGGGACTTATATATAATAGTTCTCTTTGTGTCTATAAATTCAACAATTTAAATAAAATAGATAAATTTCTTGAAAAAAAAACTACCAAAGCTTGTTTAAGGACATTTAGGCCGAGCGTGGTGGCTCATGCCTGTAATCCCAGCATTTTGGGAGGCCAAGACGGATGAATCATTTGAGGTCAGGAATTGCAGACCAGCCTGGTCAACATGGTGAAACTTAAAAAATTCAAAAATTAGTCGGGTGGTAGTGGTGCACACCTGTAATCCCAGCTACTTGGGAGGCTGAGGCAGGAGAATCACTCGAACCCGGGAGACGGAGATTGCAGTGAGCCGAGATTGTGCCACTGCACTCCAGTCTGGGTGACAGACAGACTGTCTCAAAAAAACAAAAAAATTCATCTAGACAATTTTGGAAAAAATATATCCTAACTCATTCTGTCAGCCAGCATTGCTCTTTGCTCTTTTACTAAAACCAGATAAAGATGTTATAATAAAAGAAATTCACAGAATATCCCTCATGAATATATGTACAAAAAAATCTGAACAAAAATTTAGAAAATAAAATCCAACAATATATCAAAAGGAAAATTCATCATGAACAAGTGGGGTTTATCCCAGGAATGCAAAGTTGATTTAACATTTAAAAATAAATGAATGTGATTTACTATATTTTTTAAAAGAGAGAAAAGAAAAGCCGTATCACAATATCAATTAATGTACAAAAAGAATTCGACAAAATCCAACATCCATTTCCAATCTTAAAAAAAATCTCTTGGCAAGCTAGGAGTAGAATGTGACTTTCTTAAACTACTAAAAAACATTGATGAAAAATCTGCACTTGATTTTTTAAAGACCATTTACAATAACATCACAGATATTAAATATTTGATGATAAATCTGACAAGATATATGCAAGACTTGTACACTAAAAACTACAAACCATTGCTGAGATAAATTAAAGATTATCTAAATAAATGGAGATATATACTATGCTCATGGATGAGACATTAAATATGGCTAAGACGTCCATAAGTAAGACTACATTTTGCTAAAATCTTAGACTAACATTGACTAATAGGTCATCTAAAAATTTATTTATTAGTTCAATGTAATCTCAATCAAAAATTCCAGCACAATCTTTTGTAAAAATCAACAAGTCAGTGCTAAAATTATATGAAAACATTAAAAACTTGGAATAGCCAGCAAAATTTTGAAAGAGAAGACCAATTTGAAAGAGAGAGAACTTTCATTACCTGACTTCAAGACATATTATAAAGCTATAGTAATTATGACAGTGTGGTATTGATTTTTAAAATAGGCAAATAGATCAATAGAACAGAATAGAGTCTAAAATAAACCCACATATAAAGGGTCAATTGATTTTCAACAAAGTTGCAAAAACAACTCAGTGGAGAAAGGGCAGTGTTTTAAACCAGTTGTGCTGTAAAAATTGGATACTTATAGGCAAGGAAATGAACTTTGATTTATACCCCCACTGTATAAAAATAACTCTAAGTAGATCAAAGAACTAAATGTAGGAACTAGGACTATAAACCTCTAGAACAAACATGAGAAAAAGTCTATCTGTAACCTTGGGTTAGGCAAAGAATTTCATAGATACCACACCATAAGCATGACTCATAAAACAAAAAAAGATAAATTAGATAGTATCAGAATTTAGACTGGGAGAAAATATTAGCAAATTACATATCTGATAGGGAACTTACATACAGAATACATAAAAACTCTCAAAATGTAATAATAAAAAACAGGCAATCCATAAAAAATAAGCAAAAGATTTTAACATATACCTTATCAAAGAAGGTGTGTGAATGGCAAGTTGAGCACTTGCTCAACATCGTCAGTCATTAAGAAAGTGCAAATTAAAATCACAATGAGATACCACTATGTTTGTGATATCAAAAATTAAAAAGAGCAACTATATCGAGTGTTGATGTAAATGCAGAATAACAAACATTAATGTATTTCCAGTGAGGAAGTAAAATGACATAATTGGTTTGGGGCAGTTTCCTAAAAAGTTACACATACATGTCATGTAATCCAGCCATTTTACTTCTAGGTATATACTTAAGAGAAATGAAATCATATGATCATGCAAAGACTTGTACATAAATATTTATAATTTGTAAATATTTCATGCATCTATCTCTTGTATGAATTAAAATGCACCTCCTTGTAAATAGGAAATCCCTTTATAGAGTAGTACCTTTTAATCAGGGAGTTAAGTGAGTTATAGCTGACTTTTTTCTGCATCTAATCATCCATTAATAGGTGACTTTTAAAAAACATGAGGCTGTGGGACGGTTGAAGGGGAACTTGGGAAAATTATTCCAGATGAGGAAAATGTATCTTGTGGCTAGCCTAAAAGACAAATGAATTAAAAGAAAGTGAAAAGTTGAAATACAGGAGAGCGCCAGGCTTAAAAGTCATTGCTATGGTCTGAGTATGTCCCCCAGTGTTCATGTGTTAAAAACTTAATCTCCAGTCAACAGTGCCGAGCGATGGGACCTTCAAGAGTGATTACATCATGAGGGATGATGAGTTCAGCCCTCTCTTGCTCTTTCCTTGTACTCTCTTCCCCTTCCACCTATAGCTATGGGATAAGGCAACATGAAGGCCCTTACAGGATGCTGGCCCCATGCACTTGGACTTCCCAGCTACCAGAATTGTGACCACATAAATTTCTGTTCATTATAAATAACCTGTTCTGTGGTTAGAGCTGCACAAAACAGACTAAGATCGTCATTAATCTAAATTTTTAATAAATTAATTTTTTTAAAACTGTTGAACATTATTCAAGGAAACTGTGGTAACAGACATTGAGTGTATTTCTACAAGAAATGTTGACCCCATTTGACAACATATGGGGATTTCTCCACAGCTGGATCACACTCCTCCCACCTTGTTATCCTCCCTCCTCCTAGAATCCTCTCCAACTCACCTCGCTCCATACTCCACCCTAACCACCAGGTTATTTCCCCATGAAGTAAAGGGAGAAAAGAAATAGGCTCAACAGCCACAAAGGAGTGAAAAGTAGTTGCATATGTTGAATCTAAAAGCGTATTTTCTACTAACCACCAAGATTGCCTTCTGCCTGATTTCAAGGGGCCAGCTCTGGGAAAGTTTGCAGTGCATCTGAATTCAGTGAAGGTCTTGGAGGAGAACCAAATCACCACATTCGGAAGAGTTCCAGGAACTCTGGGAGGCTGTACGTTCCAAACAGAGAGAAAGAACACAGAAAGCAAGGCTTGAAGTGGAGCCCAGAAAGGAATCTAGTAACAGGAGGCATTGAGTGAGAAAAATGAGCATTTTAAATTAAAGTTGCTCAGGAATTCTCAGAATCAATGGATAGTCTAAATAATGTTTGAAATATGCTTTTTACAGCATTCCTTTCTGTTCATTAAACTTCTTACTACGGTTATAAACTAGAGTGCTAACAGAGAATAGCCTATGGAGGAGAACACTGGCTGATTCAGAGTAATAAATATGCCCCCGTGTACATACACAAAATAAAGTGAGATATTCATAACAAGCATAGTATTAGTGACTAGAGGCTGCTTCTAGGCACTATTTCACTTTTTACGGTTTCACAATAATAGTATATAGTATTGGGGGCATCATTATCTATCAATTGTGGAGAAATATAATATTAAAGGAAATCTGGAAATTTTAGCAAGCGTATCATAGAAAGTAGTTTTTTTGTTTTTTTGTTTTTTGTTTTTTTTGTTTTGAGACGGAGTCTCGCTCTGTCGCCCAGGCTGAGTGCAGTGGTGCAATCTCGGCTCACTGCAAGCTCCACCTCCCAGGTTCACGCCATTCTCCGGCCTCAGCCTCCGGAGTAGCTGGGACTACAGCCGCCTGCCACCAAGCCCGTCTAATTTTTTGTATTTTTAGTAGAGACGGGGTTTCACCATGTTAGTCAGGATGGTCTCAATCTCCTGACCTCGTGAACCACCCGCTTCGGCCTTCCAAAGTGCTGGGATTACAGGCGTGAGCCACCAGGCCCGGCAGAAAGTTTATTTTTAAAATTAAGTTCACCAAAGGATATTCTGATACATGCCGCAAAATGGATGCACCTTGAGAACATTACACTAAGTGAAATAAGCCAGTCACAAAAAGACAAATACTATATGATTCTGCTTACATAAGGATCTAGAGTATTCAATTTCATAGAAAGAGAAAGCAAAATGGTGTTTGTCAGAAGCTGAGGGTAGGGAGGAATGGGGACTTATTTAATGGGTATAGAGCTTCGATTTTGCAAGATGAAAAAGTTCTGGAAATTGGTTGCACAACAATGTGAATATACTTAATAATATTGAACTGTCCACTTACAAATAGTTAAGATAGTAAATTTCATGTTTGCATATTTTAGCATAATTTTTAAAAATATTTAAGGTGATGAAAAAAGTAAGTTCACCAGCAACCAGACTTTCTGAAAAACATCTGCAGAAGCATTGACTCAACCTGAAAAATAAAAATATGTTGAATAGAATATTTTTAAGTACGTAGTTGGAAGAAAAAAACAAAGTAAGTGGGCATTTAGTCCCAACATAGGCTTATCACTGTGTGAAGTCCTTTGACATAGATTATCGTAGTAAATTCTCGTAATAAACCTGAAAGTAGATATTCTAATCTTGATTTTGAAAATCAAAAGCTTTAGGTATAAAAAGGACAAATATGTTGCTTAAGTGTTCACAGTTGATAAGCAGCAGAGGGCAATAATTGATTATCTAGTACTGGAAAATAAGAGGTGTATTATAATGAAAGTTTGGCAAATTAAGGAAAGAAATAGTCTTCTTACCCCTTCTACATTATTTTCACTTTTCTTTCTAAGTGTACTGAATCATGGGAAGAAAATTAAAAACAATGTGAATCTAGCATTGATGGAGAAAACTTTGGGAAAAAACTTTGAGAGTTTCTTAACCTAATTAGCGTAAGATTTTGGAGCTGGAAGTAATTATCAAGGCACCTGACAGAAAACAGTGTCCTGACCAGGTGCAGTGGCTAACATCTGTAATCCCAGCACTTTGGGAGGCCGATGGGAGAGCATTGCTTGAGGCCAGGAGTTCAAGACTAGCCAGGGCAACATAGCAAGGCCCTGTCTCTACAAAAAAAAAAAAATTAAAAAGTAGCCAGGCAGGGTGGCTCACACCTATACTCCCAGCTACTTGGGAGGCTGAAGCAAGAGGATCACTTGAGCACAGGAGTTCCAGGATACAGTGAGCCATGATCATGCCATTGCACTCCAGCCTGGGTGACAGAGCAAGACCCTGTCTCTAAAAAAAATAAAAAGACCAGACTTGGTGGCTCACGCCTGTAATTCCAACACTTTGGGAAGCCAAGGCAGGTGGATCATGAGGTCAAGAGATCAAGACCATCCTGGCTAACACAGTGACAGTATTTATTAATTACATGAGGTATTCAACATTGTATTATAAAATAAGCTTTGTGTTAAGTGAGTTTTCCCAACTAGAGGCTAATTGAAGTGTTCTGAGCATGTTTCTGGTTGGCTAGCTACGCTATGATGTTTGATAGGTTAGTGTATTCAATGCAATTTTGACTTACAATATTTTCAACTTACAATGGGTTTATTGGGGCATAACCTCATTAAGATGAGAAACATCTGTATTTTTCTTATTTAATAATATCCTCTGGCCATGATTATACATTTCTGCCAATTGCATTTACCATCCATGTTACTAAAAGGAACCATAAAGATAAACACCATTAGCAGAAATGTCAGCCTGAGAACATATTATACGTACTTCTCATTCTGTCCTGTAGGTCTGTTTCAAAGCATACAGAGTAGATTAGGATCTAGCACCTAAAAAGCACTAAATGTGCTTCTTATATACCATTCCCCAGTCACTTAGTATCTCCAAACTATTGTACAGTTATTTCTAAATCATTAGCAAAATATATCAATTTTTAAAATATATTAATGATAATTTTTCAAGATTTTTATGTTCAATGTTTTCTGACCGCACAGCTAAAGTTACAATGTTTTTACCATACTAATTGATATACTGTGCATGAAAGAAGGAAAATCCCGAAAAATCTTAGAAAGGATTTGAGCAATTATGTTAATAAACTTTTTTTTTTTCTTTGAGACATTGTCTCACTCTGTCCCCCAGGCTGGAGTGCAGTCGGGTGATCTCAGCTCACTGCAAGCTCCGCCTCCTGTGTTTACACCATTCTCCTGCCTCGGCCTCCCAAGTAGCTGGGACTACAGGCGCGCACCACCACGCTCGGCTAATTTTTTATATTTTTAGTAGAGACGGGGTTTCACCGTGTTAGCCAGGATGGTCTCGATCTCCTTTGCTCATGATCCCACCCGCCTCAGCCTCCCAAAGTGCTGGGATTACAGGCCTGAGCTACCGCGCCCAGCCGATGTTAGTAAACTTCTAATCCTGTTTAGGAATTTCTTCCCCAGTGTGCCTGACAGAGTGTCATTCCACCTCTGGTGACAGACACCATCTAATGAGATCGTCTTTTAGATAGTCTATTTGATGGAACGTTACAGTTTGCTGTGTTTTTTTGTTTTTTGTTTTTTTAATTGATCTAAAATCTTCATCTCTTCAGCTCCCTCTAATTGTTCCTAGTTTTATCCTTGGGAGTAAAGCAAATATCTCTCTTCTGTAGGACAGCAGTTTCCAGATAGCTCAGTATCTGGATCCAGCTCAGTATCCAGATAGCTCAGTATCTGGATCCAGCTCAGTATCCAGATAGCTCAGTATCTGGATCCAGCTCAGTATCCAGATAGCTCAGTATCTGGAAACTGCTGTAACATGTGCTACCCCGCCTCCCTGATCCCATTTCCCACTCTGCCAGTACTTACGTTTTCTCAAGACAAGGGATCTTTTGAGAAGTCCTCCCATGTCACCTCTCTAGAACTCTTTTCGTCCTGGTTGCACTCTTTTGGACTTAGCTGAGAAAAAGAGATCCAAATGAGATGTAATTCTAAATTTTAAACATAAGTTGATTCATGTTCACTATGCCTTCCTCAAATGTCCAGTCTAAAACAAAACCTTTCTTTATATTTTTTCAAGGTATGGTGTTCTAGACCTTCATAGCACTCATCATGACTTCTACTTCTACTTTTAATTAACTTATACATTTAATTTATATTACATTTAAAACCATTCACTATACATTTAATAACTTAAGTAGATGTATAATATCTGTTTCCTCCACTGGTCTCTTAAGTTCTATGAGGGGCAGGAACTGTATCTATTTTCCTTACCACCTAATTCTTGCTGTCAGTGTAATAACTGACACACAGGAGGTATTAATCAATATGAATTGACTGATTTAAAGCTGTTGAATAAAATGAAGTTTATATTATAGACATAATTTTTAAATGCAGAGCAGGACTGTCTATTTAGAAAACGTATCCTAGAAGATATGAAGTGGATTTTAAAGAGAACAAGCGTCCTGGATAGAGAGGAAGAGAAGGGAAAATTCTCATGCACGTAGCACATCATCTAGTAAGGTGGAGACTAGTCTGGCAGAGGTTCACCAAACATTCATTCTCCCCTTCCTCCTGAGCATGCGGTTTAACTGCATTTTCAGACCTCCCTTCCTGTTAGATGACCTACTTACTGGTGACTACGTTCTTACCAATGGGATGTGAACATAAGTGATGATGAACACTTCTGAGTTTCTGTCTTAGAAGTGGTAATGTTTTCTCCTTGCCCTTTTCTCTCTTCCCAGCTGACTAGAACCCAAACAGGACTGACTCAGCCTCCACGCAGACAACAGCAAGGCCATAGAGATGGTGGAGCCAAACACCGGAGGAGCCTGAGTCACTCTGTGACTGCCTAGAGCAAAACTGTCCCATTCACCTGAACTGCACACCTTGGACTATTATGTAGAAGGGAAATAAACTTCTTTGCTCTTTAGGCTGCATTACTGGATCTCTTCCCATGACTTACCCTTTGCCCCAACTAATGCATCTGGGATTTGGAAAATGCTCAATCTATACTTACTGGACTTTTTTACATTCTAAAAAATAAAAATAGGCCAGGTATGGTGGCTCATTCCTGTAATCCTAGCGCTTTGGGAGGCCTAGGCAGGCAGATCACTTGAGGTCAGGACTTTGAGACCAGCCTGGCCAACATGGTGAAACCTCTTCCTTACTAAAAATACAAAAATTAGCCAGGCGTGGTGGCAGGTGCCTGTAATCATAGCTACTCGGGAAGCTAAGGCCAGAAAATCACTTAAACCTGGGAGGTGGAGGTTGCAGTGAGCTGAGATCACACCACTGCACTCCAGCCTAAGCGACAGAATGAGACCCTGTCTCAAAATAAAATAAAATCTAAATTAAAAGCAAAAATAAATATTAATTGGATTCATAATATAGAGAACAGCATATGTAACATAGTCAAAGAGAACCTAGTCACTAAAAGAGGTAATGAACATGCCCATAACAAGAGGCTAATGACAAAATTAGTGAGAAATTGTCAGTGGTGATTAAGTTGGGAAAGTATTTACGGCTACTATTATAAAGTATATATTTTTTTTCCCCAACTCTCATGTACCTACCCCTTACAATGAATAAATGTTAGCATTTTTAAAAATTTACTTCAGACATTTTTTCTCTTAAAGAAAAAAAAACTAGAATCTTACAAGTGAAATTACAACCCAATCCCCTATAATTATCCTCCCTGGAGGAGGTTTTTCAGCATACCTCTCAAAACGAGGCACCTACCTCTGAACTCCAAATAAGGGCTGACCACGAAAGTATAAAGCGTCCATTACTCACTGGGATCTGAGGAGTAGTACACTTCTATTAATAGAGTCCTAGATTGCACTACTTACTTAATAACTGCTTAACACTATTTGCTCACGTTAAACTTGAAATTTACTAATACTGCCTGGCCATCCTTCCCATCAACTTCTACCACCAGTTCTCCCTTTTCTATGCTAGTGAAATGTGTGAAATTGACTACTAACGTAAGTGCACAACCCAACATTTACATTTACATTGAAATTATTGTCATTTTTATCCTGCTGATTTTGGTCTATTCATGGTGGGGCATCATTTTTCCTCTGGTGAAATTTTGGCATCAGATAGCAGGCATTGCCCACTTACGGGCATTGAAAAAGTTCTGGGTGGACCCCAGCGCTCCCAGTATTCCATATCAAGACTATCACTTGGGATCTTTTCCAAAGCCAGTTAACACATCAGGCTGCTACAGGGTGAAAGTAGGGCTCTATTTTTATTTTTGTTTTGTTTTCTTTTGTTCTGAATCTGAAAAAGTTTTATTTAAAAGTTGCTAGACATTTTCTGCCACAAGCAGTAGTGACCTCAATTATCCCTTGGAACACATTTCCTTTGTTTTGGAAAAATTACGTGAAGGAGCCCTTTAGTTGTATTTCCCCCAATTGTTCTGTGGATTGTTCTTTGGCAACATGGAACAAGTATTTTGTTTTGTTTTGTTTGTTTTTGTTTGCTTATCAAGGGCAGAATGGGTGAAATGAGTCAGTGCTGACAGATTCCCAGACAGTATTATTGAATGACAAAAGTAACATTCACAGAAGTGTGTATAATTCCACATATATAAGACAAGTGATAAGGTGTGTATATGTATGAATATGTTTATAAATAAATATAAATGTATAAAAAAGTACCTTAAGCTGTACACCAGACTGTGAACATGGGCTGGTCTCGTAGTATAAGAAGAAAAGTGAGAACAGGTAACACAGATAAAAATAGAAAAAGATATTTTTTATAAAGAAGAACATTAAAAATCAACACTGCCCATGAGAGATGAGAGACAGACTGGACTTTGCTAAACTAGTGTGGGGGCTCAAAGTTGTTACAGTTTAAATATTTTTTAGATGAGACTTTATTGTGTAACCACAGGCTTGTGAGGTTTAGGGACATATGTATTATGAAATGAATATTTTTTAAAACCTATATGCAAACTAAGAGAAAGGTGATGATGGCTTTCATCTACGGCTGAAGCAAGTGCAGATTTTCTCAAGTATTTCTGTTAATAGATTGTTTAAATGTTCTTTGAGAAGAAACTGTAACAGTGTCTCATCCTTAAGAACAAAGAAAAGAAAGGCTAACCAATGTGGATTTGATTACAGATGGTGGAATAAAGTAGGTAGCCTAGAATAGCTTCTCATATTCTAACTCTACAATAGGTATTATACTCATTTAACATACGAAGGTTATGTACATTTTACATATCTATTTTACAGATGTTGCAGGTGAGTCTTGGAAAATTTTAGCAGGTTTCCTAAGATCACTCTGCTTGAATTTCAGCCTGTTTAGATAGTTACAAAGTCCATATACTTCTCACAACAACATAATACATCTATGCTAGATCTGGAATCCACTTAAGAATGTGACACCTATATCCTGCGTTTGTCCCAGTAGCCTGTATTCGAGTTCATGGAAGTGCCACCTACCTTCTCTCTCCTTTTGTGTTAATCCAAATGTTCTTTGTGTTTCTAGCTCCAATTTATAGATCCTTCATTAAATGTTTTTAGGCCCTATAAACCTACACAATCAGCACACATTTTATTTATCTGATCTCATTTCCTTTCTTGCCCTACTCCAGCCACTCTGGCGTCCTTGTTATTCCTTGCTGTGACGAGCATGCTCCTGCCCCAGGGCCTTTGCACATGCTGTTACCTCTGCCTGGGACATTCTTCCATTAGACAGCCATTTGCCTTTGCTTTCTGTCTGTATTAGTTAGGGTGTATGTTTCACAACCTCAGATTAGGCATAGCAGCCTGTTGGACTTAAACATATTCGTCATCAGGGGAAAAGAAACCAACAAAAATTCCCTCTAATAGTGGCGAGTGAATTGGGAAAAACCTAGTGCTGAATCCTTGCCCAGTGGTCAGGAGTGGAAAATGTGACATATGGAAGACTCACTCCCTAGTGCAGCTCAGGCCCAAGTACTGATGGAGAATGTGAACAGTGTGAGAGCGGTAGCAGGCCTGGGGGACCAAGCCCGGATCTTCCTGGAGCTGGGTTCCATGGGAATGCAGTTTAAAGTGGGTGGTAAACTCCATCCAGGGCTAAATACAAACCCAAGACAGATAGTCAACAAGTACCATATGGAAAAGTTGGAAAAAGCTTTGTAGAGAGGGCAAAAGGGGGCCAAATTAGCCTTTATAACAAAGCCACTCTCCCAATAACTACATTAATCCATTCATGAGGACAGATCCCTCATGACCTAATTACCTCTTATTAGGCCCTGCTTCCCAACATTGCTGCTTTGGAGATTAAGTTTCCAACACATCAACTTTGAACAACACATTCAAACCATGGCATTTTGCCTCTGGCCCCCAAAATTCATGTCCTTCTCACAATGCAAAGCACATTCATTTTGTCCTAATAGCCCCAAAAGTCTTAACTCATTACAGCACCAACTCAAAAATCCAAAGTTCAGAGTCTCATCTGAATCAGATACGGATGAGACTCGAGGCATGAATTATCCAGAGGCAAATTCCTCTCCACTTGTGAGCCTATGAAATTAGTAAGATACATGCTTCCAAAGTACAATGGTGAGACAGGCATAGGATAAACGTTCCCATTTCAAAAGGGAGAAATAGGCAAGAAGAAACAGGTAACTGATCCGGATCAAGTCCAAACCCAATGAGAAAAACAACATTTCGTCTTAAAGATGAAGAACAACCTTTTTTGACTCCATGTCCCACATCCTGGGCACATTGGAGTGGGGGTTAGGTGTCCAGGGCCTCAGGCAGCCCCACCTCTATGGCTTTGTTGGGCTTAGTCCACTCAGCAGTTCTCAGGGGTTGGAATCTCATTCCTGCAGCTTTCCCAGGCTGGAGCTGCACACCGGTGCCCTACAGTTCTGGGGTCTTGGAGGCTACCCAACTCCCACTGCTCCTTTAGGCATTACCCTAGTCCCAGGGCACTCTGCAGTGGCTCTTCTCCTAAGATAAGTCTCTGCCTGGGCCCCTGGGTTGTCTGCAACGTCCTTTGAAACCTAGATGGAGGGCCGGACATGGTGACTCATGCCTATAATCCCAGCACTTTGGGAGGCCAAGGCAGGCGGATCCCTTGAGGTCAGGAATTCGAGACCAGCCTGGCCGACATGGTGAAACTGCATCTCTACTAAAAATACAAAAATTAGCTGGACGTGATGGCACGTGCCTGTAATCCCAGCTACTTGGGAGGCTAAGGCAGGAGAATTGTTGAACCCGGGAGGTGGCGGTTGCAGTGAGCCAAGATCACGCCACTGCATTCCGACCTGGGCGACAGAGAGAAATTCATGTCAAAAAGAAAAGAAAAGAAAAAAAAAAAACCATGAAATCTCGATGAAGGCTGTCATGGCCCCACAGCTCATGCACTCTACGTATTTACAGAGTCAGCACCGTGTGGACACTGCCAAAGCTTACTACTTGCACCTTCCAAAGCAGCAGTACAAACCACACCTGGGCCTACTAAAGCTATGGCTGGCATGGCCAAGAAGCATTATGCTGAGATACAGGAAGCAGAGTTCTGAGGCAGCTCTGGGCAGTGAATGCTAAGTGCCTCTCTCGAAAGCTTGTCCTCAAAGTTTTAGCTTGCCTCAAAGATCTCTGAACCGCCTGTGAGGTCATTCTCTCACTGTCTTCATAAATAGCACCTAGTTCCCTTCTAGACATATTATTCACTTGGCCACACCCTTAGTATTCTCCCCCTAACACACTTTTTTATTTTTGACATGGCCAGGCTGAAGGTTTTCCAAATCTTCTCATTTTGTTCCCTTTTAAATTGTAAATTCCATCTTGAAATAATTTTTCACCTCTCTCATTTTACTGCAAGTTGACCAAAAGGAGGTGATACAGTTTGGCTGTGTCTCCCCCCAGATCTCATCTTGATTTGTAACTCCCGTATTTCCCACATGTTGTTGGAAGGTCCTGGTGGGAGGTAATTGAATCATGGGGCAGTTTCTCCCATACTGTTCTCATGGTATCGAGAAGGTCTCATGAGATCTAACAGTTTTATAAGGGGAAACTCCTTTTGCTTGGCTCTCATTCTGTCTTGCCTGCTGCGGTGTAAGAAGTGCCTTTTGGCCAGGTGTGGTGGCTTATGCCTGTAAAACTAGCACTTTGGGAGGCCGAGGTGGGCGGATCACCTGAGGTCAGGAGTTCATGACCAGCATGGCCAACGTGGTAAAACCCCATCTCTACTAAAAATACAAAAATTAGCCAGGCATGGTGGTGCACACCTGTAATCCCAGCTACTCGGGAGGCTAAGGCAGGGGAATTGCTTGAACCCAGGAGGCAGATGTTGCAGTAAGCCAAGATCATGCCACTGCATTTCAGCCTGGGCAACAGAGGGAGACCCTGTCTCAAAGAAAAAAAAAAAAATTGCCTTTTGCCTTCTGCCATGATTGTGAAGGCCTCCCCAGCCATGGGGAACTATGAGTCCATTAAACTTCTTTTTCCTTATAAATCACTGAGTCTCAGTATGTCTTTATCAGCAGCATGAAAACAGACTAATACAGGAGGCTTGCCACACCTTTAATGCTTTGCTGCTTAGATATTTCTTCTGCCAGATATCCTAGCGTGTTGCTCTTCAATTTTACTTTCCACAAAGACCTAGGACATGGACACAATTCTCTCAAGGTCTTACCAATCATAGAACAAGGGCGGTCTTTACTCTAGTTTCCAATTTCTAATGTCCATCTAAGACCTCATCAGAATGGTCTTCCCTGTCCATATTTCTATCAACATTCTGATGATGACCACTTAAGTAATCTCTAAGAAGATTCAGACTTTCTCTACAGCTCTCCTCTTCTTCTGAGCCCTCACCAGAATTGTCCTTCATTTTTCATTCACAACAAACTAGGCTTTTTCTACCAACTCCATTTCTTTCAGCCTCTACCCATCACCTACTTCCAAATTTGCTTCTACATTTTCAGGTATTTGTTATAACAAAAGCTCCACTTCTCAATGCCAATTTTTTTTTACTTAGTCGATTTTGTGCTGCTATAACAGAATACCAGAGACTGACTAGTCTATAATTAACAGAAATTTATTTGGCTCATGGTTCTAGAGGATGGGAAGCCCAAGAGTATGGTACTGGCATCTGGCAAGGGCCTTTGTGCTGTGTCATTCTATGACAGAAGGTGTAAGGGCAAGAGAGTGTAAGAGAGGAGCAAGAGAGGGCTGGCCTCACTTTTACAACAAATCCACACTCAGGATAATTAACCTATTCATGCAATGATGACATTAATCTATTCATGAAGGAATAGCACTCATGACCTAATCATCTCTTTTTCAACCCCCCAACACTGTTGCATTGGGGATTAAGTTCCCAATACATGAACTTGGTGGGGGTGCACCTCAAACCATAGCACTGGCCTCCTTCACAGTGAACCCTTTCCAGAACAACTCACTTAAAATTATAGTCTCCACAGCCAATTGGAATCTTCTTAACCCTCTGTCCTGTTTTATCTTTTTTTCTCACTGATCATCATTTAATAAGTTTTATTTTATTTAATTAATTTATTTAACCTTCCTCAAATACACAAAAATGTTATAAATTTTATAGGACAAGGATTTTCTCATTGTTCATTGGTATGTCCCAAGCACCTAAAATATACCTGTCAGCCAGGTACAGGGCACACCTATAGCCCTAGCTACTTGAGAGGCTGATGTGGGAGGATCATTTGAGCTCAAGAGTTCAAGTGCAGTGGGGGTAACATAGTAAGTACTCAATGTATGAGTGTAGAAAAAGTGGATTATACATTGCCATTCTCCCTTCTAATATCTAATATCAACATACTATCTAATTCAGATTTGATAGTATGTTGTCATAAAGTATCTCTTTTAATTACCACATTCTGGTTGTTAATCTCATCTTACCAATTATATGTGTTCTGGAGCTAAAAACAGAGGAGGGGGGTACGGATGAGAAAAGTGATTCAATAACATTGTTGAAGAAATAATAATTGTATACTCTGAAAATCTAAATTTGGCCTATGATCATACTTTACACAAAAATGAATAGGCTATATACATAACATGTTTTTAAATGGTATAAAGCCACAGAAAATAGAATTTTATTTTATCACCAGAGAAGTAGCATATAATGCCTATATTGTAAAAAGGAATCAAATAAATTTGTAAAATATAGTTAAGATTTTAATACACAAATGGCCAAGTATGAATAGACAATTTATATATGGATACTGATATGGTTTGGCTCTATGTCCCCACCCAAATCTCATGTGGAATTGCAATTCCCACGTGTCAGGGGAGGGGCTTGGTGGGAGGTGATTGGATCGTGGGGGCGGATATCTCCCTTGCTGTTCTCATGATAGTGAGTTCTCATGAGACCTAATGGTTTAAAAGTGTGTGGCACTTCCCCCTTCGCACTCTCTCTCTCTCTCCTGCCACCATGCGAAAATGGTGCTTGCTTCCCCTTTGCCTTCTACCATGATTTTAAGTTTCCTAAGGCCTCCCAGACATGCTTCCTGTTAAACCTGCAGAACTGTGAGTCAATTAAACCTCTTTTCTTTATAAATTACCCAGTCTCAGGTAGTTCTTTATAGCAGTGTGAGATCAGACTAACACAGATACACAATTTGTAAACGAACACGGAAAAAATCTTCAGTGAGTTAACAAAAATGTAAATGAAGACAATATGGTGTCACAGCCTTGATAACTATATAGTAATATAGTAAAATGGTTACGATGAAGTTACATTAAAAAGACAAAATTGAAAATTACATCTGTCAGCTGGACACAGTGGTGTACTTCTACAGTGCACTTCTACAGCTACTTGAGAGGCTGAGGTGGGAAGATCACTTGAGGCCAGGAGTTCAAATGCAGCCTGGGTAACATAGTAAGACCCTGTCTCTAAGAAACATTTTTTTAAATTTTAGTTTCAAAAAACTGTATCTGTCACGTTTATAGGTATCCACATGGACATGGACAGGAAGGGAACCTAAAAGTTGGATATAATTTGGTCTGCAGGGTATATGAGCATATTAAAATTTAACATTCACTTGATTTTTGTCCCTATGCTATATTTCGGTATTTTTACATCTGAGGTCAATCTTCATCTGACCAGATTTAGTTTTGTTGTTGTTGTTGTTATTTTAAACTGAGAAGTATTCATTTTTCTGTCCCTTTCACACAATACCTTTTCCAGAGCATTAAGTTTTAGAGGTTTTTGTTTGTTTGTTTGTTTGTTTTCTTTTGAGATGGAATCTCACTGTCTTGCCCAAGCTGGAGTGCAGTGGCTCAATCTCAGCTCACGGCAACCTCTGTCTCCCAAGTTCAAGCGATCTTCCTGCCTCGGGCTCATGAGTAGCTGTGATTATAGGTGCGTGCCACCACGCCCGGCTAATTTTTGTATTTTTAGTAGAGACGAGGTTTCACCATATAGGCCAGGATGGTATCGAACTCCTGACCTCATGATCTGCCAGCCTTGGCCTCCCAAAGTGCTGGGATTACAGGTGTGAGCCACAGGGCCCAGCAAGCTTTGGAGTTTTGAAAGACAGAAGAGGCCGGGCGCGGTGGCTCAAGCCTGTAATCCCAGCACTTTGGGGGGCCGAGACGGGCGGATCACGAGGTCAAGAGATCGAGACCATCCTGGCTAACATGGTGAAACCCCGTCTCTACTAAAAATACAAAAAAAAACCAGCCGGGCGAGGTTGCGGGCGCCTGTAGTCCCAGCTGCTCGGGAGGCTGAGGCAGGAGAATGGCATAAACCCGGGAGGCGGAGCTTGCAGTGAGCTGAGATCTGGCCACTGCACTCTAGCCTGGGCGACAGAGCGAGACTCCGTCTCAAAAAAAAAAAAAAAGAAAGAAGAGCACAGATGTTGCAGGCACAGACTCTGAGGCCAAGCCACCCCAATTTGAATCCCAGTTCAGCATCTGACTAGCTGGGTGACCTTGGACAAATGGCTCTGTTTCTTATCTTTAAATAGTCATAGTAATAATGATTTCTAACTCATGTGGTTACTGCAAGGACTAAATGGGTTAATGCATATAAAGCACTTAGAACAGTACCTGGCACTGGATACTAATTAGATATTACTAATTATTTATTTTTCTCTCTCTTCCTTAATATTCATTTAAAAATCCTCTTGATGAAGTTGAGTCTCTTGCCAAACATCCTTTCCAACCTTAATGAGAATCCCAGGATCACTTGGTCAGGAGTCTATGATTTTAAAATTATAAACAATGGTGCAGGTCATCAAAATCTGACCGCCATTGCCATCTTTGTAGCTATCCAACCACAGAACACAGCCAGGCAAGTCTCAGTTTCTCCAGGTGACAGGGCATGGTAGAAGAGGTTGAGATCTGGAGCTAAACCATCCAACTGTGGGGACATACAATGGAAAACCAGACCCAACTCTAGGTGCAAGGAAATTCCATCAAAACATGTACTGAATACTTGTCATGTTCCAGGTATTGTGCTGTGACTAAAACTAGACTAGTAAACAAGACAGACAGTCATTGCCTTCATAAGCTCAAAGGCAAAGACAAACATTCAATACTTACAAGTACTGGCGGGGCACGGTGACTCACACCTGTAATCCCAGAACTTTGGGAGGCCAAGGTGGGAGGACCACCTGAGGTCAGGAGTTTGCAGCTAGCCTGGCCAACATGGTGAAATCCTGTCTCTACTAAAAATAAAATTAGCCGGGCGTGGTGGTGGGCGCCTGTAATCCCAGTTACTTAGGAGGCTGAGGCAGGAGAATCACTTGAACCTGGGAGGCAGAGGTTGCAGTGAGTGGAGATCGTGCCATTGCACTCCAGCCTGGGTGACAGAGCAAGACTCCGTCTCAAAAAAAAAAAAAAAAAAAAAAAAAAAAAAAAAAAAAAAAAAAAATTACAAGTGCAATAAGTGCTACTAAGAGGTTCAGGGTTCCATGGAAGTTCATAGTCTGACAAGCAGGTTTTGTGATTACATGGTCTCAGTCAACAAATCACAGGTTTGACCAGTGTACACTGGCACCTGGCAATAAGAAATCCAGAGCAGGTATTACTCAAAAACACACTCAGGCATGCAGGGGGTCTTCATTCAGGAAGTCCCTGCCACCCGGCTAGGGTTCAGGTAGAGAATTTCAGATACTGAGAAGAGTTTGACAGGATGTCATACCCTGACAGGAGGTGAAAGGGATATATACCATTCTAGCACTGCAAGTAATTCAGTATGGCTAGAACCTAGAGTGGAGGGAGTGCCAAGAAATAAGGCTGGGGTAGTAAACAGGGATTAGATCTTAAAAGCATTTATTGATACATGTGTGTGGTGTGTATCTGCCAGGTAAAGCCACAGCTTATGCTGGCCATGAGTACTGTAAGACTCAGCTCTTCTTCTGCCCCTTTCTACCTATTCATAGCACAAAACTGAGCCTCAGCTGATGGGGAGAGGAGTTTTCTGACTATCATGTTGCTCCAAGTGGCTCAAACCTATACTTGTAACCAATATGACCTGTGTATTTGCCGTCAGGGTACACACAAGAAATAAGTTTCTTTTTTCCTCTCTCTCTCTCTCCCTCTCTCTCCTCTCTCTCCTGCTTTTTAAGTTCAAAGTCCAATAACCTCTTTTTGTTTGTTTGTTTTTTGAGACAGAGCCTCACTCTGTTGCCCAGGCTGGTGTGCAGTGTCATCTTCTCAGCTCACTGCAACTTTCACCTCCCGGGTTCAAGCGATTCTCCCACCTTGGCTTCCTGAGTAGCTGGGACTACAGGCATGTGCCACCACGCCCAGCTGATTTTCTTTTCTTTTCTTTTCTTTCCTTTTCTTTTTGTTTTGTTTTGTTCTTGTTGTTTGTTTGTTACAGATGGGGTTTCACCATGTTGGCCAGGCTGGTCTCGAACTCCTGACCTCAAGTGATCCACTCACATTGGCCTCCCAAAGTACTGGGATTACAGGCCTGAGCCACCATGCCAGGCCCAAACTCCAACAACTTATTTTCTAATGAATAAGTATCCCAGTGTTTATTTACCTTCTCCTCCCATGTATTGAAAGGGAATAATAATGTTGCCCTCAATTTCTCTATGAATGATGCTTGCTGAAGCTGGGTACTAATGCTAGCGGATGGCGGCATGGAAGGAATCTCTGCTGAGAACGCTAGGTCCAAAGGGCAGAAAGACTCATATTTTATTGAAAAAGTGTGTGGATTTTTTGTTTGTTTGTTGTTGTTGTTGTTGTTGTTGTTGTTGTTGTTGTTTGAGACAGGGTTTCACTCTGTTTGCCAGGCTGGAGTGCAGTGCTGTGATCATAGCTCACTGCAGCCTTCTGGGCTCAAGCAATCCTGACATCTTAGCCTCCTGAGTAGTTGGGACTACAGATGTGCACCACCACACTCCACTAATTTGTTTTTTTGTTTTCTGTTTTCGTTTTTGTTTTTGTTTTTGTAGAGACAAGATCTCACGCTGTTGCCCAGGCTGGTCTCAAACTCCTAAGCTCAAGTGATCCTCCTGCCTCAGCCTCCCAAAGTGCTGGGATTACAGACGTGAGCCACCACACCCAGCTCATGCGTTGTGAGTTGTTTCTTGGAATCATGCCGACATTCACAAGGTTGTCTTTTCCAAACTATACAATTTTGGATCTACATTTGTGTTATGAACACTAACTGCTTATACTGCATAGATGAAATTTTTTGAAATGATTTCAAATTTATAACAAGTTTGACATTCTACTGGTAGGAAGAACTTTCCCTTCTTTCTGTTTACTTATTTATTTATATATGTATGGGCTTGTGGATTCCTACTTTATTCAAGGAGCTGTAATCTGTGACTATCATTACTTTTGTGCTCACATTGGTCTAGATTTGACAGGTTGGATCCCGTCAAGCTGGATCGTTTTCCTTGGACAAGTCTTCATCATTCTTTAAGCATTTCCTTACTCTCATGAGCAAAAGTAGTCCAAAATCATCTCGTGGCCGAGTGCGGTGAGTGACACCTGTAATGCCAGCACTTTGGGAGGCCAAGACGGGCGGATCACAAGGTCAGGAGATCAAGACCATCCTGGCTAACACAGTGAAACCCCATCTCTACTAAAAATACAAAAAATTAGCTGGGCGTGGTGGCGGGCGCCTGTAGTACCAGCTACTCGGGAGGCTGAGGCAGGAGAATGGCGTGAACCTGGGAGGCAGAGGTTGCAGTGAGCCGAGGTTGCGCCACTGCACTCCAGCCTGGGTGACAGAGCGAGACCCTGTCTAAAAAATAAAAAAAAATAAAAAAATAAAAAAAATCATCTCGTACTTTCTCTGCCTCAATCCTGGAACCAATCATTTCCAACAAGTACTGGTTCCTTTCAGCAGGTACGGATATTTAGAAATCAAGATCTAGGCACTTTGTAGGATTATTT
Source organism: Macaca thibetana thibetana (assembly GCF_024542745.1). NCBI lineage: Eukaryota > Metazoa > Chordata > Mammalia > Primates > Cercopithecidae > Macaca > Macaca thibetana. The sequence goes on along the minus strand of NC_065586.1, from coordinate 32,141,141 downwards.
CTCCAGAGTTGCCATTGTTTGTATACTGTCTCAGACAACAGAGCTAGGAGATAGATGTGTATGTGTGTACACATAGACACATACACATACATCTATGTCTATTTCTGTATCTCTCAGTGCATATATACTAAACACATCCATCTACATATCAATACTTCATTTCAGCCCAGCATCTCAGGCTTCTCTCCAGCCTTCCTCCTTCCATATTTATAAATCTCTTTTCCAATAGTGAGAAACTTGACTCTCATTATCCTCTCAATATGTTTATTTATTTGCTCAAATTCTCTGTATGTAACTTATCTGTCTACCATGCCAGTTGCCTCCTCAGTCCCCAGAGACTGCACCTTCACAGCTTCTCCTTTTCCAAAAGAGGAGAATCAGTGGGAAAAGTGGTCTAATGGAAAGGAAGGAAGGAAGGAAGGAAGGAAGGAGCCAATAATCCAATTGTAGGGTTTCTCACTTACAGATTGTTCAGTAATCTAAGGGCTTAATAAAAAGAAGAGTTTAATCCTGCTTACAAGTGCCAAATATGGAAAGAAAGGGAGAGACTAATCAGTATTCAACTGCCTGTGCTTCTTGCAGAAACTCAGTCTCTGTTCAATAATATTCTCAAAGTCCTACAGAGGCTCTTCTATTGTGATTATGGTTGAGGACATTACTGCCAGAGTCACAGTAATATACCCATTTAGGTTCTACAGTTATAGCTCTCCTAACTCACACTCACATGCTCCCCCATGATCAACCACTACGCCACAACAACTGCATTAAAAGGAGCTTTTACACAGTGCTGAAACTAACCCTCCCCCATGCAAGCTTTTATATTGAAAGCTCAGGCTCTTGGGAACGAACTGTAATGACAAAAATATATTATAAGGAGTTGTTAGGCCTTTATCTTCTCTAGAAAAGATCTTGGTATCCTTTTTAGGAAAAAAAAATAGTGATAATCTCTGATTTTTTCAGGGAAGTGGTGATGTTTAACGGGTCCTACAATTTACAAAATTCTAGGGCACATATAATCTCATTTAAGAAAAGATAGAGGCCAGGCATGGTGGCTCACAAGTGTAATCCCAGCACTTTGGGAGGCCAAATCAGGAGGATCACTTGAACCAAGGAGTTCGAGGCCAGCCTGGGCAAGGTAGTGAGACTCTACCTCTAAAAAACATTTTTTAAAAAATTCGCTAGATGCGGTGGCACATACCTGTAGTCCCAACTACTCAGGAGGCTGAGGTGGGAGGATCTCTTGAGCCCAGGAGTTCCATGTGGCAATGAACGATGATCACACCACTGCATTCCAGCCTGGAGAACAAAGCAAGACCCCCATCTTTAAAAAAGGGAAAAAAATATGTAAATACCTTTAGACTTGTGTGGAATGTTGAATATTTGGTTATGCTTGGAAGACTTCAACCGAATTCTAATATGTGAATGATTTTCTTCACTGTCTCTTAGGCAAAGAAGTCTTAGCAAATTCTCTTTTTTTTTTCTTTTTTCTTTTTCTTTTTTTTTTTTTTTTTTTTTTTTTTTTTTTTTTTTTTTTTGACAGGGTCTCACTCTGTCACCCAAGCTGGAATACAGTGGCACATTCATGACTCACTGCAGCTTCGACCTACTGGGCTCAGGTGATCCTCCCACCTCAGCCTCCTGAGTAGCTGAAACTAAAGGCCCATGCCATCAGGAGCAAATTCTAATACTAATCTGAATTCCTTCTTAGATAACAAAGTACTCTTCATGTAAGTCCCTTGATTAGGTGGTATTATCCTTCCTCAACAACATCACATCAAAGCCAACCTTTAGAAATTTTCCTTTAAAGTCCAGAAGCCAGTTTTCTGGGCCAAGTCTGTCCAGCAAAAGATCAAAATGCCAACCACAGAATGAATAAATAAATTGTAGTATATTTCAAACAGTGTAATATTATAGAGCAATGAGTGAGCTACAACTATGCAACAATATGAATGAATCTCACCAACAAAATGCCAAGTAAAAGAAACTAAACAAGAAAGTATACATTGTATGATTCTGTTTATATAAGATTTAAACATAGACAAAGCCAAGGTATGGTACTAGAAGTCAGGAGAATAGTTACTTTTGTGAAGGAGTAACTGGATGAGAGCACAAATGGGGTTTCTATGAATCTAATACTCTTCTGTTTCTTGAACTACATCCTATTTGTTTTGCAAAATGTCATCAAACTATACACTTGCAATTTGCATAGTTTTTAGTATGTATGTTAAATTCGATAAACTAAATATGCCTCGGCTGAGTGTGGTGACTCACACCTGTAATCTCAGCACTTTGAGAGGCCGAGGCAGGTGGATTACTTGAGGTCAGGAATTCAAGACCAGCCTGCTGAATATAGTAAAACCCTGTCTCTACTAAAAATACAAAAATTACCTGGACATGGTGGCACGCGCCTGTAAGCCCAGATACTCAGGAGGATGAGACAGGAGAATTGCTTGAACTCTGGAGGCAGAGGTTGCAGTAGGTCGAGATGGCGCCACTGCACTCCAGCCTGGGCAACAAGAGTGAAACTCTGTCTCATAAATAAATAAGTCTCAAAAGACTCCTTAAATGAAAGTACGGTTGATCCTTAAGGATATCCAGAAGTTTTCGGGACAAAAAAAAACATTCATAGGTCACTTTCTAACATACTCAGGAAAGAGCAAAATTGTGTATGTCCCCAACAAGATGGCAATTATCTTCTTCTCTGTCTCAATCCCAGTTTTTCCTGTCTAGTTTAACTCTTTATCTTTGAATGAGATACCTCTAAGACCATGTGGGTACTGTTGAATGGCTGGAAACTTTCAGAGATGAGGAGCCTCCATGTTTACCCCAATATTTTTGAGAAAGCTGACTCTCACCAAGTCAGATTTGCTACAGTAATGTGTGACTGCAAGCCTACTCAACATCAATGCACTTTCAAGGCCTGAGACTGCGCCTCCAGGTGGAAGTGGTAAAGTCCAATCATGACAAATGAATACTGCCAGGAAGATGCAACCATCTTTCAAATTTTTAAATTTAAGATTAAACTCAATCAGCCAGAATTGCTAAACTCTTGTCCCATCTTTCCGTCTTAAGAAGCAGATACTTTTGAAAGTCCCATGCCCCAGAGATTCTTTGCCCCTTCCAAATAAGGTGAGCCTACAAGTACATTTAAAGCTATGAGACCTAAACTGGTGGGGGGAAATCAGCTTTTTGTTGCTTTGGAGAAGAAAAAGAAAAGAAATGAAATGAAATGAATTTATTTATTTGTTTAGAGAAAGGATTTTGCTCTGTCACCCAGGCTGGAGAGCAGTGCTGCAATCACAGCTCACTGCAGCGTCTAAGTCCTAAGCTCCAGTGACCCTCCTGCCTCACAGCCTCCTAAGTAGCTGGGACTACAGTCACACATCACCACACCTAGCTAATATTTTTCTTTTTCTTTTTGTAGAGACAGGGTCTCGGCATCTCGTACAGGCTGGTATCTAACTTCTGGGCTCAAGCAATCCTCCCACTTTAGCGTCCGAAAGTGCTGGGATTACAGGCGTGAGCTACTATGCCCAGCCAAAATTTATTTTGTTTTTTACTCTTCCTTTTCTATAGAATTCAAAAAAAATGTTAACCACACAAAAGTTTTTGAACTCCCATTTGGCACTTTAGGAAGTTATTTAATCCTAAGGTAAAAAATATTTAACTGTTCCCTAGATCCACACTTAATGGATGTATGCAACTACTGAATATATTTGCAGCAGCATTTTTCTGTAATAAAGAGTTCAAGGTTGATGGTTTATTATGCCTATTCTTGCCACATTATTATTGTCACAACTATTCACACCTCAAATCTTGTTCAACTTATTTAAAAACCCTTTCTGTCTTTTTTCTATTACTACTCAGTCACCTTTGCAGGCTTTTTTTCAATTATTGGTAAACGTTCCTTATTCTCAGCCCAATTAATGGAATTACTATAATATCTAACCATAAATTTTTATTTTTGCTCCATATATTTCTTCCAAAATAAATCGCAACTTGCCTCATCCCTAAGTCAAGCTATACTCTTCACTCTTGGCAGCTGAAAAACTGAAAGGATGTTTCTGATCATCATTCTCAGTGGATCATGACTCTCATCACATAATCCCTATATTTGGGCAATGGACGATTTATTTGAATTTTCTTGAATAATAAAATTATTGTTACAACGGTTCCATCATTCATATATTTTCCTAAGAGACTGCTGGGCCCTTTTTTGCTCATCCAGTAACGAATAATACCCATGAGTGTAGCTACCACCTAAGTAACCCATGCAGTATTTTTTATTTGATTTATTTACTTATTTATTTATTTTTTGAGACACGATCTCACTCTGTCACCCAGGTTGGCATGCAGTGGCAAGATCTCGGCCCACTGCAACCTCTGCCTCCTGGATTCAAACAATTCTCCTGCCTCAGCCTCCAGAGTAGCTCGGATTACAGGCGCCTGCCACCACCCCTGGCTAATTTTTGTGTTTTTTCAGTGGAGACAGGGTTTCACCATGTTGGCCAGGCTGGTCTCAAACTCCTGACCTCAAGTGATCCGCTTGCCTCAGCCTCCCAAAGTGCTGGGATTACAGGTGTGAGCCACCTGCCTAGACTCATGCAGTATTTTATAAGCCCATAAAAAAGTAAAAGGAATCTTTCAGGATGGCATATATGTTTCCAAAGTCAGTGGATTAATCCAGAATGATCATCAGAAGTAGAATTTAGCTTAGGAATCAGGTCTTGAAATTCTTACCACTAGGAACATTTATCATTCTTTTTTCTTCCATTCTTAATCTCCCTACTACTGTGATCATTTCCTCCCCCCCAACTTATAAGTTTCTAAGCCCCTTGTTTGAAGATCTTACCATGTTTTTTGCTTTTCTTCACCCATCTTAAGACTCAAAATCTGCAAGTAGGGCTCACCAAACTTTCTAGTCATATCCAAGAGGAGAAATTTTGTCAAACTTGATGCATTCTGATCTCAGCTCTGTATTATACCGCTCATTTTCTTTATTTGTAGTGTCTAACTTCTATTAGCTCCTTCATGCCACAATCTAATGCCCTATACTTTCCAGTTACTTCCCGCAATCGGCATGAAAATCTCTCTTTTCCTCACAGATAATGGACTGTAATGAACATAGTAAACAGTTTAAAACCATTTTAAGGGCCAGCCATGGTGACTCACGCCTGTAATCCCAGCACGTTAGTAAGCCGAGGTGGGTTGGTCACTTGAGGTCAGGAGTTCGAGACCAGCTTAGCCAATATGGTGAAACCCCGTCTCTAGTAAAAATAGAAAAATCATCCAGGCATGGTGGTGGCACCTGTAGTCCCAAGATACTCAGGAGGCTGAGGCACAAGAATCCCTGGAACCAGGGAGGCAGAGGTTGCAGTGAGCTGAGATCATGGGCTGCACTCCAGCCTGGGAGACAGAAAAAAAAAAAAAACATTTTAAAATGGGGGAAATTATGGCACAGAAAATTATATTGCTTTCGTACTATTCTATAGTTTATGCAATAGTTTATATAATTGTTAGAAGTAAACTACAGGCTTCCTAATTTCCAATACCTGTTTTTGGAAAAGAATTTAGTAGTTATTGTTTTGTCATTGTATTTAGTTTTGAGATTATCCTCCATTAATAACGATACTGTCATGCTCACTTTGGCGGCACAAATACTAAAATTGGAATGTTACAGAGAAGATTAGCATGGCTCTTGTGCAAGGATGACACACAAATAATGATATTGTCCTCCCATTAATGGTAGTAATATAAAGTAACCCTTTAAAGTAATATATTTAAGCTAGGATGTCACTAATTTAAAGAAAATTTAAGTAAATACAAGTAAGGGTGATAGGATATGGCAAAATTTTGATGATCAAATTATTAAGTCTGGGAAGCATCGCTAATTGAGAAACACTGTAAAGTCTAGTGTAAAATGATGGCAGAGGAATTGAGATTCAAGAATGCCTTATCCTAGTCTCTGGGTGATACTTAATGGTACATCCTTTGCCACTTCATGACACAGGAGGTCCTAACGGCAAGAGCCAAAGCCAGATTTCCTGCTCTGTTTTAATCCAGCCTATAGCTGGTGTCACTGCCTTCTCTACTGGCTAGCAATCGAGGAAAGACTCCTATCACAAGCCTGGAACGGCCAGGGAATATGCGGACAGAAGCAAATCTGAGTAACAGTGTTCACATCCTGTAAAAAACCATAACACTAGCTCAAATAAAGAAACAGACAAGCTTGCCAGGATCGAGGAGAATAGTAATTTTTGCTCTTGGCAAAGCCATAAGAGGAAAGGTCCAGTTGATGGGTTGGGAACGAGGGGTGGGGTCTTTTACAAAGATCTGGTCTTAAAGCCTTAACAACAGGGATGAATTTAGAGGAGAAAGCTCATGCTTTTAAGAATTTTTTGTTTTTTGAGACAGACTCTCGCTCTGTTGCCCAGGCTCAAGTGCTGTGCAGTAACACCATCTTGGCTTACTGCAACCTCGACTTCCCAGGTTCAAGCCATCTTCCCGTCTCAGCCTCCCAAGTAGCTGGTACTGTAGGCACATGACCACACTTAGCTAACTTTTGTATTTTTAATAGAGATGGGGTCTCTCTATGCTGTCAAGCCTGGTCTCAAACTCCTGAGCTCAACGGCTTCAGCCTCCCAAAGTACTGGGATAGCAGGTGTGAGCCACCACACCCGACAGATGCTTTTAAGAATAAATTAGAGGGCCAAAAATTAAGACAACATGTATTAACCTTGGGGAAAAAACCTTATAACTTTTATAAGCTTTAATTTCTGCATCTGAAAATAAGGAAGACAGTAATAACTGACCTGCCTCAGACCAGCTAATGTGTGTATTGCATGATATAATGCATATAAAATACCAAGTCATGCTTAATGCTCAGTAAATGTGGCTTCCCTATAAAGCCAAAAGACTTCAAGTCAGTCTCTGGACCTTACTAGTTAAGTAACTATAGGTCAGTCTACTTATTTATGGCTCACAATTTTCCAAAATGTACATGAGGTAGATTATAAAAATTCCAAACAATAAAATAGTATGCACAAAACTTCAGAATCAGGGAAAATATAAATTAGAATAGAAAATTAAGACTAGGAGAGAAAATATAACATAGATATTCAGACCAATAAGTCTTACAACAGTACTAATGTGTACTATAGTCCAAAATTAGTTCTGGGGTTCCTGTCAGTCCAAAAGAAATTTGAAAAATGTTCAGTTACAAAATATTCATTCCTTATCCATGAGGAGAAAAAAAACACCAAATGCTGGTGGTAAAACTATGTTGTTTCAGGGTATATCACTTCAATTATCCAATCTTTAAAACAACAAAATATTATCTACCTTTCAGGGTAGAGGTAGAGAATTAAATGAATAACATATGTGAAAAAGTATTTCATAAAATTGATGTACTGTGTAAATGCTACTTATTATTTTATATATCTTAATTTACCCAATAGAGCAGGCTTATCATATGTTTGGACCTTCATTTAAATTACTGAGCTAAAAAGAAACCTTTGTACACTGTTGGTAGGAATGTAAACTAGTACAGTTTGGAGGTTTCTCAAAAAACTAAAAATAGAGCTATCATATGATCCAGCAATTCCATTGCTGGGTATATACCCAAAAGAAAGGAAATCAGTCTATCAGAGAGATACCTGCACTCCCATGTTTGTTGCAGCACTGTTCAGAATAGCCAAGATTTGGAAGAAACCTAAGTGTCCAGCAACAGATGAATGCATAAAGAAAATGTGGTACATATACACAATGGAGTATTACTCAGCCATAAAAAAGCCTGAGATCCCGTCATTTACAATAACATGAATGGAACTGGAGGTCATTATGTTAAATGAAATAAGCCAAGGACAGAAAGACAAACATTGCATGTTTTCATTTATTTGTGGGATCTAAAAATCAAAACAATGGAACTCATGGAGATAGAGAATACAAGGATAGTTACCAGAGGCTGGGAAGGATAGTGGAGGTTGGGGACAGGTGAGGATGGTTAATGGGTACAAAAGATATATATAAAAATGGATAAGACCTAGTATTTGATAGCACAACAGGGTGACTATAATCAATAATAATTTAATTATACATTTTAAAATAACTAGAATGGTATAATTGGATTGTTTGTAACACAAAGGATAAATGCTTGAGGGGATGGATATCCCATTTTCCATGATGTGATAATTATGCATTGCATGCTTGTATCAAAACATCTGAGGTACCCCATAAATCTACACACCTACTGTGTATCCACGAACATTAAAAAGTAAAAAACCAAATAAGTAAATAAAATAAATTACTGAGCTAAATCATTTTTACTATAGGAATACTCAGTATTCCCAGGCACTGTTCTAATAATTTACATGTATTCAATTACGACCCACAATAATAGTAGGTACTATAATTACTTTCATTCTGATGAAGAAATCTGGGTACAAACGGCTTAAGTAACATTCCCAAGTTTACTCAGCTAGTAGGTGATGGTGCTAAGATTGATATCCAGGAAATCTGGCTCCCGAGACCATCCCGGTATACAAATATAAAAAGGTATAAATGACATATGCTTACAGCCCTCTGTAACTATAAAAGCTTCCAACCTATAAATTAAACATAAGCCTAGCAAGAAAACTAATAAGTGAAAGGTATTAATTTTACGTGACATGCCATATTGTTTTCTCATCACCAGTTGTAGCATGAATTTGATAGCATTATGGTCAGGTTATTAACAGGTCCTGTGAGATGACAATTTCCCATCACTTTTTTTCATTCAGATTACTGGAAACCATTTGTTTATACAGCTTGTTGTGATATGTGGCCTTCCCTTGGTATAAATGTATCATTTACATATTAAGTCAGCTTTCATTCTTTTCTCATTAGCTCTCTGATTAAAATAGAATTGCTCGCTTCTAACTCAATTACAAACACAAACACAAGACTAAAATTGCAGGATAACACTTGGCTACAGAGAGGTTACCTAGATGATCCAGGGGCTGCTTATATTGTTTTTTAAGTTACATTGAAATGAAAATGTAAAATTCTCATAGAGAAGGCCAAGTTCAGTAGCTCATGCCTGTAATCCCAGCACTTTGGAAGGCCGAGGCAGGAGGATTTCTTGAAGCCGAGAGTTTAAGACCAGTCTGGGCAACATAGGGAAACCCCATCTCTACAAAAATGTAATAAACTTAGGTTGGTGTGCTGAGTAGTCCCAGCTACTCAGAAGGCTGAGGTGGGAGGATCACTTGAGCCCAGAAGTTTGAAACTGCAGCTGTAATTGTGCCATTGTACTCCAGCCTGGGCAATAAAGCAAGACCCAGTCAAAAACGAAAATAAAAAAAAACACCCACAGAGAGTTCATAAACATCAGTGTCTCTAGTTTGAGAACTCCCACCACAGAGTACTCTCAAGAAGGCAGGCAACCCGACTGCATCTCTGTAATTTGATGGGCAACTCGATTCCAGACTCTGCCGAAGAAGAACCACTGGAGTATCCCCTCCTTCTAGGAAGAGCAAAAAGTCCGTAAGCACCACCTGTATTCTCCTGAGGTTCCATCCTTTCCTACCATGTACCTAGGACTCTTCCAGGCATCCTGAAGTAGGGAGTTCAGCTGGTTTGTGTCCTATTTTGATACTGACTACTGGGGAGAGGAACGGTAAGGAGAGATTTGGCGACAGTAAATCTGTTCTGATGGTACCGAGTTCCGTATGCTGGCTTGGGAAACCTCAGAAGGGTAGAAGGCTTTTTTGTAAGGGTTCTTTTGCCAACAGCAAATTCCCAGCATCATGTTTGGCTCAGAGTCCCAAACCCTAAAGGGTTGTAGCTCTGAACAAACAGCCTAGCCCCTACATGGACTTCCCAGGGTGAAAGCTGGCCCAGAAGCACTGCTTCAGGATTGGTTCAAACAAGAAAAAATTCGGCCTGTCTCCTTGTAAATACCCCCTCAAATTATGGTTTGCAAATTGAGGTTTGATATATTGGTTTTCCAAATACGTACAACAGACACAGCAAAATTGAGTTGACAGTGCACACAGTTTAAGATATCTGTTAGTGAAAATTACATTTTAAGACTTCCGTGATGACACTGAATATATTGCAACTGAGAGGCCAAGACAGAGTCCAGCGTGTCAGCTTCTGGCTTAAAATTTCCTCAAAATAAAGCACCCTTAATACATATCTTTATGAACAGTGCTGAGAGTGAAGTCTGGACCCTAAAATAGAGTGACGCTAACTCACTCTCAGGATGTCGGAAACCTGATCATGGTCTCATGGACATTTTACACCAACTCCTGGATAAGTAATCTCTTTAGGAAACTCCTAGTGAAGATAAATAGTGTTCAACTAGAATTTCCTTTTGCTAGTGAGAAGCAATGAGGCCAATGATGCAAGTCAAAAATCAAGGGTGGTCAGGTCAAGAGGTGATCATGCACATGGTGAAGGTAGCAAACAGATGGCTGCCCCGGGGGCGATAGGGTTTTTTTTTTTTTTTTTAAGTGTATCTAAAGTGATCATATTTCCTGATTTTCCCTGTATTTAAAGCAATCACATGTATGACAAGTGAGCATGTTTTCCTGATTTTCCAACCTGTTATCTCAGTACAATTATTATTAATTTATCTTCTTGAGACAGAGTCTCATTATTGTCACCCAGGCTGGAGTGCAATGGTGTGATCTCAGCTCACTGCAACCTCTGCCTCCCAGGTTCAAGTGATTCTCCTGCCTCAGCCTCCCAAGCAGCTGGGACTTAGGCACACACCACCATGCCTGGCTAATTTTTGTATTTTTAGTAGAGACGGGGTTTCACCATATTGGCCAGGCTTAACTCCTTACCTTAAGTGATCTGCCTGCCTCCGCCTCCCAGAGTGCTGGGATTACAGGTGTGAGCCACCATGCTCAGCCAGTACAATTATTAATCGTGCCATTTTCACTCTTGAAAATGTCGTAGATTTTACTATAAGTTGTATGATCACACTATTTATGGCACAATCCCATATTATTTTATGCTCCACCTCTCCTCCTTCAATACCTCCTCTCCCTCATTCCCTAGGATTCCCACATCTTTGGTTTTGCCCATTGGTGATCTTTCCCTGTTTTCCAAGTGTTTCATGCTCCAGCATTACCCTCAATTCAATATTCACCCCCCAAAACACTATTCATTCAACTCAGATGATTTTGGTGTATTCGTTCATTTTCACACTGCTGATAAAGACATACCCACAACTGGGTAATTTATAAAGAAAAAGAAGTTTAATGGATTCACAGTTTCATGTGGCTGGGGAGATCTGACAATCATGGTGGAAGGGGAAAGGCACGTCTTACATGGCAGCAGACAATACAAAGCTTGTGCGGGGAAACTCCCCCTTATAAAACTATCAGATCTCGTGAGACTTATTCAGTATCACAGAACAGCACGGGAAAGACCAGCCCCCATGATTCAATTACTTCCCACCAGGTCCTTCCCATGACACGTGGAAATTGTGGGAGCTACAATTCAAGATGAGATTTGGGTGGAGACACAGACAAACCACATCACTTGGTAAATGACCCAAAGCAAAAAAGCAATCTTACCATCTCATTTTAAGTAGCCTATACATGTGCTATGGTTTTATAAAACATTTAGAATTATAGAGGGGAGACAGTTTTCTAATGCTTCTTGCAAAATCTCTGCCCATTATCAAAGTAAGGTGTAATAGTGTTAATTATGTAATCACTCCTGTCTGAGTTATTTTTGTGAGTGCTATTATATATACTTGTTCAGTTATATAATAGGGATTGCTGACTTGGCACCCTTTATTCTGAAGTTTGCCAACACAAAAAGAAGTACAGGAAAAGGCACTGTAAAGAGATCCAGAGAAAGAGGACTACAAGTGGTTGGGATACTCTTTGCTACACATTTTCCGAATGGCGAGTAATGACTGTATATTACTTTTACATTACTTTTACCATCTGGTAAAAAAAATGAATACAATAGAAGAGAATCATTCACAATACATGAATAAAGGTCATTTAGACTATAGTTATTTTTATCCATATGAAAACCTGAAAGCTTAATTTGACATTAGATAATAGTTGACTGGTTATAAATCTATGTATTTATATCACAGATACATTAAATACTGCTTTTTTCAATGGTTAAAGAGTTGAAGTGGCCGGGCATGATGGCTCTAGCCTGTAATCCCAACACTTTGGGAGGCCAAGGCAGGCAGATCATTTGAGGTCAGGAGTTCGAGACCAGCTTGGCCAACATGGTGAAACCCTGTCTCTACTAAAAATGCAAAAACTAGCCAGGCATGGTGGTGCATGCCAGTAATCCCATCTACTCAGGAGCTGAGACAGGAGAATCACTTGAACCCAGGAGGTGGAGGTTGCAGTGAGCTGTGATTGCGCTATTGCACTCCAGCCTGGGCAACACAGGGAGACTCCATCTCAAAAAAAAAAAAAGAGTTGAAGTGAATCTTCACACTGGCAATCCAGCTTTACAAGAACTGCCTGTCTTTTACTAGTTAACCTTACTGACAATGTAAAGGCCCCATGCTTCCAGTGTGAGGTCCTGTATGGTGTTAACCCAGCCAGACAGAAAATAGATGCTGCTTCTCTGCACCACCTACTCTAAGCACCTGAATTTCTATTGCAATTGTCAGTTTAGGGCTATTCAGTCTCAAAATATAGCCGAAAACAACGCCCAAAGTGTTATTTTAATGCAATACAGTACGAAGACAATAGGATTCGTTAATAATAACTGGCTAAATATTAAGAACATAATAAACCACCTGCATGGATTCTGTTATTAATGTCAAGTCCCTCTCCCCACTCCCTGTAGTAAGGAATTATAAGAACCTTTAGCTAGACATAGCTAGGAAAGTTATTTATGATTTGATTCGATTAAACTCCTCTTCCTTTGTCATCCTGGGCCTGAATTATTTGCTGACTCTCTTTTTGCTCCAATAATGATTCATATTCCATAACAGTAAATGGCCTTTCTTGTGTGGCAGCTTTAATGATCTCTTACAGAAAATTCTGTCTCCCTTTCTGTAATTGCTCAAGGTTTATACTTTAAGTGAAAGGCTTTACCAACTGTGTTTCTATTGCTATAGCTATTCCAGTTTTTCTTTCACCTCATAACTCCATGCAATGCTGACATTTTAAACAGTACGGTTTCTGCCAATGTATGAGTTTTCTCATCTCTACCCTGCACTGGGACATAGGAATAGGTAGGAACAGCCAGGAGAAGGAGTTCAATATAGTTTTCTTTTTTTAAGAGCAAAATGCATAACTTTCATTGAATACTAGACGAAACATTCTCCCTGGTGCTTTTACTATAGTACTTCCTGTATCATATTACAACAAAACCTCAACCTAGAGTTTTGCTGTTTAACCACTTCATATCCACTAGCTCTACTATAGTTCAGTTACCATAGAGCCGAGAATTCTGATAAGCCATTTACAAATGAGAAATTTGATTAATGGCTAAGGTCACTCAAGATGTAGGGCTCATAAATGAAGTCAGATGGCTGCTGCTGATGAAGGCATACATATTGCCGTAAAATAAGAACATGGAGCCGGGCGTAGTAGTCCTACCTACTTGGGAGGCTGAGGTGGGAGGATTAGTTGAGGCCAGGAGTTTGAGGCCAGCTCGCACAATATAGCAAGACTCTGTCTCAAAAAAAGAATTGTGTGTGTGTATACATATATATGTGTGTGTGTGTGTGTGTGTGTGTGTATAAGAATATTGAGAGAGTGAACACTGATGGAATATGCAATTTGATACCATTGAGTGTCTGCAACATGATTACAGGGAAACATATAAACATAGGAGCACCATTTTTTGTGGTAGAAATAGGCGGCTGTCTTAGGTATTCTAAGGGGCACTTAGAATAAAAAGATTATTGAGGCCCAGACGCCGTGGCTCATGACTGTATCCCAGCACATTGGGAGGCCAAGGTGGGCAGATCACTTGAGGTCAGGAGTTTGAGACCAGCCTGGCCAACATGGTGAAACCCCGTCTCTACTAAAAATACAAAATTAGCTGGGTGTGGTGGCATACGTAATCCCAGCTAGTCAGGAGGCCGAGGCAGGAGAATTGCTTGAACCCAAGAAGCAAAGGTTGCAGTGAGTCAAGATTGCGCCACTGCACTCCAGCCTGGGCAACAAAGGGATACTCTGTCTCAAAAACAAAACAAAAAAAAGATTATTAATATATTTTTTAAATGATAATATCTGTCCAGCTTTTTAAATAATGTCTATATTCAAATTATCAGATGCCATCACTGTCTGTAATATATTAAAATAGTTTCCTTTAGCTAGGCGCAGTGGCTCACACATGTAATCTTAGCGCTCTAGGAGGTCAATGCCAGAATATCACCTGAGCCCAGAAGTTTGAAACCAGCCCGGGCAACATGGTGAAACCCCATCTCTACCAAAAATACAAAAATTAGCGTGGTGTGGTGGCACGTGCCTGTAGTCCCGGCCACCGGGGGAGGCTGAAACAAGAGGATCGCTTGAGCCCAGGAGGTGGAGGTTGCAGTGAGGCAAGATCATGCCACTGCACTCCAGCCTGGGTGACAGAGCAAGAACCTCTCTCAAAAATAAATAAATAAATAAATAAAATAATAAAAAAATAGCTTTCTTTAAAGGATAACATACATATAATAAAATATAGTTGGTGTACTAATCTTGATGTACAGTTCAAACTTTTTACATATGTGACATGTGTACATATGTGATACATATATACATATTTCATGTATATGTAACTGCAACCCAGATAAAGACAGAAGATTTCTTGCAACCCAAAAGGGCCCCTTGTCCTTGCTTTCAGTCTAATACTACACAACAGCTTAAAAGTAGCTGATTTTTACAGATAAAATGCTTTGAAGATTACTCGCACTAATTTTATTAGAAATTGCATTTAGTTGTGAATAGGCTCATAAAAGAAAGATTTGCATGGAATACTGTGCAGCCATAAAAAAGACAAAATCATGTCCTTTGCAGCAACATGGATGGAACTGGAGGCCATTATCCTAAGTGAACAAACTCAGAACACACCTCATATTCTCACTTACAAGTGGAGCTAAATAATGGATATGTACGGACTTAAAAAGATAGACGTAATAGACACTGGGAACTCCAAAAGACTGGAGGCTGGAATGCGGGTGAGGGTTGAAAAATTACCTACTGGGTACAATGTTCACTGTTTGGGCGATGGGTACACTAGAAGCCCGATCTCCATTATTATGCAATATGCCCATGTAACAAACATGGACACGTGCCCTCTGAATCAATAGGCTGGGTGCAGTGACCCACGCCTGTAATCCTAGCACTTTGGGAGGCCAAGGCGGGTGGATCACTTGAGGTCAGGAGTTTGAGACCAGCCTAACCAACATGGTGAAATCCTGTCTTTACTAAAAATACAAAAACAATGAGCTGGGCGTGGTGAAGTGCACCTGTAATCCCAGCTACTCAGGAGACTGAGGCATGAGAATCCCTTAAACCCAGGAGGTGGAGGTTGCAAGGAGCCGAGATCGCACCATTGCTCTCCAGCCTGGGTGACAGAGGGAGACTCTGTCTCATAAAATAAAATAAAATAAAATAAAATAAAATAAAATAAAATAAAATAAATAACAAAGGTTTAAATGAAGTAGCTGTTTTCTTTTTCTCTCTTGAAAAAAGCAGATCTAGAAGCAGGCCCCTCAGTGGCTGGTGTGAAAGCTCCACAGAACCCAGCTTTCGTCTTTCTATTGAGCTACCCGTAGCACTAAAGAGCTCCCTTTGGTTGACACAATGGAGCGCTGGACTCTACCCAGGTGTGGTGACGATCCTCCAAGCCTGAAGAAGGGCAAAGGTAAGAAGCACAAGGCAGCAGCCACTGAGTCAGCCCCCTATAAATGCTTTCTTGGAAGCCCAACCAATGGCTTCTGCTTACATCTCACTGGTTAAAACAGTGTCATGCAAAACAGTTTTGGGTGGCACACCCAAAATAAAATGGGATTTTATGAAAAAGAAAGGGAGGAGGGATGTTGGTTAGTTAATGAGTAGTCTCGGCCACACCAGTGGCCACAAACTACTCTCGTGAATGACCTTTCTTGAAAATGCCATGTTGCATGATTTTAGATTGCAGTGGATCAAAGCAATCTAAAATCATGCCACAGCAGATAAAGAGTTCTGAAATAAACACTCTTAAGCTCTTGGCTGAAGCAGTGCTTCAAAATTTGATTGCAAAAAAAGGTAAAACTTTTCACTATTCTTAAGAGGAAAAATATAGGGAAATCATAAAGAGTAAAATTAATAGCATTTGCACAAGACTGCACAAAATTTAATAATATTGTATGCATTCATTTATTAGGGCCCACAAACGGAAATCTGACTATTTCCAAGCGGTAACTGTTTCTAATCATTAGGATTGTGAGTTCTGATTTAAACTAAGAATAATATTTTAACTATCTGAATGCAACAAAAATCTATAACTCCATAATTTTAAATCCACAGTTATGAATCCCCAGAACTTTTGAAAACTGAAAGTTTTTTTTGCAAATTGCAACATCCTCTTTGGTGGCAAAAGCTGACCTGATGCCAGGTGCGGTGGCTCACACCTGTAATCCTAGCACTTTCTGAGGCCGAGGTGGGCGGATCACTTAAGCCCAAGAGTTCAAGACCAGCCCGGGCAACATGCGGAAACCTCATCTTTACAAAAAATACAAAAATTAACCAGGCGTGTTGGCACACCTGTAGTCCCAGCTACTCGGGAGGCTGAGGTGAGAGGATCACCTGAGCCTGGGAGGTCGAGCCTACAGTGAGCCGTGATCATGCCACTGCACTCCAGCGTGGGTGACAGAGTGAGATTCTGTCTAAAAAAAAAAAAAGTTGACCCAAAATGATGTGGGGCTTCTTATAGTCTTTACTCCATTTAATGTGATTGTAATATTTAGCACAAAAATATTACGGCCTTTGATTATAGCGTGCTGCATGATGTTATTTTTTTTTTAACTCAGAAAATTAATCCAAACTCCAAAACAGATCTATCTCCACCTCCAGTTCTGTGAGGTAAAGATTTTACAAACTACACTACCCAATTAGTTCACGATTTGATTTGTTTGGAGATTCCTGTTAATATCAAAGCTCATTCAATGGATTACACATCATTGATTTGACCTAACTCCTTTTGTAATTTTTTAAAGTCTTAGATCTAAGAAACTGAACATGTCATTTCTGCCCATGTGCTTGTAGGATTTTGGTTTGCTAACAACCAGTTACTAAATTGAAAAAGGATAACTTTTTAATTCTGATCGTGTTAAATTCTCGCTTTAATAATGTTTTGCTTCATTTGTTTTGTTTTGTTTTTTGTTTTTTTTTTTTTTTTTTTTTTTTTTTTTTTTTTTTCTTTTTTTGAGATGGAGTCTCATTCTGTTGCCCAGGCTGGAATGCAATGGTGCAGTCTTGGCTCACTGCAACCCCTGCCTCATGGGTTCAAGCATTTCTCCTACCTCAGCCTCCTGAGTAACTGAGATTACAGGTGCCCACCACAACACCCGGCTAATTTTTGTATTTTTAGTAGAGATGGGGTTTCACCATGTTGACCAGGCTCGTCTTGAAACCCTGACTTCAGATGATCCACCCACCTCAGCCTCCCAAAGTGCTGGGATTACAGGTGTGAGCCACTGTTCCCAGCCTCATTTGTTTAAAAAAAAAAAAAAAAAAAAAAGGTGAGCACTGTTCAACTGATATAAAATGTAGTATTTTTTGAATCAAAAATATCAAAATCAGCACCATTAGAGAAAACTGAGGCAATTCGTTGCCTGAATTCCTCCTTTTCATTTTGTTTGTACTATGTATAATTTGTGTCTTATTCATATTTATTTATGAACTGAGTCATAATCAATGGCTGTAAGTATGTGCGTGAAATATGGATTTTTTAAAGTATAATACTGAAACCCTGTAATGTAGCTATGTAAATTCAAAATTTGCATTGAGGGTTTTTTTCCCTCTACCTTCTCTGGACCTTATCATTATCAAAACCTCTAAAATCTGGAAGTCCAACGTTCTCTGTCTTAAACACAGAATTCATTTCTGTGACCTACAAACCTCTGCAGGATCTCTCTCCAGTCTACATTTCTGACTTCATCTGATGCATTTCTTGATGTGCTAAAACCACACTGGCATCATTTCCCTTCCTAGAATGTGCCAAGCTTCATTCTGCCTCAGGGCCTTTGCACATGCTATAGCCTCTTCCTAGACTGTGACTTCTCCGATATTTTTCAAATGTGTCTCCTTGTCATCCTTCAAGCCTAGCTTAAGCCCCACTCCTTTAGAGACAATTTCCTTACCACCTTGTTTATTTATTTCCCTCCCTGTTATTCTCTAACACTGCACTGTTTCTTTTTTTGTTTGTTTGTTTTTTGAGACGGAGTCTCACTCTGTTGCCCAGGCTGGAGTGAAGTGGTGTGATCTCGGCTTACTGCAACCACCACTTCCCAGGTTCAAGTGATTCTCCTGCCTCAGCCTCCCGAGTAGCTGGGATTGCAGGCACCCACCACCACGCCCAGCTAATTTTTGTATTTTTAGTAGAGACAGGGTTTCACCATGTTGACCAGGTGGTCTCAAACTCCTGACCTCAAGTGATTCACCCGCCTCAGCCTCCCAAAGTGCTGGGATTATAGGCGTGAGCCACCGCGCCCAGCCCTGTTTGGTTTTTCAATAGCACTTAGAACAATGTGCAATAATATACACTTGACCCTTGAACAACACAGGTTTGAGCTATACAGGTCCACTTATACACAGATTTTGTTTCAATAAAAGTTACACAGAGTATTCCTGCCTGTCCTGCTTCCCCTTCCACCTCCTCCACCTCTGCCACCCCTGCCACTCCTGAGACAGGAAGACCAAACCCTCCTCTTCTTTCTCCTCTTCAGATACTCAATGTGAGGACAATGAGGAATAAAGATCTTTATGATGATCCACTTCTGCTCAATGAATAGTAAATATATTTTCTCTTCCTTATACTTTCTTAGTAACATTTTCTTTTCTCTAGTTTACTTTATTGTACAAATTCAATATAGAGTACATACGACACACAAAATGTGTGTTAATTGACTGTTTATGTTATTGGTAAGGTCAATAGTAGGTTATTACTAGTTCAGTTTGGGGGAAGTTAAAAGTTACACAGAATATTTGACAGCATGGGGGATTGGCACCCCTAACCCCCACATACTTCAAGGATCAACTGTATTTGTTCACCTGCTATTTATCTGTCTCTCCACTAGATTATAAACTCCATGAAGGAGGAAATAAACTATTTACTTGTTCACTAATATATACATAGCACCAAGCATCATGCCTGGCACATTCTAAGTTCTCAAGAACTGTTTGAATAAACAGTAAAATAATTATTTATCTTATGTATTTCTGTGATAATCTGCCCCGAAACATTTCATTCTACAAATTATCTTTACCAAAACAAAAACCAAAAATCCCTCGAATTGTGTATATCATGAATATGGTCTCAAAAACTCCAAAGAAAATTATCCCATAGGAAAGCATGTAATCAGAAGTATGTGTATCTTACAAAGTGCACAGAACATCCTAATCTACAGATAATAAAGTATATGAAGGTGTATACACATATGGATGTGCATATCTAGGTATTTTCTTTACTCTGGCTGTTCATTAAATATATCTGACCCCAAGTCTACTCAGATTGTCTACTTCACTTGACAGTAGAACAAAGGCAGGAGATGCAGCCCAGAGAGGGGTCTAGCTCAAATGCTATCTAAATTGGCCAAGGCCCCATGGCGGTAGGTGACCTGTCTAGTTAAAGTTCAAGGAGGCCTCACTAAAAACATAGCGAGTTCTACCTGCTAGCTTATCATGGACAGGCTCTGTTTATTCCAACTGTCCTGTAATTAGCCCTTTTTACTCTCAAAGTATCCTGTGTTAGACGATAAATTCATAGTCACCCTAGCTACATCTTTCTAAGAATGTTACCTATTAAATGCCAGGCAGGGATACCAGACCAACGTGTGTGTATATACATGTATGTGTATGTGTGTGCATATGTGCATGTGTGTGTGTATGTGTGTGGTGTGTGTGGAGGGGGAAGAGATTGTGAAGAATGTAGATCATTCCCCACTCCTTTCTTAATCCAGTTCCTTTAAACCCTGTTCTCTCCTTGACTCATTAGAAAATTTAGTGGGCAAAGAATTTTTACTGACTATGTTAACACATGTATGCAGTATTTAACACACTACAATCTTTGTCGACTTTTCTGACTTTACATTAGCAAGCATAGTCTTGCGTCAGTTTAACGTTCATTTTTTTAAAGTCTTAGACTTTGTCTTTATTTAAAAGCCCAGTTGCAAACACCAAATACCTGACTCAGCTCACAACTAGAGACCGAGCATCAAATTTCCCAGCCCACTTAATTTGAAAGCCTGCCAAGCTAGGTGAAAGACCTTATAAATATGTAAAGCAGGAAGTTCAAATTACAGTCAAGTAAATCTCTAGTGATTGATGTTCTTTTCAAAACAATTTTAAAAAACTAATAATGACCAGCACAATTCTAAGACCCTCTTACCAAAGGCTTCCCCCGAATTCAGACTCAATGGTGTACTTTCAGTACTGTATTTATTTTGGATTTTTACCACTTCCTGGAGGCCAGGAGGAGGCACAGTGGGAGGATCCTAAAAAACTCAGTACCACAGCCATTTTGTTTGTAAGGCAGAGTGGTAGAATTCTGCCAGCCGGTAAAGGTTTTTGAAACAATTTTTAAGGGGGGGCGGGGGAGGGGGCGGGAATATGCCTATTGTTTTCATTTAACCGCTAAATTCATTATTTTATTTTACTTTTTGCACACATGGTAGTTACTGTGAATAAGAAATTACGTATTTTTTTCCCAAGGAATTAGAGATCTCGGAGCTAAAGGAGTCATGAATTTTGTTCCAGGATGACTGGCTTCTCTAGGTACCCTCATGAGATCAAATTGAAAAAATATTTTGATGGACATAGTTTTTACATGGCCAGGTTTGCATGCGGAGGATCTATCGACGTTTTGGAAAGGAGCAACAATTTGCTCAAGAAAAACATGATAATGCTGTTTTAAAAAGCAAAAACAAAAACAAACAAACAAAAAACCCCACATCCAAGAAGCCAGAGTGTTCCTTCAGATGTTAAAAGGGGCATTCCCCCGAGCTCACAGGCAGCCGTGGGTGCTATTGTCTTGCAGTGTCACTTAATAGCGAGCTTAGACTTTTGTCATTTGGGTGGCTGTGCTTTTAAAAGCCCAGTGTAAAATGGCACACACACTGCATTTTTTTCCGAGCTGCAGGAGGCGGGGGCAGCGGGGGATAGTGCAGACTGTAGGGACACTGCCCTCCCAGCCAATCAGCGCTCGCCTGCTTGCCATCGCAAAGTTGTTAACCCCAGAGTCTTCTGGCTGTGCTGCCTCCTCTGCTTTTAATCTTCTGTGGATATTTCTCCGATTTCTCCCAAACGCCCATAGATCCTGGGGGAAGCCACCCCATTCGGCCGCCGATCATGGAAGAAAGTATTACTTTTTATTTACCAAACATTTTAAAGATGTTGGAAGATCCGTATGCTGCCTGGAGGCTGTTGTTTCTAGAGACACAAGTATCCAGCCTATATTGTTACAATTTTTTTTCAAGAACTGCCGTCTTCTTTGCCTGCACTAATGGTAAGTTTGTAATTTTCACCATTTATGTCATTCAGTCTTCGAAAGAGCCACCGGCTAAAAAGGATTTTCATTGTGTTTCTTCTAACAAAACCAATCTTTGTATTTTTCTTTAGCTTTGATCTCTGCACGTTCTACCTAATCTTGCTTGGTTAATTTTTACCAAGAGAAAAAAAAATAGTTTTTTTTTCATTGTTAAAGCTAAATGTTTATAATATAAATTATACTTTAATTACTGTGAACTACAGAGGAACTCAGATATTTCAAGATGGACTTGTTTTGTGCCAGTAATGTTGGCAATGCCAAATATGTGCATATCCTCTTTATAAAAATTATGTCTTACCTAATTTGTCCAGGACTCAATTATCAGCAGGCAAACTATGGATATAGTTTTTTTTAAATGGACCTATTGTGGTTCTCTTGATAGATTACTTGGATACAAACTACAGAAAAGCTGCCCTTGGTATAATGAAGGTGGAGGTTGACATAACCGGGTTTATATTAAGTTATGGCTGTTACTAAATAGTGGATCTTTTATTTGCTGATCAGGTCTCAACTTGTAGTCTATGATATTATTTCTTTGAAGCTCTTCATTAGATAATCTTTGCAGATCTTGCTTATTTTTCTCCAATAAGGTACATTTGGGAGACATTTTGTAATTTTTGGCATTTTTCTAATTTTTTTTCTTTTTGCACACGGTGGGAGATCTTTTTTGTTTTGCATTGATCTGTGTTGGTGGCGCTGTAGTGCTCCTCAACAATTTATGTCAGTTTCACTAAAAGAAAAAAGGAAGAAAAAAAAGAGGTGGGGCAAGATTTGATCTATTCTCTTCTCCCTTTATTTTCTTAAAGAAAGTTCATTTTAGTCAGTGGAAATATTCAGTTGTGTTATTTAAATGTTTTCTGTGAACTGTGAACTGTGGTGAGAGCAGACATGTCGTCACAACCAGTCGAGGGAACATCAGGGACATGCATGCAGTTTGCAGTTGTTTTATCTGATCTGATTTATCATCTCTATATCACAATTATTCAATAATAAGCTGTCGATTTATCTTTTTAGTAACATTTTGCGTTTTCCTTATATTACAAAATTACATGTGTTAGTGTATTTTCAATTTAACCAAACATTTGAGTTTTAGTTCCTTCAACATTGTAAAAGTTGAATTTCATTTTGAACCTAGGGATTTCTTAAATAACTATTCTAAGTTTCTCCTGAGGTTTTTCTAATAAATAGTCATATAATAATTCCTACATTATTATTTGTTTCATTTTGAAATGATACTTCAACTGAATTTACAGATAGCCTTGTTTATAAAATAACAAATATTTTGGAATAAGATAATTTTTTAAGAATATGTGCACAGTTGCTTTTAACTTTAAAAATTTTGACGTTCACATATCTAAATGCAGGATTATATCTTTTCCATCTTTGTTCTTATTGAGAGTTATCTGATTAGAGAACATGGGATTTAGGCCCAAAGCCTCCCAAGAACAAAAATGTGTTACGATCTGACATAGGTTTTACTGGTCTCTGTAAATATTTTAGTTGTTTATGGAGATAGTAAGTGTGCCCTTAGTTCAAAAAGAAAGTGGGACAAATCAGTAACTGAACCCTAAAACATTTTTTTTTTGCCACATAAAATAAAAACAACTGAAATAGTATACTAGACCACTTTTCCATAAGATTGAAGAGATTATTTTTTGAAAGAGTGAACATGTCAAGAATTATTATTTAGTGTGTTTATCCACTTTGAAATATGTAAATGCTCGTTTCACTTTTTAATCATTTAACAGGTTGAAGTAAAAGGATGTGTGAAAATGGCTAAAAATAGTATTTCTGATTTTTGTGTCTCTATACTCTATCTACATAACCCTTTCCTTGAACTTCAAAAATAATTATGTATTATGCCCATATTTTGTTTATACTATGCTATAAAAATGTGAAAATGTTCACTGTCACATTTTAGCTATTCATAAAATGTAAATGCCCCATCAAAGCTGGTTTTTGACATTATAGATTATTTATAGAATGAAATACTGCAGGTGTAAATATATTATCTAACCCTCTGGTTATGCTGGAGAGTTTAGTTCTCTGAAGTTGATCTAGCAAATAAAATATACTTTCCAACACATGTATTGCTAAAATAGTCTGCTATTCAGAATGGTGATCATTTTTATTTTATTTAATCTCTGAAAACTAAACATGTGTATATAATGTAGCCCCCTTTTAAAAACAAACTGATGCTATGAAGTCCATATGTAGCTATGCAATGCTCTTTGTTCTCCTACATCATTGACTATTACATCATTGATTATGAAGTAACTATTACAGTTAAATCTTCACTTTTAAAAATCCTTCATATATATTTATATGACAGATAACATTTTATATGTGACTCTTACATCACTATGTATTTAAGGAGGTTGAAATCTATGAGACAAAAACAATTCACTATTTTATATTATTCTCCATTTTAAAATCCACCTTGAGCTTCATTTTAACTCTTGATTCCTTGGACATTAATTTTTTTAATTGATAACATTTTTATAGAAATTTAGTTCATGAGCTTGGTGTGATTGTGATTAGAATTATAACAAATTTTTTTACTAAAAACCTTTATTTATTAAATTTAGTAGATAGAGAACTAACTCAGTCTTTCATGGTAACAGTTGCTAGACCATGGACAATAAAAAATTGTTTTTTAAAAATCCCAAAATATCATTTTAGTCAACAGTTACATACTTATTTCTTTCTTGCACACCAATTTTATCAGATAATAGCAAGTAGCAAAATTTACTATATCGTCATATCATTTTTCTCATCCTGCCCATCCCTCTGATGGAGGGAGGGGTTAATGAGTAGTGAAATAACCAAAATACAGGTTGCAGAAAGCAGAAAGAAATCATGCCAAAGACATGGAGATCTGTAAATCAAACTCCAAACAATAAACCTCAGAAAAATGAACTTGAAATTATGGAGCTCGATCAATAACAGATAAACTGAAAATTATATTAAGACAATATAATGACCCAACTCAATTTCCTAATTTATTAACTTACATTCATTAGTATTGTTAAAGACTGAGGAAGTTTCAGGTTAGCCAAACTCATTAGGTAATAGGTAATGGTAGGGTGAGGAAACAAAGGGAAGAAAGATTTAGAGATGTTAAGGTGACCAAACATAAAATGCTAAAAATATTAGCCAGGGCTCATCTAATCTACCTTGGAATGAATTTTTTTAAAAGAAGAAAATATAAATTAAAATTCTATCCTGTGAAATCACATACAATATAAACCTGAAATTGTCTGTTTCCAATTCTGCCCACTTCTTGTGCATATTTACCTCTGTTATTTGCTAGATGTGTTACTACTTTCCATAAGACGATACAGATACACTGCTGTCCTCAGCATGGTTTTGCAAAGGAAAACAAGAGGAAAATGATACACAAAATGTGTGTTTGTGTTAGGACTTTGCTTTTGATCTTTCCAAAATGATTATCAAATGGAGAATCTAAAGGGAAAGTAAAGCAGATGTATAATTTTATAAATATTTTTATGAAAAAGTTAAAAGTAGATTTTATACTTGATTTGCTCAACATTTGTTTTTATTTTTATTCGGGGGTTTGTTTATTCTAGATCCTCCCCCATCCATTATGTATCATTCTGAAAAGATGCTAGAGTGCAATATTAAGTAAAAGAGGCAAGGATTCCTGCTGTAATGGAGTCTACACTCCAACGTGGTTCAGAGTTCTAAAGACACTGTCAATCTAAAGTCTTAGATGTGTGAGGTTCCCAAAGGAAGGCCAAAAAATATTTTTAAAATTTAGATCTGTTTAAATAGGATTTGACAAGTGGTATTCCATTGAAGGACCATTATTCGGGCATCAAGTACTCACATATTGGGGTTGGAAGAGGATGTAGCCCTTAAGCTTTAGATATAACCCAAATAGATGCTACAGATGGTTGCCTAATACAAATTCCTATTGCAAAATGAGAAATAAAACTTTGACATATTGGCTAGAGAAAAGAGATGAAGAGAGGATCACTCTGGTAGTAGGAGTTTTGTGCATGTCCCTGTGGGATCCATTTGATGAAAACATTTTCTAAAACATGGTAGGGCCTCATTTTTCACATTTTGCTCACAGTATCATCAAATAAACATCAAGGTAAATATAAACTGTGAAGATGAAGCGGGGAAATAAAATTAGTACTGAAGTATTATATTAGAACTAAAATTTTTATTTTAGAACCTTCTGTAATAAGTTCTAATGGTATATATAACAGAAATTTTAAAAATAAAAGCAGATATTTTAATTTATGAAAATAATATAATTAGACACTTAGCTAATGGTTAATTAGTTAAACATATCAGGTATGGAGCAGGAAAGTAAGACTGATGTTATTTCTATATAGATGAATTGGAGGAGAAGGAACTATTTATTAAGGAATCTCTATGTGGGTTAAGATGATCTCAGGAATAAAGTTACCAGATTATTGTGTCTTACAGCCAATTAATCTATAGTAGCTGGATGTGTTATATTATTTAGTTTGCTTTCATACTAACATAGAACCCTCCTGATAGTGGCATAAAAAATAAAGATATTTATTTTTTCAACTAAATGAATAATCAGGTGGCAAGTGAGTTCTAAGTTTGGTTCGATAGTGAGTTCTAGGTTTGGTTCAACAATGTTATTAAGTTCCTTTAACCTTTTACGTTGCCATAACATCAGCAATGTCTGTCCTCATAGTCACAAAGCGGCTGCTGCTGACCCAGGCATCATATCCTAATATTAAAATATCCAAAGTGAGGAGAGTTGCTCTTATTCATCTTGTTGTAAGGGAAGAAATCCTTTTTCAGAAGCTCCATAGCACAATGTTTCTTAGAGCTCATTGGCCAAGTTTGTAGGATGTGCTCACACCTAAACCACTCACTGACAAGGGGACTGAAATTACCAGGATTGGTTTAACTAGGGAAGATGCTTAGAAGGGTGAACACCTGCTTAATATTTACAGTTCAATAAGGTTAACACTTAATTGCTTTGCGTAAACTTGAACTGTTTTGTATAAACAGTCTTCAGTGATTAAAACATTAGTATCTGTTTTCTCAGTGGCCAGATATGTCACTCGTGGGCTAATTTTAAAAATAACAAAAACAACATTTGATTAGAGTTCACTATGTTCCAGTCTCTAGCCTAAATGCTACCTCTATCTCGTTAAATCCTCACACAAAATTAGGAGATAGGGCAATTATTATTCCCCATTTGCAGTCAAGGAAACTGAGGCATAGAGAGGTTTATACCCCTGAGGCTAGGCCCATGTTACATAGAAATGAAAAAGCTAGAGTTTGAACTTGGAAAGTCTGAAATCAGAGCCTGTGTACTTACCTCCTCTTCTTTACTATCACATGAGATATTTGTAAAATTGGTGTTCTCTAACTGTTATTTTATTTTATTTTATTTTATTTTATTTTATTTTATTGAGGCCGAGTTTCGTTCTTGTCACCCAGGCTGAAGTGCAATGGCGCAATCTCAGCTCATTGCAACCTTCACCTCCTGGGTTCAAGCGATTCTCCTGCCTCAGCCTCCCAAGTAGCTGGGATTACAGGTGCCCGCCACCACACCCAGCTAATTTTTTTTGTATTTTTAGTAAAGACGGGATTTTACCATGTTGGTCAGGCTGGTCTCGAACTCCTGATCTCAGGTGATCACCCACCTCGGCCTCCCAAAGTGCTAGGATTATAGGCATGAGCCACCGCGCCCAGCCTGACTTGTATTTTAAATGTGCTCTATGATATTACTGTTGAATCTTCTGGTTAATTTATTACTTTGTAAATCTAACGATGTTTTCCTAGAATGAGTAATTGGCCTTCTGATTTATCAGTCATATACAGATGAAATTTTGTATGTTGAATTTGTGTCCGATAGATTTGTAGTTGTACATTACCTCCTCTCTTCAGGAACATCTCATGAAATTCTTTCACACTAATTTTTACAGGGAAAAGAAGATCAAAGCCTAGAGATTCAGTGAGGCCTTATTGAAGCGGGTAAATTCATGATTCATAACATTAGGTCCAGATGGAATATTGGCATCTATTTCACAATGTATAAGGCCAATTGTATGTACTGAAATGTTTCAGTCCTCATAACTTTGGCATATATGGAAGCTTTCACCTCTGGGACATTTTGAGGGGTTTTGTTGTACTCTAGATCAGTGGATCTCAAACTTTGGTGTGCCCTAGAATCACCTAGACGGCTTATTAAAACACAGATTGCCAGGCCCCCGCCACAAGAGTTACAGGTTCAACTGGCCTGTGGTGGGGCATGAGAACTGTCATTTCTAAGTTCGCAGATGATGAGATGCTGTTGGTCCAGGCAACAATATTTGAGAACACTGCTCTAGAGTATCAGATACTGTCTGCCATGATAAGTATTTTGGCTTTGAAGTATGGATTGTAAACTTTGAAAGGGTGTCATTTAATATTTGGCAAAAGAAATTAATAAATAGGATGGTCAGGGTAGGCTGATTGAAAAGGTGAAAGCTGAGCAAAGACTTGAAAGAGGCTTTTTTTTTTTTTTTTTTTTTTGAGATGGCGTCTCCCTCTGCTGCCCAGGCTGAAGTGCAGTGGTGCCATCTTGGCTCACTGCAACCTCTGCCTCCTGGTTTCAAGCAGTTCTCCTGCCTCAGCCTTCCTGAGTAGCTGGGACTACAGCGCCACCCCACCCAGCTAATTTATGTGTGTGTGTGTGTTTGTGTGTGTGTATTTAGTAGAGACGAGGTTTCACCATGTTGGCCAGGCTGGTCTCGAACTCTTGACCTCAGGTGATCCACCCGCTCGATCTCCCAAAGTGCTGGGATTACAGTCATGAGCCACCACGCTTGGCCATGGAGGATTCTCCTTATACTTTAGCGTTAATATCACATTTAAAATTTACTTGCCAATGATTCATGAATGTATTTTTAACTTTTTAAAATAGCACTCATACTTTACAAATGATTTTTTTCAAAGTAGGTAAAAGTAGAGTTTAGTTTTGCTCAATATCAAGGTCCATCGGTGAAAGACCTGAATCTGTGTCATTTTGCTGTTCTTCTCAAGATTTTATTCCACCAACCACCAATGCCCCATATTCACTAGTAGGACATAGTATCCATGAGACTGAGAAAGGGAGGCTGCCATGCCAATGACCTATATTTAGCTCTGAAACTCAGGCCACTGCTCCAATCCACTGGAAACTCTCCATCCTCCAAGATAGAGGTCACAATCCCCAGTTGAAAAACACTGCAACATGCCAAAGAATGAAGAGGACCATTTCCAAGAGTTTAATTGCTTTGTGTTTCCATTATTAAGCTATGAGACTTCAGAAATTTTTAATTCTGAAGGTGTTCGTTCATTTTTCAAGAAACAAATTGCCAACCTAAATGAGGGAGGAAAAAATCAGCAAATTCCATGTCCTTTCTATCCTCAGAAGCCATTATAAGCTTCAAGCCATCCTTCCATACCATTGGAGGTCTTCTTAAGAAGCTGGTATGAAGTATCCTGAAGAGGCATAAGTAGTAAGTTTGGGCTAGTGTGGTCTAGTATTAAAAAGAGTCATTCAGCACCTATTTAATAGTAGACTCAGATCATTTAAAATTGCCTAAAACTCCACAACTGTGCTGTCCAATACAGTACTCACTAGTAACATGTGACTATGTGTATTTAAATTTGAATTAATTTAAATTTTAAAGTTCATTTTCCCAGTCACACTATCCACATTTCAGTTGGTCCATAGCTACACCCAGGTAGTGACTACCATATTGGACAGCACAGATTTATAGCACATTTCCATGACTGCCCAAAGCTCTATTGAACAGTCCTGGTCTAGAATGATCCTGGGTCCTTCAGATCATGTGAGGCTCACACTCTTGCGCCAGTGGTTCTCAACTCTGCCTGTATGGAAAATCACCCAGAAACTTAAAAACAAAATGTCTATGCCCTACCCTAAAAAGTTCTGGTTTAGTTGGACTGGATGGGATCTGGAAAGAAGAATTTTCCAAAGTTGTCCATGGGATCGTAGCAGTCAGGGTTGAGAATTACTAAGTTATACAGACAGGCTGACGGCTATTGAAGCAAGCCACTAAACCAAAAACTTAGGGGAGGTTTTTGTAGACTTGCCAGGCTACTTCTCATCTCCATCTTTCAAAACCTACAATCCATCTCCTAGAAGGTGAGGGAGGCCCAGACCTAAATAAAGATTAACGACGTTGTAACCAGTTCTGTGGAGTGAAGCAATAAACTGACTGCCTAATGAACATAAACTTTTGCTGGAAGAAAACCAGCCCTGTAACTCCTCTTCAGTTATGATGCCCTTCAGAGTGAGTTTTATATTATTGAAAGGCTATTCAGAAGTTAATTCTAGTCTTTAAAATATATATAAAAAGTTTTTAAATTATATATTCAAAGTAGTAGTTCTCCATTATGTTTTAAAATTTAGTATACAAATCTTATCACATTCATAAATCTTGCAACTTTTAGAAATCATGATCCTTTAAATAATATCTGGTCTTATCTGTAGCATGACTTAATTAAACACCTCCCAAATTTTAACACTGAATTTATAAATTTCGTACATATAATTGCCTTCTTTAGTACTTTGTAAACATTTTCAAGAAGCTAAAATCTTACAGATCAGATAATTTAACTTCCAAACATGGTAACTCTTAAGTTCGTTCTAATGTTTCAATAATACAATAAACTTATAAGAATTCTGCTTGAAAGTCTAATAGGCTGACCTCCTATTCCATTAGGTCAAGTGTTCTTAAATAGTACAATTACTTACACTAAAAAAAATATTGCAGTACTTTCGACAGCACATTCTAAATCTTTCTGGAGTTAAAATATGCTTACCTGTTAAAAGAACCGTTATGACCTACCCAAACAATTTGGGGTGTTACCTTCGCCAGTGAATTTTTTGGTCTGCCTTCTTAGCTTGTTCAAATTTTTTGACGAATAGTGGTTTTGGTTTGAATACAACTAGATCCTTGTCTGAGACACTGATGGGGTATACTGAGCCTTATTTATATTTACTGGTTTTTTTATATTAAAAAAAGATATTCTGAAGGCCTACTTGTCTTAGATATTGAGTCATATCATTACTTATTTTCAAGTCAGGTTAGAATCTATGGCTACGTCAGTTGAAAAATACCTGGATTTTGCACTTCCTATCCTTTTAGAATATGTAGCTGTCTTTTATCTCTAAATCTACACACCTTTGAACGTGGCAGAATGTCATATTCTTCCACATTGTCTCGTAGGGCAATCAACTCTTCCAGATATTTCTGCTCCTTGACTGACTGAATTTCTCTCATTGCTTTGTCTGGCTATGTGGTCACAAGTTCCAATGTTATTCTATTGACAAGGCTTTTTAGCTTCCAGAATAGCTGACCAGAAGCCTCTCCATCCACATTTCTATTGCAGACATTAGGAGAACACTTAAAGTACACGGCTTTGTCTGATCTGTTCCGAGTTCCTAACTTTGCCCTTTACTACCAATTGTCTAGGCCCTCAGTTTCTTCTTCTATCAAACAAGGTAATATTACTTAACCTCACATGGCTGTTGTGAGAACTCAATGAGTTAGTGCATCTAAAGTGCCTTGAATAGTGCCAGACTTGCCATAAGTACTCAAGATGTGCTCTAAGATCTGTATTTCTTAGGCAAACCTGATATCAGCGATCAAAATGGGCCTTACACAGTGCTATGGGAATTTAAAAGATCATCCCATTCAGGAGTATAGATTTTGCAGTATTAAAGATGCTCGCTGGAATAGATCATTATCTTCTCCAAGTACTCTATTAATGAGTCAGATAGAATATAAGGTTTATTATCTGCTTTTCTTTCATTAAATAAATCTTTATTGAATTTCTACTACATTAAAAAACAAAAAACAAAAAACTGCCATGAGCCATAAAGAAGAAGGTAGTTTTGACTGGAACCTCGAAGGATGGGCAGACTTTCAGCATATAAAAATTGAGAGAAGACCTTCCAGGTAGACAAAGCAGTGTGGGCACATGCAAGGATGGAAGAACGCACATGACTTTGGGAAACGCAGCTAGAAGTCAGTGCAGATAGAGAGTAAGCTATGATGTGCAGAGGTTAGACACTGGGAGAGATAGGTCCATGAGAGTAGCTTGGACTAACACAGCGAGGGTTTGGAATCCCAAGCTGGGGAACGTAGAAATCAGGCATTGCCCAGAGAACACCAGTTCAAATGCTTGTGTCAATTGCCAGAAAATGATGAAGGGATAAATAAAGAGGGAACTACTTCTTTCTTTTATTTGTCTGTTAACCCATGTGGCATTGTGGAGGAAAACTCCAACAATCTGGGTCTCTTGCCAGGTAAGTTTTGATAGGGAGAGTAAAGAGAAGTAGTAAAGGTTGGAAGTTTCGGACAATTTTCGGTAAGTGTGGACACTGGACAGCAGGGGGCAGCATAAGGGCACCAAAAAGTTGAAAGATGCAGAAGACATTAGCTTATGTAACATTTCCTGACAATTATGAGTTTACATTTATAAGGCTACTTATATTAGTAACTTAGCATTCTTCTCCCAGAAATGAACAGAGATTGACAGAGAAAAGAAGAAAAATAACAGTTGCACTATATTAGGCTGGCTAACAGCAGAATGGCACTGCTGTTTATTTGAGAGGATAGAAACAGGCAGCTGTCTGCTTATTATTTCCTTTCAAATAAATACAAACTCAGAATTCAATGCAAATGTGTACATTTCAATTGGAAAACAACCTTTATATGACTTCACGATTTTGCATTTTTTAAAATACATTTATTCGGCTGTACTGTATTCACAAGTTTTCCTAGTGAAAAAGTGGGGAAACTTGAAAAACTATATATAATTTTAAAATAAATTGAAAGTTTAATATACATGTTATTTTATATGCCAAATATATGGAATTGTAAATTTTGAATTTTTATGATTATGAAATTTTCTGGACTTTTAAATAACTTTTTTTCTTTATGTCTAAAATTCAAAACTATCTATATTTAATCAGATTTTTTTAGTGAAATTCATCTCTTACTAACCTTTTTAAAAGTTTCTTCAGCTTATTGTTTTAAAAAAGTTTGGGGCCGGGCACAGTGGCTCATGCCAGTCTTTACATTAATAAGAATAGCATAAGGCTGGGCACGGTGGCTTATACCAGTAATCCCAGCACTTTGGGAGGCCAAGGCAGGCAGATCACTTGAGCCCAGGAGTTTGAGACCAGCCTGGCCAACATGGTGAAACCTCTACTAAAAATACAAAATTTAGCCAGCTGTGGTGGCTAGCGCCTGTAATCCCAGCTATTCGGGAGGCTGAGGCAGGAGAACTGCTTGAACCCAGGAGCCGAAAGTTGTAGTGAGCCATGATCGTGCCGCTGCACTCAAGCCTGGGCAACAGAGCAAGACTCTTTCTCAAAAAATTAAAAATAAATTAATACATACATACATACATAGTTTGGATGGTTAGTGATATTAAGAGTGGAAAACTGGAAAGTTCCACGTAGATTTTTTTTAGCTCTGGAATTTGCCATGGCAAAAGCTGCATTATACTCACCTGAAATCTCTCTCTCCAATTTGTGAGGAAGATGGTAGCACACTGCTTCATACCTTCACACTTAAGGAGAAATGTCTCTGTCTGTGTTCCTTCATGATTCTTTCAATGTCTGTCACACGTTTGAAGGTTGTGATCACTGTGTGGGTTGCACTTTGTGTGCTGCTTTTGTTCCCTTATTTTGCTTTTTTATATATACTTCTTTGCATGTATTATATAATACCTCATATTTATCACTTTAAATGGCCAAATAAATTGGTGGCAGACTATTCTTATGATTATTGAATACTGATTTCCAGTTTTACTAAGGAAAATCTGAAACAATGAATACATTTGGGGATTAAGCTGGTTAACATGAAACTTTATTCTTCAATATCATAATTGAAAACAAGTTACTCTGTAAAGTAACTTCATGAAAAATTACCTATATTTTTCATTGTAATCATTTGTAAATCTGGGCATATAAAGATATCAAATTATTTAAAATGTTACCTTTCAAACCAGAGTTTACAAGCAGGGTGTGCCTGCTTGTGTTTATAAGAAGTAAGTTCACTAAGGGCAAGAACAACATTTTCTTTTATATTTCCCCTGGCATATAGTACAATGCTTTTGCACAGAGGTGGGGCCCAATAAACAAAACAAGGTTAAGAAAAACTTATTAAAGCATCATACGAAACATAAACATGTTTTGTAATGTAGATTTAAAAGTACTCTTGTTGTTGTTGTTTTTAGGCTGAGTTTCGCTCTTGTTGCCCAGGCTGGAGTGCTGTGGCATGGTCTCAGCTCACTGCAACCTCCTCTTCCTGGGTTCAAGCGATTCTCCTGCCTCAGCCTCCCAAGTAGCTGAGATTACAGGCATGTGCCACCACGCCATGCTAATTGCATATTTTTAATAGAGACGGGGTTTCCATGTTGGTCAGGCTGCTCTCGAACTCCTGACCTCAGGTGATCTACCCATCTCGGACCCCCAAAGTGCTGGGATTACAGGTGTGAGCCACCACACCCGTCCCTTTTTTTTTTTTTTTCCTTGAGACGGAGTCTCCCTCTGTTGCCTGGGCTGGAGTGGTGCAGTGGCATGATCTTGGCTCACTGTAACCTCTGCCTCCCGAGTTCAAGCGATTCTCCTGCCTCAGCCCCCAAGTAGCTGGGATTACAGGTATACACCACCATGCCTAGTCAATTCCCTTTTTTTTTTTTTTTTTTTTTTTTTCAGTAGAGACAGGGGTTTCACCATGTTGGCCAGGCTGGTCTGGAACTCCTAACCTCAAATGATTCACCTGCCTCAGCTTCCCAAAGTGCTAGGATTACATGCATGAACCACTGTCCCCGGCCTAAATGTACTCTTCATACTTCCGTCATATGTTTCAAATAGTTAAACTGGTTAAAGTGAGACTGTTATTGTTCTTGTTGTTGTTGGTATTTTTCTCAGTGCCTAAATAAGACTGTGTTAATTATTTTCTTACATAGAAATTCTCCTCACTTTCTAGTGAAACTATCAGACTAATTGCAGATCTTTTATTACTAGAAGGTTATTTTGATCTGCTTTAGCCTTTATTCTAAAGTTTGCATCTTTTCATATTAATTCTGAATCCTTGGTATCTAGTTTTAGTAACATATTTGTAAACAACACTGATTCCTGAAATCACGTTTGTCCACACTTAAGGCAGAGCTATTTCCACTAACGACCCTATAAGAACATTTTGTTTAAGTGTCAAGTGTCACCAATTACTAACTAATAGACCATAACCTCTCTGACTCAGTGATTGAAATTACGTTCCCTAGGGCATATCTTCCAGAACTTTTTCTCTTATACTCCTCTTAAGTGCTTTTTTTTACTATGTAAACCAGGGGTATCCACTCTTTTGGCTACCGTGGGCCACATTGGAAGAAGCAGAATTGTCTTGAGCCATAAAATATACAAACGCTAGCTGATGAGCTATTTTTTAAAAATCACAAAAACATTCTCGTAATATGTTAAGAAAGTTTATGAATTTGTGCTGGGCTGCATTCAAAGCTGTCCTGGGCTGCGTGTGTCCCACAGGCCACAAGTTGGAAGGTTGCAGGTTGGACGAGCTTGATAAATATATAGTTAGAAAATACTAAAGGCATAGTTTCTTTAGAAATCACATGTCTCAAAGTAAATTATCTTTGAGAGTTGAAAGAGTTGGGAAGGGTCGAGTCTTTTCAAAGCTGAGGAGATAGAAGCCCAGGGAGATTAACATCAAGATCATTCAACTAGGTGAGCCAGGATTGAAACTTACATTTTTTTTAAATAAAAGCTTGCAAATAACTACGTAATACAGTTAAGGTAACCTAGCATGGATTAATTTTTAATTCATTGATGACTAATTATAAACATGTCACATGGCTTAAAAAAATTTTTGCTTTTTAAAAATACCCTTAGTAACCAACATGATGGGGACGGGCACAGTTGCTCATGCCTGTAAGCCCAGCGCTTTGGGAGGCTGAGGTAGGCAGATCACCTAAGGACAAGAGTTTGAGACCAGCCTGGCCAACATGGCGAAACCCCATCTCTACTAAAAATATAAAAATTAGCTGGGTGTGCTGGTGGGCACCTGTAATCCTAGCTACTTGGGAGGCTAAGGTAAGAGAATCACTTGAACCCGGGAGACACAGGTTGCAGTGAGCTGAGATCACACCATTGCACTCTAGCCTGGGTGACAAGAGTGAAGCTCCATCTCAAAAAAAAAAAAAAGAAAAAAAAAAACCAACATAATGGACACAATACTATTATAAAATGAGACTTTTTCTCTGCACATAAAAGGGTTTTGTTTTTTATTCCCACTGAGAATTAAGAAAAAGAGAATATTTTAAGAAAGACCATTATACAGAGGATAGTTCAAAATTCATACTGAAGAGCTATTGCTTTTCAAGTAGATTGTGCAAGTTTAGCTATTTGAAAAAGCACAGTTATTGGAACAACTCAAGAAAACAAAGGCAAAAAGAGTTCTGTTAAGACAGAAGAAGGGAAACTATATATTGGAAATACACACAATAGCGTCCCCTACAAGCCTGGTGTAAAGAAGCTTATATATACATGTGTGTGCACACTAGTATTTTTGTGAATTGAAAGAGAAAGGATAGGGTTTGAGAATTTATTTAAGAAGGAACGCTTTTTTAAAAATTCAGAATAGCATTTCTTTCTCTTAAAGGTCTAGGTTTTTAGTATTTTTGTTCAAGGGAAAGAATGACTGACAGCTAGTATAAACCCAGCTTAGCATTTATGTTAAAATGAAGGTAATTAGAACCTGGCTCAGAATACTCAGAGGCAACTGACTTTCTACCCTACACTGAAAATTATTCCTTATTCTTTCTTCAAGAAAAAATGGGCTGGGCATGGTAGCTCAAGCTTATGGTCCCAGCACTTTGGGAGGTCAAGGCAGGCAGATCCCTTGAGCTCAAGAGTTCGAGACCAGCTTGGGCAACATGGTGAAAATACAAAATTTTCTCTGCAAAAAATACAAAAATTAGCCAGGTGTGGTGGCACATGCCCGTAGTTCCAGGTACTCGGGAGGCTGAGGTGGGATGATTGCCTGAGCCTGGGAGATCAAGGTTGCAGTGAGCCGAGATTGTGCCACTGCACTCTAGCCCAGGTGACAGAGTGAAACCCTGTCTCAGAAAACAGAAGACAAGAAAGAAAGAAAGGGAGAGAGAGGGAGAGAGAGAGAAGGAGGGAGAGAGAGAGAAGGAGGGAGGGAGGGAGAGAGGGAGGGAGGGAGGGAGGGAGGGAGGGAGGAGGAAGGAAGGAAGGAAGGAAGGAAGGAAGGAAGGAAGGAAGGTGAAAAATGCAAGACTGGGCATGGTGGCTCACGCCTGTAATCCCAGCACCTTGGGAGGCCAAGATGGGTGGATTGCTTGAGTCCAGAGTTAGAGACCAGCCTGGGCAACATGGTGAAAACTCATCTCTACTAAAAATACAAAAATCTAGCAGGGTGTGGTGGCATGCACCTGCAGTCCCAGCTATTTGAGAGGCCAAGGTGGGAGGTTGGCTTGAGTCTGGGAGGTAGAGGTTGCAGTGAGCTGAGATTGCACCACTGCACTCCAGCCTGGGCAATAGAGCCAGACCCTGTCACACACACACAAAAAAAAAAAATAGAAGGAAGGAAGGAAGGAAGGAGAAAATGCAGTTCAGGTGACAGAGCAAAACCCTGCCTCAAAAAAGAAGAAGAAGGAGAAGGAGGAGGAGGAGGAGGAAGAAAAATGCTCAGCTTTTTTGTGAAATAATAATAATAATGGCAATGTCTAATACTTACTGAAATCTTATTATAATGACTGGTGCTGAAGCTATCTTATAAGATTTTGTGGCCAGGCTCAGTGGCTCACGCCTGTAGTCCTAGCACTTTGGGAGGCCGAGGCAGGCAGATCACCTGAGGTCAGGAGTTCAAGACCAGCGTGACCAACAGGCAGAAACCTCATCTCTATTAAAAATACAAAATTAGCCGGGCGAGGTGGTGCATGCCTGTAATCCTAGCTACTCAGGAGGCTGAGGCAGGAGCATCGCTTGAACCTGGGAGGCAGAGGTTGCGATAAGCCGAGATTGTGCCATTGCACTTTAGCCTGGGCAACAAAAGTGACTCTGTCTCAAAAAACAAACAAACAAACAAACAAACTTTGTAGAGATTAAAAGATAGTGCTTGTGAAATACCCATCCCGAAGTAAAAACTCACAGAATTTGGTTACATGAATTATTTATTGATTCCAAACAACTGTAGAGGAGCAAAAAAAATATGACTTCCAGGTTTTTTGGCTGGGCTATGAATAAATTGACACAAGACAGACTAACAAGAGAAAAACCATACTTAATTATGCACATACATCCCACAAAATATGAGACTCAAAGAAGAATCAGATGATGGAAGCTTATATAGCATCCTTAGCTACAGAAAAGAATAGGAGCTGGGGGCTTTTGATGGTGGTGGGTGGTGGGGAGCACACAAATAATGGGAGGGTGAGGGGAGAAATTGTATGGTGAATAAAGATTGTCCTGTTATGCATATAAAATGGTCTCTTAGGTAATAAAAAGTTGTCTGGAACAGCCCTCTTCCTGTTACGGATACTTTTACTAATATAGATTTCCTTTACAGACGCAAATTTCTTTTACAAAAGTATAGCAGAAATACAGGTTCAGTAGCTGGCTACTTGCAGAATTCACTTAATAAGGAGGTGTGGTATAACGAAAGTGACTTTTTGTTCCAAAGCTAGCTTAGGGGAAGAAGTACAGGCTTCCTGCCTTAAGGGTACTGCTTCACTTCTGGAGCAGAAAGCAGACACTTTTAAAAGGGGGCCTAACATGAATGGCACACAGTGGAGGAAGCAAACAGGTGGGGTATCCATGTGCTAGTTTGGTGCCTTATCTACCAGGCAGTTGAGTTGGCATCTTCATGGGCCAAAAATTATCCAGGTGGGAGAGAGTTTTGTAGCAGGCATACTGTATTAGTTTGCTCTTGCATTGCCATAAATACCTGAGACTGGGTAATTTATAAAGAAAAGAGATTTGATTGGCTCGTGCTTCAGTAGGCTTTATGGGAGGCATGGTCCTGGCATCTGCTCGGCTTCTGGGGAGGCCTTAGGAAACTTACAGTCATGGTGGAAGGTAAAGGGGAATGAGACTCTCATAGCCAGAGCAGGAGCAAGAGAGAGAGAGAGCAAGCGGGGAGGTGCTACTATGCTTTTAAACAACCAGATCTCATGAAAACTCACTCACTGTCACAAGAACAGAACCAAGAGGATGGTGCTAAATCATTCATGAGAAATCCACCTCCGTGATCCAAGCAGCTCCCATCCAACCTCACCTCCAACATTAGGGATTACAGTTCAACATGAGATTTTGGCAGGGACACATATCTAAACTACATCACATGCTTCTGTTACCAGAAAGGAGTCCCAGTCCAGACCCCAAGAGAGGGCTCTTGAATCTTGTGCAAGAAAAAATTCAGGGCAAGGCCACAGAGTGAAATAAAAGTGAGTTTAGAAAGCAAAGTAACAAAAGAATGGCTACTCCACACACAGAGCAGCCCCAAAGGCTGCTGGTTTCCCATTTTTATGGTTATTGCTTAAGTATCTTCTAAACAAGGGTGGATTATTAATACCTCCTTTTTTTTAATTTATTTTTTTTTTTTTTTTTTGAGATGGAGTCTTGCTCTGTCGCCCAGGTTGGAGAGCAGTGCCATGATCTTGGCTCACTGCAAGCTCAGTCTCCCGGGTTCTCGCCATTCTCCTGCCTCAGCCTCCCCAGTAGCTGGGACTATAGGCACCCGCCATCACGCCCGGCTAATTTTTTGTATTTTTGGTAGAGACGGGGTTTCCCCGTGTTAGCCAGGATGGTCTCGATCTCCAGACCTTGTGATCCACTCGCCTCAGCCTCCCAATAAAACATGTTGCAGTAAAGAAGTTGGATAAAACCCACCAAAACCAAGATAGTGATGAGAGGGACCTCCACTACACTACCACCAGCATCATGACAGTTTTCAAATGCAACATGTTTTATTGGTAAAGTCTTTATGACCTGTATCTTGTGCCGACCTCCTATCTCATCCTGTGACTTAGAATGCCTTAAGTGTCTGGGAATGCAGCCCAGTAGGTCTCAGCCTCATTTTACCCAGCCCCTATTCAAGATAGAGTTGCTCTGGTTCAAACACCTCTGACATTTGGGGCTGTAAATTGACTATTATCTCTCAAAGCAGTCTCCTGATGGGTGAGAGTTCCACTCTGGAGCTTGGAAGCACGTAGATGAACTTGCCCTGTAGGGGGTGTCTGGTGATGGGGAGGTAAAAGGTTATAATTGCATTTCTAAATGACTAAGTAGGAAGTGGGGTACAGGGAAAATGCACAAAAGAGAAAAGAAGAGAAAACAGTAAACTATAATCGTAACTTTTTCTATTTTTCTTAGAAAAAGGGGGGTATTCTATAACAAAGGATGGCTTTTCAGTACTACTACTGTATCTGCAACTTCTCAGAATAACCAGCTCAAATATGCCAAAGAAATATATTTTGGGGGTGGCATATTCCGGTCTCCCACTGTCATATTTTGGAGTTGTATGTCCTGATCCCCAACACAATGCCTGCAGATAGGCATTAATTATCTCTATGTTAGAGGAAGCTGAAGCTCATAGAAGTTATAAATTTCATTCATGTTTACAGAGCTAGAAGAAAGCAGAGCTGAGATTCAAACCCACATCATGTTTGACTCCAGAGCCAGACCTTTTAACCACTACACAAGACTATATCTCTTAGCAATTTGTTTTCCTAAAGCTGTCGACCTAAGGGAAGAAGCTAAGACACAAAATACAATTTTAAGAGTTTATTTAAGCCAAAGTGAGGATGGCTGCCCAGGGCACATCCTGGAGAGTGCTTCCTTGGCCTTTGTTACAAGCATGTTTTTAAAGGCAAAAGGGAAAAAGGAATGGGCTCTTTGACAGGAATTCTCATTGGGTTACAGAGACCACATTGATTACTGATTGGCTATACTTTTTTTTTTTTTTTTTTTTTTTGAGACCGATTCTCACTCTGTCGCCCAGGCTGGAATGCAGTGGCGCGATCTCGGCTCACTGCAACCTCCGCCTCCCGGGTTCAAGTGATTCTCCTTAGCCTGGCTAAGTTTCATATTTTTAGTAGAGATGGGGTTTCACCATGTTGGCCAGGCTGGTCTCGAACTTCTGGCCTCAGGTGATCCACCCACCTTGGCCTCCCAAATTGCAGGGATTACAGGCGTGAACCACCACGCCCAGCCTGACTATACGTGTTGAACTATGGAATATAAGTTATGGTGTCCAGTATGTGGCATTTCTAGCTTAATTTATGGCTACTTGGTGTCAGTCTAGAGCTCCCATCAAGTGGCTTCAAGAGATAATTATTTAACCGAAGGAGGAAGTGAGACATGACTGCTGTCGCATTTCAGTGCCTCTCTGGGCCTGCTGATAATGTAAACGGGCTTCCATTCCTCAGAAAGTTTCTTTTCTTTTCCAAAGTTCCTGCATATATGTGCTAGCAACCTTTATTGCTGCTTTCAAAAAGGGGAAATCAGTGAGCAGAGAAAACTCAGGAAAAAAACTTTTTTTTTTTAATGTTTCTGGGGTGGTGATAAGGAAGAGGCTTCATACTGAAAGTTATAGCAGTAAAAATTACAGGTAAATATCTTATCACAAAATAATGCAAACATATCATAGATTTCCTAAACTTTGCATTGTACTAGACATTCTTTAGAGTACAGTGAGGAAACACAGCAAGCTAAATTAAAAGGGGTGGAGAAAAGACAATTTTAAAAATAAAATGGGTGAATTTTGGTTTTGCCTAAGATTTCCTTTTTAAGGAAACATTCAAAGGGCCCAACTCTAGCAATCAAATCTGTGATTAATTACATGATTTGAACAGGTCCTAGATTTTCTGTTCTAATGTGTTCTTTTGGGAAATATATCCCCTTCCCAACCATGATGGTGAAACTGAAACAAAATTATGTGGTATTCTTTTTTTTTTTTTTTTTTTTGAGACGGAGTCTCGCTCTGTCGCCCGGGCTGGAGTGCAGTGGCCGGATCTCAGCTCACTGCAAGCTCCGCCTCCCGGGTTTACGCCATTCTCCTGCCTCAGCCTCCCAAGTAGCTGGGACTACAGGCGCCCGCCACCTCGCCCGGCTAGTTTTTTGTATTTTTTGTAGAGACGGGGTTTCACCGTGTTAGCCAGGATGGTCTCGATCTCCTGACCTCGTGATCCGCCCGTCTCGGCCTCCCAAAGTGCTGGGATTACAGGCTTGAGCCACCG
This sequence comes from Macaca thibetana thibetana, assembly GCF_024542745.1. NCBI lineage: Eukaryota > Metazoa > Chordata > Mammalia > Primates > Cercopithecidae > Macaca > Macaca thibetana. The sequence goes on along the minus strand of NC_065586.1, from coordinate 32,099,108 downwards.
CGCCCGGCCGGTATTCTTCTTTAAACTTGTATGCTACTTTGGAATTTTCAAAGATTTTTCACCATATTGTCTCATTTATTGTTCATAATGCCCTAACGAAAGAGAATAAGTATTCTGTAGACCATGCATGTGAGATACTTATGGCTCAGAGATCAAATCCTTTCTATAAAGTCCTACTGCTGGTAAATGGTAAATACTAGATTTGGATCCAGATCAGGAAATATGGAGGCCCATGTTCCTTCTGGAACATCCTGCTGTGTCTCACTACACTATGTGGCTACCTTGAATGCAAATTGTTACTTATCACTGGACTGTTTTCACACACAGCACTCACCCTGAGGCAAACAGTAGCAACCTGTGCAAAGAGGCCTTGACCCCCTGGGGAGCTAGCTTGACCAGATTTGGAGATTGGGCAGCCACTGTGCAACTACCAGATGAAATCACTTGGCAATGAGAAGAAAAGAGGCAGCAGGGCTCCTTGTAGACATATGCATAATACAAAACTACTAAATATACATAGAAATGATACAAAACTACTAATAATACAACATATGAATGATACAAAACTACTAAATATACCTAGGAATGATACAAAACTACTAATGATACAAACATATGAATGATACAAAACTACCAATGATACAAACATGAATGATACAAAACTACTAATGATACAAACATACGAATTATAGAAAACTAATGATACAAACATGGATGATACAAAGCTGCTAATGATACAAACATGGATGATACAAAACTACTAATGATACAAACATATGAATGATACAAAACTCCTAAATGGAAACAAAACAAAAAGATCTCAGAAGGTGAATGTCCTCTTTTAAATAAATTAATTTTATATAGTATCTTTCAGGCATTTGGCTTCATATGAGAATTTCTTTTCTCTTTCCTTAGCTAAGAGTTTTGAAGCCTTTACAACACAATATTATGTTATATACTGTACATATGAAAAATAAATCTCAGAAGAGTAAAATGATCTATTCGAAAATATAGGGTAAAAATATCATTCAAACAATAGCTTATGTTTATTAAACATGACTTTTGTGTCAAGCCCATGCTATGCTGTTTTTGTTGAATTCTTGCAACAACCTAGGTAATAGATTCTGTTATGATTCCTATTTTATGGATGGGGAAACTACAGCTTTCAATAGCTTAAATTAGTGTCAAAATCTTTTAGTTAAAGTTCAGTGTATTCATTTTACTAGAGAAATTTTTGGAAAGAAATATAGCTAAACATTTCTAGTTAATTTGTTATTAAACCATATATACTATCAAAGTGTAGCAATCTGCTCAACTCTAGTACCTGCCAGAATTTCATCCAGTTTTATATTTTAATGTCTTATACAATTTTTAGCAGGATGAAACATTTTAAGACAGTAATAAAGATAATATTTTACATTTATAAGATCTTTCTGCCTTTTCAAAGTTTATTTGGCAGACATAAGTAATTAGATGGATAACTTGATTGGAAAAACTTCTGTTTCCTTGAATTGCCTAAAATGACATTTCCTAAAGTGTGCTTTTATAGAACTAAAGGTAATAACAGTGTACAGAAAGGGGTTCTATGGTCAGAAACTTTGGAAAATACTGTGCTAAGCATCAGTAAATGGGTTTCTTTTCTGCAGGACTTCCCTGAGCCTATACATGGTGAGCCTATACCTATCTTAAAGAGGAAGATTTAATAAGTATTATTTCCCTAACTTATTAGTTTTATATGGAATTCTTTACATAACTCTCATTTCAGAACATCAGTATTTTATGGTGCCTAGTTTTTGAAAACGCTAAACTAATATCTGGGAAGAAATACTGATATTTAAATACTAGGTGCTTGTCATCTACTCAGATGGCTGGTGAAGCAGCTAACCTTCATTTGTGTAGACTTGTCACTATCATTATTCAAAGAACAGCAGACATTTGTTCTGTGCCTTAAACCATGAAAATTTAAACCTATTTTCTTTCCTTTTTTTTTTGACTCTGTTGCCCAGACTGGAGTGCAGTGATGCAATCACAGCCCACTACAGCCTCAACCTCCTAGGCTCAAGTGATCCTCCCACCTCAGCCCCCAAGTAGCTGGGACTACTGGTGTGCACCACCACACCCTGGCTAATTTTTGTAATTTTGTAGAGATGTGGTCTCATTATGTTGCCCAGGCTGGTCTCAAACTCCTGGGTGCAGGTGATCCTCCTGCCTCAGCCTCGAAAAGTGCTGGGTTTACAGGTGTGGGACACCACACCCATCCTAAACCCATTTTTTATTTTAAATGTACTATTCGGATTATATGTGTTCTTTATAACAATGAAAAGTCAGTGCATTCTATACTTTAAGAGGGTAATTCTTAAGTAAGTTATTTTATAGATGCTGGATAAGTATCTCTGTCAAATAATAGTCTTAGAAGAGTATGTAATGAGATGGGAGCATTCTCAAATTATACTGAGAAATAGGCTGGGCATGATGGCGCATGCCTGTAATCCCAGCACTTTGGGAGGCTGAGGCGGGTGGATCACTTGAGGTCAAGAGTTTGAGACCAGCCTGGCCAAAATGGTGAACCCTTGTATCCACTAAAAATACAAAAATTAACTGGGTATGGTGGCGGGCACTTGTAATCCCAGCTACTTGGGAGGCTGAGGCAGGAGAATCTCTTGAACCAGGGAGGTGGAGGTTGCATTGAGTGGAGATCATGCCATTGCCCTCCAGCCTGGGCAACAGAGTGAGACTCTGTCAAAAATATATATATATTGAGAATTAAAGGCCACAAAACAGAATAAACTATACTATCTCAATATTGTAAAACCAGCCAATGAAAGGCAAACACAAAAACTAACAAATAGGGTCAGGCATGGTGACTCACACCTATAATCCCAGCACTTTAGAAGGCTGAGGCAGGAGGAGTGCTTGAGGCCAGGAGGTCGAGATCAGCCCAGTCAACATAACAAGACCCTGTCTCTAGAAAAAAATTTAAAAATTATCCAGGCATGGTAGCATGCACCTGTAGTCCCAGCTACTGAAGGCTGAGGCAGAAGGATCACTTGAATCCAGGAGTTTGAGGCTGCAGTGAGCTGTGATAGCACAACTGCACTGCAGCCTGGGCCACAAAGTAAGATCCTGTGTCAAAACAACAACAACAAAACTAACAAACAAAACCAGAAAAGACCAGAAAAAACAGAAACACAAAGTGTTAAACTTATTATAAATAAATCAATTAAAACAAAAAATATTATCTCATTCCAATATGCATGCTGCTGCAATGCAACTGTCTAACGTTTTGACTTATGTGTCTCATGTTTGGGAAACCAAATTCAGAAGAAATATTAAGATCGGGATGTGGCTTTTACCTGTGTCAGTAACTCACGTAGAGAAGTCAGGTAGGTCTTTGGTTTCTGAGCTTCTACAACTTTAACTCTGGAAGATACATCATGTACTCTGTTCCAACTTGGGAGGTGCTGATGATGATGGCTACTCTGTGTCCCTGGCTATGTCCTGAAGCTTAACTGATTTTTGGCTTCAAAGTGGTCTCATTCTTGTGAACAAGTATTTAAACAATGATTATAGAAGGTACTGGGAAATCACTTTTTGGGGGGCTTTGGTAAATGTTTAATCAATGTGTGCAGGCACCACTCGGCCTATAACTCTTCCAGTTCACGGCTCAGCTCACAGTCTATTTTCCTCCCACGCTGTCCTAAAGAAATTGGGTTTGCTGTGACCTCCTCATTCTTTTTGATTCTCCTCCATCTCTTCCTTGAAATGCTGACCTCATTTGGCTTGTCTCCAGGCTTCTCCCAGCCTCGCCCTCCGTTCTTGTCCTGGGTATCTTTTAGATGTTGGTATTCCCCAGGGCTCCTCTCTCACTCCCTGAGTGAGTCTTCACACCGTGAATCCCACTCCACAGGCTTCCAGTCATTCACTTTCCCTTCCCTGCTCTGAAAGGGAAGGGGAACTAGGTTCACAGTGTTTACCTAAGCAATTGGAACAATGTTACTCACGGTGTCATGGAGAAGAATAAATACAGTGAAAGATAAAATATTTTATTTCACTAATCTTAATTTATTATATGATAAGATAATTATGTACCCCAAGTTTCAGTAAGAAAATAGAAAGGATTTCCTTCCTCGGGTTATAAAAGCAAAAGCAATTCATGATATTTTCTCTCTCGAAGCCCTTTTTCCCTGACAGTCATTGTCTACCACCCACTAATAAATTGTACTTAAACCTTCCAACATACCTTTCTACTTCATTAACAATTTTTCTAATTCCTCTAAATTTCGTTCCTTCACCCGTCATGGACCATCTGTACCATACTGATTTGTTTGTGTGTTACTTAGTAAAACTAATGCTTAAGTAGTCTATCTACTCAAAAGTGTAAGGCACTGGCCGGATGCAGTGGCTCACGCCTGTAATCCCATCACTTTGGGAGGCCAAAGTGGGCAGATCACCTCAGGTCTGGAGTTCAAGACTAGCCTGGTCAACACGGCGAAACCCTGTCTCTACTAAAAATGGAAAAATTAGCTGGGCGTGGTGGCACACGCATGTAGTCCCAGCTACTCAGGAGGCTGAGGCAGGAGAATAGCTTGAACCCAGGAGGCAGAGGTTGAAGCCAAGATCATGCCACTGCACTCTAGTGTGGTCAACTCTGTCTCAAAAAAAAAGGTGGGGGGAGGTAAGGCACTAAAGGTAGCGTGTTCTCTCGTATTTTTGTCTTTCTACCCCTTACAGCCTTGCACCAATGCCTGGCCTACACATAGTAATCTGTCAGTATGTGCCAGTCAATGGGTTTAATGGGTTGACAGTAATTTAACATAATCCAGTTTAGATAAATACCACCAAATATTTCTAAAATGTATATGGTTTAATTTGTACATTTTTCTAAGACAGGCTTTTATTCTGAGAAATTAATCGCTGGGATGAGACATGGAAGAGACTACTGTATACTTCCTCTGTTAAGTACTAAATTATTATTTTTCAAGTTCAGTTTCTCTACAGTTTCCTGTTCATGCCTCCCACCACTTCTCCAACTGCAACTAGTAGTATCCCCCTTAAAATGCTGTCATAGAGGTCTCAACTGCTTGCCAGCGCAGTGAGGAAAAGATCAGATGATTTACAGCACTGGTCCCCAGCCTTTCTGGCACCAGGGACTAGTTTCATGGGAGACAACCTTTCTATGGATCCAGGGGGAGGGGGTGGTTTGGGGATGATTCAAATGCATTACATTTATTGTGCACTTTATTTCTATTATTATTACATTGTAATATATAATGAAACAGTTCTACAACTCATCATAATGTAGAATCAGTCGGAGCCCTGAGCTTGTTTTCCTGCAACTAGATGGTCCCATGTGGGGACAGTGATGGGAGGCAGTGACAGATCATCAGGCATTAGATTCTCATAAGGAGCATGCAACCTAGATCCCCCAATGTGTGGTTAAGAATAGGGTTTGAGCTCCTATGAGAATCTAATGCTAGGTGAAGCTTGGGTGGTAATGTGGGCACTAGGGAGTGGCTATAAATACAGATGAAGCTTTGCTGGCTCGCCTGCCACCCACTCTTTGCTGTGTGGCCATCTACACATTACACATTTACAATAAATGTGTAAATCCCAATACATTTACACATTTATTGTGTAAATCCTAAGGTTATAGAAAACCTAAACCTTAGGTTATAGAAAACCTAAACCTTAGGATTTACACAATAAATGTGTAAAGACATTCTATTTCGATTACATAGAAAATCTAAAATGTATTGTGTGTCATTTTTTTTTAAATCCCAATACTGCTGCAACTACAATTCTCAGATAGTCCCATTTGTTTGAATCACACATTTTTCTTTTCTTTTCTTTTTTATTTTTTGAGGCGGAGTCTCGCTCTGTCGCCCAGGCTGGAGTGCAGTGGCACAATCTTGGCTCACTGCAAGCTCTGCCTCCCGGGTTCACACCATTCTGCTACCTCAGCCTCCTGAGTAGCTGGGACTACAGGCGCCCACCACCACGGCTGGCTAATTTTTTGTATTGAATCATGCATTTTTCATTTCTTTGTTGTTGTTGTTAAACTTCATATTGAAGACAAGGTTAAACTGAAGTAACTTTGAGTCCATCCTGCTACTATTTGCTAAGATTGATAATTTGCCCTTTATTCTCTTAAGATACAGATATATTGTTTCTAAATATCCTCTGAATGATTTTATTTTATGTGAAACATAGTTCTTAAAGATTATGTACAGAACTCCATGCACAAATTACTCAGTAAGGAAATCAGTAGTTCAGATATTGTTTCTGTGACACCTTATTAAATATATTGAAAGGCAACTGTAATATTTTCTTTCCAATACTTCCTAGATTAAAAAAACAACATACCATAAAGGGCTTCCAGTGTTTGTTTACCCAAATGTTATAGTGGAAGCATTGTTTGCAGTCATTTCTTTATGTAGCTTATTATGAAAGTAAAAAGCAGGAAGTTAAGAGAAATGATTAGAAATGATTGCTTCAAGTGAAAATGTATTCGGTATTCATACTTTTGCAAAATGCTTCAAATTATTGTACTATGTCACTTTTTAATGTAGACATCATTGTGCATTTACACGGTTTAAAGACATTAATTTCCCATTCTCCCAATTAAATACAAATACAGTACCTCACTTTATTATTAGTCCTGCCAGGATATAGAGACCATACCTTGTGTATTATTGTTTCTCCAACACAAACTGTTTTGCCTTAGCTCTTAGTAAACATTCAATAAATATTTTTTGAATGCTTGAAGAAATGAGGAATCCAGATTCCTGCTACCAAAACTAGTATTATGATTTTTAATCTTGTTGTCCCATCAAAGAGAGTTTAACTCTTTGCATCACCTCCTTCCTGCCTGCCTCAGAGAAAGATAGCCCTAAAATTAACCCATTTAAATGATTCTTTGCTTTTAGTGTACAAACATGCCCACATGTCTCCTACTTTCAAAAACAATGAAATCCTTGACTTCAAATAGCTACCCCTTTCTCTCTCTCTTCTCCCTTCATTACCAACCCTTTTAAATATTCTGTCTTCAATTCTAGTTCTCTCCTCACTTCACTTCAATCTGGGACTGCACTCTGGAATCAGATACTAGGGATTTATTTTATTTTATTTTATTTTTCTTTCTTTTTTTTTGAGATGGAGTTGTGCTCTTGTTGCCCAGGTTGGAGTACAATGGCACGATCTCGGCTCACTGCAACCTCCGCCTCCTGGGTTCAAGGTATTCTTCTGCCTTAGCCTCCTGAGTAGCTGGAATTACAGGCATGCGCCACCACACCCGGCTAATTTTATAGTTTTAGTAGAGACAGGGTTTCTCCGTGTTGGTCAGGCTGGTCTTGTACTCCCCAGCTCAGGTGATCCATCCACATCGGCCTCCCAAAGTGCTGAGATTACAGGCGTGAGCCTCTGTCTCCAGCCAGATACTAGGGATTCTAATCTCAGCACTGCCTCTTACCAGCTTCATGGTCATAAACCAGTCACACAAGCTCTCTAAACCCTACCTAATACCTAATAGGGACATACCTATTGCTTGAAGGACTGTCATGAAAATTGAGATAATGCATTTAAAGTATTTCTGCATCGCCTGGTACACAGTAGGTGTTCCATAAATGGTAGCTATTCTTCCTGTTGACTGAAAGCACAATAGGAGTTCAGAGATGAGAAAGATTGGGGTAGGCTTATTTTGCATTTACCTAACTGTTCACTGATGCTTCAGATTAGGAAATTAGAGCCAGAGAGTTTAACCAGTCAATGTTTCATGGGGGAGGTGGTATTTGAGTTGGATTTTAAAGGATAATAACAATATCTTACATCTATTGAGGGTTCACTGTGGGCCAGGGATGATTCTAAGTGCTTTACATGGTTTTACTTAGTGTTCAAAACATTCCTGTGAGATAGGATTTCGATAGACAGTCAGTCTGAGGCAGGACAGGGAGGACAGACTGAAAAGAATGAATAAGGCTGGGCGCGGTGGTTCACGCCTATAATCCCAGCACTTTGGGAGGACGAGGCAGGTGGATCACTTCAGATCAGGAGTTCGAGACAGCCTGGCCAACATATAGCGAAACCCCGTCTCTACTAAAAAAATACAAAAATTAGCCAGGCATGATGGTGCACACTTGTAATCCCAGCTACTTGTGAAGCTGAGGTAGGAGAATTAGCCAGGCATGATGGTGCACACTTGTAATCCCAGCTACTTGTGAAGCTGAGGTAGGAGAATCACTTGAACCCGGGAGGTGGAGGTTGCAGTGAGCCAAGATCATGCCACAGTACTCCAGCCTGGGCAACAGAGCAAGACTCCATCTCTCAAAATTAAATAAATAAATAAATAAATAAATAATCAACAGAATGAATAAAAACCTAGAGGCAGGAAAGACATGCTGATTTTTTTTTTTCTTTTTTTAAGACAGAGTTTCGCTCTTGTTGCCCAGGCTGGAGTGCAATGGAGAAATCTCGGCTCACTGCAACCTCTGCCTCCCGGGTTCAAGCAATTCTCCTGCCTCAGCCTCCTAAGCAGCTGGGATTACAGGCATGTGCCACCATGCCCAGCTAATTTTTTGTATTTTTGGTAGAGACAGGGTTTCATCATGTTGGCCAGGTTGGTCATGAACTCCTGACCTCAGATGATCCACCTGCCTCGGCCTCCCAAAGTCCTGGGATTACAGGCATGAGCCACCACGATTTCTGAAGATGGTGATGAGACTGGTAGCTAGCGTGAAAAGCTTGTCTTAAGCAATAATGACAAACGATGTTGGACAGAGTGGGGCAAAATTACAGGAGGTCTTGACAACCAAACACTCCAAAATTTGGCTTTATCTAATGGGCAAAACAAAGAGCAGTTATAAAGATATGACTTGGGGAAGGGAGGATACAGAATGAAGTAGAGTTTTTGGCACACTGACTTGGTGACATGCATTGTGAGGCCCCAGGGACCCACTGACTCTGCTTCCACTTTTGGTTACCACTAGCCACCAACAGAAGAGTACCAGCACAGTTTCCTATAAAGTGGGGGCTTTAAACAGGTTTATTGAGGGAGTGAGTAAATAAAGGATGGACTGAAGAAATAAAGGATTAATGGGAGGCTGTTTCTAGGGGTGAAGTGATGGGAGCTGGGGCTATGTTTAAGACAATGGAAATGGAAATCGGGAAGTAAATCCTAGAAACAATTTCAAAGAAGAAATCATAAGACTTGGATACATAGTGAACATAAACTACTATTTAGAGCTGTATTTCAAATGTATTATTTACCACAGAATGCAGTGTCAGAGCAGTTGCCTTTGGAATATTCTAAGTTTTTGTTAAGTAGAAATTCTGCATTTGGAACAGAAATCACATGTCTCATGCTGTTATATGTAATGATTATTACCATGAAAACTCATGTCTCTTTTACCTTCTACTCCTACTCCATCCACCCAAGTTCTTACTAGTTTTACCTCCTAATGGGATTGTTGTTGGGGTCTCCTACTGAACTCCGGCCAAATAAACCTCCTCATCCTCAATCATACCTGACAGTTGCTGCCTCTCACCTTTTTGTTCATACAGTTGTGTTCCCCCATGAATGTTCTTTCTTCTATAATAGCATTTCATTCCCATGAGCAGTTGGAACCTTGGCCATCCTTCAGAATCAGATCACATGCTGCTTCTCCATGCTGTCTGATCAACCCAGATGGAACCTACTGCTCTCTTTTCTGAATTCCCATAGCCACTTACATTTCATTATACTGCCTTGCCACTTGGGTAACTGGGTATCCATTTGCCAGTGTTTTATTTGTATCCCCTACAATGACAGTACTGTGTGTTACCTGGTTATCCAATACATATTTGTGACATGAAATCAAACTATCTTAAATACTCCAAATCCCTTCCCAAACAGGAATTTCCTTCTGCCATTAGCGTATTCAGCTTTGCCCTAGCATACATTTTATGCGACATCGAGAATTTCACATCACTTTTGTTGGGGACACTTAGAAAAAGAAGGAATTTTAAGTTGAGAACAGAAAAGAATTGTTAAAGTGGAAGTAGAGGATTAACCATTTTTTCAAGGAATCTTTTGGATAGATAAAAGAATCTGGGGAAAACTAAGCCTGAACCTTTACTGCTGCCTTCCTGCCCCTTAAGGTGAAGAAAAGTGAACTGCATAAAAAAGAGACATGGGTCCGAACGCAGTGGCTCACGCCTGTAATCCCAGCATTTTGGGAGGCCAAGGTGGGAGGACTGCTTGAGGTCAGGAGTTCAGGAGTAGCCGGGGCAACAGAGGGAGGCCCTGTCTTTAGAAAAAATGTTGGAAATTAGCAGGCTATGGTGGCATGTACTTTTAGTCCCAGCTACTGACGGCTGAGGCAGGAGGATCACGTGAGCCCAGGAGTTCAAGGCTGCAGTAAGCCATGATCACAACACTGAACTCAAGCCTGGGAAATAGAGTGAGACACTGTCTCTAAAAAACAAAAATTTCAAGAAAGGGTTTTTTGTTTGTTTGTTTGTTTGTTTATAAAAGAGGCTTGGGATTCCAGCCTTTGGGTCCTTGGGAACCCAGAAGGACCTGAGAGTTGGAAATCCACATTATTGAGGAGCTGGATAAAGGAATGATGAGAAAAAGGTGTCTCTTAGCAGGCATATAATGTTATCTGCCAAAAGGCAAACTTAATCTGTACGCTTATCTCTGAATTTGCCATGGAGGGTGATTTTAGACTCTCTAAAGAATAAGAAATTTTGGCCGGGCGCGGTGGCTCACGCCTGTAATCCCAGCACTTTGGGAGGCCGAGACGGGCGGATCACGAGGTCAGGAGATCGAGACCATCCTGGCTAACACGGTGAAACCCCGTCTCTACTAAAAAATACAAAAAACTAGCCGGGCGAGGTGGCGGGCGCCTATAGTCCCAGCTACTCGGGAGGCTGAGGCAGGAGAATGGCGTGAACCCGGGAGACGGAGCTTGCAGTGAGCTGAGATCCGGCCACCGCACTCCAGCCTGGGTGACAGAGCGAGACTCCGTCTCAAAAAAAAAAAAAAAAAAAAAAAAAAGAATAAGATTTTTTGTATCCACCCATTATTACTAATGTAGGATGTGGAAATAGTTACTTTGTTGTTTACCGTTATTTTAATGAGGGTAGAAATAATTCATTTCCTTGGTTCACTCTTGACTTACTCTATTTTGTTCTTAAAATCTTAGGCTCCTCAATCAAGAATTCTACTGCTAGGACTTTCAGGAACCTAATGTTGTAGGCTGCAGCAGGCTGTTAGAATAATATTCAGCCAGTATTTTCGGAACTGTTAAACCTGGCTAAACAGGTGTCATTCCACAATGAAGTTGGCAATTCTTGAGGCTCCCAGAAAGTGACTGCTATCTAATGACTCAGCCTTGGACACGTCTCTGCTGTTGTCTTAAAATACCCTTCTTCCCTTCATTTTTACTTTTTTTGCAAAGTTAACCCACACTTATCCTACATATTTACCCAGATATCATCTCTTCCAAAAAGTCTTCCCTTGCCACTTCATTAGAACCACTCCCCTGGGTTGGGCGCCACTCTTGCCCCTTCCCACAGTGGCCTGGGCTTTCACATAACACTTAGCTCGCCGTGTGGCAGTTGCCATTCGCGGGTCCTTCTCCCCACTGTGTAAGTTCCTCCAAGAGCCCTGTGCGTGCCAAGCTGACTTGGAAGGCTATGAGGGCTCAATACACACACTCATTACTCATTGGATGAATAAATGCACGGTCTCTGTATAGGAAATGCAGGTGAACGTCCTTCTGCCTCATTTAAGTGAGCTGGTAATATCGGAGTTTTAGGATAATTTTGGAGAACTGCAATCCGCCTGTCTTCTCCCTACCCCACGGAGTTGGCTAAACTAGCCTGGAGGCTAGCAGTTTGCCTGTGTGCCCTAAGCTAGTGACAGCTCATATCAAGCCCAGTATTTAAGGAGCATGATTACTTTTACTATGTAGCCCCCAGGGAGAAAAGGAGACTCACAAAACATTTTTGTATCTTTTTGTATCTTGTTACACAAGATACAAACTTGTGCACCAAGATACAAATTGAAACTCGAATTGAAATTTGGCTGCCAATTTATTAAACCCACCCCAACAATTTTCTCTATTAAAAAAAAAAAAAAAAACACGAAAAGAGATCTCTGGTACCCATTTTCATGTAATATAAACCGATGCCACCAATCTATCATATCCATCTAAATCTAATAATTCAGCTTTTTGTTTGTTTGGCGGGAGTACGACAGGTCTTTATATGATTCAGTGTTACAAAGTTTTTCGGAGGACAAATGGTAAGTGTGAACCCACGGCTATGATGAAGCCGCCGTTTCTTTGAGTACAAAATCATGAGCTAGACATAAAGAACTGGCTTTAAATTCCGAAGTAGATCTGGCTTCTAAATGTTACGGTGGTGGGTAATAATTTCCTTTGCTTCAGTTACTATTTAAAAAGTAAGTATGTGTAGATAAAAATGCATGATTTTAAAAAATCTACTTTGTAGAATAGGATACTATCATTTATATTAAGCCCAATGCGTGGGAAACGGATCAATGACTTGATGCAGTGCCTATAAAATATTATAAACCAAAGTTGCATTAGGACATAAAAATAACTGCTGATAAAAGTTTACTCAAAGTAGCATCTGCCCCTAATTCAGTTTGTATTTTTATCGTAAAGACCTAAGTCGCCGCGGGAACTAGGCTGTGCGTTCGCCCCCCGCGGCAGACGGCGGCGCGCGGCGCCTCAGGAGCGCCCCTCCGAAGCCCTGCGGGGGCGGCCGCTGGCGGACACCCCACAGAGGTCCGAGCCCTCCGAGCCCCCGGTCCCCGGGCCCGAGCCCCGCCTGCCACTCTCCCCAGTTGCCTTTCCAAACGCCGCCGTGCTGGTGTTTTCCCGCACCTTGTTCGCCCGTCAGAAAACGGCGCCGGGAGAGAGTGAGCGTGAGAAAGTGAGCGTGTGCGCGGCCGGAGAGCACGACCCAAGAGCCGGCGCCCGGTGTCCGAGCGCCCAGTCCGCCCTGTTCGCCCCCGGGCCCGCGAAGGGCGGGGGCCCCGAGTAGCGAGGCGCGAGAAGCGAGGCCGGCGGGTGCCGGGGGTTGGCGGGACGCGCGCTCCGTGCCGGCGCCGGCCTCGAGCCCGCGCTCCCTCCCCCCGCCCGCGTGCCCGCGCCGCTGCGCGATGCAGTGTGGGGAATGGCTGGGGTTGGCTGAAGAGCGCACAGTGGAGTTTTAATGTCCGCCATGTTGGCCATGGCGTATTGAAGAGAGCGAGCGAGAGAGGAGCGGAGCGGCACAGCCTCCCACCCTCCCGGCTGGTGTTAGTGCCCGGACGGCGGGCTCAGCGCTCCGCCCCTCAAGTCCCCGGCAGCGGTTGGCGAGTGGGGACCGAACCCCCGGTTCTCCATGATCCCGCTGGCCGGGGCCGTTTCCCCAGAGCGGAGAGGTATCTGCTGCGCCTGAGATGAGTAAACTGTCGTTTCGGGCGCGGGCGCTAGACGCCTCGAAGCCGCTGCCGGTTTTCCGCTGTGAGGATCTGCCCGACCTGCACGAATACGCCTCGATAAACAGGGCCGTGCCGCAGATGCCCACCGGAATGGAGAAGGAAGAGGAGTCGGTACGTGTTAACTCCCCTGTCCGACCCACCGTCAGGCCCGCTCCCTCTGCTGCCTGCGGCGGCGGCGGAGCAGCAAACCCACACAAAATGGCCGCCATCTTCTCTTCGCCGCCGACTCTCAGTCGCCGGCCGGGCCTATACCCCGCCTCCCCCGGCCTCGACCCCCGGTCGCCGCGGCCCGGCGGGGCCCCTTCTAAGGCCACCCGCCGACCCCGGCCACTTGTACCCGGGTCCCGCGGAGTTCGGGGGCCCGAAAGGCACAAAGGGGTCACGTGACGAAGCTGCCGGCAGCCATTTTGTGTCTTAGTTCTTGGGTTGGGCCTTGTGCATCCGGAGAGGGGAACGGGCTGGGTGGCGGTGGGGGTGCGGCGAGCCGGGAGCCGTGGAGGACCCGCCTGCAGGCCTCTCCGTGGGCCGCTGGGTGGCGCTCTAGGGCCACTGCGGCCCGCGCGCCGCTGCGCGGGCCGGGAGCGCAGGTTCTCTGCACAGTCGGGGAATTTGATTGCCCCATGGCCTGGGAAGCTTGTTGGGCTCAGTGCAGCCCCCACGTGGAGCCTCAGACGGGCATGTCATGTTGCCTGCGGCTCTATGAGGCTTTTCTCCCTTCTGCAAGGAAATGTCGAGGGTGCAGTGTGTTTGCCCGGACGACTTACTTTCCTAGAAGATAAGACTTATTCTCAGTGTCCTCTTTCTGGGACGTTTGCATCCATCCCTCCCCAGAGCTAGTTGTTCGGAGGATAATAAACCACTATCCCTGACTTTTTCTGTGATCCTTGCGAGTATCTTGCAGATTTGTTTGGAGTGCTCTCTCTTCCGAAGCCTGTAATCTTATCTATTTGTAAAATAAATTTAAGTTCTCCTGCTTTCTGGTATCTCAACATAGGGGGAGAAGAGACCCAATTTAAGTAACTGTTATAGATCTAAATTTCGAAGGAGGATCCTTTCTTATTCAAAACCGAACTAAAACTAAGTGACTTGATTCACGGAAATCTTAATATTGAGATGTCTAAATTGGGTGGGTTTCAGCACGTAAATGACTGTTGACAACTAATAGACATTTTACCATCGCTGTGGCTTTACCTTGTTGTGGAAGTTGGGTTCAGACACCAGGATAATAGAATCTTCCTCTCATTTCCCCCAGATCCTTGACAGTATAACTTGATGACTTCTAAGCCTAAGGAATTGCATACCTTGGTTTTCAGGTACAGCCATTTAAACAGGGTGCAGTGTATTGACAGTTCAAGGAAGTCCAGCAGTCGCGTGGATTTGTGTGCTACAATTTTGTTGTGGAAAATTGTACTGTAATACTTCTCTTGGTACTGTAAGAATTTTTATTGTAGAAATTATGCTCTGTAATGTTGTTTTTGGAAATAAAACTGTTTAAACTCTTTGGGTTGTTTAACCTTTTAAAGTAAAATAGCTGTGACAGTGGAATGTTACTTTTGAGAGTAGTGTCTTAAATCTAACTTTACAGATAAGCCAAGTGTATGTAGTAGCTGAGATTGTCTAGTTGGGCACTGACTTTCAGCACATTGTCTTATGAGACACTACCTCTTAATTTACTTGTATCAACTTTAGAGTAGCATGGTGCCATTTGTTTATTTTTTAATAAGTGATTTGTTTTTAAAATTAAAGTACTTGTGACTGCAGAATCTTGTCTTTTGGTTTTATTTTTATTTCTGTTTATAAGTTTTACAGATAATACTTTCAAGTATTGGGGTGTTGGTGTTACCCTGCCCTGGAAATTAATTTGTAGTTCTTGTTTTACAGCCAAGGAAGGGGAAAGCCTTGATTAAAGCAAGACAGCACTACAGTACACTTTAGACATTAGTTAAGTCTTGCTTCTGTGAATACTTTGGACAGTCCCAAGAGTTACAACCTAAAGTCAGAGCTGAGCTCAATGAAATACCAATGCTTGTTAAATTTTACAGGTAATTTTATTCGCTGAAATAATTTTGATTTTTTTTCTTTTCTTTTCTGAGACGGAGTCTCACTCTGTTGCCCAGGCTGGCGTGCGGTGGCACCATCTTGGCTCGCTGCAGCCCTCCGCCTCCGAAGTTCAAGTGATTCTCCTGCCTCAGCCACCCCAGTAGCTGGGATTATAGGCGCTTGCCACCACGCCCGGCTGATTTTTGTATTTTTAATAGAGACGGGTTTTGCCATGTTGGCCAGGCTGGTTTTGAACTCCTGACCTCAGGTGATCCCCCCCCCACCTCGGCCTCCCAAAGTGCTGGGATTACAGGCATGAGCCACCGCGCCCAGACAGTTTTGACATTTTATACTGCAGTGGCTATCAATAGTTTGTGACATGTGGAGTCCCTAATTTTGAAACACAGGGATTTTTTTTTTTCCTTCAGATTGCCTTTTTCTGTTATCTGTTTAGAATTTTTCACTTCACATCCAACCCAAGCTATGTATGAGGAGAGAAGCGTAGACCTCAAGAATAGATACCGAACCTAATGGAAGAATGTAAAAAGTACCCGGTAAACAAGCTGCTGTGCAGTCCTGTGGTTCATGCTGTTAGTAGTAGGCTGTGTAAATCATAATATTGAAAGTAGTGTGTTATGCAATGTTGAAAAGGTATACTAAACATAAAGGTAATTGAATTCTGGATTCACCATAGGAAAACAGAAACTTTTTGATGATTTGTGGAAGCATTTTGTACTTCTAATAAAGAGGAAGGGTTAAAGCAAACTTCTGCCTTTAACTGACACATTAGTTATTTGTTATCTTGTTAGGTCACTGTAACCTAGAACCTTAATTGACTGTCTCAGAAGAAAAAGTATGTAGTCCTATGTCGGTCCTGAAAGGTGAGGACAATTTTTTTTTTTACACCACCTCATTAAAGCATTTTATTGATCAAAATAATCTGCAGAATTGTCATGTGAAATACGCCTAGTAATTGTTATGTTGTTTCTGGATATACTTGACAGAAATCCATGTCTTTTAACGTTGGGAAAATAAGTATTATTCGTGTATTCCCATTTAACCAGTTCTAATAATATGAGCTGAACACACGGACCTAACGAGGCAGACTTTTTTAATTTTTAAGAAACAAGTAGAAGCCCTTACCCCCCCCCAAAAAATAATTTGGAGGTGGAAAATGTTACTGAACTTTCTTATTTTTTAATTATTGTGGTAGTACTGAAAAAGTAACTTCAGATTGTGATAAATTGGAGAATTTGACTGGATCAAAGATGTTAGAGATTAAATGTGAATTCGCAGAATGTAATGCATCGAAATTTGCTAAGTTTGAAAGTAACAGATTGGCGGGATGCTGTGTCTCATGCCTGTAATCCCAGCACTTTGGGAGGCCAAGACGGGTGGATCACCTGAGGTCAGGAGTTCGAGACCAGCCTGGCCAACATGGTGAAACCCTGTCTCTACTGAAAATACAAAAATTAACCAGCCATGGTGGCGGCTTCCTGTAATCCCAGCTATTCGGGAGGCTGAGGCAGGAGAATCGCTTGAACCAGGGAGGTGGAAGTTGCAGAGAGCTGAGATAACCCCATTGCACTCCAGCCTATACAACAAGAGCGAAACTCCGTTTCAGAAAAAATGATTTAATTAAAAATAAAAAAGTAACATGATGAAAATACAATGTATTTAAATACAGATGTGACTTAAATCACAGCGAAATAATAGACTTTCAGCTCTGAGATAATTGAGTCCCTTTGGGGTTTAAAAAAAGATAAAAGTTTAAACAAGTGCTTGGTTGGTGCAGGGCATATGTTCTATTATAAATATTTTACAATGTTAACTTTAAGATTATAAGTTAATTATCTTTATAATCTTAAATCTTGTGCTACGGCTTTGCATTCTATTGAAAGGTTAAACTTACCAAATAGATTAATACTATCAAATCTTTTAAAATTGACTCGATTAAAATTGGAGCTTTATGTTGTTACAATTCTCCTTTATGGAAACATCACTTTAAGAGACATTCTTAAAAAGTCGATTTTAAAATGATATTTAGCAAAATGGAGCTACTGTTCCATAGTAGTTTAACTTTTCATTGGGTTGTCTAGGGTGCATTGTTCCATTTATCAGGGGATGACAACCTTTCCTCTTCTGTTACCTAGACTGGTTTGGGTAGAATATTTGGTGTAATTAAGATGTTAATGATGTTATATTGATACTACCTTACAGTCACCTTTGAAACTGTTACAAGTAGGATCTAACCACCATAATCCAGCACCTTAGTTCTATAGGATTCTAACAGGACAGGATAGTCTTTATACTCCCACCTTTTCTGTATTACTGGCACCATATACATTGTTACTAAGCCCAAGTTAAGAACTATTTATAAAAAGTGGATGGGAGTTGTTTGTTTGTAATTATGGGGAAATGGGAAATATGTACATATCCTTGATATGAGAAAAAAATGGTTACTACATTTCCAAAACTTAGTAATAAAAACCTAGTTTAAATTTAAATCACTTTTGAAGGAAACCAAGAGTCTCTTTCTTTAACCTTTAATATTTTAAACCAATATTTTTAGTCCCTTTATCTGGAGCTGTAAAGATCAGTCTAGATTTCTCCATTCTATCCACTGTCTTGGAAGTGAAGAGAAATACATGAAATCTCAATTATAGTAGAAGAAAGTTTAACAGACTAATTACAGATAGTTTGAATTAGAAAATAATTGAGAGTATGGGGATTTTTGCATTAGATTATAATTAGTTCAGATAAAATCAAAGATAGTAATAAAATATTTCAGCTTTCTATACTGTCCAAAGATATTTTTGCATAAAATTGCTAAGCTAGGGTTCTGAGGGTTATGTGGAAATAATTGTGGAAGTGATGAATTCCCACCCACCATATGCCTATAAAAGGTTAGAATATATTTTTCTAGGGAGAAGGTTCACACTTGTCATCAATTTCTCAAGGTGTTGGTAATGGCCTGGGGCAGAAAGCCCAGGGTTTAAGATCAACTGTCCCATAAATTTCAGACTGAGTCATTTTTGGTTTTATCTCATTTGGCAGTTACTAAATAGACTTAGTCAAAGGAGGATAATTGAAAAAGGACAGGCAGTCCAAGAAGAGACTAAGGATTCTTGAATACAGTAGGGAACTTTTGAACCCTTACATGCCAACGCACTTGAAATGTTAGTACTAACTTTTGTTTCAGTATACCGTTTGAATGTGTTTGTGTATCTAATGGTATTTTGTGGGTGCTTCATGATCAGCATTGGCATTTGTACTGAATTACATTTTTTCTGTTGATAGGACTTAATTAAAAGTACTGTCTAGATACAGGGTAGCTTAAATTTTATGAACAAGAGAAAAAGTTGTGCATAATGGTTCATGAATTTGTGGGCAGAATTAAATATATCAACCACTTCTGTTAAAAACAGCTGGGTTTTAGTTTCATATTTTGCATTCTACTATGTCATGGTATGTACTGGTAGTAATGGTAGAAACCTAGAAGCTGTAACACACACACACACACAGAGACGTGTCCGTTTTAAAGCAGTAATGACAAGAGTTCTTTTCATATATACAAAGATGTGAATTCTGATTACATTTATTACTCAATTTTCTTGAAAAGTTAAGGGTGGTTAATTGTTAACAGTAGTTAGTTACAAGCAGAAGATAGCATTTTAAGGGAGCAATAATACCATGAAATTAATGGTATCATTTGTGATCATACTTCTTAGAAGAAGAGAATGCACAAGGAGATGAGAATTTTATATTGTAATTCAGGAATAAAATGAGTGTGTCTAAGGGCAAAAGTGACATGAAAGTATGACATACTTTCAGAGACAGAACTAGAGTACGTATTTTAAAGTAGACTTTTGGAACATGAAAGTGACTTGCATTAATATAACTTTTTGATAAGAATAAGCCAAATTATGAGAAATCAGTGAGAAGACAAGGGATTCAAATGTTTTAAACAACTTGCTAGAATTTTTTTTTTTTTTTTTTTGAGTCAAAGTCTTGCTCTGTCACCCAGGCTGGAGAGCAGTGACATGATCATAGCTCACTGCAGCTGCAGCTGCAGCCTCAACCTCCCTAGCTCAAGCACTGCTCTCACCTCAACCTTACAAGTAGCCATGACTACAGGTACACACCACCATGCCTAATTTTTTGTATTTTTTGGTTAGGAAACATGTGACCTGATTTACCGTGTTGTCCGGACTGTTCTCAAACTCCTGGGCTCAAGTGATCCACCTACCTTGGTCTCCCAAAGTGCTGAGATCATAGGCGAGAGCCACTGCACCTGGCTCTAGAATTGCTTTTAATTTATTGATGCTAACTATGTTGCCTTCAACACATTTATAAACTGTAGCAAATCTTTCTTAAGTTTATTAAAGCCTATAATAATAGTGATTTTGAGTTCTTACAGTATTTTAAATATAGTGGACACTCAACTTTGCACCTTTAAATATATGAAGTGAATTCCATCTACCAACCCCACTGTAATAGGTATATGAAAAACAAAAGCAAACTTGCTGTACTTACTACATCTACTGTAATATGTTACCTGAGATGTAGCTTTGATCAATGCAGATACAATCAGTTCTTCAAAAGCTAAAGCTCTCCCTCAAGTATTTGTTGTAATGGAGGTTATTTTTAAAGTTTTGGTTCAGTTTTTGTATATGTGTTGTGATAATCACTTCCTGAATTGCAAAGCAGATTATTAAAGCAAATCGTTTCAGTTGAATTTCCCTCAGTATAGCAAGTACTGACTGAAGAAATTGGATGTGACCTTAGAGTGAATCTAGGGGCAAGCATGACCTGAGGTTTAAAATGTCCTGTGAATGATTTAATATAGGTTCTAATCTTTTTATATATTGGGATGAACTATTTTGATAATGTAGTAATTGTATATCCTCTGAGTATCCAAACAGCAATTGTGTATCCTCTGAGGAAACTTTCCTACCTTGATTTTTGTATCCATTGACAAGGCACTTAACCTCACTGAAAGAACATTAGTCTCTGCATTTGTTAAGTCTTCTGATCTACCTTACAAAATAGCTCTGAGGAGTGAATAAGGCAGTGTATGTAAAATCATGTGCAGATGAATTTCATTATTACCAAACAGTAATAGAATTTTTAGAATGGCCTTGCTTTTTGTTCTCAGAAGATACTTAACATTATATTTTGTATTTGGGATTGTTTGACATAAAAGTGTTAGATATATTTTGTCTCCTTACAGAGTTGTATGATATGATTGTGAAAAACTATGTATTTTAACTTAGTCTATTATTATTATTGAGACAGAGTTCACTCTGTCACCCAGGCTGGAGTGCAGTGGCATGATCTCGGCTCACTGCCACCTCCACCTCCCAGGTTCAAGTAATTCTCATGCCTCAGCCTCCTGAGTAGCTGGGACTACAGGTGTGTGCCACCATGCCCAGCTAATTTAGGTAATTATTAGTAGGAAAAAGCATCAAACTAGGAGTTACTAGACTTAAGGCCTTACTCTAGCCTCTAACTCTGCTTCCACATGCCCCAGGTTTTCTTGACTGTAAGATGCAGTAGGCCTATGGTAGTTTCCTGTTGTAATGGGAATATTGTGTTGCCATTATATTTAAATCTGTTTCCAAAAGAATTTTATGTGTTTAGAGAGTAGTCATTAAATCTTGAGTTAATCTCATTTGCATGTTACCTAAACGTAATTTGCATGGAAGTAAAGGTTAATGGATAGTTGGTTCCAGTTTAGGAAGGGTCAAGTTCTAAAAGCCAGTTTCTAAAGGATTTTAAAGATATAATTGGATGCAGTAGTCAGAAAATAACTTTTATTGTCATGAGAATTTGAGATTAGAGCCAGAATGTATTATTATTATTATTTTATTTTTATTTTTTCTGAGACAAGGTCTCCCTCTCTTGCCCAGGCTGGAGTATAGTGGCACGATCTCGGCTCATTGCAGCCTCAGCCTCCTGGGCTCAAGGATCCTCCCACCTCAGCCTCCTGAGTAGCTGAAACTCCAGGCGGATGCCACCATATGTTCTTACGTGGCAGTGGAACAAGATACTACAGAATTTTAGTTAGAAGGAGAAGGATAATTTTCTTTGGGTTAGGAAACATGTGACCTGAAACTTGAGTGGTGGGAATGAGCCAGCCATGGGAAGAGCTGCATGAGGAACATTCCAGACAGAGAGACCTACAGGTGCACAGAGACTGAGCTGAAACAGAAAGGAGGCTAGTGTACTCAGAGCAGAATGAGCAGGGGATTGGAGATTAGGAGATGAGGACACATACGTACTTGGGATCCACATCAGGAAGGGATTGTTAGGCTACCATGAGAAATTTTGACTGTGTTGAAATGAAGTAAGCTATTCACAAGTTTAAGGGAGTGACATGATCTGATTTAATGGTTTTTCAAGATTATTCTGGCTACCATGTGGAGAATGAGTCGTACTGGGCAAGAGTGATGATGGTGGCTTTAAGTAGGGTTGGTACTAGTGGAGATGAAGAGAAATGGATGGATTTGAGATATATTTTGAGAAGCCAGAACCAACAGAAGTTGCTGGTGGATTTGAATGTACTAGTTGGAAAGAGAGAATCCAGGATGAACCTCCAGCTTGAGCAGCTGGATAGATGAGTGGGCCACTTACAGAGAAGGGACAATTGGGGTGGGGGATGTAGAAGGGATGGACTTACTCAGTTTGAAATGTGCCTCTTTTGTCCTAACTGGATATGTGAGAATATATACATTAGAGCAGTTTGTGCTAGAAATGTATAATTTGGAAGTCATGAGTTGGTACTATAAATCTGAGAGTCTTCCCCTTATGAATCACATAGAATGCTGTGCTGTGGCACTGAGAGGAGAAGCTACTGAAAAGATTTTCTTCATTTTTAGAGTAAAAGCATCTCAAGAAGGAAGGACATTGGTTAACTATGTCCACTGAGAAGACGAAAGTATGGGAAGGTAATTTAATTAGATGTGTGCCATTGGCATGTTTTGGTGGAGTGGTGAGAAGGAAGGCCCAGCTGGAGTAGAAGAAATAATAGAAGATGAAAAAGGGGACGTAGCAAGTATAGTCAACTCTTTGGAATAGCTCTGCTATGAAAGAGCGGGAAAAAAAAACAGGCTGGAGTAGCTGGAGGAGGCTCCCAGATCAGCAGATGATTTCTTTTAAAAATTAGTTACAGAGTTCCACCAGGCACAAATGAAGGAAACAAATGAAGCTGAGCCCTAGATTGCCCCACTTCACTGCTTTGAGAATTTTCAGATTGCAGCACAGGGAGGGGAAATCCCAAACAAATCTGGCAACTCCTTCAGTTGAAGAAACAGAATTCAGAGTGTGGAGAGGCCTAAGTGACTTCGGAGCAGAGTACCACAGCTGCACAGAGAAAGAGCTCCAGATATTCACAGGGTGTCCCTCCAAGTGGCTAGCTGAAAACTCATCTGACCCTGTCCATGAGGAACTTCCAAGTCTAGGGAAAAGCAACAGGAAAGAAAGAACAGTTTGGGAAGCTCATAGAGCCGAGACTATGCTACATTCCCACTAACCAGAATGGAAAGGCCTCAATACACAGCGTATCAAGTAGAACCTTCAGAAGGGTTATTGTCTCAGTAGTGAGGCTGAGGCCAGATTAGTTCTAAAGACTGTTCTGGACTTGCCCTAACAAAGATTGAGCACTAGCCTGAAAAGAATCAAACTAAATTTCAAGTAACTTGACTGTGTCGCAGAACAAAGGCCAAAAATGTTTAAAGGAATATGAATAAGATCCTGCAACATAAAGCTCAGTGTTTAGCATCCAATAAAAAATTATCAGGCATGCAAAGAAGCTGGAAAATATGGCCCATAATTAGGGAAAAAATTAACAGAAAGAGACATAGAAATAACCCAGGTAATCAAATTAGATTAAAATGTTAAAGCTACAAATAAAAGCAAGAATTACTAGAACTAGTAGAATTATTTCATTTAAATAATATGAAATAATCTCATCCTCTCTCCTACTCAAGGACTTCACTCCTAATAACTATTTTATGTCTCTCCTGGATCCATTTAATGGAGATATTGGTTACTAATTACAACAGGAACTTTTTTTTTCCTTTGTGAAAGGCAGGCAGATAAACGAGAAAAAATGCATGTCAGTCGTTAAAAGTTGGTTATGACAGGATGGCGTAGTTTATCCTATGATTGTATTTTCTCTGTGGGGTATGAGTGAGGTCATCACCTCAGAATGAGGGAGAACCTTAAGGTAGGTATAGGAAAACTTAACTTAGTAGAAAAATGTAAAAGGATTGATAGACTTGCTGAAGGCTCAATATTTGTGATCATTTAAAGTGAGACCAGTCAGCTCACTTGGGCAGTAGCATTCACTTGAGTTCCAGCACAAAGTAGGTAGGTAAGGTTTGTCAAGGGTCAGTGTTTGGCCAGCAGGTACAAAGGAGTAAGACAGGGATGAAGGCATTAAAAATTAGGTAGTAGGCTGGGCACGGTGGCTCACACCTGTAATCCCAGCACTTTGGGAGGCCAAGGTGGGTGGATCACGAGCTCAGGAGTTCGAGACCAGCCTAGCCAACATGGTGAAACCCAGTCTTTACTAAAAATAACAAAAATTAGCTGGACATGGTGGCAGATGCCTGTAATCCCAGCTACTCCAGAGGCTGATGCAGGAGAATTGCTTGAACCTGGGAGGCGGAGGTTGCAGTGAGCTGAGATCACGCCGTTGCACTCCAGCCTGGACAACAAGAGCACAACTCCGTCTCAAAAAAAAAAAAAAAAGGTAGATGATCGTGATGGACCATGGAATCTAAGCAGGTAAGCAGGGAAAGAAGACATCCGGGAGCTGATGAGTAGTTGAAAAGTGGTAGGACTCAATTGGGATGGAAGGCTCTGTGGAATTGATTTGTTACAGTGGGAGTGCTTGAGTGAGTGAAACCAAGTCAGGAGGGTGGTGGCTAAAGAGTGACATGCTTGAGTTTAAACTTCAGAGGTGGCACAATTATTAGTGAAGGCAACATCTAGAGTATAACCATAGGAATGGTGGCTGAGATGGAGTAGAGGAAAAGATCAGCGTGGGTGAGGTCATGCTGTTTCATCATTATTCATGTAAATTCTGTCATGAAAAATTATGCTAGAAGTGTGGTAGTTGAGAAAACAGCGCTGTGGCTGTGACTGAAAGAGTGTATATGACAGCTTTAGGGAGAGAGTGATGCTGTGAACTTGAGGGGTTGTGTTTTTTTGAAAGGACAGCAAAGAAGAAATGGGGTAGAACTGGCAGTGGGAAGCAAGGAGAGTGGGTGTGTATGCCATCCACAAGTCTGCGGCATATGGGAAAATAAACAGCTTCTGCTTGAAAGGGCGATGGGGAGTATTGTTTCTGGAATACACTGCCAGACTTCAGTTAGGGCAAGATGAGGGAACACTGAAAGAAGTTGAGAATGAATATAAAGAAGAGTTTGCTGATACATCTTTAGTCTAGACAACAGAGTAGAAGACTTTGAGACAGTCAGGAAGGGTGGAAGATTGGGACAGATTAGGAGATGCTGAGATTAGAATGGCGATAAGAGCCAGGATGGTACTGTTATGTCTTGGACTCTGTTGGTAATGGTTACAAAGAATGATGGGATTTATCCAGCCAACCTCAAGTGAGCAAACAATACAAGATAACCCTCCTGCTAGATACTCTAAACTGTAGAGGACCATTCTTGCAGCTAGATAGCCTCAAGGAAGGGCAGCTCCACTAGGTAGGAAGTGATGACCCCTTGAACTCCAAGGAGTACCTATCATTCCTTCCGCACAGTTGTATAAATATCTTCACAATGAAGGATTTTTGTACAGCACGGTTGTTTCAGGGCTCAGAAAATGGACCTTTAAGGGTTGTATTGAATATCTCAGACTTCTCCTTCCTCTGCAGTGGTTCTCAACAGGGACTATATCATTCTCCCACCCTAGGGACATTCCGGAAATTTGTGGGGGTGCTTTGGATTGTCAGTTATTGGGAGATGCTGTTGACATTAATTAAAAAGAGGGGGCCTATTAATGATATAAACCCCACCATACAAAACAGAGTCCCATAAAATGACTTTTGAGTATCCCAGAGAACATGCCAGCAGATAAAATTATAATTTATAAATTATCTGAGTCTAGGACGTAATTTCATTTTACATGTGAAGTGTTTTTTTGTACAGTTTTAATATACAGTAGATTTTCCAGAAAAGCAGCTAGTGTATAAGGTAAGAGGATGTTGTACTTTTTTTGTTCAGAACTGTTGCAGGAGTTCTTATCATTCAAAAGTCACTTCCATCGACATCACCATTTGTGGTATTTGAGTCAATAGCATATACCTGTATAAAGTGTGATTTTTTTTTTTTTTTTTTTTTTTTACCTGTTATATTCAAAAGTCTTATCCCATCGCAGCTCAAAGTCCAGAATCTCATCTAAGTTAGATTTCAGGTACAGTTGGGACTTCCTGGATGTTCCTTAAGTACAGCTTCTTAAGTACAAATTCCTGCTGACCTGTAAAGCCAAAGCAATGTGTTACCTGGTCCTCATCCTTCCTCCAGACACTTGCCTAATATACAGCATTGGGTCAGGCTTAAGATAACCTCTATAAAACATTTCTATCCAAGGTGGGGGCCAAGAGATGGTAGGCACAAGGCAATCCCTGGTCTGTAACAATTCTGAAATCCAATCAGGCAATCTTGGTTGGGTCTCGATTCCCGGGGATCCCCGGGTGTAATTCACCCCGCTCTCAGCTTTGCCCTTTGGGCATGTGGTTCTTTCTCCTGAGTTACCTTTTTCCATGAAAGGCAGTACATGTTGGTTTGCAAATGACTAGTGTTCTTATCTTGCTTTCTACCAAAATTTGGGGCCTCTGAAGGCTTCATTTTCCATCTGCCGTGTCTTTCAGTTCAAGCTGGCAGTGTTTCACCATATGTAAGTCTTTTTTAAAAGCTTTGTGCATCTTTTGTGAATCCTTTTGGGGTCAGTCTGTTAGTTGAAAATCATATGCACAAATTTCTTTGAGATACGCCCTTTACTACCTTGAGCTTCTGCTGAGAGACAACACCCTTTGCCTTGCAAAGCCTTATTGTCTGAGAGACACTGTGAAGTGCATAAATCTAGCAGGCCTTTTGTCTGACAAAGTAGTATTCTGAGGTACCATCTTTGGTATTTCTGAGATCTTAACAGAAGATTTTATAGTTACTCCCATGGCTTAGTTTTTAGATCATGTTTTTCTGGCAGTGCCCTGGATTTGATCTTGGCTCAGAATCCATTTCTGAATATTAGCATTGTTTGCAATCTGAAGAGACTGCAAATTTTCCAAATCATCAAGTCCTTGCTCTTCTTTAAGAAGTCTTCATTTAATTTATGTCTTCTCATTTTTTGCTGCATATAGCAGAAAAAGCAAGGCAGCACTTTATAGTTGAAACTCTCCTTAGCTAAATGACCCAGTTCATTACATAAAATTTCCAGGTTTTTGTGGGTTTTTTTGTTGTTTGTTTTTGAGACGAAGTCTCACTGTGTCGCCCAGGCTGTGGCGTGATCTCGGGTCACTGCAGCCTCCGCCTCTCGGGTTCAAGCGATTCTCCTGCCTCAGCCTCCTAAGTAGCTGGGACTACAGGCGCATGCCACCATGCCCAGCTAATTTTTGTATTTTTAGTAGAGACAGGGTTTCACCATATTGGCCGGGATGGTCTTGATCTCCTGACCTCGTGATCCACCCACCTCGGCCTCCCAAAGTGCTGGGATTAACAGGCATGAGCCACCGCGCCCAGCCAAAATTTCTGGTTTTTATATGACCAAAGGTGACAGTGCTACTAAGCCTCCTGCCCCTTCCTAACAAAGATACCTCCTCTTTTGGTTTCCAATAACATCTGCCTCACTTTTCTGTTCTTCTTGTAGCCTTATGAAATACCATGAGACTTTTTTAAAACAGCTTCTTAACTAAACTATCCTTAAGGGCCATGGTCTGTTTCCAATGCCAATCCAACATTTCAGTGTTGTGTTATAGCAGTGAGTACTCCCAGTATCAACATGTGTTACTTATCTATTACTATATAACTAATTACCCAAAATGTAGCAGTTTAAAACAACAAACATTTGTAATCTCACAGTTTATGAGGATCAGGAATCCAGGGGCAACATTTGTTGGGTGGTTCTGACCAGGGTCTCCATAAAAGCTGTTCAGAATTGCAGTCGGCTGCAGCCCTGCTTCCAGGCTTGCTCACATTGTTGGCTGGAGGCTTCTGTCCCAGTCCTCTCTACTACCTGTGTGTCTTCACAGAACAAATGACTCTAGAGAGTGTGTACCAAGTGAGTAAGAATGCACACAAGTCTTTTATCACCCAATCTTAGAAGTGACATATCATCACTTCTGCCATGTGCTGTTGGTTACACAGACCAACCCTTGTTTACTGTGGGAGGGGACTACCCAAGGGTATGAACACCAACCATCCTGCACGCTGGCTGCCATAACTGAACTATACGGTGAACTGAACTATACAGTGCTTCATGCTCTCTCATTGGCCATGCTGCCTCTCACTTCTGCCTTTACTTACACTGCCCTTTACCCCAAATGCTTTTCCTTTCCTCTATCTGTTCAACAAACCTGTTCGCTATCAACTTTTATGAAGCCTTTCCAAGCCCTGTCATAGCACTTTTGGAAAACAGATTCGTTTATGATTGTTTCCTTTGCAACAAACCCTTTGAAAGCAAAAACTATTGTATCTTAAAGGCTTAATATTGCACTAGCATAAATGTTTCTTGAATTAGTGTTTAAATAGTTCCAAAATCTAGGTAGTCAATAACTTTGTATTCTAAAATAGTAATCAGATACCTGTTTTGTGTTTTCCTGCCTTTGAGCTTTTGGAATGAGACTAATAAAGTAAGGTTTAAGCTGTGCTTTATCGGAAGGACATGAGACATTTCAATAAACCAAAATTTTAAGCCAGAGAAAACGTTATGGCCTCCCCCAAAGTGTGTTTTGTGAAATGCTGTGCTTAGGCTACTTGTATGTCATGTTGACTTATGAGATGACTTACTCATCAAATACTTATACATTTACATTTACAAAGTATAGTGCCAAATACTGTGGAATTTACAAACATGTCTTGAAGGGGCTTATAATTCGCATGGTAAATAAAACAATCTGAGGTAGTCTTTTTAATGTCCCTGTTGTAAATATCAGAAATACTTATTTTTACTTTGGATAATGTTCTCTCTAAGTCTAGTAAAACTGTGTAAACCAACTTTTAATATTAAGTTCTGGAGAAGTCATCTTTTTTTTTTCATTTGAAGTAAATGTAAGTACAATAGATGATGTAAAATCAAAACCATTCATTTTGCTCTAAATTTTTGTATATTAAAATTTCTTCTCTCTAATCTGAAAGTTTTGAAAATGAAGATTTTAGTTGCAGTTACCATATTACCTGCCTTAAAGTTTTGTTGTTGTTGTTGTTGTTGTTGTTGTTGTTTTGAGATGGAGTTTCGCTCTTTTTGCCCAGATGAAGTGCAGTGGTGCTATTTTGGCTCACTGCAACCTCCGCCTCCCAGGTTCAAGCAATTCTCCTGCCTCAACCTCCCAAGTAGCTGGAATTACAGATGCCCACCACCATGCCCAGCTAATTAAAGTTTCCTTTTCATTTACCATAATGGAATCTTGACACTAAATATGACTTCTGTATGGATTTTTTTCTCTTTGTGAATGTTTCTTTGTAATGCAATTTAAAAGAAAATAGCAGTCTTTTTTTCTGTATACCCTGAAATATACAGAAAAATAAATGATACACCTTGATTCATTTGTCTTGGAATTTTCTGTACAGTATTTTAAAACATTCATTAAGTTTTATTTCATCTTACGTTTGAACTTTTACACTGATTTTGTACTATACACATGAGATCAGACATTCTAACTTCTGTAGTGATGAAACAAACATTTTGTTTTGCTTTTTTGGGGATGCTTTTTTTTCTGGACTTTATATTTTTATGACTGGGGTTTTTTTTTCCATAGAATTTCTCAGTTGAACTTTAATTCTTGTTCATATCTTAAAACTATTTCTCAAGGATACATAATAGTTTGTATTACTAGCAAGAAACCAATTAATACCTATAATAATACTCCTTTATTTGGGGCCGTAACTACCTTAAATCCTTTCTGGAATCTTAAATTTAAATAAAATCTGCAATTTCTAACATTTGGATCCAGGATTTTTCACTGAGCAGCCTGCCTTAGCAATTGGGAAATAATGGAATATAATCCAGTGTGTTTGACTACTAAATAAAGTGGCATGAAACAAGATGACCACCCATCCCTAATACATGTGTGTCTTCTAAAAGGATTGCTGGGGCTGTTGGAAAGGCATACTTGTGATGTAAATGCGGTTTTTTTGTTAGCTAGCTGTAACAAATCGGTGTGGGCTGCCCTTCCACTCAGCTTAATATATTCAGATTGACTGTGAATCCAGTGGAGAAATTGGAGAGCTAGGATGAAGGTGTTGACAGGCTAGCAGAAGTTTAAAATAAGTTCCAAATATTTCAGATGTTATTGTCTCCATTGCTACTTCCCTAATTCAAGGTATTGCCATCTCTTGCCTAAGTTTAAGTAGCTTCCTCACTGGTCCTCCCAAGACTATAATTGCTGCCTCCCCAGTATTCTTAATACAACCAGTGGCCCTTTGAAAAAGGAAATCTCATTGTGTCACTCTTGCTAAAAACCTATGAAGAGTTGCCATTGTTTTCAAAGTGGCATTACATACTAGGCTTTATGTAATCTAGTCCCTATGTCCTTTTAGTACCTCCGAAGCCTTCAAATTCACTTCAGCCACAGAATCAGTTCTCATTTATTCTCCTGCACTGAAACACCATTCCCCTGTGGGTTGATTTAGTAATCTCCCACGGATCCTTCAGATCTCAGCTCAAGGTCACTTCCTTAGGTATCCACTCATTATGACAGGACTGTCACAGGCTCTCATAATATCATCTTTCATGGCAATTACTGCTGTAAATTTCCATTTTATTTATGTAGTTACTTGGTTATAGTCTCACCACATGACTCCAAACTGCAGGTACCTCTAGCATTGGAGCTTAATGCCTCTGTAATTTTTTAATAAGTGACTGGATTGGCTTATTGTTAATTTATTCATATGCTTCTAGTTTAGTCTATCCCAGAGCTATGTTTAGAGATTAGGGACATAACTCCTATTGTAATTTAGAGTTATATGAGGAGAATGATGGTTCCATCAGAGTCTACCATGTAATTACTATGTGATTAGACAAGTAGCTTAACTGCTAGCCCTCATTTTTATCATTAATAGAGAAAACTTGAAATAGATGGTCTGTATGCTTGTCTCTTACTTGAATGTTCAATTGAGTTTAAGGGTTTCCCTCCATTTATTAGGCTAGGGATGGTTGGGCTGTAAACATAACAATCCCAGAATCTTAGTGGCTTTGCAACAAAGTTCTATGTTTAGCATTGCACTATCCGTTGGGTTGATTTGAGGGTTCTATTCTGTGTGGCCTCACTCCAGGATACAGACAGGCAGAGCAGCCTTTATCCTGAACATTGTGTACACTGCAGTGGAAGAGAGAGAGCTCTGGAAGATCTCATGTCTTTCTTTGCATCAGCTGTTAAGATGCTCTGGCCAGAAGTTACATGCCACTTTTGCTTACAGCTCATTGGCCAGAACAAGAAACATAGCTGCATCTAATCATAAAGGAGCCAGGAGGTACAATCTTGTCATATGACCAAAAGGTAGAAACAACAATATTAATAAGTAGGCCAAGGTTTGGCTTACCCTTCTTCTCATAGAGAAAATACACTCCTCTCCCCCAGTGAAGCCAGCTCAGAAGTCCCAAGTAATGACAGCTTCAAACTTAAGAGTTTCCAGGTGATACACATAATTCTGTATATCAGACCTGTATGTGTTTCCTTGACCTGGAGAACTGTGAACGAAAATGTTACCTGCAACCACCTTCCCGCCATACCCAATATACGTTATAACAGGGACAGGATAACCCCAATAAGCACTTCCATGTGCATAACAGAACATTAGAGGAGCCCTGCAGTCCCCATCCCACAGCCATTCAGAAATCCCCCCACAGCCCCATGTCACAAGGCTTACCCTAGATATGGGGAGTGTGCTTGTTTCAGCACTAGGTCTGTTCCCTGGGGGGACTCCCCAGGCCATTGTTTTTTGTGGCTGTTGGCATTGATATCTAGGAGATTCTTCCTTTTCCATCATCTTCCTTAGCCTCATCTGAAGTAGTCATTGGAAAATATGCCCTCATTGGGAGCTAAAAGGCTTGACAACCTGCTTTGTATAGAAAGTTGGAGATTTAAGCATACTTCTAAATCAGGTTTTTAATTCAGGCTCGGGGTTGTTTGTTGGTAGCACAACTGTGCAAGCTTGTAATGTGTCTAAAAACACATTTCCATTCAGCTCATATGCCAGTGTTCTTTACGAGATGTATGTCTTATAAATGCTGCCACCAGGAACCTGCTGGGCTCTGTGTGTGTGTATTTATGTGTCTTTTTCTTTTCCTCAGAGCATTTTATTCAACTGAGAGCATTTACAGGGTGTCACAATTTTAATTGGATCTCTGCTCTGAGACTCTTCTCTTTAACCCATTCAGATGTTTTAACAGTGAATATGATGCCCATACTCTTGATTTGATTTGATACTCTTCCTTTGTTGCTCAAAGCCTTTGGTGGTTTTTAAACTTATGGCTTGGGGTTGAGAAATCTTTTCTTCCAACTGTGCAAGCCTCCGGGGCCCTCTTCCTTTTATTCCTGCTTACAAACTCTGGTCAGTTTTAAAATTTGTTTCTTTCTTGCAATACC
Organism: Macaca thibetana thibetana; assembly: GCF_024542745.1. Lineage (NCBI taxonomy): Eukaryota > Metazoa > Chordata > Mammalia > Primates > Cercopithecidae > Macaca > Macaca thibetana. The sequence continues at coordinate 32,066,757 of NC_065586.1, read as the reverse complement.
AAACACAGTCGAAACAACCAACACACCATTTTAATGTTAGTTTTTTTTAAATTGGCGCATAGTGATTGTACATACAGTCGTGTTCTGCATAGTGACATTTCAGTCAACAACAGATCACATATATGACTCTTGATGTCCCCCAAAATTGTAATACCATATTGTTACTGTACCTTTTCCATGTTTAGATATGCTTAGATCCACAAATACTTTTTTGTGGTACAATTGCCTACAGTACTCACTACAATAACATACTATACAGGTTAGTAGTCTATAAGCTATACCATGTAGGTTAGGTATGTAGTAAACTATACCATCTAAGTTTGTTAAGTAAAATCTATAATGTTTACATGATCCAGTCACCTCATGATGCATTTGTCAGAACACATTCCCATTATTAAGCAATGCATGGCTGTATTTATGGAGTAATGTTTCTATACATGTGTACACTGTGTAATGACCAGATCATGGCAATTAACATAGCCATGACCTTAAGCATTTATCATTTATTTGTAGTGAGAACACTCACAATCCTTTCTTCTGGCTATTTTGAAACATATAATGTGCTGTCGTTAGCAATAGTCACTCTACTGTCCAATAGAGTACCAGAACTTACTCCTGTCTGACTGTAAATTGTACCCCTTGACCAACTTCTTGTTTCCCGTCCCTCCTATTATCCCCAGTCTCTGGAAAACACTGTTCTTCCCACAACTTCTATGAGTTGTTGTTTTGTTTTGTTTTGTTTTTTGTTGAGATATCACATATGAATGAGATCATGTGATATTTTTCTTTCTGTGTCTGGTTTATCTCACTTTAACATAGTATCTCCTAGGCTCACCTGTGTTGTAGCAAATGACAGAATTTCATCCTTTTTTGTAGCTGAATATTATTCCACTGTGTGTGTATGTGTGTCACCACATTTTCTTCATTCATCTATTGATGGTAATTTACTTTTTTTTTTTTTGAGGACCCTCTCCATACTGTTTTCTGTAATGGCTGTACTGATTTACATTGCCACTGACAGTGTGTGAGAGTTCTTTTTTCCCTGCATCCTCACCAGCATTTGTTACTTTTTGTCTTTCTAATAGCCATTCTCACTTGAGTAAGGTGAAATTTCATTGTGGTGTTGATTTGCATTTTCCTAATGGTTAGTCATGATGAGCATTTTTTCCTATACCTGTTGGGAAATGTTCAGTTTTTTTAACCTCTTCCCCTAGAGCTATAGGTTTATTAAATACACTATCTGCTTTTCAAGTTATTATAACCGACTTTTACCAAATATTTTGTACTGCATGTTAAGGATTGCCATCATTCTAGCCTCTGAGAAGTTTCCTTGCTGCCTGGCCTTCAAGCCAGTGGCATATATTTTAGTTTTTTTGTTATAATAGTATCCTATCTCTGGTACCAATTTATATTTGTTAGGATGGGCTAGGATATGCTGTGATAACCAAGAACCTCAAAATCTTAGTGGCATGAAATACCCAAAGTTTTTTTTTTTCTTGTTCTTGTCACATTTTGGGTCATTGTCCTGGATCAGCAGGGGAAGCAGGGTGGTATAACAGTAAACATCTCAAGCCTGGTGACAGGTGAGTGCATTGAAAGATTTCACATCTTTCACTGACAGTTAAATGCCATGGTTCAGAAGTCATACTTTGACTTACAGTTGGCCAGGATTAGGCACCTAACCCCTCCCAGCCACAGGACAACCAGAAAGTACAATCATACCAGAAATTTTGATGAACAGCTCTAAAGACTAACCCTTTCAGTATTCGTTTTTGTGTATTCCAAGAGGAAGGATAAGGAAGTGGGGATATTGTAGTCTGTCCTACAACTCCTTGCAGTGTGTTAACTGTACTATTGTTTTTTGGAGATCTTTGAGAAGATAGATAAGAGGTATAAATTCATCAGGCCATGTTTCATCTGTTCTGAGTTTAAGGTATTTAATCTATCCTCCTTCCTACTATTAAAAAGTAAGTTTTGCATTCTGACCATGATTTGGTCAGACTTTAACATAAAGACCTCCTTTACTTACTGGAAGGCATACTGTAGTTGATATTGTCAGACCAAAATTCCTAAATTAAGTACAAGTGTTGTAACACCAGTCCTCTGCTACCATTTATCACTGGAAAGAGTTAATTTGCCTTTATAGAGTTTAAAAAAAAAAAAACTGACAGTGTCTGCCACAGTTTGCTTCTTTGAAATGAGATTGTGATTACTCTTTTTTTGCCTACATTTGGAAGAATCAGCCTTTCGTTCTGACCAAATTTAATGCATGATACAAACTTTTAGTATGGTTTACTTAATATTTTTGTGGAGGAACATCTTAAATATTATCTGGAAACTTTATTGGTGTATTTTATCTCCTTCCACTCTGAAATAAGGGAATTTGTGTGATGTTTATATTAGCCCCGGGACCTTTACAAGAAAAGATAAAATTTTCCTCCTTTTATAGCACGTTTTCCAACCATTTGCCCCTTCCTGTGCAAATTAAAGTTGTTAGGAATTTTCTCTTGTTTCCATAGGAAAGAGGAAACCAGATTTATTTCACACAGCATTAAGCTTTAAAAATGATCCATTGAGTTATCTCATACCCATCGTGGGGTGAGGTATGTGGTGTAAATCTTTGAAATGAATTATTGCCATTAATTAGAAAAGCTGTAAAAACAAGACTTCCCCGTGATGATAATACACATTTTCCTTTTTAAATTTTGTTTTGTGTTTTACAGTGTGTAGAGAGATCTCATTCTCTTGTACAAGCTGAAGTTTCTGACTATACTCAGTATAGTATAGTGCTGGAATTTATCATAAAACGTCCTTAAGTTCTACAGTGAGAATTGATTATGTTTATAGGTTGACACTTGTTTTGTTAACAGTGATAGTCTGCCACTAAAAATTAAGGTTTAATTTTGTTTTTGTTTTTGTTTTTTTGTTGTTTTGTTTTGTTTTGTTTTGTTTTGAGACAGAGTCTCACTGTTACCCCGGCTGGAGAGCAGTGGCCCATCTCAGCTCACTGCAAGCTCCCCTTCCCGGGTTCACGCCATTCTCCTGCCTCAGCCTCCCTGGTAGCTGGGACTACAGGCGCCCGCCACCTCGCCCGGCTAATTTTTTGTATTTTTAGTGGAGACGGGGTTTCACCGTGTTAGCCAGGATGGTCTCGATCTCCTGACCTCATGATCCGCCCACCTTGGCCTCCCAAAGTGCTGGGATTACAGGCGTGAGCCACCGAGCCCGGCTGAAATGTTTTGTTTTTTTAAGATTAGTAAGAGAAAGAATATCTTTTAAGAAAACACAAGGTAAATTTGGAACTAAACTTTTAAAAATGTGTTTACTCATTTATTCTTGTATTCTATAAAGTAAGATTTATTGGAGTAACTTTTTTTTCTTTTTTGAGACGGAGTGTCTCACTCCGTCGCCCAGGCTGGAATGCAGTGGCACAATCTCGGCTCACTGCAGCCGCCGCCTCTCGGGTTCAAGCGATTCTTCTGCCTCAGCCTCCCGAGGCGCTGGGATTACAGGCACCCGCCACCATGCCCAGCTAATTTTTTGTAGAGATGCGGTTTCACCATGTTGGCCATACTAGAGTAACTAGTAAGCTTATTTATTAAAGAATAACTAGACCAGGCGTGGGATTACGCCTGTAATCCCAGCACTTTGGGAGGCCAGGACGCGCAGATCACGAGGTCAGGAGGTGGAGACCATTCTGGCTAACACGGTGAAACCCCGTTTCTATTAAAAATACAAAAAAAAAAGAGCAGCGCGTGGTGGCGGGCGCCTGTAGTCCCAGCCACCTGGGAGGCTGAGGCAGGAGAATGGCCTGAATCCGGGAGGCAGAGCTTGCAGTGAGCGGAGATCACGCCACTGCTCTCCAGCCCGGGTGACAGAGCGAGACTCTGTCTCAAAAATAAAATAAAATAGAATAAAATATTTATATTAATAATTTAGGCCACTAATTATTATAATTTGCCTATTAGAATAATAATTGCACCAGGACTTATGGATGTATCTTTATTTAATCCTTATGGCAACATTTGAAGTTAGGTGGCATTTTCTGTGCTTCACCAGTAAAGAAACAGGCTGAGTTGATTTCATTAGAGAGCTAATATGTGTATGCTAGGGACCTTGCTAAGAGGTTTATGTCCATTTCTTGTCTCAATTTCTTCTTAAAATGGCAATTACCTGATTTTACTAATGAGATTTGGTTTAGAAAAGTCAAGTCACAATTAGTAAACAGCAGAGTTGGAATTCCAATTCAGATTTCTGATCATTGTGTGCTGTTGAAGAGTATTATATCTTTTACTTAGATACCTTCCTATTTGATAAGACACATCTTATCAGAAACTTTGTTTCCTTACACCATGTTATACAATACAGAAGAAAAGAATTTATGGTATTAAATTAGAAATTATGAAATATTTACTACTGTGGTAATTATAAATAAAAGGGGGTAAGCTTGAACAAATATGAAAGACGCACATTTAAACAAGAAAGTTTTGAGATTGTCAAAGTCCCTTTTATTTTTTAACCACTCCAGAAAGATACTACTTCTACTACAAATATCAGAAATTACACTGGAGGGGATTTTGTGATTTTGGTGAAACTTAGGGACTTCGTGAAAAGGAAAAAAATTCTATAAGATTATTTTTAGTTCTGGTCTGAAGTGAATAAGAAGAAGTACATTGTATATACTTATCTTTTCAAAAAATTATGGATACATAATAGCTGTACATATTTATGGGGTACATGTGATATTTTGATGCAAGCATACGATGTGTACTCGTCAAATCAGGGTAACTGGAGTATCCATCACCTCAAGCATTTATCCTTTCTTTGTGTTAGGAACATTCCAGTTCCACTCTTTTAGTTGTTTTGAAATACACAATAAATCATGGTTTTTTAAAAAAATGGTCTCTTTATTGTGCTGCCAAACCCTAGATCTTATTCCATCTAACTGTATTTTTGTACCCACTAATCATCCCTTCTTTATCCCTCCCTCCCCGCTACCCTTCCCAGCCTCTGGTAATACCATCACTCTGTCTCCATGAGTTCAGTTTTTTGTTTTGTTTTGTTTTTTTAGCTCCCATATATTGATGAGAACTATCATTTCTCATACTAGGCACGTTATAGTATTCCAGAGTCACCTTAAACATGCACAAATGTTAGCATTCATAGAAATCCTAAAGGTTTATATTTTAAGTAAAACAATGTGTGTAATAAAGTAAGTGTAGCAACAGCTAAGTGCTACATTGACTGGCAAGAAACCAACCATAGATAAATCTGTTATTTTTGATAGAAGAACAGGGTATGGTCAAATTTAGTCTACTTGATACTCTGTTTCAACCTATTTAGTTCATCACATAAATCCTTCTCTCTCTGGATGGTAAATAATTTAGTTATCTTCTGACTTCTTTTATGGAAGATTTTATAGTAATAATAAAGTACTAAGCTGATTGCTTATAAGTAAACTCATTTCTGATTACTTTCTGTAAAAAGATTATATTATTTTGTTTCCATATATGGTATAGTAAATGTGTCAAAGATAGAACCAAAGTGTTAGAAATCCAGAGGAAGAACTAACAAATTTTAATAGTTTTCTAGTTTTGTTTATATTAAGCAAGATAAAACAGACTTTGTACTGCAAACTGCGATACATGTAAGGCTAACACATGATTAAGAATGGCATAGGGAAACATCTGTACCTGGTCTTGGCTTTCTTCTGACTTCATCTTCCTCAGCTGTGTCCTTCATACCCAGGATGCCTGGACATTAGCAGCAGTTAAGTCTTAGGAGCTAAAATCAAGTAGAAGTACTCTAAGGAGAATCCTGTAAGCGAAGCTAAGAAACCTGTTCTTACTTCCTTAGGTGGATTGGTTGTAGCTTTCTAATAATCCTTGTACCTAGGATGCTGTTGATCATCTCTTCAGCCATTTAAAGTCCTTCTTGCTTCTCCCTTAGTATTCTGAGTCTTCCTCTGAGTACCAACCGGAACCCAGCCATAGATGGGGAAGGCAAAAGAAGACAAGAAGGGAGAATTAGGCTACGGTACAAAGACCATAGGGTTCTGGAGTCAGACCTCAGTCCAAATCTTACTTCCACCACTTCAGGCAAGTGACTTAATCAGTCTTCAGAGTGAACATGAAGTATCTAATAAAGGGTCTGAACATAGTGATAAGGTTTTTTGACTTAATATTACTTCCCTCTTCTCTCAGTCATTTTCACTATGTAAATAGTAGGCATTCTTTAGCTCTACCACTTATCTGTCATACCACAACTAGTCTGCTAAACCTCAAAAATTAAATGAATCTAAGCTGGGTGTAGTGGCTATACCTGTAGCACCAGCTACTTAGGAGGCAGAGGCAGGAGGATCACTTGTCCATAATTTGGGGGCTGTAAAGGGCCGTTTGTGCTTATTAATAGCCACTGCACTCCAGCCTGGGCAATATAGCAAGACCCCATCTCTGAAAACAAAACAAAAAAACAGATCTATATTAAAGGTCTGCAAACTTTTCCTGTAAAGAATCAGATAGTAAGTATTTTAAGATTCGCTGGCCCTTTAGTCTGTGTCATCACTACTCAACTCTCTTCATAAGGGCAAAAGCAGCTGTGGAATGATATGCAGACCAATGAGTGTGGCTATGTTCCAATATAATTATTTAGAAAAACAGGTGGTAGGCTAGATTTGGCCCCAGGCTATATAGTTTAACCTCTAATCTTTGTCTTTAAGCATTAAAGGTAGTTCCATTTTGAGATTCCATGGTCAAAATACAGCCCCCTTAAAAAAAAATAAGTGAAAAAGACCTCATTATGAGTTGGACAGTGAATGGAGTTACCAGATGGTGTTTCCCAAAATTGATGACATATATTGTGGAGGAGAATGGTAGTATAAATTAAAGATCAGGTCCCACCAAACATTTAAAGAAATCACATTAACAGTGGTCAAAAGCTGGGTGTGGTGACTCACGCCTGTAATCCCAGTACTTTGGGAGGCTGAGGCAGGTGGTTCACTTGAGTCCAGGAGTTCAAGACCAGCCTGGCCAACATAGTGAAATCCTGTCTCTACTAAAAATTAGCTGGGTGTGGTGGTGCATGCCATAATCCAAGCTACTTGGGAGGCTGAGGCAGGTGAATCACTTGCGCCCAGGAAGCAGAGGTTGCAGTGAGCCAAGATCACACCACTGCACTCCACTGGGCCAACAGAGCAAGGCTGTGTCTCAAAAAACAAAAAGAAAGGTCAAATGACTAAGAAATGTTGAATTCTGTATTATTTATTTGGAAGATCATAATGCATTTTGGCATACGTGAAATCTGTAAGGATTCTTCTGTAAAGATGTTGTTCAGCATAGTTTATCCCTGCCTCTATGCATATCCCAAAATTATTTAGTCACAGAACCCCTCACGTAACACTTAATGATATTGCTGGAACTACTTTTCAGAAGACAGTATTCTGAAACTATCTAGTTTAAATAGAGAAATTAAGAAAGGGAATTTAAGAAAGAGACTTTCACTGACTTGTAAAGATTATGCAGTTACTTGGTAACAGTTCTGGAAGCAGTACTTGAATCTTTTGTACAGATTGTACTTTTTTTAAAAAGTCCTTTTGCTTTTAGCTTTATTTAAACAAGAGAAAAAACTATTATTTGGAAGTAATTTTACTTACAGAAAAGTTGCAAGAAAAGGAGTAGTAAGTACATAGAGCATTCTCTACCCTTTACCCAGACACACTTGTTGTTAACACTGCCTCATTTGCTTTATTGTTCTCTTTCTTATATGTACACACATATTTTTTTCCCAAACCATTTAAGTTGCCTGCATTGTGGATCTTTACCCCTAAATAGTTTCATGGATGTTGGCTGGGCATGGTGGCTCACGCCTGTAATCCCAGCACTTTGGGCGGCCAAGGTGGGCAGATCACCTGAGGTCAGGAGTTGGAGAGCAGCCTGGCCAAAATGGTGAAACTCTGTCTCTACTAAAAATACAAAAAAAATTAGCCGGGCGTGTTGGCACGCACCTGCAAATCTCAGCTACTCAGGAGGCTGAAGCAGGAGAGTTGCTTGAACCCAGGAGGTGGAGGTTGCGGTGAGCCGAGATCGCACCACTGCACTTCCAGCCCAGGTGACAGAGCAAGACTCTGTCTCAAAGAAAAAAGTATACATCTTTTCATGGATGTTTTCATCTTTTTTGATGTAGACATTTTTGAAGAATATAGTTTTGACTTTTTTAATAGAGTGACCCCATTTTAGGTTTGTCTGATGTTTTCTCATACTGAAGTTTTGCCTTTCCAGCTGGAATATCACATAAGGGATATTGGGTACCCATGACATCACCTCTGGAGGCACACAGATGCATCTGCACCTCACTGGTAATGGTAATTTTTACAATCTGGTGAAAGCATGGTCCAATTTCTCCACAGTATAGTTACTATATTTCCCTTCTAACAAATAAGCAATCTGTGGGGAATCTACATCCTTCTTGTTATTTTGTTATCTTCTGCCACTTCCAGTATGTGTGAGGCAGGTTGTTCAGGGGTCATGGAATCCCTATCAGGAATTTTTTTTCCAGATTCTGGCTTGCTCAGTTTTCAGTTCAGTTTTCAACTTTATAAAGATTGCAGTTGAATCTTTATGAAGATAAACATTTTTAAGTCACCTCTTCCTGTTTTTTATGTTACCATAGTATTACATAATCATTGTAGGAGACTTTCCAAAAGCGGGGTAGGCATCCTAGTAGAATTGTAAAGAAGGGAGAAGGGTTATGGATGGAGTTAGAGTCAGGAAACAGTACATATAGGTGTTACTAGAAAGTTCTATTAGATGCTCATTCTAGGTGGAGTAGGAAATTCAGGGGAGAAAGTGGTCAGGTGTTGAACTGGAGGAATTATCTAGAGCTAGGTCATGAGGGCCTGTTTGCCAAGGCAAGTTTGAATTTCACCAGGGAGGCAATAAAGAACCAAAGATGAAGTGTGAGAGTGACTTGGTCAAACTCTTAGAAAGACCAGTGGAAAGTAATGTGATACTAGAGATTAGAAGGCTCCTTGCTGCATGAACTGTGGCCATGGGATGGAGAAGTATTGAGTAATTTCTAGTCATAAAACTAATGAGAAATCTGTGCCTGACTTGGAAATGGGGAAAAAAGAAGCAAGAGGGGGCTGGAAACATTGAGGCTTCTGACTTGGGTGACTGCATAGATGACAGTGCAACTTATTGACATAGGTCAGGAGGAGGAACAGATTTGGAGAGTCATGGAGTGGGGGTGTCGATGTTATGTGAGAGATGTCTGTGGAGCATATAGTAAGGTCTTTATATACATGTCTAGAGTTAAGAATTCTGAGCTAGAAATTAAGATTTAGAGTAATCACCAGCATCCAAATGGTAATTGAAGCCATGATACTGGGTGAAGTTGCAAGGGCGTGTATATACAAGGGCTAAAGACTAAGCAGTGGGACAGATTTAGTTTGTGTTATTGATTATATAAGCACTTTTAGACATTTAAATTAGTTTATTGCTGCATAGGGCATTTTAGAAAAAAAAAACACATTTGTATCTGTATTTTACTGCTCTCGGGGCTATTTTGGAAACAGAAATCATCAGCATAAAGATTACAACAAAAAATAACAGTTTGGGGGGCCTTTTAAAATTTGATTTTGGGGAAATGATTCGATTAGATTGTGGCTTTTCTAAGCATAGAAGGAGACTCTAATTTTATTCCCTTCCCCCTTACATTGTCACAGATCACAGTGGGCATGTAGGCTCTTAATATGTACAGCACAAACAGCCTAAGCCTAAAGGGATGCTAGGGGTACAAATAAGGACATGAGAGGACAGACCCAGAATGAAACTTCATGTCTGGGCCACCTGTGATCGTGCCACTCAGTCACTTGACTTTACATCCTGTTAATTTTATAAGGAAAGTAGTAAATTGGCAATGATTCACACTGAAAAGAAATAACAGAACTGGACTATTTTATCTGTAAAGATCTTCCTTTTTGTATTTTATAAATTAATTTGAGTACTGAGCTTTAAGCGAGAGGATAGGTAGAGAGTAATAAACTTGTATCATTTATTTCTTGTGGAAAATAATAGATATTAAATTGCTCTTTTCCTTGCCAGATACTATATGTCCTTAAACTGTTACCCTAAGTATTTCAGATACAAAAGTAAAATGTATTCGTTTTAATTTTTTCTTGTTTTCCTTTTTTTTTTTTTTTTTTTTTTTTTGAGACGTAGTCTCGCTCTGTCACCCAGGCTGGAGTGCAGTGGTACGATCTTGGCTCACTGCAACCTCTGCCTCCCAGGCTCAAGCAATTCTCCTTCCTCAGCCTCCTGAGTAGTTGGGATTACAGCCATGTGCCACCACACCCAGCTAATTTTTTGTATTTTTAGTAGAGACAGGGTTTCCCTATGTTGGTCAGGCTGATCTCGAATTCCTGACCTCAAGTGATCCACCCGCCTCAGCCTCCCAAAGTGCTGGGATTACAGGTTTAATTTTTTCTTTGCCTTTATGAAATGTTATCTTTGTTTCTTTCTGAAGTCTATTCCAAATGGTAATAATTTGTGGACCTTAAATAACTGGTGTAATTCATTGACTCATTTATTTATTAAATAAGTATTTATTGGATACTTAGATGCTTTAGGCATGATTCTAGAGCTGGGATAAAGCAAAGCAAAAAATCTCCTACCTTCAAGGAACTTATATTCTGGTGAGAAGAAACTGTCAAGTAGTCTATAAGGAAGTGACAAGTGCTAGGGAAAAATAAAGCAGAGTTGGGGAACACAGTGTTCTGGGATTGAGCAAGATTTTACGATGAAGATTTTCAAACATTCAGTAAAAGTTTTCACAATTTACAGTGAGAATTTTCCCATGGTATACAACTAACTAGATGCTTCCATTTTATTATATTTGTTTTATCACCCATGTATCTATCTTTCCATCTTATTTTTTAAAGGCATTTAAAGTAAATTACACAGGAGTGCATGTTTTCCGAAATACTTCAGCGTGCATATCATTCATGAGAGTTCACTATTTGTTTACTGTTTCTTTCATTTGAGATAAAATTGACATGCAGTGAGATTCACAAATAGTGGATATTGGCTAAATTTTGTCAAATTCATGTATTTACGTAACCCAGTCCCCCATCAAGATAGAGAACATTACCATCATCCCAGAAAACTCTTTCATTCCCCTTCTCGGTCCCTGCCTTCACTTCCCAGGGGGAACTACTGTTATGATTTTTTTATTCCTGTCATAGATTATTTTTGCCGGTTGAGAACTTCATTGATGTACTTTGCATGAAGCTATTTTTACTCCCTATAGTGTTGTTGAGATTTACCTATGTTGTTGCATGTATAAATAGTTTATTCCTTTTTATTGCTGAGTAGTAGTCTGCTGTATGGCTTTACCACAGTTTGTTCATCTGTCCTATTTTGGTGGACATTTGGGTGGCTTCCAGTTTGGGCCCATTATGAATAAAGCTCTTTGAGTATTCTTACTCAGGTCTTTCTGTGGACTTGTGTTTTCCTTTCTCTTGAGTAAATTCTTAGGAGTGGACTTGCCGGGCTATGGATTGTGTGTGTTTGGTTTTACAGTTATCTATCAGCCTTTCCTCACTAACCGCGTATGAGAGTTCGAGTTATTCTTTATCCTCATCATCATGTGATGTTGTTAGTTTTTCCATTTTAGCCATTCTGCTGGGCATATAGAGGAATAACTGGTAAGGAATGATCTGATCAATCTGGGAAGATGACTTTTAAACAAAAATGTGAAGAAGGTGAGGGAGCAAGCTGATTCTTATAAGACTGACAAACAGCAAGGAATCCAGTATGACTAGAGTAGGGTGGGTGAAAAGGGGAATAGTAAACACCAGAGAAGTAACAAGGAAAGGGGAGTACAAATCATGCTGGACCTTGGAAGCAATTTTAAGGACTTTGTGATTTATTCTGGGTGAGATGGGAAATAAGTGTAAGATTTTGAATGGAAGAATGAGATGACCTGACTTGTATATTAACAGGATTGCTCTCACTATTCTGTGAAAAATAGATTTAAGGTGCAGGCAGGGAACCAGTTAGAGGCGATTGTAACGAGTCAGGGAAGAGTTGGGTGTTTGGATTTAGAAAAACTAGGTGGTATTTGCTGGAGCAGTGTTCCTCCATAGAGTTGTTTGGGTTCTTAGAAATGTCTTTTGAAAGTAGGAGAGAAAATAATTCAGCTCAGGCCTTTTGTTCAACTAGCAATGGAGTCTTCCTCTACATGCATAAATATTCAGGGATTTAAACTTCTTGAGTAGCTTCTTACAGAATTAATCATCACTTATTTACACATATGGAATTTTGTGTATTATTGCTTTTAATAAGCTGTTTTTAATTCAGTAACCAAAAAGCTCTAAATGTGGCCTTAATTGTTATGGCTAAGTGGTATGATCATTATTTGCTTAAATAAAAATGTAATGAATAAATGAATATAATTTAATCTTTGTTTAGGAATCTGCATAACATAACCTTGAATAGCTCTTTTTAGTTTGGTAATGTTTATTATAATTTATTATAGAACAAGTAGAAATGTCTTTTTTCATGTGTTTTATTTAGGTTGATCCTTTTCATCTTTCGGCAATGATACTTTATAAAATACCGAGTGCCTACAGTAAGCTAAAATATTATACTAGGCAATGAATACATTACAAAGACAATATTATTTACTCCTCAACATTAAAAGATTTACAGCCCCAAATAGTACATGAGAATACATCTTTTGAAGGAAAAGATGCAAAGGCAAGTTAGACATGGTCTCTACTCTTAAAGAGCTCACATTTTGGAGATCAGTATGTAAACAGAAATAGTGACAGCACAGTGCCTCTAAGTATAAAATGTAGTATTGCAGAATCACAAATGAGAGAGAAATTCTTCCTAGGAGAGGTAGAGACAAGATCATTTTGAACCAGACTTTGAAGATCAAGTGGGAATTTCCCATGGTGAGGTGAGAGCCTGAGGAATGGCGATAGCAGCAGAGATACCCACCCATGTGAACAAAGGAACAGAGCAGATGTTTATGACACATTATAGCAAAACCTATGCCTCCAGATAGGCTTTATCTACAGACAGCTAATGTCACTCTTATTTAATAAAAAATATTTCTGGCTTCTTAATATTAATGATATGCCCTGTTTAGAGCAGGCTTACCCTTTTGTGTTAGCTACCCATGCGTTTAACAGAGACTGTAGAAAGCCACTTGAAAAGGCAATGTTTTTCATGGTGTAAGCAAAAGTAATGAAGAGGGAGCATTTCTTTCTGGAGAGAAGAGAGGGAGATGGGTAAGGAAAATATATTTTGTAAATAATAAAAATACATAGCAGGGTGACTTGCTGGACTTGGAGTCAGATGTTGAAGCTAAAATTCACACTTGAGTCTCTAAAGCCTGTGCTCTTCTATTGCAGTAGGCAGGCTGAAGTAACAAAAGTGAATACTTTCAGAGCTGGGTGCCGTGATAGCAAAGCTCATGACATGAAAGTGTACCTCTGAATTTTCTGAAGATTATTTTTCATTGTTTTCTCATCCTCTTTTTATTGTTCATATTGCTATGTATAGGAAACTTATCTATAATTATTTTCAGCCCAAGAGGCTTTTAAGCTATGCTTAATTATAAGCTATGGTTCATCTGATTCCAATTCCATTTTTGTAAGATTGCATATTAAATATTTCTTTAAATTATTTAACTTTATTTCCTTTGTTCACTTTAAAATCGGGCTGATTTGAGAGTTTATGCCTCTGTACAATGAAAAATTGGAATTGATCTTGGTGTTACATCAATTAACAGTGAAATCACAGCTGAACCTAATCATCGTAAATATTTTATAATTAAAGAAATTTTACCCATCAAACATGTTATAAATAGTAAGTGGTCTTCAAACATAGCTATTCCCTCTATTCCCTCTTTTTAGTGCAGTGGCACGATTTTGGCTCACTGCAGCCTCGGTCTCCTGGGTTCAAGCGATTCTCCTGCCTCAGCCTTCATAGTAGCTGAGATTACAGGCACCCGCCACCACGCCCAGCTAATTTTTGTATTTTTAGTAGAGGCGGGGTGTCACCACATTGGCCAGGCTGGTCTCAAACTCCTAACCTCAGGTGACTCTCCTGCCTCAGCCTCCCAAAATGCTGGGATTACAGGCATGAGCCACCGCACCCAGCCTACTCCCTCTTCTTAAAACAATCTTTCACTTAACTCCTGTTCCTGCAAATATTAGCTTAAATGTCACTTTCTCCACTGGTAAAGCGATAGTCTCAGAAATGTTTCCTGTTTATATTTCTCTAAACATATTGTACTTTTCCTTCATAGTACTTTACTACACTGTACAATTTTTAGATTTCATTAGTATCTGTCCTTCCTGTTAGAGTGTAACCTCTGCAATGTCATGTAGAGCATGTCTCTCTTATTTGCCATTGTGTCCCAGTGCCAGGCACATAATGGTTAGCACTCAGTAAATTTAGACTAAGTTAATTAATGAACAGAATTAAGTCTGGATGGTCTGCCCTGTATCTCTGGTTTTTGTTTTAAAGCAGCATTTCCCAAACTGCATTTCAAAAGTTTTCTATCAACTATTAGTGGATAGTTTCTGAAAAAAATGATTCCCTTGTCATTGGTTTGGAATGGCTGTATCCTCCTTTATTAAGAACTACAGTTTACATTACCATGCTGAACGCTCTCAGAAAGTCCTTAAAAAAAAACAACTAAGTTTCAAACCCAGCCTTCTCTACACTTAAATTATCAAACTTCTCATTAGACTAACTATTAATAATTTGAAATTAGTACTTCAGTGAAACAGCTTGGAATATCATTGTAATTTGTACTTGCATAATCTCAGATATTTAGTCAAGGCATTAAATAAATATCTGTTGAATGAAATACAGAACTCATTTCCTAATTTATTTTGTTTCTTGTCTTTATCGTTTTGCAGCTTCTTCCTACTGAAACCAAAAAAAAAAATCTCATTTTCACTTATTTAATGTTATTTTGTGGAAATAGGTGTATATAGCTTTAGGTTTTAAAAATATTTTTTAAAACTGTATGTGTGTGTGTGTGTGTGTGTGCACATGTAATCATTTAAGCACTCCGCTTTGTTCTAAACACTGTTTTAGGGTGGTGATAACAGCAGTGGACAAAATAGACAAATCCCTTCCTTATGTTGCTTAGATTGCGGGTGGAGGTGGAGGGAGAGGTGGTTAATGGTAGTAAACAAACCAATTATATGGCATTATCAGAGGATGGCACATGCTATGAAAAAATCAAGGTAGGGAATGAAGGAATATAGGGATGATTGAGATATATATCTATATTTTAGATTGTTTTCTATATAGATAGACTCAGTTGTGTCTTTTTCCTTAAAAACTGTTTAAATATCTTGAACATAGAATTTTCAGGTATCTCTTTAATTGATGGTTTGTGCATGTCATTAAATGTCATTCAGAACTATTTAAGGGCTACATATAAAAGTATGGTCTATTTACTACATAGCAGCCAAGGTGCTCTTGTAAAACCCTGCAGCCACTATTGCTCTTAGAAAAAGGACAAATCCTTGACGTGACCCCTAAGACTCTGCGTGATCTGCTTGACTCCTTGTACATAAGACTGTCGCTCACCACCTCACTCACTATGCTTCAGCCTCACTGGCCTTCTCTGTTTGGTCTCCTCGTCTTAGGCTCCTGGTGTACACAGTAATCCCCCCTCATCCATGGTTTTGCTTTCTGCAGGTTCAGTCACCTACAGTCAACTGCAGTCTGAAAATATTAAATGGAAAATTCCAGAAATGAGTTTTAAGTTAAAATGAGTTTTTAAAAACTTTTTAAATTAGTTTTCAGTAGTAGCCTAACACTACATCACAGTGCCTACCTTACTCACCTCACTTCATCACATCATGGAGGCATTTTATCATCTCACATCACAAGAAGAAGGGTGAATGCAGTTTTATTTTGAGAGACTATGTTCACATAACCTATCACAGTATATTGTTATATTTGTTCTATTATTGTTACTTGTTGTGCCTAATTCATAAATTAAGCTTTGTCATAGGTGTGTACGTCTAGGAAAAATATAGCATACATAGGGTTTAATAGTGGTTTCAGCCATCCACTGAGATTGTCCTGAAATTTAACCCCTGTGGATAAGGGAGAACTGCCGTACTTGGGGAGGGAGTAAATATGAATAGTAGAAGGTAATGATTATTTCAGCTGTTGAGGAAGGAAGGTTTTTGTTTTTTAAGCCTTAGAAGAACCTAACCATATTTGCTTTACATTATATACATCCCTGACCCGTAGTGCCCTCGTCTTTATCCAACCTTTTATTATAAAAATTTTCAAATTTATAGGAAAGTTGAAATAGTAGTAGGGTAACCATCTATATACCTTCAACCCAGATTCTACAATATTTGTAGTATTTTTTCTTGTTCTTTTTTTTTATTTTTTTATTTTTTGAGACGGAGTCTCGCTCTGTTGCCCAGGCTAGAGTGCAGTGGCACAATCTTGGCTAACTGCAAGCTCCGCCTCCCGGGTTCATGCCATTCTCCTGCCTCAGCCTCCCTGGTAGCTGGGACTACAGGCGCCCGCCACCATACCCAGCTAATTTTTTTTGTATTTTTAGTAGAGACAGGGTTTCACTGTGTTAGCCAGGATGGTCTCGATCTCCTGACCTCGTGATCCGCCCGCCTTGACCTCCCAAAGTGCTGGGATTACAGGCATGAGCCACCGTGCCTGGCTGGTTTTTTCTTATTCTTTAAATCCCGTTTTCTGAACCATTTGAAAGTATGTTGCATACATCATGACACTTCACCCCTAAATGCCATTTATAAAATGGAGATTGTTTTATTCACTGTTAAAGATAGGAGGTAATTATGTGAAATTTTTATTTATTTATTTATTTTTCTGGGACAGAGTTTTGCTCTTTTGCCCATGTTGGAGTGCAGTGGTGTGGTCTCTGCTTACTACAACCTCTGTCTCCCAGGTTCAAATGATTCTCCTGCCTCAGCCTCCCGAGTAGCTGGGACTACAGGTGCCTGCCCCCACGCCTGGCTAATTTTTGTATTTTTAATAGAGACAGGGTTTTACTATGTTGGCCAGGCTGGTCTTGAACTCCTGACCTCAGGTGATCCACCCACCTCGGCCTCCCAAAGTGCTGGGATTACAGACATGAACCACCACGCCCGGCCTATGTGAAATATTTTATACAAGAAAACTACAAATAAGATTTTTTTAAAGCAGTGAGTAATCACTATAATATTGATAAACAAAATTTTGGTTTCACAGTTATGAAAAATGGATATAACATAAAGGAAGTTTTTTCTACAGATCACTGTTCATATAAGAGGATATAAATGGTTACTAAGTGTATGAAGAACTTCAGCTTCTCTAATAGTGAAAGATATAGACTAACTACCATGCATTCGGTACTAGTACATCTTGGGCATGTTGACCACAATCCCACATGGTAGGTATGTAATACACATATACAAATAATAACACTCTTGCTGGAAAAGAAGAAATAATTTATCCCAAGTCCCAAAGTCATAGAGTTAGTAAACTGTGGAGCCGACATTCAAATACCAGGGAACTCTTGATTACAAAATCCATGTTCTTTATTTTAATTTTTCTTTTTTTCTTTTTTTGAGACAGTATCTCACTCTGTCACCCAGGCTAGAGTGCAGTGACGCGATCTCAGCTCACTACAACCTCTGCCTCCTGGGTTCAAGCGATTCTCTTGCCTCAGCCTCCTGAGTAGCTGAAACTACAGGTGTGCACCACGATACCTGGCTAATTTTTGTATTTTTAGTAGAGACGGGGTTTCACCGTGTTGGCCAGGTTGGTCTTGAACTCCTGACCTCAACCCATATGACCTCCTTGGCTTCCCAAAGTGCTGGGATTACAGGTGTCAGCCACCACACCTGGCCAAAGCCCATGTTCTTAACCACTATACTGTATTGCTTGTAAAAATCAGAACTCCTTAGGGGTCATGTTTTATACCTAAAGAATTAAATTTATTACGGTTTACTTGAAACAAATAAATGAGAAACCTGATAAGGAAAAGTATGAGTGGGAAATTACCATACTGGATAATAAAATGCAGTATGAGGCTACCTTGTTCTATTTATTTATTTTGTTGTTGTTGTTGGCTTTTTTTTTTTTTTTTTTCCAGAGACAGGATGTCGCTATGTTGCCCAGACTGGTCTTGAACTCCTGGACTCAAGTGATCCACCTGCCTCAGCCTCCCAAAGTGCTGGGATTACAGGCGTGAGCCACCGTGCCCAGCCCAAGGCTACATTGTTTAAAACACATTAAATACTGGCATAGGAGAGAGTTGAGTAGAATGGGAAAAGAAAAGAAAAGAAAAAAAAAGCTTGAAAATACTCCCTGTTGCAAGTGAAATGTGTTTTATAATATAGAGAATTTTTTAAATTTTTTATTGTGGGTGCATAATAGGTATAGATATTTAAGGAGTACATGTGATGTTTTGATAGGGGCATACAATGTGTAATAATCACATCAGGGTTATTGGGATGTACAACACTTCAGCATTTATCATTTCTTTGTTTTAGGAACTTTCCAATTCTACTCTTAGTTATTTTAAAATAATGTAATAAATTATTATCGGTTGTCATCATGCTGCTGTGCTATCAAATACTATTCAGATTTTATTCATTCTGTCTCACTATATTTTTCTACCCATTAACCATCCCCACTTTTTCTGCCCCTCCCTAGTACCCTTCTATTGTTTTAATGAACAATTGAGTTCAATTGTGTTAATTTTTAGCTCCCACACAATGAGCGAGAACATGCAAAATTTTTCTTTCTGTGCCTTATTTCACTTAACATAATGTCCTCCAGTTCCATCCATGTTGTTGCAAATGATAGGTGTTTTCATTCTGTTTTATGGCTGAATAGTATTCCATTGTGTGTAGTTCCACATTTCATTTATCCATTTATCTGTTGATAGACATTTAGGTTGATTCCAAATCTTGGCTATTGTGAAAAGTACTGCAGTAAAAATGAGAGTGCAGACACCTCTTTGATATACTGATTTTCATTCTTTTGGGTATATACCTAGCAGTGAGATTGCTGAATCGTATGGTAGTTCTATTTTTTAGATCCTTGAGTGACTTCCATTCTGTTTTCCACAGTGGCTATACTAATTTACTTTCTTACCAACACTGTGAGGATTCCTAATGGAATGTTTTTAAGATTAAGGAGAATAGATTATTTTATGCATGACATTAGGACAGATGGCTCACTATTTGGGGGAAAAAGGTAGATCTTTGTTTCTCCTTATAGAAAAATTACAGATGTAAAAATAAACTATTAAAAGGGGTAAAAACCTGATGAGGGTGAATTTGTTTCATAATCTTGAGGTGGGAGGATGTGGTAATATGTGAAGTATTCATTTTCTGACCAACTAATAATCTCATACATTGGCGTATTCTTTTTTTTTTTTTTTTGAGACGGAGTGTTGCTCAGATACTCAGGCTGGAGTGCAGTGATGCAGTCTCGGTTCACTGAAACCTCCGCCTCCCAGATGCAAGCGATTCTCCTGCTTTGGCCTCTTGGGTAGCTGAGATTACAGGCCCACGCCATCACACCCGGCTAATTTTTGTATTTTTGTGTTTTTAGTAGAGATGGGGTTTCACCATGTTGGCCAGGCTGGTCTCAAACTCCTGGGCTCAAGTGAGTTTAAGCCTCCCAAAAGTGCTGAGATTACAGGCATGAGCCACCTCATCCAGCCGACATTGGCACATTCTGTTCTCAACTACAACTACCTCTCATTTGGACCAGGTGCCAGATATCAGAACTAGTTAAACAAAATAAACGAATGCTTGAATGCTGTGTTCTAAAGGCATCACCAGGAGTAAGACAGATTTGCAAAAGTCCAAAAGGTAAAACATCTAACTTATATGTTCACCTACACATAGAAATTAAGGGTTAAGAGATTAAGGGTTGTGAGCTGGGAACAAAAAGCAAACTATGAATCACATGTCTTGCTTCCCTACTCTCTCCTTGAGTTTGGTGTGTGTGTGCTAAGAATATTTCTCTTGACATTTGAGGATATCTGAGAGTTCAAGAGTATGCGTGTAACTGACTTATACTGGGGTTGGCAAAAATGCCCTCTGTCAGTGGGCCAGTAAATATGCCAGTAGACTACCAAAGTAGAAGAAGATAGAATTAGCTGTTTAGTAACACTGTTCTCCCCACCCTACATACACACATACAGACCTAGTTTCTACCAGCTCCCAGGAGTCATTAGGCATCATGAGGGTTTAGAATCAAAAATCAAATTGAATATGAATAAGAGAAACCCAACACTTTTGAAAATGAGCAAAGAAGAGCAACATTTGAAAGAGAAGAATCTTCACTATCATTTGTAAAGAAATTAACCTAAAGTAACGAGATGGGCAAAAAGTTTTAAACTCAAAAGGAATATTGAGAAATAGTTACTTAAGGAATGAAGAATATGTGTTGTTACAACCTTAGATATATCCTTTGAGCATTTCCATTCGTACTTGTCCTACAGATGCTTTCACAAGTCCACAAAGATATCTTGTACATAATAATACATGAGTGGTTCTTTGTAGCACTTAGGAGATGGTAGGCATTTAGTTTGTTGCCAGAGTTTTTTTCCTACCAATTTGTATCTGGTTAAATAAATTTGGTTAAGTCCATATAGTGGAATATAATGCAGCTATTATAAGGAATGTAGTAGAAGTATTGGTATGGAAACATCTCCAGGTTATATCAAGTAAACCAAAGCTATGGATAAAGTTCTATATTGTGTGTATCTTATATCTATTTATATAGGAATATATATATTCCTTTACATATTTAAATATGCACACATTTGTATATACATTAAAATACTGGGAAGAATATACGCATTCTTAATAGGCTACCTATGAAGACTGGAACTTTTCATACTATTAGAATGTTTTTTATCCATGAACTTGTGTGTGTGTGTGTGTGTGTGTGTGTGTGTGTGTGTGTGTGTGTGTGTTTGAATTTAATAAGGTATATACCAAAATTCAGTGTTGATAGTCCTGGATGAGACTAATACCTTTATATGGCAGTTGGTAGTATCACAAACTAGGAAAAGCTTTCTGTGTGGTGGCTAAACCAAAACTTATTTTGAGCACCTGTTTGTGCCAGGCATTATACTAAACATTTTACTCACATTTATCTTACTTAAATCTCCAACTCTATACAGTAGATTCTTTTTTTCTCTTACTGGAGGAAATAGATTTAGAAGACCGATTTCTTGCCGGGAGTCACAAACTGTTTCAGTATCGGAGTTGGATTCTAATCCAGTCAGCCCGAGTCCAGAGAATGTGCTTTCTGCCCCTACACATACTCTGCAGCGGCTCAGAAAGAGTGTATGAAAGGTTATCATTTCAGACAAAAGACCAGGATTTGAGTCTGTCAGTTTCAACTCAAAATGGAGATAACCTCTGCTCTTCTTTGAAGAAATCATATTTAGTTGATTGGTATTCAAATACCTTCTATATTCATGACGTATTATATGAATAAGAGATTTGGATCAATAAAATATTTTTAACCATAGCCCACTTTCTTTATATAACAAGTTCAAATGTTTTAACTCCTCCACATCTCATCTGTAAAGTGCAAGCTTTGTTTTTGTCAACTGTTTTGTATCTCTTTATATAACTCTCAGTTTTGGCAGTTCATTTTGCTATATTGAGGAAATATTCAGTGTTTCTGACACTGTTTTTTTCATTTCTACCTAAACTGATTTTATCACTAGTTGTATCGTGTTAGCAACATGCTTTTAAGACCTACTACTAGAATCTCTCTATTTTAAAAACAAATGAGCGAAAGAAAACTTTGTAGGTCTATGTCATCTGTTTGCTACTTTTTAAAAATACACGAACTTACCTGTTTTTTCTTCTTTTTAGGAACATCATCTTCAGCGGGCTATTTCAGCACAGCAGGTGTATGGCGAGAAGAGGGATAATATGGTTATACCAGTCCCAGAGGCAGAAAGTAATATTGCTTACTATGAGTCTATATATCCTGGGGAATTTAAGATGCCAAAGCAGCTCATTCACATACAGCGTAAGTAATGATTCTCTTAATGATTGTATTTTCTTTATTTCTCTTATTATGTGTAAGTTGACAGATTTTTATCTCTTCAGGAACATTTTTCTTATTTGTTTCATTGACCAGTATCAGCTTAAGAGTTATTAGAGCCCATTTTCAACTTGTAAAATGGTATTTGAGATATCTGACAAGAAAAGATAGCATTTATTATTCTACATTTTTTGTTTCATCCCAGCATACAATCTTATGCTGCTTCAGTCAAGTAGGATAAGGGGGGCGGGGAAAAAACAAAACTCAAATATAGAAATAGTTTTCTTCCTGTTCAGAATTAATAATATTAATAGTCTTAAAGAACTTCCTGCCGGGCACGGTGGCTCAAGCCTGTAATCCCAGCACTTTGGGAGGCCGAGGCGGGCGGATCACGAGGTCAGGAGATCGAGACCATCCTGGCTAACACGGTGAAACCCCGTCTCTACTAAAAATACAAAAAAGTAGCCGGGCGAGGTGGCGGGCGCCTGTAGTCCCAGCTACTCGGGAGGCTGAGGCAGGAGAATGGCGTAAACCTGGGAGGCGGAGCTTAGATTGCGCCACTGCACTCCAGCCTGGGTGACAGAGCAACACTCCGTCTCAAAAAAAAAAAAAAAAAAAAAAAGAACTTGCTGATGTAAGTGAAAGTCAGCAGACTTTTTCTGTACAGGGTCAGATTGTAACTACTATAGGCTTTGTGGGTCATTCAGTCTGTCACAACTATTCAGTTCTGCTGTTGCAGTGTAAAATCAGCTAAAGAGAACACAAAAATGAATGAACATGGCTGTGTTGCAATAAAACTTTACTGATAAAAACAGATTGGCCCATGGGCCATAGCTTGCCTGCCAAACCCAGATCTGTTTTTTCTAGTAGAGTGATGCTAATTTTTAAAATTTAGTGGTCTGATTGGGAACTTATTTCACTTAATAGTGATAAGTTCTTTATAAGAAATGATCGTTTGTGTGTGACATTTGGTGATAAATAGCTGTGAGAGCTTTTATTCAATCTCCAATTAATTAACAACTTAAAAACAAATAATTGAAAGGTTAGTAAGATAAAATTCCTGCAGCTTTCGTTGTCTTGTTAATCTTTATGAGCAAGAGGTTTTTTTTTTTTTCTTTCTTTTTTTTTTTTTTCTTGTTTTTAAGACGGAGTTTCACTCTTGTTGCCTGGGCTAGAGTGCAATGGCACGATCTCAGCTCACTGCAACCTCTGCCTTCTGGGTTCAAGGGATTCTCCTGCCTCAGTCTCCCGAGTAGTTGGGATTACAGGCACGTGCCACCACGCCCAGCTAATTTTGTATTTTTAGTAGAGACGGGGTTTCTGCATGTTGGTCAGGCTGCTCTCCAACTCAGGTGATCTGCCCGCCTCAGCCTCCCAAAGTGCTGGGATTACAGGCATGAGCCACCGTGCCTGGCCTGATCAAGAGGTTTCTCTAGGGGACCATCTAAATGTGTTTTTTTAGGACAATATAAACCTATGTTGTTTTTATTGTTCCTTGCAAGCACCTTGAGAAACCAATTTTAACTAGTTTACTTGTGCAGTCACGTGTTTTGTTAAATTTAAGAGACAGACACAGACATTATAAACAAATGTGATAGATATTAGAACCTAAAAAGTTGTTTTCCAGAAAATCATGTCAAGGTGGATTTGAAAGCTAAGGATCTGATCTTCCCCATGTATGTTAACTGGAACCAAATCATTCTGTTATGCTGCCACAACCTATGTTATCTTATAAATGCATGCTTTTAGCTTAAAGCAAGGTTGAGTAAACTAAGATAAAATTATACTAATTTACATTATCATTATGAGAAAAAAATTAATACATGTCTTAAAGATGGCTTACTTATTGATGATCAAAATCTATAAAATACATTTGACTGATAACTAGTGAATTATATGTGGTCAGTAAAGTCAAAAAGTACTATATTGAGAAAGGAATTGACTCCTGACATTATAATCAAATATTAATAAATGACAGCAGAATTGTAGCTTATTTGGGAGGAAATTTTTTATCAGTACAAATTTGAGGTAACTTGTCTTTGGAAAGATGTATACTTTGGCATATTAGTAAAGATAATGCTGCTAAATTTGTGTTAGCTGCCCTATATCTATGGGAGGTTGCAAAGAAATGTACAGAGAAGTCTCCTGCACAGTTCCTCTAGCCTCATCCAGTATTAACCTCATGCACAACTATTGTACAGTATCAAAACCAAGAAATTAAAATCGGTACAATCTAGAGTTTACGCAGATTTCACCAGTTAGACATGCATCACATATGTGTGTGTGCATGTTTGTATAATTTTATCATGCATAGCCCTGCATAACCACCACCACTATCAAGACACTCACCTGCACCATCACCAGCAGATGCCCTCTTGTTAGTTTTTTATTTTGTTTTGTTTTGTTTTGTTTTGAGACGGAGTCTCGCTCTGCTTCCCAGGCTGGAGTGCAGTGGCGCGATCTCGGCTCACTGCAAGCTCCACCTCCCGGGTTCATGCCATTCTCCTGCCTCAGCCTCCCAAGTAGCTGGGACTACAGACACCTGCCACCACGCCTGGCTAATTTTTGTGTATTTTTAGTAGAGACGGGGTTTCATCGTGTTAGCCAGGATGGTCTCGATCTCCTGACCTTGTGATCCGCCCACCTAGGCCTCCCAAAGTGCTGGGATTACATGCGTGAGCCACTGCGCCCAGCCTTGTTATTTATTTATAACCGTATCTCTTCCTCTTCCCATCCCCTGACCATCACTCATCTGTTATCCATCTGTATAATGATGTTCACGGATGTTACATAAATGGAATCATGTAGTATGTATCCTTTTGAGGTTGGCTTTTTTTTCACTCAATATCTCTGAGGTTCATTCAGTTGTTGGATATATAAATAGTTCATTTCTTCTTATTGCTGAGCAGTATTCCATGATATATATCCATCACAGTCTGTTTAATCATTCACTTACTGAAGAACATTTGGGTAGTTTCCTGTTTTTGATTGTTACAAATAGAGCTGCTATGAACATTCATGTACAAGTTTTTGTGAGAACATGAGTTGTTTGTTGTTGTTTGTTTGTTTGTTGAGACAGAGTCTCACTCTGCCGGCCAGGCGGGAGTGCAGTGGTACAGTCCTAGCTCACTGCGACCTGCACCTCCTGGTTCAAGCGATTCTCATGCCTCACCCTCCCGAGTGGCTGGGATTACAGGTGTGGCTAATTTTGTACTTTTAGTAGAAATGGGGTTTCACCATATTGGCCAGGCTGGTCTCGAATTCGTGTCCTCAAGTTATCCACCCTCCTTGGGCTCCCAAAGTGCTAGGATTGTGGACATGAGCCACTGCACCCAGCCAGAACATGAGTTTTTCTTCCTCTGGGGTATATATTCATGAGTGTAGTTGCAGGGTTCATCTATTTTTAGTTTGGAAGGGAACTGCCACCCTGTTTCCTGGAGTAGATGTACCATTTTATATTATCACCAGGTGTATATTACCCAGTTTCTCCATCTCTCTCCAGCACTGGGGTTGGCACTATTTTTCATCCTAGCCTATTCTAATAGGTGTGTAGTAATATCTCATTGTACTTTTCATTTACATTTTCCTAAATGGCCAAAGTGAAACATCTTTTCATGTGTTTATTTGCCAGTCTGTACATCCTCTTTGGTGAAATTATCTGCATGTCGTTTGCGCGCCCCCCACCCCCAGCCTTTTTTTTTTTTTTTTTTTTTGAGGGGCAGTCTCACTCTGTTGCCCAGACTGGAGTGCAGTAGTACAATCTCAGCTCACAGCAACCTCTGCTTCCTAGATTCAAGCAATTCTGCCTCAGCCTCCCGAGTAGTTAGGAGTACTGGCACGTGCCACCATGCCCAGATGATTTTTGTTTTGTTTTGTTTTGTTTTAGTAGATATGGGGTCTCCCCATGTTGGCCAGACTGGTCTCAAACTCCTGACCTCAGATGATCCACCAACCTCGGCCTCCCAAAGTGCTGGGATAATAGGCATGAGCCACCACGCCCAGCCTCTTTTGCTTACTTTCTATGGGATGGGTGTCTTAATATTGTGTTTGAGGTATTTTTAAAAAGATAACATTCTAGACACAATGTCTTTGTCAGATATATGACTTGGAAACATTTTCTACCATTTCTTAATATGTCTTTTAATGTTGAGTTTGAGGTGTTTTAAAAAATAATATTCTAGACACAGTGTCTTTGTCAGATATATGACTTGGAAATTTTTTCTTTTTTTTTTTTTTTATTTGAGATGGAGTCTGTTGCCCAGGCTGGAGTGCAGTGGTGCGATCTCAGCTCACTGTAAGCTCCACCTCCCGGGTTCACACCATTCTCCTGCCTCAGCCTTCCAAGTAGCTGGGACTACAGGCGCATGCCACCACGCCCGGCTAATTTCTTGTATTTTCAGTAGAGACAGGGTTTCACCGTGTGAGCCAGGATGGTCTCGATCTTCTGACCTTGTGATCCGCCCGCCTCGGCCTCCCAAAGTGCTGGGATTACAGGCGTGAGCCACCACCGTGCCTGGCCGCGAAAAATTTTCTACCATTTCTTAATATGTCTTTTCATCTTTTTTTTTTTTTTAAATAGACTTTGATGGGACAAAAGTTTTTCATTTGGATGAGATCCAGTTTCTCAATTTTCCTCTTAATGGATCCTGCTTTTGAGTCTAAGGGCTCTTTGCCTTTCCTATGTTCTCTTCTAAGTTTTGCCATTTCACATTTAAGTCTGTGGTCCATTTTGAGTTAATTTTTGAATAAAGCAAGAGGTTTAGATCAAAGCTCATTTTTTTGCCTCTTGATGTCCAGTTGTTTCAGCGTCATTTATTTTAAAAACTTTCCCTCCTCTATTGAATTGCTTTCGCTTCCTGGTCAAAAATTAACTGGACATCGTTGTGTGGATCTATTTCTAGATTCTCAGTTCTATTGATTTCTGTGTTTATCCCAAGACAGTATTGCTGTCTTGAGTACTGCAACTCTATAGTAATTTTTAACATCAGGGAGAATGATTCCTCTTGTATTATCTTTCTTTTTCAAGATTGTTTTGGTATTTTAAGGTCTCTCCTTCACATATAAATTTTAGAATAAACTTCTCTGTGTCTACAAAGAAACTTGCTGATATTTTTGTGGGAATTGCCTTAAATCTGCAAGTCAATTTAGAGAGAACTGACATCTTTTCTATGTGAATCTTCCGGGTCATGAACACAATGTTTGACACTCAGAGTATTCAGGTCTTTTTTTTATCTCTTTCATTGACACTTTATAACTTTCATTATACAGATCCTGCACATTTTATTAGATTTATAGCTGACTCTCCTCTTAATACTCAAAGGAAGCCTTTTTTAAAAGGGCAGTCAATGTGTATATTTTTATATGCAGTTGTGTATATGGGTGGGTGGGTAGGTAGGTAGATAGATAAATGTGCTTCTAATTCTTTCCTCTGTAAGGGCCAAGAAGCAAAAATAAGCAAACATAGCACCTATTCTCTAATTTATTCCCCACTAAACAGCCCAGGAAGCCTTGGAGAAATGGCTAAGGCAGGGTAGGCACAAGATGACCCTGTAACATCTTGTTATACTGGATGTTAAGCTTTCAAAAAAATGATGATATTGTGTCATGAAGACACAGGGGTTTCTGCTAGCTAATTCTGGGACAGTTCGAGCAACAATGTAAGTACAATAATTATAAACCAATGAAAAAGTGAGAATCGGTGGGGCGTGGTGGCTCATGCTTGTAATCCCAGTACTTTGGGAGACTGAGGCGGGCAGATCACCTGAGGTCGGGAGTTCGAGACCAGCCTGGCCAACACGGTGAAACGCTATCACTACTAAAAATACAAAAATTAGCCGGGCATGGTGGCGTGGGCCTGTAATTCCAGCTACTCGGGTGGCTGAGGCAGGAGAATCGCTTGAACATGGGAGGCAGAGGTTGCAGTGAGCCAAGATCGCACCACTGCACTCCAGCCTGCGTGACAGAGCAAGACTCCCATTTCAGGAAAAAAAAAAAAAAAAAAAAGTTGAATTGATACAATATAGAAAGAATGCTAGGTTAGAAAATCATTTTTTCAATTATCATAAATCAGGGTTGGATCAGACTAGAATCATCAGTGCGTGCTCAACAAGAGAGAAAATTTTGATGAGGAGATTTGCATGGCTTTAAGCTCTCCCCACCAACCACTCATTAATTGCAAGGAAGAAAAAAAAATTGGGCAACATCTTGACTGGTGATCAAAATTGTCGTTACTTATGAGGAACAGATGAACATTGTGTGGCTCTAGATGTGGATATTCTGAGAAGGACTTAAAAAGTTTATTTTACAATAACCTAGCCAAGAATGTGTAATCTAATCACAAAATGGAGAAAAAAAATCAGAAAAACACAGAGTGAGGAATGTGCTAATAATAATAATAATGACGATGATGATGGAGGCTTGGGGAGGGGGACATATCCAAAGAACATCTATGTCTTAAAAGAGAGTGGTGGCCAGGCACGGGGACTCAAGCCTGTAATCCCAGCACTTTGGGAGGCCAAGGTGGGCAGGCCACCTGAGGTCAGGAGTTCAAGACCAGCCTGGCCAACATGGTAAAAGCCTGTCTCTACTAAAAATACAAAAATTAGCCGGGCGTGGTGGCAAGTGCCTGTAGTCCCAGCTACTTGGGAGGCTGAGGCAGGAAAATTGCTTCAACTCAGGAGGCAGAGGTTGCAGTGAGCCGAGATTACACCGCTGCACTCCAGTCTGGGCGACAGCGTGAGATTCCATCTCAAAAAACAAAACAAAACAGCCATTATGAATATAATGTACCCTCCTATGGCTTAGAAAATGAAAAAATAGCGTGTATAATGAAAGTGCCCACAAGCACGAGCACATGTGCACATAATAAAACAAAATTAAAACTTTAACCATAGCCGAATCTGGGTAAAGAGTATGCAGGTGTCCTTGTACTGTTTTTATTTCAACACCTTGCATAAGTTTTGACTTCTAAATAAAGTTTTTTTAATGAATATATTTTTCCTAAAGTAGAACCTACGTTTTTGTTACCTCTCTGAACGGATATCCTGTCTTTGTGCTCTGATTCTGAAATATTTTCTCCTTCCCTCTGCCTGCCTCAACATCCCCTGCAGCATATTCTTCTGGTACCGCTTTCTGACAGATAAAATCTGTAGCAGCAACCAGAGAACTCTATGTATGAAAGATCTTATATCTGAGATTTCAAATCTAATATTCCCCATTTTCACTCCCTAAGTACATTCTAGAAGTGACCCCAAGCTCTAGCTTTTAAGCAAAGGAAACTGAAGATTTTCATTAGCTAGTCAGCGATATCTTTGTCTTAGATCTGAGGGAAGGATGTCAAATACCTATGACCCCATAGTAAATAACACCTTCACAACGGTCTTTCTGCTGCTCAGAATTGGTATCAAGAGCTTTGCAAGTAGATATTAATCATGTAGTTAGTGCTCATGTTGAAACTGCTGTGACAATTTTTCTTCAACCTTGGGTAGTGTTCCTTCCTTCCTTTCAATCAGGGAGTATATTCTGTTCCTAATCCACATTGTGTGCTGTTTCATGGATCCAGATATCCTTTCATTCATTATTTGCTTCCTGTATTTTTAAAATGCTGTTTGAAGTTATGGACATACTCACCCAATGCACACTTAGTTTAAGTCATAAATGGCACTTGTTCCATAGACACATTTCATCTCTATTACTAAACTTTAATCTTTGTCTTAGATCTAAGGCAAGGATGTCAAATACTTCCCACCCCATGGTAAATATCTATTACTAGACTCTAAATACAATGATTTGTACCATCCTGGATTTCCTTTAAAAATAATCTAATCGGCCGGGTGCGGTGGCTCACGCCTGTAATCCCAGCACCTTGGGAGGCCAAGGCAGGCGGATCACAAGGTCAGGAGATCGAGACCATCCTGGCTAACACAGTGAAACCCTGTCTCTACTAAAAAATACAAAAAATTAGCTGGGTGTGGTGGTGGGTGCCTGTAGTCCCAGCTACCCAGGAGGCTGAGGCAAGAGAATGGTGTGAACCCGGGAGGTGGAGCTTGCAACGAGCCGAGATCATTCCACTGCACTCCAGCCTGGGCGACACAGCGAGACTCCATCTCAAAAATAATAACAATCATCATCTAACCAATGTATAAGTCCTATTGTATTTTACTTAGGCTTATTTTATGTCTACATGGTAGTTATGGTATACTTTTTCCTACATCTATGTATCACACATAATACTGTGTTTTGTTTACCTGTATGCATCTCTGGGTTTATTCCTATCAGAATATTTTTAAAGGAGCCAGCTTCCACAGTGTAGTTCTCATTATTGAAGAATTATAGGCCAGGTGCGGTGGCTCACACTTGTAATCCCAGCATTTTGGGAGGCCAAGGCGGGCAGATCACCTGAGGTCAGGAGTTCGAGACCAGCCTGGTCAACATGGTGAAATCCCATCTCTACTAAAAAATACAAAAATTAGCCGGGCGTGGTGGCAGGCACGTGTAATCCCAGCTACTCAGGAGGCTGAGTGAGGCAGGAATAGCACTTGAACCTGGGAGGCAGAGATTGCAGTGAGCTAAGATCACGGCGTTGCACTCCAGCCTGGACGACAAGAGCGAAACTCCATCTAAAAAAAAAAGAATTATTAACAAGCTAGGTCTAACTTTAATTGATAGAACTTAATTAGAAGAGATGACCTATTTGCCTGTTTTTCTTTAGACCCTGTTTTTTACTTTGAACACACCCAATAACATGACCCAGAAAATCTGAAGGTACCGTGCCTGGCCCCTGTTTAAGATTTTATATGAGTTTGCACTGAATAAAAGAAAAGCCTCTTGCAGAGGCAAAAGGGCTTGGACACTCAGGTCCTTGTTAACGTCAGAGGGAAAGACCCTGAGCTCCTTGATTTGTATCATAGAAATCATCCTTTTCAGTCTTGATACAGCCCCTGATATGTTGGGTGTGACTTGTCATTGATAATATAGTATCTACCAGAG
The DNA here is from genome assembly GCF_024542745.1 of Macaca thibetana thibetana. Lineage (NCBI taxonomy): Eukaryota > Metazoa > Chordata > Mammalia > Primates > Cercopithecidae > Macaca > Macaca thibetana. Next base: position 32,035,672 of record NC_065586.1, on the reverse strand, counting down.
CCTGTATTTTGATGCGAAGCAAAGTGATCCTTGGCAAGCTCATTTTGTTTTTATGAATAATTAAGGTTTGTGATTGTGGTTTGACATGTGATACGATCCAAAGAAGAGGATGCCAGACTGTCGTGTGTAAATGAGATCCTAAAAATGAAATACAACCTTAAGAAGCAGAACATTGGCCGGGCGCGGTGGCTCATGCCTGTAATCCCAGCACTTTGGGAGGCCGGGGTGGGTGGATCATGAGTTCAGGAGTTCAAGACCAGCCAGCCTGGCCAAGATGGTGAAACCCCGTCTCTACTACAAAAAAAAAAAAAAAAAAAAACTACGAAAATTAGCCAGGCGTCGTAGCAGGCTCCTGTAATCCCAGCTACTTGGGAGGCTGAGGCAGAAGAACCACTTGAACCCGGGCGGCAGAGGTTGTAGTAAGCTGAGATCACCCCATTGCACTCCAACCTGGGTGACAGAGAGAGACTCTGTCTCAAAAAAAAAAAAAAAAAAAAAAAAACCAGAACATTGAAAACATTGCTAGTTGGTTGCTATCAATTTGGCTTTCTGGATTATTTTGATCAGTGCTCTTAATTTAATAGAACTTTCTATGATGATGGAAATGGTCTGTAATCTGTGCTAATACAACACTAGCCACATATAGCTATTGTAGCACTGTGGCGATTGTGACTGAGGAACTGAATTTTATTTAATTAATATAAATTCAGTTAGCCACACATGGCTAGTAGTTACCATATCAGACAACACAGACCTGCATTATTTTGGTTAGGAACAAAATACATCAAGTGTTTTTAATCTAACAATTTCAGTCAACTTGAGGATCTCTAAAAGCCTGTTTACATAATAATGACAAAATGAGATGATGGAAAATCATTGGAGGGCCCATGATTGCAGGTACTGTGAGTACAGAGATGTTAACGTCTAGAAATTTTTATAGTCTGAATACTTACTTATTTTAATTAGGAATGTTATCGAAGTGATATAGGTCAAAATAAAAAATAAAACAGTGAAAAAATACATTCAACTGTACCAGTATTTTTTTACTTCTCCAGGCCAGACACTATGTTAAGCTTTAAGCAGAGGTGGCGGTATTTGGCAGCCAAATAGTGCTCTTTGTACCTATCACAGACTTTAATGTCTGACTGGTTTTGGAGGTTATTTCCCCCCACTTTAATAGAGGTTACATTAGAATACTTTTCAGTAGAGTACTGCAAGTAGAGGTGGTATACAAGGTGAAACCTGTTACCCTCCACTTAGAGGTACAGAAATAAAGAAGGCATGCCTCTCCCTAAAGAGATCATGCACATTCTAATAGGGAGGCATGCTTAACAAGTACATTATAAAGTATAAGAAGTGGGTTCTTAGCCACTAAAAAAGATGAAACTGGTTAGGAACCACTTCTTGGGTGGGGAACAATCAAAAAAGGATTCTAGAGGAGTGATACCAGGCTGGGGGCTAAAAAGAATAAATAAGCATTTGCCTTCTTGGTGGTCAAGCAGAAAAACAGGGATTTTTGTAAAGGCCTGCAGTATCATGAAATAGCATACTGGATGAAATCAATGAAATCTGATCTTACTAGATCATAAAGAACTGATGACACTGGAGAGAATAGGAAAAAAGGGCCTTATACCATTCTAAAGATGTGGAATCTAAGGTTAGTAGAAGGAATTAAGTAAGGGAAAGATGTGAGACAAATTTTTATGTTAAAGCTGTTTAATGTTTTGCTTATCATATTCATATCAACTTAGCTTAATTTTGGTAAGTAATTAAACAACATTTGATAGTAGCAGTGGTTCTTGCCAGCAGATCTGAGATCCTCCCATTTCCATCAACATGACAGTGTTCCCATGGAGAAACAAACTTCCTAGGCAGGAATGTACTCACTGAGTGACGGCTGCTGAAAACTCAAAATCTGAAATGCTCCACATTTCGAAACTTTTGAGCACCAGTGTGATTCCACAAGTAGAAAATTATACACCTGCCCTCATGTGATGATGGGTCACAGTCAGAACTTTGTTTCACGCACAAAATATTACATAAAATCACCATCAGGCTATGCATATAGGGTATATGTGAAAAAAGTGAATTTTGTGTTTAGACTTGGGTCCCACCCTCAAGAAATCTCATTATATTCAAATATTCCAAAATCCAAAACACTTCTGGTCCCAGGCATTTTGAATGAGGGATTCTCAATCTGTACTGTTATTGATAGTGACTTCTAACACTTCAGCTTTACAGACCGCTCCCGTAGCTTTTGGTAAAGTAGTTGAATAATCTACAAAATAGGACTTAAATATTATAGAAAAAAATCTTATTTAAAAGCCTTCTCCTTTTATATTGTAAAAATTGCCTATGTGATGATTTTTGAGCTATAAAAATGGCACTTGCACATGGTTCAACCAAGTAAGTTTTAATGATTGCTTTATGTTCTTAATAATAGGCTTCTAGTTTATTTGCTTTTAGGAGTGGTTGGAGGGGGTCGCATCCGTTGTCTTTTATTACTTATATGTATATTCATAGTGAAGATAATCTCCTTTCTTTAACTTTAAATGTGAAAGACAAATCTGTAAAAACTTAGATTGTTTGCAACTTTGAAAACAAAATCCAGAAATTCTTTCTTATTTCTTTAGAAAGTGTAGGTCTTGTTTTTATGCAGACATCTGTGAAGTTTTTGTTGGTGAATTCACACAGTAAATGATTGCATATGGTTCCTTCTGTCAGCTTTTAGTTTGGATGCTGAACAGCCAGATTATGATTTGGATTCTGAAGATGAAGTATTTGTGAATAAACTGAAAAAGAAAATGGACATCTGCCCATTGCAATTTGAGGAGATGATTGACCGCCTAGAAAAAGGCAGTGGTCAGCAGGTACAATTTCATTTGTATATAACAAGTATATACATATTCTGTGTAAAGAACTGTATTGTATGGAAAGAGTGTGAGATTGTAGGTTGGGGGTAATCAGGCAGACTTTAGAGTTAAAAAGTATGAATTCAAATCTCATCTCTGCTTGTCAGTAACCTGTGTAATCTTGAGCAATATGTTTAAATTTTTCTGTGCCTCGGTTCCCCTGGAATTGTTGTAAAGATTAAATAATGTATATAAAGCACCCTAGTTCAGTGACTGACATGGATAATGTACTCCTCAAGTTTCCCATTTGTTAATAATGTTGTAGTATCGATTATTGTCCTTTAAATTTAGAAGTAAATACTGATGAACCTTGTATGTGTATTGTATGAAAATGACATAATGGTTTTACATTTAGCCAGTCAGTCTGCAGGAAGCCAAACTACTGCTAAAAGAAGATGATGAACTAATTAGAGAAGTTTATGAATATTGGATTAAAAAGAGAAAAAACTGTCGAGGGCCATCTCTTATTCCATCAGTAAAACAAGAAAAGCGAGATGGTTCCAGCACAAATGATCCTTATGTGGCTTTTAGAAGGCGTACTGAAAAAATGCAGACTCGAAAAGTAAGTGAATTTGAAGAATTTTTTTGATAGTTATTTATATAATAATTATAGTTATGACTATCTCAATACTATAGTTTAATTTATATTCAAATATGACTTTCCAATTATAAGAAAAATACTTAAAATAAATTGAACTTAAGATTTATTATGCAGCTAATGTTATATTTTAATGTTAATCCATTTAAAAATCAATACAAAATTGATTTCCTGGTGATCTGTGTTCCCTTTTATTGTCTTTAAATTCTAATTTAACCCTTCAAATATATAAATTTAATGGGTCAGTAACTATACCACTAGTTAGAAATACTTACATTAAACAAGCAACTTCACATTTGCAGAATCGCAAAAATGATGAAGCCTCTTACGAAAAAATGCTTAAGCTGCGACGAGATCTAAGTCGAGCTGTTACTATTCTAGAGATGATAAAAAGAAGAGAAAAAAGTAAAAGAGAGCTATTGCACTTAACACTGGAAATTATGGAAAAGAGGTAATGTGTATTTTAATAATGTCAGAGGAAGTATAGTGCCATTAACATTTTGTATATTGAGTTAATTTATTTCCTATGTAATAATCTAATTACAGAAATATCTTTTTTTAATAATAGAGACTTTAAATTTGTGGTATGATACTTTTTACACTTTTACATGTTTTCTTCTATTTTCTTTAAAAGTGACTGGATTCACTTAACACTGGACTGTTAAATAGAAAAGGGTAAAGAAAGAGGGGGAAAGGCCCATATATCTTACCACTCAAGCATTTGGCAAGGTACACAATGAAAACTTAAAAAAAAAAACCCTGCCCTATTTCTAGACCCTATCCCCAAAGAAAACCACTTTTAAATTTCTTGTGGTTACTTTTAGAAAAATTGCTTTTAAAGCCCAGGCAATTCTAATTAGCAGAAAGATCCATAGCACCATTTTAGGCATTACTTTCAACTTCTTCACCAAATCTTTCACCAAAATTGCTACATTAAAATTCCAACTTTTGATTTCTTCCCCACAGTCCTCTATTTATATGCCATGATAACGCTATAAGCCAAAAAAGTAAAAGGAAGAAACAAAAGGAATTATGTAATCTTTAATTTTAAGAGACATTGAATAGTCAAAGTTTAACTACAATCTTGCCTTAAATGTAATTTAATAATTACATCCCAGTCAGCTAGTTATTAATGGTTATAAAGATAAATACTTACAAAATTAACTTTCCAAAATTTTCTTTTTCCTGCTTTATTTAGGTATAATTGACAAATAAAAATTACATATTTTGTATGTTGATCAAAGGGTACAAACTTACAGTTATGAAATGAGTAAGTTCTGGAGACGTAATGTACAGCATGGTTAATAACAATGTATTATATACTTGAAATTTGCTAAGAGTAGATCTTAAGTAATCTCACCATATATACACACAAGGTAATTATGTGAGGTGATGGATATGTTAATTAGCTTGATTGTGGTAATCATTTCACAGTATAAATGTATATCAAAACATCACATTGTATTCCTTAAATATATATAATTTTAAACTTTCATTTGTATAATTTTAGGTATAATTTGGGCGATTACAATGGAGAGATCATGTCTGAGGTTATGGCACAGAGACAGCCAATGAAACCTACTTATGCCATCCCCATCATTCCTATTACTAATAGCAGTCAATTTAAACACCAGGAAACAATGGATGTGAAGGAGTTCAAAGTTAATAAGGTGATTAATGTTTTTGTGATAATAGTATAATGGGATGGTGTTTTATCATCAGAATGAAGGTTAAAAAGAAAAATACATATAGGCTGGGCACGGTGGTTCATGCCTGTAATCCCAGCACTTCAGGAGACGGAGGTGGGTGGATCACCCGAGGTCAGGAGTTGGGGACCAGCCTGACCAACATGGTGAAACGCCGTCTCTACTAAGAATACAAAAAAATTAGCCAGGCGTGGTGGCATGCGCCTGCAATCCCAGCTATTCGGGAGGCTGAGACAGGAGAATTAATTGAACCCAGGAGGTACAGGTTGCAGTGAGCCGAGATCGCACCACTGCACTCAGCCTGGGTGACAAAGCAAGATTCCATCTCAAAAAAAAAAAAGATAAAAAAAGATAAATACATATAAACCCCACCTTAATGTATACTGCAATGATTGTGCCATAATATGAAGAAAAGCAGAATTTTAATCTATAATTAAAATTTTATTTTTGTTTCTCTTCCTTATAAAGGGAAGCTTTTGTTACTATATCTGATAAAAGGAAAAATCCTCCTTTTACAAGTTGTAGGATTATGAAGTATTGAAATAATTCATACAAAATATGGAGAGTTAGGGAGAAAGAGATGAAATCCTCCCTGATCAGATGAGTTTTTCTTTCTTTTTTTTTTTTTTTTGAGACGGAGTCTTGCTCTTCACCCAGGCTGGAGTGCAGTGGCACACTCTCAGCTCACTGCAACCTCCACCCCCCGAGTTTAAGCGATTCTCCTGCCTCACCTCCCCTAGTAGCTGGGACTACAGGTAGCGTGCGCCACCATGCTGGGCTAATTTTTGTAATTTTAGTAGAGATGGGGTTTCGCCATGTTGGCCAGGCTGGTCTCAAACTCTTGACCTCAGGTGATCCGCCCGTCTCGGCCTCCCAAAGTGCTGGGACTACAGGCGTGAGCCACCGAACCCGGCCTCAAAGTTTTTCTGTCTTTTATGGACACAATCGTGTATAAGAAGGAATTTTGGTATCTTAATAGTTTGTAATATAATGATTTAGAAATGGAAATATTTGACAGATTCGTATTTAAACAAATCACAATTTGTGAAGAATAAAATTTGTGAGAGGAAATAAAATTAGTGAAGGGAAACCGAGGTAAATAAAGGGGAGCCGTTAATTAAGTGGCACTTTCTTGGAAAGTGTACATCTGAGGAAAAAGTACCTTACGCATTTTTTTGTATGAAATTTTTCATGACTGGACGAGTGGTTCATGCCTGTAAGTAATCCCAGCACTCTGGGAAGCCAGGGCGGGCGGATCATGAGGTCAGGAGATCGAGACCATCCTGGCTAACACGGTGAAACCCCATCTCTACTAAAAACACACAAAAATTAGCCAGGTGTGGCGGGGGGCGCCTGTAGTCCCAGCTACTTCAGAGGCTTAGCAGGAGAACGGCGTGAACCCGGGAGGCGGAGCTTGCAGTGAGCCAAGATGGCGCCACTGCACTCCAGCCTGGGCGACAGAGTGACTCCGTCTCAAAAAAAAAAAAAAAAAAAATGTTTCTTGAAACTTTGCATCTACCATACCAGTTAATTTGAGGAATGGGCAAATTTGTCATCAGTTTTATCTCCCCTGTGTCATTTAATATCATTCTCACACAGGTGTTTTTTTTGTGTGGTAAACAGACCTTCCAGCCTGAATATACAACCTGCCACACCAGTTTGAATGAATGATGATTTCCCCAACCTGGACTTTTTTTGGAGGGGACCGGGGGGAGGTGTTTAAAGCAGTGCCAGGGACCAGACCATTTTGTGAAAAAACATGAACTTTTTTTTTTTCCCCACTTTGTTAACATAGACATTTTGATTTTTAAAAAACGTAGGGGAGGATGGGAGGAAGAATAGAATTATTCTCGTTACTCTCTTCAGTAATCTGGAAAGTTAGAACTGTGCCCCAAAATACTGGTTTAGTTTACTCATGTAAATGTTTTTATTTAAATTTTGCATTTATCTAAATTTTATGTCCTGCATTTATAATATATTAGTTCTAAATGTATCTTTAAAGCTTAATGGGATTGTTTCCACTGTTACTGGTTTTTTTTTTTTTTTTTTTTTTTGAAACGGAGTCTGGCTCTGTTGCCCAGGCTGGAGTGCAGTGGCGCAATCTTGGCTCACTGCAACCTCCGCCTCCTGGGTTCAAGCAATTCTCCTGCCTCAGCCTCCCAAGTAGCTGGGATTACAGGCGCCCACTACCACGCCCAACTAATTTCTGTATTTTTAGTAGACCGGGTTTCACCGTGTTAGCCAGGATGGTCTCAATCTCCTGACCTCATGATCTGCCCGCCTCGGCCTCCCAAAGTGTTGGGATTACAGGCATGAGCCACCCTGCCCGGCCTCCCACTCTTAACTGTTTTAATGTGGTCCCCCAATCTGAGCCCTACATGATTTTGTGAACTACTTTAGTATTATCCTTCAGTTTTCATATTTTAAGATTAATTATCCTATTCTTTGCTTTCCTCTGTAGTATGTGCCACTCAGCTTAAAAGTTACTTACTTTAGGCGAGGTGCGGCAGCTTACGCCTGTAATCCCAACACTTTGGGAGGTAGACGCAGGCAGATCACTTGAGGTCAAGAGTTTGAAACCAGCCTTGCCAACGTGGCGAAACCCCATCTCTACTAAAAATACAAAAAAAATTAGCCGGGTGTGGTAGCGCAAGCCTGTAATCCCAGCTACTTGGGAGGCTGAGGCAGGAAAATCACTTGAACCTGGGAGGCAGAGATTGCAATGAGCCAAGATCGCACCACTGTACTCCAGCCTAAGTGACAGAGCAAGATTCCATCTCAAAAAAAAAAAAAAAGAAAAGAAAAAAGTAATAGATAATAATGTAGTCCTCAAGCACTGCCCTAGCTGATGGTTGATGTTAATTTTTAAATAACGTTTTGCATTGCCATGGCCAGCTTTTGATTTGATTATCCTGTCAAATACAACAGTAGAAATTGTAGAGAGATGCCCTATGGTTTGGGAAAGCCGTGGTTTCCCCAAAAAACCATAATGTCATAAACTACATAAAACGTAACATAAATATTTAGTGTATTTACATAACCGTGGTGCTTGCCATGATCTTATTCTTTCCGACAAATACAATTTTTGGCCGGGCGCGGTGGCTCAAGCCTGTAATCCCAGCACTTTGGGAGGCCGAGGCGGGCGGATCACGAGGTCAGGAGATCGAGACCATCCTGGCTAACACGGTGAAACCCCGTCTCTACTAAAAATACAAAAACTAGCCGGGCGCGGTGGCAGGCGCCTGTAGTCCCAGCTACTCGGGAGGCTGAGGCAGGAGAATGGCGTAAAACCCGGGAGGCGGAGCTTGCAGTGAGCTGAGATCCGGCCACTGCACTCCAGCCTGGGTGACAGAGCAAGACTCCGTCTCAAAAAAAAAAAAAAAAAAAAAAACAAATACAATTTTTGCCACTACTTTACCTTACCTATTGCCTACATACCAAATTCATACTTCTCCCAACCTTTGCCATCATCTGTAATCCATGTTTCTAATGTGCTGTGTTCCATCAGCTCAGTTACTCTTGCCTGTATATTTTATCCTGAATTTCCCCTATTTAATGATTTCATATCTTTATCCATTAAAACTGTTCAAAATTCACCATTTCAGAAAGCTTTCATTGTTCAGCCCGCAAATCCTTACTACTCTTTATTTGTATAACCCCCTCACTCAGTATTATGGCTTTGTTTTCTACTATGTTAACAGTTTTCTGTAGTTTGCTTTCTGTATATACGAAGACATTTTCATTATTATTTGTCCTATATTTATTATTTCATGAGAATAAGGACTAGACAATCCCCTTTTAAAAAAAAATTCTCTTCTAGAATTTTCATAGAAAATTAAGAAAATGAGAGGAACCAGCAGTAAATATACTAATTGCAGTTGTAAGACTTCAGAAGTTGGAGAACTTCTGTTCTCTCCTTTTATTTTAATTGAAACAAAATTGTTTGTGTGATTATATTTAGATTGTAGGATAAATTTATGCTTTCATGGAGGCCAACTTCTCTAGACTTTACACTATAAGATGGCCAAACATAGAGTCTTGTGTCTCTTATGAATATGAATGCCCTCATTATAGCAATAAACTTCTTTTTAAAATTTCCCCCAAAACTGCAAGTGTGTTGAACATGGTTTCTGGTGTATAATTAATTCATGTCTTTGTTGCAGCAAGATAAAGCCGATCTTATCCGACCGAAACGGAAATATGAAAAGAAGCCCAAAGTCTTACCATCGTCTGCCGCTGCTGCTCCCCAACAGACGAGTCCTGCTGCACTGCCAGTTTTCAATGCTAAAGATCTGAATCAGTATGACTTTCCCAGCTCAGACGAAGAACCCCTCTCCCAGGTACAAATACAATTCTCTATGAACGTTGAGGAGGGATATAGGAAGTCACATATCTGACCTACTTTCTTTATTTCATTTAAAGGTTTTGTCTGGCTCTTCGGAAGCTGAGGAAGACAATGATCCTGATGGTCCTTTTGCTTTCCGTAGGAAAGCAGGCTGTCAGTACTATGCTGTAAGTTTCAGACTGTCTTTGTAAATAACAAACTGTTTACCTTTAACTGACAAAATTAAATAATTTGGATTTTTTTTTAAGCCTCACTTAGACCAAACTGGCAACTGGCCTTGGACTAGTCCTAAAGATGGAGGATTAGGGGATGTGCGATATAGATACTGCTTAACTACTCTCACCGTACCCCAAAGGTGTATTGGATTTGCACGAAGACGGGTTGGGCGCGGTGGAAGGTAAGGTATTTCTGTATTCTTAGCAGAAGGATTTTTTAGGCATTAGGGTGATCGAATTTAACTTTTAAAGTCAGGTAATCCCTCTGAACAACTCATTAGTTCCTATGTGCTATTCTTAACTGATTTGTTGACTAAAATATTTTTGTTGCTGTACTACCTGGTTCTTACACATCCATAGCTTTTGTCATAACTCTAATGGGTCCCTAATGAGACCTGCTTTTCTCCGCAAGGTGGAAAACTTCAGATAAATTATCAAGGGATAGAATTGTGAGAAAAGGCAACAGATGAAGACAAGTGTAAATCCTGATTGCGCACAGTGTATTAAGTTAAAGAAACTGCAAAAAAGTTGTTTCACACTAACTAGTATAATGAGTTTAACCTGACAATGAAAAGGATCCGTGCATAACCTGATCTTAACATCCCAGTTTGTCAGGATCTAATTGTTCTTCCTTTGTTTAAACCTTGTAGAATTCCTTCCTTCATACTCTAAATGACTTTATGCAAGAATTTGTTTGTATAGGGACAGGAAACAAATGGCAAAACACAAACTCAAGGAATGGAGAGACGTTAATGTATAATGTGTGGGGAAAATTAAAAGGGAAAGCAAATAATGGTATCAAGGCGATTTTTCAGGAAGAAACCTAAGGGTATAATTATGATAAACCAATGGCTTATACATATATATTTTTTTGTCTTTAACTCTTAATTGCAGAGGGTTTTTTTATTATTTAAACATTGGTTAAGAATTATCTAGGCACTAAAATACATTTTATTTAGTCCGTTTTTTTCCATCACTATGTTGACATCAGGAGCAGTGAAAATTCTCTACATTGGCTATATTTTATTCTATTACTAACATTAATCAATGTTATTTTGAATTGGAGTCATTTATAATGTTTATATAAATAACAAGAGGCCAGGCATGGTGGCTCACACCTGTAATCCCAGAACTTTGGGAGGCCAAGGTGGGTGGATCACTTGAGGTCAGGAGTTTGAGACCAGCCTGACCAACATGGGGAAACCCCATCTCCACAAAAAACACAAAAATTAGCTGGGCATGGTGGCAGGCGCCTGTAATCTCAGTTACGTGGGAGGCTGAGGCAGGAGAATCACTTGAACCCCGGGGCGGAAGTTGCAATTAACCCAGATTGCACAATTGCACTCCAATCTGGGTAACAGAGTAAAACTCCATCTCAATCAATCAATAACATAAGAATATATCCTCTAGAGTAGTGGATCTCAAATATTTTGTCTATAAGAAATGTTAATGGTATAAAATACTATGTTTTTTGTTGCTTTTCTTCTTTTTTCGCCCTTTCCCCCCAAAAGAATGAAGTTTTTGCTTAAATATAGAATAAATGTGTTCGCAACATTTTATAAAGCGTTCATTTTGGTGCTTTGTAATGGAAGTGAAAATCTTTGGTTGAAAAACCATTTGTTAAAAGAACTTTTATTAGAAATTGAGATTGTAGCCTATAAGAACCAAATACTAAAATAATCAACTTTAAAGCTTTAAATATTCAGTATGAGTTGGCCTTTTGGCAGTTGGGGGGAAAAGGAAAAAGATTTCATATATAATCTTTGAATAGCTATTTTAAATAACTGTTTCTTATCTGATTTTTTAATAGGGTCTTACTGGACAGAGCTCATTCAGACTATGACAGTGTGTTTCACCATCTGGATTTGGAAATGCTTTCCTCACCACAACATTCTCCAGTCAATCAGTTTGCCAATACCTCAGAAACAAATACCTCGGACAAATCTTTCTCTAAAGACCTCAGTCAGATACTAGTCAATATCAAATCATGTAGATGGCGGCATTTTAGGCCTCGGACACCATCCCTACATGACAGTGACAATGATGAACTCTCCTGTAGAAAATTATATAGGAGTATAAACCGAACAGGAACAGCACAACCTGGGACCCAGACATGCAGTACCTCTACGCAAAGTAAAAGTAGCAGTGGTTCAGCACACTTTGGTATGTTGACTGTTATGATGTACATTTCTATAGAAATATCAGGTCCAACCATTTGCCATTTGTTTGACTGTGTGGTCTGTTACATTTATGGCTTAAAGTCCTTTTCTCTGAAACAGTTAAAAAAAAAAAAAGAAAAAGAAAGATCTTGGTCTAAGTATTTATTTGAATCCTGTTGCTATAGGAGTTTGTATGTATGTGTCTTCATTTAAACATACCTGCGTACAAAGATGGTTTATTTCTATTTAATATGTGACATTTGTTTCCTGGATATAGTCTGTGAACTACAAGATTTATCATATTTTTCAATAATATGAGAAGAAAATGGGCCACAAATTGTTAACTGTTTTATGTTCAGATATTTCTCTAGTTTTTACCTAGTCTTCTTTAACATAGAGACCAGCAAGTGAATATATATTCATAACCTTATATGCTGACACAGTAATTCAGAATAATTTATTAAAGATAAACTAATTTTTCAGAGAAGAACATTTAAAGGATTAATATTTTTGAAACGTTTCAGATAATATCTATTTGATTATTGTGGCTTTTATTTGAAATGTGTCTAAAATAAATGCTGTTTATTTAAAATATTCCTATAATCTTAGCTGTCTGTTTTAAAGCATAAGTTTGTGTTATTTGAAGCATATATATTGTAGAAATTCACTATTGAATTATGTTACTACTGATTTTTGTAAAGGTAATCTAAGGACTCTAAAGATATTTCTTGTTCCCCTAATTCACCCTGTAGGATTATAGTTAAACTGCTTCATAAATATGAACATTTGCTCTGATTCTTAAAGACCTCCAGAAAATGTTCCGTAAACTAGTTTACTTGGTGGTTAAAAAATGTACAGTTGACTCCTGAACAACATGAGGGTTAGGGGCACCTCCCCATGCAGTCCAAAATTCATGTATAACTTTGACTCCCCAAAAACTTGACTAATAGCCTGCTCCTGACCAGAATTACCAATAACATAAACAGTCCATTAGTCTGTTAACATAAACAGTCCAAACATACATATTTTGTATGTTATATGTATTCTGTACTATATTCTTAAAACAAGCTAGGAAAAAGAACATGTTATTAAGAAATTTATAGAGCCAGGCATGGTGGCTCATGCCTGTAATCCCAGCACTTTGGGAGGCTAAAGTGGGCAGATTGCTTGACCCCAGGAGTTCAAGACTAGCCTGGGCAACATGGTGAAACCCCATCTCTACAAAATATACAAAAATTAGCTGGGTGTGGTAGTGAGCGCCTGTAGTCTCAGCTACTCAGGAGACAGGTGATAGCAGCCCAGAAGGTCGAGGCTGCAGTGAGCCGAGATCGTGCCACTGCCTTCCAGCCTTCACAGCAAAGCAAAACCCTGTTTCAAAAAAAAAAAAAAAGAAATTCATAAAGGAAAGAAAATACATTACATTTACTAATCATTAAGTGTAAGTGGATCATCATAAAGGTCTTTATCCTCGTCATCTTCACATTGAGGAGAAGGAGGGGTTAGTCTTGTCATCTGAGGGGTGACAGAAGCAGAAGATAATTTACAAATAAGTGGACCCAGGCAGTTCAAACCCATGTTATTCAAGGGTCAGCTGTACTTCTGTGAAATGGAAGTCTTTCAGCTCATGAGAAAAATAATCACAATTCAGAAATCAACTGGAAGATAAAGCTATTTTAGGGCCGAATAGCTTATTTATAATCCCATTAATGTTACTGTCTTTATCACCAAAAGCCAGTTTCTCTCTACTTTTATAGTCTTAAGAATCAAAATAAAGAACTTTTCAATAAAGACTTAAATATAGTGTTAGTGTAGAGGTTTTAACAGTATAAACTTCTCATAGGTTACCCTGGTAATGAAGCTTTCTAAGCTGTAAAAAATTCTTTGAGACTTCTCAGAAAATAGGCATGTTCTGTCAATCTCTATCTTCTCCACCCCTTAAATAGAGAAGTTGAAGTGTCAACTTCAACTATCCTAAATATTTAAGAATTTTATAATGCTCTTTTTTTTGAAAAATGTTTTGCTCTACTGCTTTAAATAGGCATATTAATAACAGCTGTAAAACTTGGTTGATTTGTGTTTGCCAAAGAACATTAAAAGATGAGCATTACCAAAAGCTTAGCTGAAAAGAAATAATTAGTAACCTTGTAATTTTTCTTCTTTATCATTTCTTTCCCTCATATATGCAATACAACTATTTATTTATGTATTTAAGACTGGATCTTTCTCTGTCAGCCAGACTGGAGTACAGTGGCACAGTCATGGCTCACTGCAGCCTCAACTTCCCAAGCTTAAGCGATCCTCCCACCTCAGCCTCCTGGGTAGCTAGGACTGCAGGCGTATGCCACCATGGCTGGCTAATTTTTTGTAAGAGACAGGGTCTCTCTATGTTGCCCAGGCTGATCTCAAACTCCTGGCCTCAAGTGATCCTCCTGCCTTGGCCTCCCAAAGTGCTAGGGTTTCAGGGGTGAGCCACTGCACCCAGCCTTGATACTACTTTTTAAAAATGAGTTTATCTATTTTTTTTCCTATTGTCTTAATTATTTTCAATTTCTCCTTAAACTTTGCTAGATCTTGTAATACTTAGAGGATAGATACCTACAGACTACTGTAGGGTGACACTATTCATTTATATTTGTGAATATTCCAGAGACCTAAAGCTTTTCTCTGCATACTCTATAGAGTATATTGCAGTGCACCCATATCATAAGTGCATTTCACTTAATCCAACTCCAGACCCCTGAAGGAAAAAAAAGAAAATTTAGGCCAGGCGTGATGGCTCATGCCTGTAATCCCAGGACTTTGGGAGGCTGAGGCCGGCAGATCACCTGAGGTCAGGAGTTCCAGACTAGCCTGGCTAATATGACGAAACCCGGTCTCTACTAAAAATACAAAAATTAGCGGGGCATGATGGCGGGTGCCTGTAATCCCAGCTACTCAGGAGGCTGAGGCAGGGAGAATGGCTTGAACTTGGGAGTCAGAGGTTGCAGTGAGCCGAGATTATGCCATTGCATTCCAGCCTGGGCGACAGAGCGAAACTCCATCTCAAAAAAAAAAAGAAAAAAGAAAATGTAGCAGCTCAAATGTTATACAGAATTCTAAATACAATTTACTGAAAGAATATATTCTCCAGAGTGAGCCTGGAGTAGGGGAAGTTGAATGTGTTGCTCCTCTTACAGCATGAGTGCCTGCATTGCCACTTTATTCATAGGTTAAGCATCTTACCTCATTCAGTAGTAATTGTGATTTTAAAGATAATTTTTAATTTTCATACGGCATGGCCCCCACATACAAACCAGACTACTTCCTCTGGCAGTTAACCAAAGAAACTCTGATGTAGTCTGATGCCAGCAGAAAAACTGGCAGCGTTGGGCTTATTAAAAGAGTCAGGCCAGGCACGGTAGGTCATGCTTGTAATCCCAGCACTTTGGGAGGCCGAGGCGGGCAGATCGCCTGAGATCACCTGAGGTCAGGAGTTCAAGACCAGCCTGGCCAACATGGCAAAACCCGTCTCTATTAAAAATACAAAAATTGGCCAGGCGCGGTGGCTCACACCTGTAATCCCAGCACTTTGGGAGGCCAGGACGGGCGGATCACGAGGTCAGGAGATCGAGACCATCCTGGCTAACATGATGAAACTCTGTCTCTACTAAAAAAAAAAAGAAAATTAGCCGGGCATGGTGGCAGGCGCCTGTAGCCTCCCAAGTAGCTGCTGGGGAGGCTGAGGCAGGAGAATGGCGTGAACCCGGGAGGCGGAGCTTGCAGTGAGCCGAGGTGGCGCCTCTGCACTCCAGCCTGGGTGACAGAGCAAGACTCCATCTCAAAAAAAAAAAGGAAAAAAAAATACAAAAATTAGCCAGACGTGGTGGTGGGTGCCTATAATTCCAGCTACTCAGGAGGCTGAGGCAGGAAAATCGCTTGAACCCAGGAGGTGGAGGTTGCAGTGAGACAACATCACGCCACTGCACTCCAGCCTGGTTGACAGGGCAAGACTCCGTCTCAAAATAAATAAATAATAAAAATTATGCATGAAACAGAGTATTGACTGCATTTTGACTATGGCCCATCACTTGAGGCCAGGTGTAGAATTTTCCATTTGTAGTATCAGGTCAATGCAGAGAAGGTTTTGGTTCTTGGAGCATTTCAGATTTCTGACTTTCATATTAGAGATTGCTCAACTTGTTTATGAGTTTGGAAGTTAACTATTTTATAAAATACAAGTCACCTGATAAGCTTTGCTGCTATTTAAGCCAAATATATGAGTTATAATATAGCCATTTCTGAATATTCAATCATTGTTTTTTTGTTTGTCTTGTTTTTGAGACGGAGTCTTGCTCTGTTGCCCAGGCTGGAATACAGTGGCATGATCTCAGCTCACTGCAACCTTCACCTCCCCGGTTCAAGCAGTTCTCTGCCTCAGCCTCCCAAGTAGCTGGGATTACAGGCACCCACCACCATGCCTGTTTTTGTATTTTTAGTAGAAACAGGGTTTCACCATCTTGGCCAGGCTGGTCTTGAACTCCTGACCTCATGATCCACCCATCTCGGCCTCCCAGAGTGCTGGGATTACAGGCGTCAGCCACCGTGCCAGGCCTTTTTTTCGAGACACAGTTTCACTCTGTCTCTCAGGCTGGAGTGCCATGGCGTGATCTCACTCACTGCAACCTCTGCCCGCTGGCTTCAAGTGATTCTCATGCCTCAGCCTCCTAGGTAGCTGGGATTACAGGGGCACACCACCACACCCAGCTAATTTTTGTATTATTAGTAGAGATGGGGTTTCACCATGTTGGCCAGGCTGGTCTTGAACTCTTGACCTCAAGTGATCTGCCCACCTTGGCCTCCCAAAGTGCTGGGAGTTTTAAGTTAAATCGGAAATTCTAAATGAAGATAATAGAAGTCCATTTTAGTAAAGTGCATGAGCTTTAATATGCTCATTTTATAGTCTGTTTCAGCTACTCAGAATCTTTTTAATTTCCCTCCCACTCTTGACTATTTTGCATATTTGTATAGCCTGAGCAGTCAGGTATTAGGCTTCCTAATACCCGAGTATTGTGTGAGTTAGGTGTGTTGAGTGCTTGGTCCTCTGGATACCATGCAGCAGGACAGCACAGTGGTAAGGAACTGGGAAAGACCATATGTGTATATGGAATTTTGGGGGCTAGGTTTTAGTACTTAAGGATAAATTGTATATTTTTAATAATCTTCAGTTAATAGGTGATTTTGGACAGTTTCCAAATACAGTTTTGTTTTTTGTTTTTTGTTTTTTTAACTCACAAAAGCACCTTGGGAAGTTGAGTGTTCAGTGACTGAGTATTCATTTGCATAAGGACTCTTATGTAAGAGTCCTTATATAATTCAGAAAGACTGGAAACAAAGTGATTTTTAAGCTAGTGAATTCCTAATTTCCAGTAAAATTTCACCAGCATTCTGCATTATTTTTCTAAGCTTTCATATCTGCAGTAAAGATTTGGTTTATTTTTATAAACGAATAGGAGATACGTGGTTAGAATGATATGTTCCAAGTCTTAATATCTATAACTTAGTGCAATTTAGTTTGTAACATAACATTTTAATCTTACTGTGGAAAAGGAACTCTAGATTTGAGCACTGAATATTTTGTAAGGTTTTGTGAATCTGCAGGACCTTGACTTTATTCAAATGTGTTCCAAAATTCAGAATTTTTGTTTCTTTTTTTTTTTTTTTGAGACAGAGTCTTGCTCTGTCACCCAGGCTGGAGTGCAGTAGCACAATCTCGGCTCACTGCAACCTCCGCCTCCTGGGTTCAGCAATTCTCCCACCTCAGCCTCCCGAGTAGCTGGGACTACAGGTGCGCACCACTACACCTGGCTAATTTTTGTATTTTTTTAGTAGAGATGGGGTTTTACTATATTGGCCAGGCTGGTCTCAAACTCCTGACCTCGTGAGCCTCCGTGCCCAGCCTCAGAACTTTTTTGCTATAGAAGGTGGATTATTACATAACATCTGTAGCAGAGTCAGGAGTAGCACCTGTAGTAAAATACATTAATAGTTCTATACTCATATAATAAAGTGCAAGAATATTCACACTAAGAGGAATATTTGACTGCAGATAATCTCTTGTTCAATCATTCATAGCCAGATGAGGTCAGGTCTGGTCGTAGTTTGCCAACAAATGAATTACAACAAACTTTGGTTTTCAAATTACATTTCTAGATGGCTGATAAGGGCTCGTGAATCCTGTCAACTCAGTCTCATTAATTTAGGAGATCATACTTTAATAACTGCCTGAAGAATCATTTTGCTTTATATTTCTTTAAAGTTATCTTTTGTTTTATATTGAAATAATGTTTGGCCTGTGTACTAAAAGAAATTTCTAATTCATGGTCTTTAGGCATTTGGGGTTACTTCTGGTTTTATTAAAAACAAAGTATACATTTTGAGGGGCCGGGTGCTGTGGTTCACGCCTGTAATCCCAGCAGTTTGGGAGGCCAAGGCAGGTGGATCAGGAGTTCAAGACCAGCCTGGCAAACATGGTGAAAACTCCGTCTCTACTAAAAATACAAAAACTATCCTGGTGTAGTGGCACACACCTGTAATCCCAGCTACACGAGAGGCTGAGGCAGGAGAATCGCTTGAACCCGGGAGGCCTGGGCAACAGAGTGAGACTCCCCCCCCAAAAAAAAGTGTACATTTTGGTAATCTAAACTCCATCTTTCACGGCTGAATGTTTCCTTAGCACCCATCACTTTCCCCTCAGCTTCTCTCCTTTGATCATCTCCGTTGATGACCTTTAGCTCTAAGAGTACAGTACACAGAGCAGCAGTCTGAGCTATAGGCTGTCCAGCTGCTGATGCACCGTACCATGACTTCCCTGTAGTACAAGTGGACTCAGAGTCTTAGGCTGCGTGCAGTGGCTCACGCCTGCAATCCCAGCACTTTGGGAGGCCAAAGCAAGGGTGGATTGCTTGAGCCTAAGGAGTTCAAGACCAGCCTGAGCAACATGGTGAAACCCCCATCTCTACAAAAAATAAAAAAATTAGCCAGGCATAGTGGTGCTCGCCTATAGTCCCAGCTAGAGCTACTTGGGAGGCTGAAGTGGGAGGACCAGTTGAGCCCAGGAGGTCGAGGCTGCAGTGAGCCCATATCACACCACTGCACTCCAGCTTAGGCAACAGAGTGAGACCCTGTCTCAAAAAAAAAAAATTCTGCCCCAGAGAATTGGTTACTTAGAAGCTACCAAAACAAAGGTAGTTTCTACTTCTGCCTAAGTATTTCTAGTGAAGGTAAATTTAACAACTTTCTAGATCGAGTTATTTGAGGATCTTGGTTAGCACATTTGTCTATGTATTGAACCAAAAACTGCCTTCTTAAATTTAAAGTTGCAGGTCCCTGGTTTGCTCATGGAAGTATACCGAGTGAGTTTGCTCCCCCTCCGGCATCATGATGGCCTTCACACAGTTGAAGTCCTATCATGCTTCCTTTCCTAGTCCCATTCCTGGTTAAATATTTGGAGCTTTTAATCCCATCCCACACATAGGATTCTCCCTGCATAGACCCTTGTTTGTCAGGTGCTCTAGGTATGCGGGCTTTTTAAGCACTTGATTCATACTGTTGGTACATCAGAAGTTAGATTTCTTATAAATATTAAATCCAAGAATTTTTGTCTATTTTTCAATTTAAAATCTCATTGCTTTGGGGTTCTCTTTTCCTTCCACTACTACATCTGTGTGACCTCAGAAGTTTCTTCATCTCTAGGTGAGGTTGTAGGAAGAAATCCTACAACCTCCAAGAGTCCTTCCTGACCTCAAAACTTTCTGGTTTTGTGTAAGGATTCTGACTCTAGATTTGGTCCTCTGTCAGCAACAACCATCTTGCCCACCTTTGTGTGAATTACAAACTTGATTCCCACACCATATCAAGAGGTAAACATACAACCTAAAAATGTTCTACCTTGATATCTCAATCCATTCATAGACATTTAGAGAGGGTGAGGGTGGTCATTTTTGTCTTATTTCCATTTAGCATTTGGTTAGACTTTCAGGTTATAATGGTATCATGACCTGAGGTCATCTCAGGATAAAGACCCGGGAACTTTTTCTGGATAAATAATGTATACAACCCAGTTCAGATTTCATTTGCCCATATTTACTACCTTTGTCCAAGTTTTTTTACTCATTCACACTAGAACCTTCTTTAGGAATTGAACTTTATTTCTCAGAAGAAATATAAAACCTTAGCATCTCATAGCTGAAAAGGACCTTAATGATCACCTAATTTAATCTCATTCTCATTTTATTTATGTATGTATTTATTTTTAAGATGAAGTCTCGCTCTGTGGCCCACGCTGGAGTGCAGTGGTGCAGTCTTAGCTCACCGCAACCTCTGCCTCCTGGGTTCGAGCGATTTTTGTGCCTCAGCCTCCTGAGTAGCTGGGATTACAGGCGTGCGCCACCACGCCTGGCTAAATTTTTGTATTTTTAGTAGAGACGGGGTTTCACCATGTTGGTCATGATGGTCTCAAATTCCTGACTTCAGGTGATCCACCCGCCTCAGCATCACAAAGTGCTAGGATTACAGGCGTGAGCCATGGCGCCCACCCTGTCTTTCTCATTTTAGATGAAGACACAGAGTCCCAAAAGATCTAACTTTCCCAGGAATAGAGAGCTAGTTATGATAGAGCTGAGGACTAAGAATGTCAAGGTCTTTTGGCCCCTAGACCATGGTTTTTGTTACCACCACTTTCAACTTAAGGGTTGCTCTGTGCATTTTTCTTAGACTATATGCCAAAAGTGTCCAGGAAAAATTTCATAACTAGACTCTGTAGAAGACAGCAATATCTAACAAATAGGCCAACATAGTAATCTAAAATGTTGATTGCATTTTTTCTTTTTTTTTTTTTGAGACAGAGTCTCACTCTGTCACCCAGGCTGGAGTGCAATGGCCTGGTATCAGCTAACTGCAACCTCCACCTCCCGGGTTCAAGCGATTCTCCTGTCTCAGCCTCCCAAGTAGCTGGGAATACAGGCTCATGCCACCACACCCAGCTAATTTTTGCATTTTTAATAGAGACGGGGTTTCACTATCTTGGTCAGGCTGGTCTCGAACTCCTAACCTCGTGATCCACCCATCTTGGCCTCCCAAAGTGTTGGGATTATAGGTGTGAGCCACTGCACCTGGCCTTGATTGCATTTTTATTTCCAAGTCTGTATTAGGAAGAAGTTAACAGTTGTTAAGAAGTGAAATTCACAAGACCTTCAAAGACCCAGGATTAAGATGTTAAATAAGGCAAAAATATTTGGACTTTATTCATGTGAATTTCTAATTAGTTCCTGATAAATGTTTAATTAAACACACACACCAGCAAAGTTCTACAAAAGAATACTTTCTTTCATCTATATAGACTTTCATACATAGACATTCAGTGAATGCTAAATTATGGTTTTTCTATATATGTAATGACCTGACCTTCCAAAAATGGTTTGCTTTTAAATTTACTGAGCATTCTCTACTAGAAAAGCCAAGGCTTAGGCCATACACTCAAACGTAGGAAATTCAGCTGTAAATCTCAAAAATATATTGGCAAAAGTATCTAGTGAATCAAGGATCCTTACATTTAAATAATTGCTTTTCGTGGATATTTTTTAAACATAAGGAGAATATTAACTATGAAATTGTTTTAGGGCAGCATTGACCTTTTTAGATTTTCTTCAAGTTTCAAAACAACACATTTCTGTTTATATGGAAATGATCATGTTGACAGTTATTTTTATGTCAGTATTTAAGGAGCATTCTATTATCAATAAAAATCTTTTCTAAAGATTGCAGATTTGTGAATTACAACCATAGTAGGAAAAGGAGCTCATCAAAGGACAGATACCAACTGAACAGATTTTAACACACACAGAAAATAAGAAAACCAATTTCCAACAAGAAGTTACTTTTTTGCCCTTGTAACCCAAGAACTTAGTTCGACTCAAGTATGAGAGCCTGTGTAGATACTAATAACTTATGAGGTTTTCTTGAATATTATTTCACAATTTTCTGATCCATTCAAAATATGGCAGAATTTGTACCTAAGCATTTTCTAGTTGTACCAGGCAGAAACTATATCCTGGAGGGTACAGAAAGATTCTTCATGAGTTACATAAGTGAAAATTATAAGACCTGAAGTGATATTCTAGCTAAATTATCAAACTGCAGTTAAACAAGAACAAATTAGGTGACAGTATTTTGAAAACATTAAACTTTAGATTGAGGAAATGTGCATGATTTATGGATTCCCTGGTAGCCAGGGATGCATGATAAATCTTTTTTTGTTTTAATTAATTAAACAAACATCACAGTCTTCTTAAAGACGCCTTTAAAGTCAGAGGTATTGTGATTGTATGTGCTTTTTTTTTTTTTTTAATTGGCAAAAAGAGAAAAAGGTTTCCTTTTTAAAAACTGCACACACTTTTTTGGGGGGGTAATAAATGAACATTTTTTTGTTTGTTTTTTTTAGAACTGAGCTCTCCATAGACAAACATAAGTAGCATAACACAGTGTCTTTCCTCAGACATCATTCTGTACAGTAAATCAACATAAACAACTCCGTTCTTATTGACTGGATTTTTTCCAGGTGGGTTAATTGGGTGGGGAAAATTAATTAACCTTAACATTGGAGCCTCTTTTCTTCCTGTTAAACTTAAAGGATGAGTTCTTTAAAAAAAAAAAAAAAAAAAAAAAAAAAAAAGGCAATAAACCAACCAACAACTGTAATCTTTCATATAGAGGAAAATTTTTTAATGACTATAATTAGAAAATATGTAGAACAATTAGTATATATACACAGAGCTGTTAGGGATCATCTGAATGCATTGGGAAGATATGGATTAAATAGAAATCAAATGGTAATTATCAGAATTTCTCTCAAGCTCAGTGCAAAGTTGAATTCCAAATCTATGGATTTTAAAAGCTGATATTACCTTTCTACACTGTCTAGAACAAGTGTCACAGCTTAAAAAAAAAAAAAGTGATGTTGAAATTTGGGAAGTGAGAAGTTCTCTTTCCTGTGTTTAATTCAGGAAGTTTAATTTTTTT
Source organism: Macaca thibetana thibetana (assembly GCF_024542745.1). NCBI lineage: Eukaryota > Metazoa > Chordata > Mammalia > Primates > Cercopithecidae > Macaca > Macaca thibetana. The sequence continues at coordinate 32,012,682 of NC_065586.1, read as the reverse complement.
TTTTCTTTAAATTCATGCCAGTCTTGTTAAATGTGGTAGCAGAAACACAGAAATTTTCATTTGGAAGTGATCTTTAGCAGGATCATGATCCTTTGTCAGATGCTTCAATTTTGCACAAATTTCTTTTAATGCAGAATTTTCGTTTTAGTATTGTAAGACATATATGACAGCTGGGCATTTGTATAAAGTGTTTCTTTATTTTATGTTCAGCATTTACAGCCGAACAATACCAGCAACATCAACAGCAACTGGCACTCATGCAGAAACAGCAGCTTGCACAAATTCAGCAACAGCAAGCAAATAGTAATTCCTCCACCAACACATCACAGGTGAGGGATTTGTCTGTCTTATGATTATCCCTCATTGTTTCCCACCAGAGTTCATCTCTAATTACCAACTGTTGTCATAGAACCTTGCATCTAACCAGCAGAAAAGTGGCTTTCGCCTGAATATACAGGGTTTAGAAAGAACACTACAGGTGAGTATGGAAGCTGTTGCCTCTGCTCCCTATTTTAAAAAGTAAAACTAAGCACTTAGTTAAATGAGATGAGGATACTGTCTTCCCGTCTGACCTGTAGTCCGTTAATGTACCTCTTGAATATATAACCCCACCCAGTTCATTCTGTTGGGCATGTTAATTATTATTAAGACTTTTTAAATTATGCAAAAATAACCTTTCCTACTGTTGAAAGAGATAACTTTTAAACCTAAAGCATGATAAATGTTTGCCACTTAAACACATGTAGGACATAAAGCTGAGTTTTGAGTCTCTATGCATCTTGCAGGAAAAATTTATTTTTAAAAAGTTGAGGGGCCTATCAATTTCTAGGTTAAATTATGTGATATTTTGTTGCTTCCATTTCTAAAGGGATAGTTATCTTATCCCAAAGGTACCTTTCATTGTGTGTGTATACATACATGTGTGTGTATAAGTTAGGTGAAGGAAGTTTACGTATTTATTCATTCATTATATGGATTTGCAAATCACTGAAATGTTTACTAGCGTATTTCTTGTCCAACATTTTGTGTTGGAGGTTTGCTGTTTCCACATTATAGAAGGCTTATTTTGGTAATCGACTTATACATATTATATATTGTCACATATGAAGCAAAATTTACAACTTAGATTACTTTTCATTTTTCAAATATATGACTATCAAAAGAGATGATTACTGTTGCATCTCAGGATACTAAAAAAGAAAGATTTCAGTGGTTTGCCATTTTTACTTACTATATTCAAACTGATTTTGGTATACATGTGTAGCTTTGCTACTGATTTGATACTAAGCGATACTGATTAGATTTCTTTTGTATTTTCTTTTTAGGGTTTTGTTTCTAAGACTTTGGATTCTGCTAGTGCTCAGTTTGCTGCTTCTGCTTTGGTGACATCAGAACAACTGATGGGATTCAAGATGAAGGATGATGTGGTGCTTGGAATCGGGGTGAATGGTGTTCTTCCAGCCTCAGGTAAGAATAAAGACATTTAAATTGTTTGGGTTATATTTATAACATATATCTATAATATAAACAGCAAAGTTGTACATTGTTTAGATGTATGTTTCTTTTTCTCTCTAGGAGTATACAAGGGCTTACACCTCAGTAGTACTACACCAACAGCACTTGTACATACAAGTCCATCAACGGCAGGTTCAGCTTTGTTACAGCCTTCAAATATTACACAGACTTCAAGTTCCCACAGTGCACTGAGTCATCAAGTAACTGCTGCCAATTCTGCAACTACTCAGGTTCTGATTGGGAACAACATTCGATTAACTGTACCTTCATCAGTTGCCACTGTAAACTCTATTGCCCCAATAAATGCACGACATATACCGAGGACTTTAAGTGCTGTTCCATCATCTGCCTTAAAGCTGGCTGCCGCAGCAAACTGTCAAGTTTCCAAGGTCCCATCTTCATCCTCTGTAGATTCAGTTCCAAGGTGAGTAGTTATTTTAGCCTAACATACCTGGAATGGGAGATCTAACTTCAGTCCTCCAGCATTGTTCTTTACCTATTTCTTTGTGCTTCCTGTTCTGTTCTTTTTATACATTAAAAATGTATAGTTGAGAATTGATCACTTTTTTATTCAAGAACTAAACAGTTCTTGAACACTTAATTCAATATTAAGAATTTGAACTAACTGGTATAGTGAATATTGCATATATGATTTGGAATGTCCCTTTCTTGCTATAGCCACAGATTATGCCAGGCATGGTGGTTCACGCCAGTAATCCCAGCACTTTGGGAGGCAGAGGCAGGCAGATCACCTAAGGTCAGGAGTTCAAGACCAGGCGATCCAACATGGTGAAAGGCCATCTCTACTAAAAATACAAAATTAGCCGGGAATGGTGGTGCATGCCTGTAATCCCAGCTACTCAGGAGGCTAAGGCAGGAGAATTGCTTGAACCTGGGAGGTGGAGGTTGGAACAAGCCAAGATTACGCCATTGCACTCCAGCCAGGGCAACAACAGCTAAACTGTCTCCAAAAAAAAAACCTATAATGCTCTCATTTTTCTTCCATCTTTGTATGGAAGGAGTTCTCTTTAGAACGTTTCTTTTATGATTTTTTTTTCCACAGCTTCTCATGTAAACAGGTAGAATTGATAGAACCCCCCACCCTATCACTGGTGTGCTAAGCTGTTCTTTTTTTTTTTTGAGATGGAGTCTTGCTCTGTCACCCAGGCTGGAGTGTAATGGCACGATCTCAGCTCACTGCAACCTCTGCCTCCCAGGTTCAAGTGATTCTCCTGTCTCAGCCTCCTGAGTAGCTGGGATTACACGCATGTGCCACCATGCCTAGCTAATGTTTGCATTTTTAGCAGAGATAGGGTTTCACCATGTTGACCATGCTGGTCTTGAACTCCTGACCTCAGGTGATCAGCCTGCCTCAGCCTCCCAAAGTGCTGGGATTACAGGCATGAGCCACTGCACCTGGCCTTAAGCTATTCTGATTAATGTAAAGACTTACAGTATTTGTGCCAGGTCAACTCTGAAACCATTATTTTTTGTGCTAACTTGCTTTCTTGGATTTCAGTAGACAGTCGAGAATTTTGCTTATGCTCCATTATGTTGTAGAATTAATGGTAGTTACAGTCCTGCTGTCTACAAGGTACTGTGGGAGAAGCAAAAGAAAAAGACAGGTGTTTTCAGTTTAGTTATAACTGCAGCCAGGCGTAAAAGAGTGAGAAGTTCGATCTGTAGATATCACAAAGCATTATACACTTGTTAAATTAGTTGTATAGATGATGGCTGTAATTTCAGTATAGGGAGAAATCTTTTTTTGCACAGGGAATTCTGGGACTGTTCTAACAAAATAAGACCAGATTCAGTCTGTGTTAGTCTTTGGGCAAAGAGGAGAAAGAAAAAGCATTTCTGGCAGGTGGAGTGAAATACAAATTTGAGGCT